>NC_042615.1:647542060-648252010 GCF_901001135.1 Rhinatrema bivittatum | reverse complement strand
TTCATACACACTTTCTCTCCCTCATACACACATGCACTCGCTCTCTCACACACTGGCTTTCTCTCATTCTCACCCACACAGGCTCTCTTCCCCCTCCCCCAACTCACCCACAAGCTATTTCATACTCACTGGCTTTCTCTTCTACTTCCATGCACGGGCTCTCTCACACACAATCCCTCTCCCTCACATACACACATACATAGACACAGGCTATCACACTCTTTGGCTCAAAAACCCCCCCCCCCCACACACACACACACACTCAGGCTATCTTCACTGCTCATATTTTGGCTGGCAGGGCTTGGATTCCCTGCTGTTTCTCTATTCATGGGGCACATCTTCTTCTTCTGATGTCCCTGCCGGTCTGCTGCTCCTAAAATGCATCTTATTTGGCCAACAGGTCTTGAGATCCCTGCTAGTCTGCTGCTCCCATGGCACATCTTTTTGGCTGGCAGGGCTTGGGATCCCTGCTGGCCTGCTGCTCCTGAGGTGCTTTTTTTTGTCCAAACTGCAGCTCCTCCTACCTAGTGCCAGTGCCTTCACTAAGCGAACAGCATCTACTGCCAGTGGCATACCTAAAGTATTTGGATTATGGGGCAGATACTTCCTTTGGCACTTTCACCCCTAAGGTTCACTTCTCTATCCCCCCCAGTGATCTCTGGTTCCCCTCTCCCTCACACAGGCTCCCTTTCGCTCTCTCTCTCGCACATACACCCTAACAAAGGCTCTCTCTCTCTCTTGCACACACTCTCATAGATCCCTGCTCACAGGCTCCCTTTCTCAACACAAACATGCACCATCACTCCCATCCACATACGCACATACACAAAGGCTCCCAGTCTCTTATTCACATACACACTCACATGCACTCCCATATACACATGCAGGCTCCCAATCTCTTATTCACATATATACATACACACAATCATACCCTCACTCCCATACAAACATACCAGGCTCCCAATCTTACTTACATATAAACACACACACACACACACACACGCACATGCTCACTCCCATATGCATGCACACACAAGCTCCCAATCTCTTACTCATATACATAATATACCCTCATTTCCATACACACACAAACAGGCTCCCAATCTATTACTCACATATACATACAAACACACACCCTTCCTCTCTCAATCACATAGGCTCATGTGCGGACATACCGGGCCTCTCCTTTTTCAGCTGCAGGCAGGATGAGCTCTGCCTATGGCTATCCGGCCTCTCTCTTCCATGTCTTCCGCTGTACATGAGATGAGCTCCACTTGCAGCCCACCGGATATTACTGCTCCTTGGCCGTGAGTGGGATGGGCTCTGCTCGCGGCCCACTGGACCTCCTTCATCTTCTGCCACAAGCGGGATGGATCTGCTCATGGCCCACTGGGCTTCCTTCTGCCGCAAGCGGGCCGGGCTCTATTTGTGGCTCACTGGTCCTCCATCATCTTCTGCCATGAGCGGGATGAGCTCCGCTTATGGCTCGCCAGATGTCGATGCTCTGCTGGTGGCCTCAGGTTGGGGCCTCTCAAAGGCTCCTCCCTACTGCCAAGATTGGTGTGGCGCCTCTTCTGTTACTTTTGGCACACAGGTCAAACATCAGCTGTTTGAAGTGCGTGGGCTATGGAGGCCCTGCAGTCCAAACAGCTGCCATTTGAACTACGTGTTGCAGGAGCTACAGAAGAGACGCCGCATTGACCTTGACAGTAGGGATGGTGTTCACTTAATTGAAGGCACCAGTGCTAGGCAGAAGAAGGTTTTCAGGCTGGGTGGACTGCAACTGGATTTGAGAGCTAAAATCTGGACATTTTCCGACATTTTAGCCTTCCTGAAATATTTATACTGTGCGGAGAAAATCCAGATAGTTGGCAACCCTAGCTCACTCCCAGCCCTGGCTCCACCCCCTCACAAGTTCACATCTGCCCCTGGCCTCACTCCTCCATCCCCTCCCAAACCAACCCCGTTCCACAGTTCCTCTTCCTTTTTGTCTACAAATGAAATCCTGAGTATAACATCATAGAGATGGGACTACCCAGAGTAATCTGTAAGCTCTGAGCAGCCATCTGAAGTCCAAGTCTTGAACTCTTGACCAAAAAGTCACAAACCTCAAGTCATCCAGGACCCCACTGGACAACAGTCTATATACATATAAGTGACCATCTGGTCCCAGGTCATAAAAAGCAGGTACTGTAAGTCAATTCTGAGTTATCCATTATTCTGTTAAAGCTATTTATACTGACAAACTCTTAACATGCTCTGAAATGAGTCAAAAAACTAGGACAGACTAGTTTGCTTCTTATGACCGGCAGCTGATGTTCAACCCTAGGTCTACTGAGTCTGCACACTGAAATCTTCACTGGCTGCCACTGAGCGGAATGGAGTTTATGCGGTGTCTTATTACTAAGAACATACCCAGGAAAATCCCTCTTTTATTCACCAAAGTATAGATCCACAGAAGGGCCTGCACCAGATTCTGCTTTCCAGTTTTATCGGATACATCTTTAATTTGTGGTCAAGAGCCTACAGAAATCCTTAGATTTGTAGAGGGATATTATGTAAGTGGCATGTTTATAGCTTTGGGAAAAAGGAGTATTCTCATTGCTTTGCTCTAAATTTACAATGTTACTCTGGTGATAAGTTGCTGTGTAAAAATTAGACCTTTAGTTTGCCTGTGTGTGGCTGTTCTATGACTTTTTGCTCCTATTTTTTTTCAGTTTTCACTGGTTAGAATTCCCTTGTTAATCACTCAGTTAACCCACTGTACAAAGATAGAAACCCAGATTTTGAGGTGTTTCTTATTAATTATTGTCGTATTGTCTAACAGCTATAGACAATATGACAGCTACTTTAAGTTGTGTTTAAATTCTCTATGTGGTAATTGAGGATGCATATGCTAGCAGCAGTGGTTTGGGAATTTTGAAAGAGCACATCTAGGCCATGTTCTATATGGATACCAGCATGTATGCAAAATGAATTAAACAGAATCACAAAACACACCAATTGCTCTATACCCTCCCTCATGGGACAGTAATAAGTATTAGAGTATTAGTGAAACCACCAATATATCACAGACTGCAAACTTTATTACTGTCAGAAGTTAACTGTGCACATTTTGCTTGTGAGTTTCTCAAGAATACATGCTTTTTGTGCACATGCAGTATGACCTTGCTTGCCAAGCTGAAGTTCATGGCCATGTTCTGTTTGCTACCTGAATCAAGTCAGCAACTTGGGCTGGTGCCTGGGTTGATGTAAATGAGGCTTTTAGCTGAGTCACAATTGATCCACCCTCCTTCAGTAGATATCTCTTAATATCATTATGTTTCTCAAAATGGGTTTGTTCTGTTTCAGTGTAAGACTGCTAGGACACGTGATTTCTTTTGTATTTCGGTAGTATGTATTACTGTTTCTGGACCTAGCAAATAATACAGAAATCTAACCTGGAAAAACGCAAATCTTTGTTTTTAAGGTTTATCTTCCAGTTACATCATGTATCTCTCCTACAGTTAAACCAAAAAGCTTCTATCACTGGTCCTTCTTTGCTCTGATACAGAGGCTTTTATGAGGCTACATCAACTCTTGGGGTCTTTTGAGTAAATAGGATACAGGATTGTGCTTCAACCCCTGAAGAGGCAGGGTAAAAGGAGGCAGACTCAGGAGTAGTCCTAGGAAATATTTCTTTACAGAGATGGTAGTGGATGCATGGAATAGCCTCCCAGTGGAAGTGACAGACAAAGACAGTATCTGAATTCAAGAAAGAACGGGAAAAACACAGGGGATGTCTGAGGGAGTGAGGGGAATTATAAAGATAAATTATTGGTGTGGATGGGCAGACTAGATAGGCCATATGTTTTTTTTTTCCTGCCGTCACGTTTCTAAGGATCTTGCCTGTGATTCTAGTCTTTACTGAGATTTTAATCTTTTCACAGTAGAGTCCTATAACATTCTATACAGGTTTTGTCTTATGCATCTCATTTATTCTGCATTGAGATATCTTTCTATAAGAACCTATGTAATATGCTGTTTATATAGACATGCATAACAATTAACATGCCAGATATGTAAGGTCTCTTTTGATTAGTTAGAAGTCCATATTCAAAAGATTTATCTGGTTAACTTTGGAAGTTACCCGCGCAGATCTTTGGTTTAAAAAAATCCCCCCATGCTCTCAATCTAAATTTTGTCTGGGGAAATCATTCCTCACACAAATGTAGCTGGATAAAAAAAGAGGCGGTGATGTGGTATCAGGGAGCAGAGCTTAACGTTAGCTAGACAGCACTGATGTTCAGCATCTAAAAAAAGATATAGTTGCGATGGAGAAGGTACAGAGAAGGGCAACCAAAATGATAACGGGGATGGAACAGCTCCCCTATGAAGAAAGGCTGAAGAGGTTAGGGCTGTTCAGCTTGGAGAAGAGACGGCTGAGGGGGATATGATAGAGGTCTTTAAGATCATGAGAGGTCTTGAACGAGTAGATGTGACTCGGTTATTTACACTTTCGAATAATAGAAGGACTAGGGGGCATTACATGAAGTTAGCAAGTAGCACATTTAAGACTAATCGGAGAAAATTATTTTTCACTCAACCACAATAAAGCTCTGGAATTTGTTGCCAGAGGATGTGGTTAGTGCAGTTAGTGTAGCTGGGTTCAAAAAAGGTTTGGATAAGTTCTTGGAGGAGAAGTCCATTAATGACTATTAATCAATTTTACTTAGGGAATAGCCACTACTATTAATTGCATCAGTAGCATGGGTTCTGCTTAGTGTTTGGGTAATTGCCAGGTTCTTGTGGCCTGGTTTTGGCCTCTGTTGGAAGCAGGATGCTGGGCTTGATGGACCCTTGGTCTGACCCAGCATGGCAATTTCTTATTTTTTATCCAGGTATGTCTGGTCATGCTGGTGGACTGTCCTATGGCTATTCTGGGCAACTTGGACTTTATCTAGGTATATTCAGTGGAATAAGCAACCAGGTCTGTTCTGCTGAATATTTGCGTTATCTGGGTACCTTTACCTGGATAACTTTCCTGCTCCCCAGCTTACTCAGGGTGGACCTCTAAGTTCTTAAATGGAACATAGGGGCCAGTACATGTTACTGACTTAGAGTCCATTTCCAAAAGGATTAAGTGCCTGACTTCTAGAGTTTGGCTCTTAAAACAGCCCCTTTGAAAACTGACTGACTAAGGCTCAGACACCTACATTCAGGGCCCCTAAAGCGTGGACATCTTCACAGGAGGAGTTAGAGTGTGGAAAAAGTTAGGTGCCTAGCGCTGATTTTCCAAATAGTCCACTGAATGATTTTTTTCTTTGTCAGTCCATTGCCTCATAATTTTGTGCATATTTTTTGCAGGACTTTTGGGTGATGGCGGAAGAATTTAGCATGCGAATGAAAAAACAAAAGGGCTCATCCTAGGTGATAACTTTCCTGGATATAGACTCAGTTTGGCAGAAATGGTTCAAGGAGAAGCTGTTGAAACAGAGAGCTGAAACAGATGATACACTTAGTGAGGAAAGTAACTCTTTGCCAGATACAGTCCCTCAACAGAAACCTGAATGTTGGGTAATGCCAATGGGATGGGTCATCTGGTGCCAAATGTCCACCTCCATGTTAGGTATGTGCAGTAGCCATCATTACATCAGAGACACAGAAGCCCTGCAGGAAGACTTAAGAGTGTGGAAACCATTTCTCAAGAAGTACATTGATCGAATCATTTTCCAGTAGCACCAGTATCCAACAGTTATACTCAGATACATCAGATGGTGCTGGTTTTGGAGTATAGTACCAGGGAGTTTGGTGCACTGTGTCCTGGCTAGCTGAATTGTCAAGGACCTTCATTTTCAGGGTTTGATGTTGTTTTTTCCTGGGAATTATCACTGTTTATTACAAAATGGGGGAGAAACAAGTGGAAAAAACGACTCACCATTTTTCCAGGTAGATATCATTCATGTTCTTGTTGTAATAAACAGTGTTAAATTCCCAGGAAAAATAAAAAAAATAAACTAAAAATGAAGGGGAAATATCACCTTTCTGAAGCTTTTGTCAATCATGGTGGCACTAGTTATCTGGTGCCACTGGTTCTATAACAGGTAGGGTTTTCTGGTGCATTAAATATGGGTGTGGTATACACCATAAATAAGCTATTAGCAATGTGCAAACTAGTAATCAATCTGCTCATTTAGTTTGTGCTGACATGCCTACAGTTCAACGTAATGGTGTGGGCTAAACATACCCTGGGGGTACAAAATGTGATAGCTAACTCTTTCTCTCTTTCTGTCATGGACCTTTTGGTCTGACTCAGTATGACATTTCTTATGTTTCATTCCAAGTGATCTCTTTACAGAGAACAAACTAGGTGAGAGCAGATATTCTGGAGCATCTATGGAGAGCTGGAGGCCAGTGGGATGGAACTTCCAATGAGGATCAGTAGTTCTGGAAACGTGCAGAGTGTCCAAATGTGGATATGGTCAGGGTGAACTCCCTCCTTGGTGGCAGTGGATAGCATCTTCACTGGAATCCCAGGAGACTTATGGTCACCTATATCCTGCAGGCCAGAAAAAAAGGACTTATCGAGGACAGGGCATGTTATCTTGCCTTGTCAGTCTAACTTTCCTTGTAAAGGTGCAGGGTTGGAGTGACTCCACCCTCAGCTTTGTAGATAAGAAAATAATGGTGGATAGATCTAATCAAATAGGAATGACCAATGATGTGAGGCATCTTATTATGCACAATATCCTTACATAGTTATGACACATCCTGCCAGAAGTGTGTGAGTCCTCCTAGAGGCAGGTTTATTTTGATGAGTTTCTTCCCTCACTTTATTTGAGGCCTTGAATGCTGGCGAGCTAGTGGTGATTTCAAGGGACGCTGGTAACAGTGGACTGCTAGCTGGAATATGAAGCTTAAAGGGGAAAAGTTACAATGCATAGATCCAAAACAGATCATGCAGGCAGCAGAGATCTATTAAGCCTGAAGGCAGTGAACCCCTTGGTGAAATATCCAGTGCAGAATTCCAGGACATACATGGCAGCTAGGCCAAAGGGCAGTGACCATTTTTTAGGACCTCAGGACCTGGCTCTACTTGTATGCAATCAGTTCACAGTGATACTGAACAGATCCCTGATAACAGTGAGCCTGGTAGCTCAGGTGTCAGATACACCCCAAGACAGGTTTTCCACTCCCTGGGTCAGATGAGGCTGGGGAAGCTGCAAGATCAAGATCTCCAGACTTGCCTAAAGGAGAAGGAGTTGTGGTCATCCCTAAAGGGTATAATTTCAACCACAAAATCACCTCATAAGATAATAATTTCTTCTGTTCAGATCTTTCAAAATATATAATTAAATTTCCCAACTGTATCTTTTTGAAAAATATTTTTAAGACATTTTTTAGAGACAAAAAATTTTTTGAAACAAAATTTTTTAGCTGGAGAGGAAAGTTTCATACTTATTTTTATCCCCAACCAGGCGATATCTCTTTTATGTAATCATGAACAAACCTCCATCAGCCGAATATTTTTCTGTGAAATTTGATGTTTGTGTGCGTGGATTAAAAATCTGCCGTCTCAATCTATAGAATTGCAAACTACATCTTTTCAAGAAAGTCAAACTGTAACTGCACAATTGTTCTTTGAATTTCTACAAACAGCTCTCGCTGACTTATTTATTTAAATCCATGCCGACTTATCTGTCCAGCCGTTCCAGCAAGAGTTGTTTGTAGAAATTCAAAGAACAATTGTGCAGTTACAGTTTGACTTTTGGGAAAAATGATAAGCAACAAAGAGTTAACAGATAATATTTCATCCAAGAAATGTTTTGCTTTCTTTGGCCCTCTCATGTCTGTACATCATGTTGCCATCATATTTTTACCATGAGCAGTGATGGGTTCAATCGGTAAGGATTCATTTGTACCTGAAATTCCAGCATAGTTTTCCCCATGTTTGACTCCAGCATATAATGATAGGCTCCAATGCTTGTGCTTGGATCATCTGCATCATTGAAATTTCCCTTTAGGTAAAACAGATTAAAAGCTATTAGTTTCTCAACAAACAATACTGTTAAGTGTTAAGGAGCTCAGTCATCCTACCCTCTGCATACGGATTTGCAGTCTTATGCACCATTATCAGACAATGCAGTGATACCGGGCGCACGTGCACCTATGGGGATGCCCTAGAGGCAGGGGTTCTGGCTGCATCCTGCCACGCGAGAGGAGGCTGGGGGTCCACCACGGAAGAGGGGTCCGGGGTGAGTATGGCGAGGACATCCCGCAAGCTGCCCTACATAACAAAAGTCCTTTTTCCTTTCCTTCCCTTCCCTGACTCCTATCCCTATCCCTGATAAGTTCTCTTTTGATTGTAAGTGGGTAAAGGCAGCTTTATGCTGTTGAGCAAACCCTATAAAGTCAGGGGTTTCCTACCATAGCTAGTGGTATGAAGATACCAACAAATGTATGGCTATTAAATGCAGTATTGATAACAGACTGCTGTTGAAATATTTATGCTAGCTTTTAAATATCCCTAAGGAAAATGATACCCAGAAGTCTACAAAGAGTGTACCTCAGAAATTTCCATAAAAATGATGAACTACATCGAACTGCCTTCACATTTCATGTATAAACAAATCATAGACTTTCTTTCCTTTAACTGTGTGGATTTCTGTTTCTAAAATGTATACAAGATTCACAATGCTAGAGAATAAAGCCCTTCTTTCATTCACGGATTAGATGTAGTCCAGGCTTCCATACATGGCTAGAGGTGCAGCAGTTCACCTAGGGTTCTGTGTACTCAGCAGTTTTCTTCTCTTTGGCACAAAAAGGAGAAAGAACTTTACTACCTAAGCCCATATAATAGTTTATGTAGTAAGATCCTTCCCAACCCCTCATCCATAATCCTGCAAAGGTTAAGCATTCCCACTAGAAAAATGAACAATTTTTTATTCAAGCCCCCACCTTCATCTTCTTTCTCATTTTTAACCCCTTCTCTAAAAAAAAAAAATCAGCTTGAAAAGAAGGGGGGTGGCTTAGGGCTACCATTGTTACAGGACAATACAGTGTGAAGGTGATCAACTGGACAAGGTCAACATTCAGGTGTGAATTACGCTGCCCCTGCGTACTTATCTAGTTACTGCATATCAGCTTGATTATCTTCCTGTTGGGTAGACCCCATTTTCAATTTGCTAATAGCAAGGGGGGTGGGGAGTGATGCCAATGAAGCTCAAATAGTGCTACCTGGATGCCATCATCAGTGGCAACTGTGTTGCATCAGTCAGATTCATTGCAGGTCAAGGTCACCAGGTGATGGACCTTGTACTATTTTTTTTTTTAGCAGGAGTTTTATTTAAGAGGTTGAGCTGCCATGCTGCATGCAAGGACTTAAGCTTCCAAACTGTCTCTTGCTTTCAAGTGAGTCATGTAGATGCCAGATCTACCTCATTCACAGTTAATATTTATTTATAAGCATTTGATATTACGTCTTTTCCTAGAGGTAGATCCAAGGCAGATCACATGAAGCAATAAAAGCACTGATTACAGAAGTAATGGATAATATCCAATCTGTTTGGGGGCTGAAGGGGAAGTATTTCAGAGGTATTTAGATCTAACAAAGAAACAGTTGAAAACATAAACAAGTGAAGGAAAGGAAATAGGTAAGAACGGATGTTAAGTGCCGATATTGTGTTTCTAATATATGTGTAGGCTTTCCTATAATGGCACACAGACCCTAACAGAGCAAATAAATTGCAAATGATATATATTTAAGAGTTGAAAGCCTCTTTCATCAGTATTGTCCTGCAAGGATGGTTTTAACTATACCTGTCGCCACTCATGAAGCTAAAAATGTTGGAAACCATCATTCCCATAAGAGCCACATTTGCTTTATTCCAGAACCAGGAACATTATAGACAGAGAGAAAACTGAGATGGTGCGATGTGACTTAGGAACTGGAATATTACTCTGATCAGCTTAGACTCAAAATAGTATTATGTTCCTAATGCTTTTTCTATTCAAATATATAATGAACTGAATGCTACAGTTCATGAAACTGGAAGATATTCACAATTTAAGAATTAGAATTCTACCATCAAATACAATAGCAAAATCTTCTTTCTTTTGGAAATCTGTAAGCAGTTATTTAGTAGGACAACTTTTACCCTTCTTAGCAAATAAGACAAAACCCAGACTCTGCCATACCTATGACTTTCAAAGTAATGTTGCAACATGATTATATTTTTAATTGAATAAACAAACATTCAACATCCAACAATTTTATATTCCTGCTAGTCTTTAATTCTGTGGAAACTCAGTGTAGCTTCTGACTATTTCTTTGGGCATTGAAGACATGATCTTTTCTCCCAGACAGATCCAAGAAAACTGCTGGGATCAGGATAAAGCAATGTTTCTCACCATCATTGATCTGACCAAAGTGTTTGATTCTTTAAATTGTGAGGCTCTGTGGATCACCCTCCAACTCCAGGAGTTTGTCACACTATAGAGATTTTTGCATTACTAGCAGGTTAATTGACTAAAAGGTTTAGGTATATAACTTTGGCAGGTAGGATCCTAAATTGGCCCTATTGAAAATGTATTAGGGCTGAGTTCCTAAATTTAGGGTCCTAGTTTCACTAGTCATCTAAATTTATGAGCCTGAAGAATGTGTGGCTATAGGGGTAGAGTTAGGGCATATAAAAAAAAGTTAGGTTCTTAACACAGATTTAGAAAATGAAAATTAGAGAAAAATTTAGGAATCTAAGATTACATTTCTAAATATAAGTGAATTTTCAGTTAAGTTCAGTTGGAAATAAGTGCCTAACTTAGGCCCCTAACTTAGATGAATTTACTATACTGCTAAATTTTACCATGAGAGGTGTGAAATATTATGGGAGGGAGGGGTGCATTCATGTGATATTAGGCCCCTCCCTGGTAAAATATTGCAGCCATTTTCCAAAGATGTTTTTATCTTGCATAAAACCTGAGATAAAAAATATCGCAGAGAACCAGGGAAAAATGCGCAATGGCGGGCCACTTTTCTCAGGGCCGCCATTATGTTAAAGGTCCATGCGGCCCAAAATAAGTCATTCCCCCCCCCCCCCCGAACCATGCCATAATTCCCCTTGGAGTCTGACGAAAGCCCCAACCACCCCATTTGTTGAGGCAGTCCCACAGTTAACAATATAAAAACAAAAATGTTTAATGCCATGCAGTGATGCCCATCCCCCTTCCCACACACTTCCACTTTAAATAAATTGTCCTCTTCGGGTTCCAAACCTATCTCCACAAGGCATCCAGTCTCCTTGCCCCATCCAACATTAGAAGCAGACCCTAGTGTTTAGTTAACCCCCACCCTCGACCCCCCCACTTCCTTGAATTAGTTCCTACTGTCTAGTAGTCTCTCCCCATCCTAGCTCACCCCCAGACCACCCTCATGCTTTGAGAAGAAATCCCTGGTGTCTAGTGGAGCCCAGAGTGCCCCCTAGGCTCCAGGCCGGTTGATGCCATCTTTCAAAATGGTGCCAAACTACTCAGCCACACAAGGTTGGGGTTGTTCCAAAATAAAATTTTACTGAGATACTTAAAAAAAAAAAGTTTTTGCTTTTTGTGATGCTTCAAAGCACATTAAACTCAGGTACTGTATGTATTTCCCTATTCCCAGAAGACTTATGACCAAAGTTTGTACCTAAGATAATAAAGGGTGAAGTGACTTGCCCAAAGTCACAATAAGCATCAGTAGTATTTGAACTTTGACTCTTCTGGTTCACATTCTGATGCTCTAACCACTAGGCTACTCCTAGTTGTGAAATGTGTCTGGCTTGACAAAAAGTGCCCCGTCTTTTGATGATATCCCTAGCAGAAATAAAATCCACATGACCACAAAATCCTCTGAATCGCAAAACACCCTTCAGGATACTTCTTAGTGATCTCCTAGTTCTGTGTGACTCCCTTTTTGGTACCTGAACCAAGCTTTATAGTTTTTCTCCTCCTCTAAAATCATAGGGTAGATCCCCTATGCAAGACTGAGATCCTTCTCATTCCACTGTGGCTCTCCATTGAGAATTCTCTGGCAGTCCACACTGGAAAGACTCTTACTGCCACTCTCTTGATGCAGAACCTCTTCAGCTGCAGATCAATAGTCTTGGGAGCCTACTGTGGTCCTGAATGCAAATCCACTTCTCTCAAAAACATGGGGTGCAATCGCCCTAAAACAAGGAATATGGAGAATCCTCTCCTTCACTAGGAATCACCCCCAGATTCCTGCTCAGAGCCCTTCACGGCTGCTCCAAGCATGTGACTCCCTCTTCTGCAGCTCCAGGGTCTCCAGCCTTGAGTCCTGGATTGCCTGTGGAGAAACAGCAGAGAAACGTCTGGGTTTCTCCACTATATTGAATCTCCTCAATTCAAGACACCTCCTAGTTGGAGTATGTCAGTAAAACCACTACACTTCCTCTCTGACATCAATGCCTAGTGCCAGTAGAGACACCTCCCATTGATAGAAAGAGACAGGGCAGGGACTTTTGGGGCCCTCACCCTAAGTTAATATGCACAATCATGCAAATGGGCCACATAATTGCCACTGAACTTTCAAGCCCTTGCCACAGAATCTATCTTTGAGCTTCCACAGGAAATTGGTGGCTGTACCCAATGGTTTCAGCATTGCTACCACTATAGATACAAATGAAACTGTAGTCTGCGTGTCATGTATAAATTAGATTTTCTGGGCTACTTTAAAAAGAGTACTGCCAGGAACCATAGTGCTTGTAAAAATTATTTTGAAAGGAGAGTCCAGAGCATAATTCATGTATCCTTAGTCTTTTTCCATACCTATCAGACAGCAGGAAACAAGATTAATAGGGTGAACATGCTGGACACTTCTAAATCAATCGCCTTAACTTTTCCCCAGTAATGTGAATGTTCCTGTTACTCCTTCTGATGAGGATGTGGATGTCTGAGGAGCCCCCTGCTTGTCACTTACACTGGTTGATGAGACAGCTTCTTGAACACTGTCTACAATGAATTCCTTGGTGATCCTGCGACTGGGCAATTCATTGAAGAGGGAATTGATAAGAGCCACTTTAGCTGCGTCACGTCTGGCTTCCGCTCTGCTTAAACAGTACTGGAAAAGAGCAGAGATGATAACTTGAGTTATGTGCTCTTGGGAAAGCAATGAAAGTGCTTGTAATGCAAGTGAAAATTATGTCTTCCATTCAGTTAAACAAGCATTTCTAGAACATTTTAGATATGTTTTTAGGGCAGTGGTTTAGAGCTTTTAAATGCCAAAGAAAACAAATTGTCAAAGTAATCCACAAGTGGCAGCAAATATATATAAAAAGTGAACTTTTAAAAGGTTTATATGACTTTATATCAGATTTAGCTCACAACGCGTTATATTCAGATAGAGTAGGAAGGTATTTCCTAGAGGGCACAAGGAAAAAACCAACAAATAAAATCTGTAAAGCAGAGAAATGCTCTTTATAATCAGGAAAGGGAACTACTAGTGGCTGGATATATATTTTCAAACACAAACCATCAGCTTCCCATCCACACAACCAACCCAATTTTTTAAAGTTATTTTCTTTTCAAATGATTTTTTTTTAAATAATGTAGTCCTATATCAAATTGTATTTATTTACACAAAACACAGTCCAGTTTCACATTAGTGCATTCAGAAATCATATAAATACGGGAACACTCATCACTGCAAAGCATACGCCCAATAAGCAGGGAGTACAAAAGCTCCAAGTGACCCATTCTCTGGCAGGCTCCGATGAACAGTACAGCAAGCAAATTTCAGTGCCCATCCAAGTGCAAAGAAATCAAGAGCATATTTCTGACAAAGCACTTTAATTGACCCAAACGCCTAGGATTCTCTGTGTGAAACAGCAAACTGCTAACAGGAAGTAGTTTAGAGCTTTTCAGTTCTAATAGAAGCTGACTAAAATTTAATTGTAGTATTATCATGAGGCATTTGAGATGGAGTGGGGAAAAATTATCAGCATATCTTATTTTTAGTTCATTTGGATGAGTAATGAGTGGAGAATTTTGTTATAGTCATAAGTCAACCAAGTATATTTATTTATTTTTAATTTTTATATACCGATATTCCTATATATAGATCCCCGGTTTACAGGAACAGAAACTTCGCTGGGAGGCGATACATTTAACATGAACATTAACCCATTGAAACATTTAACAGTTTAGATCAACGAACAATAGAGAACCGAGAGCAAAAATAAATAAAATGGTGAATAATAGTAAAATAAAATAAGAATAAATAAATAATAAAGTGATAATAAATATCGTACATTATTTAAAACTAGAATGTGTCCTTGCAGGGCTGAAAAAAGAAAGACCAAAAAGTCCACGAATGTTAGTCATAGGACTTGCATTCATGTTTTGGGACTTGCATCAAGGAGAACCAGGCTTTTCATGGAAAGTTTGATTGAACACCAAGTTTTAATTCTTTTTTGAAGGTTAGGAGACATTGTTCTTGACGGAGGTCAGGAGGGAGAGTGTTCCAAAGAGTTGGCCCAGATGTAGATAACGCTCTTTTGCTTAGAGAGGATTTAGTAGGGGGAACTTGCAGAGTATATAGTATATAGTATATAATTCAAACTCTGATATACTGAATTATACAAAATAAGAAAAATCTTTTTTAAAGGTACTTTTATTCTTTTTCTAGAAAATCAATGAAAGTGGCTCCAATACTTGTCAAATTCAATCTGCAAAAACTGTCATAGTGTGATCAAGATGAACAGAGGACTGCCATTTTATTAATGTTGCACATATGATGATGTAGGAGTGACTATTCATAGACTGACTGACTGGTGGTACCTGCATGCTACAAAGGAGCATCTGCAAATGTATTGCAAAGATTTAAAAAAAAAAAAAAAAAGATTCAGATTGTACAACAGGGCTTACAAACTTATCTTACATAGAACTTTCCCAATGAGCCACTTAAAGTTAGTGGTCAGTTTACTCATTTTATGCCAGAGAGGAGGCTGAGATAAATAGCAATTTGGACAAGCCACCGAATAAAAGTATTTGCTAATACATGGAACAGAGGCTATGTGGGAGGTAGAATAGCACTGAATAGTGTGAAAACGAATAGTGGGAAGACAATTGTCAAAGGCATTTAGCTGTGTAATTAAGAACCCAATATTCAAAAGATCTAGGTGCCTAACTTTTAGATCTGTCTTAATAAAATTCCTTCCCTCTCCCTAATTAAATCCCTAGGTGCCTTAAAAATGCTTGGGACCAGATCAGATCAATGAAGTTAGGTGGCCAGCACTGATTTACTGTACCTTAACTAAGGGAAGCCATAGTTGACTTTAAGAACAACAGTTTAAGGCATCTAATGTTAAAGTTAGGAAACTACATTCAACTCAAATGAAGGCACCTTAGATTGCCTGAATATAAGCGCCTAATTTAGCTGCCCACTTTTGGATTTTCCGATATATACATTTTGTTTTGCTCTCCATTCCATTCCATTAGCAGGTGCAAAGCATTTGCAGGCTCTGAAATACTTTGTCATCCAGGTTCAATAGGAATCAGTGGGGGAAAACCCAAGAATCATGAGGTCAAAAAATATAGCAGTGCTAAAGTCTGGCACCACATATTTCTCCATAGCTTTGGCATCATTACTTTTAGAAAAACAAAGAAAAAACTGATACAGGAAAATGCAGAAAAACAATTTTCTTGTGTACTTTGCCAACACACAGGATGCGACTAATTCAGTAACTTTTTAAAAGAGCTACACTATAAGGATTCCTAGGCAATCTGCATTATGTATATTCAGATGCACTGACAAAGTGGACTCCGAGTGCTCTGAGAGTGCTCACTATAGAATTGTGAAATATTAAGACCACTTCTTTCCCACCAAGACTTCCTCTTCCTGGGATACAAGTTTGCCTTATGAGCCTTCCTCTTCCTTCTGTACTTGCTGGCTTGATTGCTGATAGTCTTTATGTAACCCGAGGTTAAAATAGAATAAGGGAGTAAAGATTTTTTTTTTTTTTTACCACCTGAAACCTCATTGCTGTTCCAACACTGCCTCTGCCATCGCAGCGGAGGGTCACTATGAATACACCTCAGAGTGAGGTGGGGCTTAGATTTGGCATCACGTTCACAGGATTCAAACCTGTTTAAAAATTTTGTATTTCCACCACCCTTGTCCAAAGTATATAGAGGGCATCTCTCCTGGGTTAACCGCTGCTTTCTATCCTGCCCTGGTTCAGGTTGCGAGGGGATTCTATGTTGCTAAGAAGTGGTAGAAGTAAAATCCGCTAAAATGAGTGAAAATTGGGAAGCACAGAGATGGCGTAGGCTAAACTTCACAACCCCATCATCTACAACACCCGTGCAATCACTAAGAGTTCCCATGCTCCCCCACCCCCGCCACTCTTCCCCGCTCTCCGCTCCCCCCCGTTCCTTTCTTCTTTTCCCCTCCCTCCCGATCCCCCCCCCTTTCTCTCTCCCCCGCCCCCCCCACCTTAACCTCTTGCATACCTCTTTGCCATTTTGTCTGGTTATTACTAACTCGTTTCTGAGTTTCTTTACTACTGTTAAAGTTTTAAATTAAACTTGACGCGACCTGGTTCATGCGTTTAAAATTAGTTCTAGAACAGTCTCCTAACAGTTTTGATGTAACCTATTCCATTCTATATTCCATGTACTGTTCTATGTAACAAGTTGTTCTTCTGTAAACCGGGGTGAAGGCTAATTGCTAAACCTCGGTATATAAAGCTCTGAAATAAATAAATAAAGCACAGATGGTGCTATGCAAGTGAAGCTGGAGGAGCAGGTAGAAAGAATAAGGAGGCAGGAGAGTCAATCTGCCAGTCACAGGAGGCGCAGCCTGAATACAGAGGCAGTGCAGACAGAGAGGCCCATGGAGGGGTCCAGATTAACAGCCTTGTACACGTCCAAGAAGAAAAATCCCAGATTTTCTGGACTTCCGAAAAAAGCCAGGTGACTTTATGGTAGAGGACTGGATCGAGCAGACCAAGCAGTGCTCAAGGTGTTACACCTGCCAGAGGCTGACCACCTAGAGATCGTAAAGGCCACCTATTCGGACAGGCGGATCGGTCAAATATGCTAGGCCCAAGCCCAGAAATATTGAGGATCTCTTTGTTCAATTGCAAGTAGTATATGGTGACAAGGTTCTGATAAGCGTGAGGCTGAAGGAATTCCATGACAGAAGACAAGCTCCAGGGGAGGATTTACGCACCTTTGTAAACAGCCTCCAAGAGAAATTAGAGCATTGGTCCGAGACTCATTGTGCCTGGTGGACCCCAACAAGATGTTAAAAGAGAAATTTACACTGGGCTTACAAGATGGTAACCTGAGATGAGAAATTCAGAAAAGTCAGATTGAATATCCAGATAAACCATTCCCAGAAGTGCTCCAGTTAGCTATCCTGTAGACAGCACAAAAAGAGGGCTACATGATGGAAGAGATGGCTCCCAGGTTGCTGGTGTGCAATAGAAGTGAGGTAGCAGTCAGGGCCACAACAGCAGAGCATCCTCTGAGATGGAGCAACTAAGTAAAATGATGATGAGCTTCTGCCCGCGGGGAAGCAGGATGAATGCAACGGCAAGAGAAGACTGTACAGCAGCAGCAGCTACAACAGAATACTTATCTGATGGTGTCGGTGGCATGAATGCCTTGGACATATGATGGGCTGTATCCACAGTGCCAGGAAGTATATAACCTGAGAAAAGTGAATGAGAGATATGGGCAGAAACCTAGATATGCAGAGCATAGCTTTCCTCCTCCTTGCACTGAAAAGGGAGAGATAATCTGTTTCCAGTGCCAGGAACCTGGACACATCGCTTGGGAGTGCGAGAATGAAAAGAAATGGCGTAGCCATCCAGAAAGTGATTTCGCTCCAGCTCAAACCAACTAGTGCAAAGCCAAGAACAAGGATAGCAGAAGATATGGGAGCTGAGGAAGTGCCAACTACCTCTGCGGGTCTGACTACAAAAGGGGCCATCTAAAGTAATGACTGAGTGGGAGATAAAGAAACAGCGGGCCCTTGGGGAAAAGTCCAATAGTAGATATATTGATTGGCCTGATAAAAATCAAATGCTACCTTGATACTGGGTCTGATGTGACCACCATTACTGTTACTCATTTCAAACACAACTTTGAACAGAACCGCAGGCTACAAGATGCCAGCTGGGTGAAGCTGACGGCAGCAAATGGCCTAAAATACCAGTACTGGGTGCATGGAAGCTAATATAGACTCTCTTGGACAGAGGATAAAGCAGAAATGTAAATTCATAGTTCCAGACAATGCATCAGCAGCACATCAGAGCAGGGTAGAGGTACCTGGAATACTGGGAATGAATGTGTTGCAGGTTAAGTTGTCTAAGATTGGAGCTGGCCTAAACGAAGGTCTGAAGCTGCCAAAGGTGTTGTACGCTTTACAACAACAAGATGATGTGAAGGTGGGACCTAAAAAAATCATGTTGCTCCATTTAATTGAAACAATGCTAATTGGCAAATGCATTCATCTGCAATAAACAACAGTAGACAACGTGGTGGTGACCAGTACTAGTCTTACGAGTCTTCCATCTACGGTGCTGGTAGTGAAAATCCTAGTCACTCCTAGACAAGTAGCAGTGAGACTAATAAATGCTGGACAGAGGGTTATACATCAAGCATCTAGGGCAAAAATTGCAGAGGAAATCTGGCCTGCAGAAATACATGCCATAACACCCGTTTCATTCACAATGGAAGGTGAAATCATGAGGGTACATCAAGGGGTCCGGGAACCTGAACTAGATATGAATGAGGAAGTCACACCAGAGATCTCAGTGAAAGTGCCCTGGGACGCGTTGGCTGAGGAGCAAAAGACAAAACTGCAGCAGCTGCTCCAGAAACATCAAAGAGTATTTTCAGTTTCTGACCCAGACATTGGGTACACTGAAGTAGTGAAACATGCCAGTCACACTGGGGATGTGGCCCCAATCAAACAGCAGTATAGGCAGGTCTCTCCGCATGTAAACAGTGAATGTAAGAGACATATACAAGACCTGGTAACACAGGAAATCCTGAGAAAGAACAACAGTCTATGGGCCTCTCTAGCAGTTATCATAAAAAGAAAGTTGGCTCAATTCCATGCTGCTGTGACTACAGAAAATTGAACCAGATCACCACCAAAGATGCCTACCCTTTGCCAAGAATCAATGAGTCATTGGATGCACTTGGGCAAGCTGCACTGTTCTCCTCTTTATATTTAACCTCTGGTTACTTTCAATTGGCTATGGAGGAGAGAGACCAACCAAAGACAGCAGTCATCACTCCCTTTGGTCTCTTCAAGTGGACCCAAATCCCATTTGGCCTTTGCAATGCCATGGCTACATTTCAAAGGTTGATGGAACTGGCATTTAGTGAATACCTCTTTGACATTCTACTCTTATACCTCAATGACATTCTGATATTTTCAAAAGTCTTTCCTAGTCATCTGGAATGGTTGGACAAGATGTTTCAGAGATGGGCAGAGTGCGGACTTAAATTAAAACCATCCAAGTACAGACTACTATCTAAAGAGGTTAATTACCTGGGTCACATGCTGTCTAAAAAAGGAATGACTGTTGACTCGGACAAGATAGCAGCTCTACGAAACTGGCAACCTCTGAAATCAGTAAGTTTGCCAATTCATGGGATTTGCCAGTTATTACTGGAGGTTTCTGCCTGCCTTTGCTCAACTTGCTTCTCCTTTACACCAACTGATTTGTAAAACAGAAAAATCAGAAGCCAAAACCATTCTTATGGACATCAGCATGCAAGCAAGCATTTGAGACTTTAATCTCAAAATTGATCTCAGCGCCCATCTTGGCATTTCCTACTTTCAAGTTATCTTTCTTTCTAACCACAGACGGTAGTTTTAAAGGCTTGGGAGCAGTACTCAGTCAAATACAAGACAGACAGGAGTGGGTAATTTTGTATGCTAGTCAGGGCTTACAACAGTCAGAGTGTTCACCTGCTTGGACATTGGCGGTCTCCAGATATTTTAAATTAGAGTTACTGGCTCTAAAGTGGGTGGCTACCGAGAAATTAAATGAATACCTCATGTATAAATAGTTTGCTGTGAGAACTGATCACAACCCACTAAAATATCTGGAGACCGCCAATGTCCAAGCAGTTGAACAAAGATGGATTGCCTAGCTGGCTGAGTTAACATTTGAGATCTGCTATAAAACCGGTAAACAAAATGTCGTCGTGGATGCCCTGACCTGTTTACCTAAGCAGAATGAACCAGAAACCATGGAGGAGGAGAAATATTTTCTAAAAATTGAGCCAAATGAAATCTGGCGATTGATATGGGAAAAAGAAAAGCCCTCCACTGCTGCAGAATCTTGGCTGATTAAGAGAAAACAGTCCGTTGTCTGTGCCAATTATTCACTGGATGCTTTCTACCAGCTACAACAAAAGGACCCAGACCTCAAATTAATAATAGAGGCCAAAATGACTAGAATATCACCAAATACGTCTACCTGATTCACAAGTCAGAAGAAGCTGTGGGGTATGTAAGCAGCAATTGTGGTATCGAAAACTACAAGAACCAAGGGATTTTCAGGAATTTTTCAGTTCTTGGTACCAGCTGCTTTGCAAATGGAGATGATTCAATCCGAACATGACTATGCAGGACATCTGGGAGAGGAGAACACCTTAAAGAATCTCCAGGTGACTACTACTGGCCAACTATGGCAGCTGATGTCCGGAGCTGGATTCGAAAGTGTGAAAGGTGTGTGCTTGCAAAAGATTTATTCCCAAGGAAAAGAGCTGAACTCCAATATTTCCAAACCACATATCCATTAGAGGTTGTGGCGATGGACTACACTGTACTGGAGCCCAGCACCAATAGGATGAGCAACGTGTTAGTTTTGACAGACATGTTCACACGTTTTACTGTTGCTATCCCCACAAGTAATCAGACTGCAATAACAGCAGCAAAAGCAATAGTCCAAAAATGGATCCAGCATTATGGATGTCTGGCCTGTTTACACTCAGAACAAGGACTCAACTTTGAGTCTGCTGTGATAAAAGAGCTCTGCCGGTTGTATGATATGAACAAAAGTCGCACCACCTATACCACCCGGAAGGAAATGCCCAGTGCAAGCGGTTCAACCAGATAATGCACGACATGCTACGAACTCTGTCAGAAAGCAAGAAGAGAAAATTGGCCGAATACCTCCCTGAGCTAGTCATGTCTTACAACAGTCGAGTCCACCATTCACTGGCTACTCACCATTTTACCCACCATTTGGCCGTGATGCTTGCATTCCATATGACGTGCATATCAAAATAGCAGAACCTCCCGCAGGTGTGGATCCCTGGATTGAACAGTACCTACACAAACTTAGAATGATGTATGATATTGCCAAGCAACATCCAGCAAAAATGTACAACACCAGACGAGACAATTTGACTGGAGAAACAGAGGAGCTATCATTAGAATTCTGCGAAGGAAATTCGAGTGGAAGGGGGGAGGAAAGATAGCGGATACCTGAGGGAGATGTCTCTGTGAGGTTGTGCAGGTATATGAACCTGCTATCTACAGGACTAAATCCATAGATGAAAGGGTGAAAGTAGTACATTTGGATAAAATCAAATTGTGCTTAATCCCTGAACTCACTAATGGAGACACGGGCCAAAGCACAATCTGATGGTGCACCAGAGATTGGTATCTGGTAGAAGTACCTGAAGAGGCAAGGGACTTGGGGCCTGCTTGGGAGTTTCCTGGGGATGAAAGCTGGGAAGAAATAGAGACAGAGGAATATGAAGCAAATGGAATTCAACAGGATGATGATGTTCTGCCCCAAAGGCCAATACAGTCTAACAGGGGAAAATGACCTGTATATTATGATAACTTTGTAATGTATCGAAAGAGTACCTCTGGTAATACCTGCAGAGGAAACTGAGCTGGAGTAATAGAGAGAGGATTTGCAGTAACATTTATTCAAATTGATATATGTTTTGAGGAAAACCACCTCTACTGGCACATGTAATTTAAATGTCCAAGAGATACCTCTATTGATTGAGATGAGTTAAAACTTGATGATCCTGCCTTTGGATGGAAGATAAGTGGGGGCATTTGAGTGAGTAATATGTTGAGGTCAACTATGTTTAAGAAGGAGGGAATGTAGAAATAAGGGGTAAAGTTTTATTTTACCACTTGAAACCCCATTGCTGTTACAACACTGCCTCTGCCACAGCAGTGGGAGGGTCACTATGAGTACACCCCGGAGCGGTGGGGGCTTAGATTTGGAAACTGAATGCCCCTCATATGCCTAGTGTCTGAGGATTGGTTGTGATCGTCAGATGCACTGACGAAGTGGCCTCTATCCTCGAAAGCTCATGCTTAAATAAATTGGTTGGTCTATAAGAAGCCATTCGACTCCTGTCATTTTTTCTATACCAGACTAACACACTATCCCTTTGTAGTAGCTGGGACCATATCTAATCCTCAGACATTAGTCATAGAAGGGGCATTCAGGCTCCAAAGATGATCAGCAATCAAGCCAGAAAGTACAAAAAGAAGAGGAAGGCTTATAAGCCAAACTTTTATCCCAGGAAGAGGAAGACTTGGTCGAAGAAGTAGTCTTATATATTTCACAACTCTACTGAGAGCACTCTCAGACCACTCATAATACTATCAAACAGGAGATATGGAATCAAATTCCAACTGCATAAATAGAACTGGAATGACATCTAGGGAGATGAAGAAACTGAAACATGCCCGATTCCAAGAGAGTACTCTCATAAGTGGTCACATACCTCAGAGCTCCTCAGTCAATGGTCTAAAAATTTCACAAAGTTCTGTCTTTATTTCTATAAAATGCCATGGTCTGGAAGAGGAAAGGGAAATTGGAGGGTTACCCTGCACTGACGATGTACCCATTGGCTTCTGGTCTTATTGCCTCTTTTGTGGTGCGAACAGCGATGAAATCAGGAGGAGGGCCATTGAGGGATTCAGGAAGGGACGGGGGAAATGAGCCCTCATACTCTCCAGGCTTGAGTGTTTCATTCAGTCCTGATGTGAGAAGCCCTCCATGAAATCCAGCTGCTGCTTGAGCCACCCAAGATTCTCTCTCACCATCGCTGAGGAATGTCATCAGTAGAGAGGCTGCAATTGCAGGGGACATAGTGATGGTGGCGGTAGCAGTGAGTGTGGGCAGTTTCAGCACCATGGGACCTAGAGGTTTGAATGGGCAAGATGAAATCATTGAGGCTGGTATTGGGGAAGACCATACTGGAGGCCACGTATCTGTGCTCTTCAGGGAGGAGGAGAATTTTATTTGTGGAGACCTGATTTAATGTTAGAAGTGGGACTGAGCAAGACTATAAGCATTCAGATTGCCTCAGTTATGAAAGAAAGTTTTCCTTAAGAGTATAACATTTGTGCTCTTGAGAATTTTAAGCAAGTTATGGAGTAATGAGTGACTGATATGGAAAGTAAAGTTAAACAAGTTGAGGGAATTCAGGAAGCAATTGTAAAGAATAATATAATTTCATCTGCTAAGCTGGAGAATTTAAAAGATTTTGTGAGACAACAGAATCTATGTTTTACTAATTTTCCCCAAATTCCTCTGGTTCCTTCAGTTGGTATGTTTAGAATATACTTAAGGGAAGTATTAAAATTCCAGAGCAATCACTTCTCCTGGTGGCAAAAGCCTTTTATCTTCCACCATTTAAGAAATTGGAGTAAGAGACTCTTCAGAATGATTTTGGATCTCCGATTTTGGATGAGAGTCTGAATTTAACAACCCTGCATGAGTCTTCAGATAAGGACCTGACCAAATCTTCCACTTTGATGTGTTAGATTCAGACAGAGACTCGCTCTTTAAATTGTTCTTTAAACACCGAAAGCTGGGAAGAAATGGCTGCATAACTTTAGTCCTGCTGGAAGCACTCTTTCATATATATCGTCATACCAAATGGCAAGAAAATCTTTAAGAACATAAAAACTGCTATACTGGGTTAGACCAATGGTCCATCAAGCCCAGCATCCTGTTTCCAACAGTGGCCAATCCAGGCTACAAGTACCTGGCAAGTACCCAAAAACTAAGTCTATCCCATGCCAGTAATAGCAGTGGCTATTCCCTAAGTCAGCTTGATTAATAGCAGTTAATGGACTTCTCCTCCAAGAACATATCCAAACCTTTTTTAAATCCAGCTACACTAACTGCACTAGCCACATCCCCTGGCAACAAATTCCAGAGCTTAATTGTGCATTGAGTGAAAGAATTTTCTCCGATTAGTCTTAAATGTGTTACATGCTAACTTCATAGAGTGCCTCCTAGTCCTTTTATTATCCATAAGAGTAAATAACCAGTTCATACTTACCCATTCTAGACCTCTCATGATTTTAAAGACCTCTATCATACCCTCCCTCAGCCATCTCTTCTCCAAGCTGAACAGTCCTAACCTCTCTAGTCTTTCCACATAGGAGGCCATTCCATCCCCTTTATCAGTAAAAACTGCTTTTCTGCACACCCTCTGACTTAATATCATGGCGATATTAAGTTGGAGGCCCCAAAAGTAAAAAATAATTAAAAATAAAAAAATTTAAAAATTTAAAATCAGCCCGCGGCTTGCGGGTTGAAAACCGGATGCTCAATTTTGCCGGCGTCCAGTTTCTGAACCCGTGGCTGTCAGCGGGTCCGAGAACCGACGCCGGCAAAATTGAGCGTCGGCTGTCAAACCCGACGACAGCCACCACTCCTGTCAAAAAGGAGGCGCTAGGGACACGCTAGTAGAGATGTGAATCGTGTGATCGATCGTCTTAACGATCGATTTCGGCTGGGAGGGGAGGGAATCGGATCGTCGCAGTTTGGGTTTTTTAAATATCATGTAAATCGTGTAAATCGAAAACCGGCACACTAAAACATCTCTAAAACCCACCCCAACCCTTTAAAATAAATCCCCCACCCTCCTGAACCCCCCCCAAAATGCCTTAAATTACCTGGGGTCCAGAGCGGGGGTCCCGGTGTTCTTTTACTCTCGGACCTCCGTGCGTTGTAGAAATGGCGCCGGCGCTACCTTTGACCTGTCATATGACAGGTCAAAGGTAGCGCCGGCGCCATTTTGTTTTTTTGTCCCCCGACGTCAGGAGCGTAGGAGATCGCTCCCGGACCCCCAGGGACTTTTGGCCAGCTTGGGGGGGCCTCCTGACCCCCACAAGACTTGCCAAAAGTCCAGCGGGGGTCCGGAACGATCTCCTACCGCGAATCGTTTTTCCGTACGGAAAAACGATTCGACTGCAGGAGGTCGTTCCGGACCCCCGCTGGACCCCCAGAGACTTTTGGCCAGCTTGGGGGGGCCTCCTGACCCCCACAAGACTTGCCAAAAGTCCAGCGGGGGCCCGGAACGACCTCCTGCAGTCGAATCGTGTTGCCGTACGGCCGGCGGAAAAATGATTTGCGGTAGGAGATCGCTCCCGGACCCCCGCTGGACTTTTGGCAAGTCTTGTGGGGGTCAGAAGGCCCCCCCAAGCTGGCCAAAAGTCCCTGGGGGTCCAGCGGGGGTCCGGGAGTGATCTCCTATGCTCCTGACGTCAGGGGACAAAAAAGAAAATGGCGCCGGTGCTACCTTTGACCTGTCATATGACAGGTCAAAGGTAGCGCCAGCGCCATTTCTACAACGCACGGAGGTCCGAGAGTAAAGATCACACCGGGACCCTTCCTCTGGACCCCAGGTAATTTAAGGCATTTTGGGGGGGTTCGGGAGGGTGGGGGATTTATTTTAAAGGGTCGGGGTGGGTTTTAGGGTTGTTTTAGTGTGCCGGTTTTCCCGCCCTCCCCCTTCCCCTCCCCCTTCCCCCGATTTACGATTTTTTGACGATAAATCGGGGGAATTGTTATTGTATCGCGGCTCTAACGATTTTTGACGATTTAAAATATATCGGACGATATTTTAAATCGTCAAAAAACGATTCACATCCCTACGCGCTAGTGTCCCTAGCGCCTCCTTTTACCGCGGGCTCTAATTATCTAAACTTCCTCCCTCTTCCCCGTTCTCCTGCGTTTCTTTCTGTATCGGCCTGTTTATGCTTATCTGAATGACCTCTGGCGGTATCATATGAAACTTACTCTATGTATAAGGTGCAAAGAGGCGAATGGCACCATGGTTCACAGGTTTTTATACTGCTGTAAAATAACATCTTTTTGGGATCAGGTTATTAAAGTAATTGGTATTTGCACAAGAGTACTGCTTCCCCACAAAGGAGCAACGTTACTTCTGGGTGATCTTTCACAGGCTGAAGATATTGAATATAGTCTTGATCAGTTTTTGCTTATAGACTTGGTTGTGGCCTGCAAGTATATACTGCTTAAATGGACAGAGGAAAGCCCATCCAACATGACAGAGCAGAATGTCTGCCTATATGGTGTTGGCGCAAATAGATGTAAAATATGCGTATAGGAAGGTAACTGATGCATATAATGAGATATGGGAAAATGTTTTAGATCAGTTTCCAAAGGAGATGAAACAAACTATTCTTAAATAGAGGTATACATCCATATGGTAAGCAGCCTTTGAAGTAGCATACTTGGGGGGGGGGGGGTGTATGTCAGTTTTCTGCCTCGGACTGGGATGCAATGGGGTATGAGTGGAAGATAAGTGCAGGGGGAACTGATTGATTGGGGTCAGATACATATGTATGGGTGCTTAGGTACAATTGGTGGATGTATATGTACGTGTTTGAGGGTGTGTGTAAGCGTATCAATTTGCGGTAATATTTGTTATGTTGGAGGGGAAGTGAAGGCTAGGGAGCGGGTGATGGGAAAGGATATGGTGTGAGTATGAGTGGTAAAATGTTAAAACATGAAGCAAAATTGCTTTTTGTTGTGGTGTTTTAGTCTCCTTTTGCTATTCAGGTATGCAGTTTTATTGGTTGTTAGCGATGGCTGGCTGTTTACAGCTCGACTGTTAACCGAGGAATGCTTACCTCCATTGTTTCTTATATTTTATACTTTATTGTATTGTATAATGCCTTTGTACTGTGGCTGCGCAATATTATTGGGTTTTCTTTGTTTATGAGCTGTATTAAGCATTTTGCTGAATAAAAATTACTTTAAAAAAAAAAATATCTCAGCGGTTTCTGAATTGGTTAAAATAGACTACAATGGCACTGCTAACCTTATAACAAAGACTAATTCAGACAGGCAGACTTCACAAGGGAAAAACCAGTTGAAAATATGACTCTGATGAAAACCAGTACTCCACTATATAAAGAGGACAAGATAAGGACCAGATCAAAGGCCTTGCATGACAAGTCTTTGTAGATCAAAAGCTTTCCGACCAACACATCTGTAGGATTCAAACAAATTCAGCAGATACCCAAAGGTATTTTCTTCATTGCTCCCAGGGCCTCTCTTACCTGTAGGCTAAAGAAGCAGTTGCCCGGGGGCCCATTTCACGTCTTTTAGGGGAAAAAGAACAAGACAGACTGATACATATCCTTACACAGAAAACACTTGCTAGTGGAAGACTTTACCTTGGTTACACACTTAGGGGAGATTTCATAAAGGACGCACCGATTTTTATAACATGCGTGCGCTGGCACGCGCGTGTTATAAAATCCGAGGGCCGCACACACACGTGCGCCGATTTTATAATCTGCGTGCATATGTGCGGGCGGTGCGCGCAAGGTGGGGAGAAATTATGTGACCTCTGCACGGCGACGCATTCGGGCCGTCCCCAATTATGGAGCGGACTGGGAGGGGACTTCCCTAACCCCTATCTAAACTTCCTCCCTCTTATCCCTCTCCTCCCCTCCCCTAAACTCTACCTTGTTTTTTGTTTTTTTCTTTGTTTCGCAACTTACTTCAGCTCGGGAGCTGCGCGCGCCGGCTGGCTGCCAGTGTGTGAGCCTTCGGGACAGCCAACAATGGCGCTGTCTCAGCCTGGTTCCCCCCCGCCCCTTCAGCCTGGGCTTCTTTGAAAATTCACCCAGCATGCACAAGACCCGGCCACACGCGTAAAGGCCGGAATTTGCACGCGTAGGGCTTTTAAAATCCGGCTGATGGTGCCTCACCTCACCAAATACAGAATAAGTGACCACAAATTAGAAATAGAAATATTCAGACAAAAACAATGAATACTACTTTTGCTGTGCTGTCCACTACAGCCTCACCCCCCCCTCCTGTCCATGCAGACAGAGGATAGATTTGTTTGCACTGCTTCCATTGGGGCGGATTTTCAGAGCCCTGCTCGCGTAAATCCGCCCAAAACCGGGCGGATTTACGCGAGCAGGGCCCTGCGCGCCGGTAAGCCTATTTTACATAGGCCTACCGGCGCGCGCAGAGCCCCGGGACTCGCGTAAGTCCTGGGGTTTTCGGAGGGGGTGTGTCGGGGGGCGTGTCGGGGGCGGGCCCGAACCGCGCTGCGTTTTCGGGGCGTGTCGGGAGCCTTCCAGGGGCGTGCCCGGGGGCATGGCTACGGCCCGGGGCGGCCCGGGGGCGTGGCCGCGCCCTCCGGACCCGCCCCCAGGTCGCGTCCCGGCGCGCAGGAGGCCTGCTGACACGCATATTTACGCCTCCCTCCGGAGGCGTAAATCCCCCGACAAAGGTAAGGGGGGGTTTAGACAGGGCCGGGCGGGTGGGTTAGGTAGGGGAAGGGAGGGGAAGGTGAGGGGAGGGCAAAGGAACGTTCCCTCCAAGGCCGCTCCGATTTGGAGCGGCCTTGGAGGGAACGGGGGTAGGCTGCGCGGCTCGGCGCGCGCCGGCATACAAAATCCATAGCCTTGCGCGCGCCATCCAGGTTTTTAGCAGATACGCGCGGCTCCGCACGTATCTACTAAAATCCAGCGTACTTTTGTTTGCGCCTGGAGCGCAAACAAAAGTAGGCTATTCGCGCTCCTTTTAAAATCCGCCCCATTGTATGCAAATATTTGTCATGCATATTCATTGATATCCTAAAAATCAGGCCTGTGTATGGCTCTTGAGGGTCAGAGCTGGTTACCCCTGCTCTACAGTGACTTCTCTAGGCTTATCTTCTTCCCTCCTATCCCTGAATGACAGGAGGGGGAAGGGCTAGATTATGGATCAGAAAGACTCTTTATTGCTCTGCTTTGTGCTCTGTCTGCTCCTAGCTCATCTCTCCTCTCCTGCATGCAGGTCTGAAGCTGAGAGTTGTTCCCTGCTGCCTGAGATTTGGGAACTTACAAATAGAGCCCTGTGTTTGTAAATTCCTCTTCTTCCCTTTCTCCCTGTTTCCCTCCATCTCCATCTCCCACTATCCCCCTCACTGCTCTTCACTTTCCTTCCTCAACCCTATCCTCCTCCTGTCCTCACTTTCTCCCCCCCACTATTTCTCCTCCTCATCTCCCTTCCTCACTGTCTTCCCCTCAACCTCTTTCCTCTGACCCTTCTCTGACTACTTACCTCACCTCCTCTCCCTCTCACTACAGCTACACGTGTGGCTAGTTTCCTTTGCTGTTACAGCCTCAAGTGGCCTGCCTTGCATCACCTTTGTGGCCTCCTGCCTTGCCGTCATTCTCGCCACGAGTGCAGCCCGTGCTATTGCTCGAGCTTGCTGATGTGGCGCGGGACAGCCGTGCTTGTCTGTGGTCCAACAGCTTTCACTACTGCTTCTTCTGCCGGCTGACGTGGTCTGTGTGTGTCATGGAACCAGCGCCTCTGGCTCCTATGCAGCTGAACTGCTGCCACAGCATGTGTGTGGCCCACCTCGCCCGCCCAATGTGGTCAATTCTCCTTCCACTCGTGAAGGCCTGGCACAGCCTGAACCTCGTGTTCTGACAGCACAGCCTGCCACAAGTGCAGTCCTTTGCTTTGCCAGGGCCCCCGCTCCCCACGCCGATCTTGGCATTGTGCATGCGAACGTTTCCCAGCATGCATGTACGTGTTTCCCGGAACACCACACACTGAATATTACTATACAGGATCCGCAGGAGCAGAAAATTACCTGCTTCATTATCTTCGCTATGCCAACAATCCAATAATGTGCTCCAGATACAGCACAGCTAATGTGAATGCGGCCTTTGGTGAAAAGACTGCTGTAGTTAAACAAACCATTAATAGGTTGGAAGATGTCCAGGAAAGTGAAATGAGATCCATAAGTTGTCTAATGTTTTATTTGTGCATGTAGGAGCCATTCTGTTTAAATAGGGAATGGGGGTCTGTAAAAGAAAAAAAAAAAAGGAATGGGATACAGGAAACTAAAACTGAAATGTGAGTCAGCTGGTATATATGAAAGACATTATCATTCATCAGTAGAACAGGTAAGACTATAATTTCATTGGGATAAATCCTACAGACATCATAGAAGGAAGCCAGGAAGCGAAATACTTAATGGAGCTGGAGGACAGATGGTCTGCTTTGATCTGTAAGCAATTTTTTAATTCTACTTAAAATCCTTTCATAGTAACCGTGGCTTTGGAATGAGTTTTTGATTTCTCTTCAGACGTGTGCCGTGTGTATAAACCTTCCAGCATTCTACGTTTCTTTCTGCTCTGAAGTGTTTGAAGCTTTCCGTCCTAGCATCACATCCCATGATCGAAATTGTTCTACACACACAGAAACCTTTCCTCTCTCGAAAGTGTCGAGGTGAAAAATCACATTAGAAACCAGTTGTTAGTGCACTAATTTTGGCACAGGCGACAGTGGCCAGTTAATGTCTGATGACTAACGGTCGTAAAGTCTTTAGTGCACTGGAAGATAAAAGTCTTTTCTTCGGTGACAGTTAATATGAATTGTGACAGCCTCCCACAATAGCAATATTTAACGTAAGGCCCCTCCCTGCAGACACCCAAGGAGAGGGGCCAAAAGGACCCAGGTCCCCTCACAGCCACCTGCTGACATCAAGGTCCTATGAAGCCCGTCTGGGAAGGCTGAAGCAAAGGAGCCAGGGGAGGGAGACTGCATGGACTTCCCCCCGCCACAGTGAATTCTCTCTTCTTTTATTCTTTATTACATAATAAAATCGTATCCAAACCTTTGATGTCGCTGGTTTGATTTTTTGCCTTAAACATCTCTTTCTTTCTCATTCTTTGCCCTTTCTCTCTTTGTCTCTCGCTGGTGTCCTCCTTCCTCTTTTTTTTTAATATTTCAGTTTTTTCTCTTTCTTCAGCAGCAGATACTTTTGTTTTCTCTGCCTTCTTTTTCTGTCTCCTCCTGCTTTTATCCTTTTTGTCTTCTCTTCCTTTTCTTCCTATCTGTTTGTCCTTTCATGTCCCCCTCCTCCTGTTCTCTCCAGCATTATCCCCCTATATTTCTTCCTCCCACCCCAAATCCAGGTTCCTCTCCCTATTCCTCTCCTGCCATCCCTTCTTTCCCCTCTCATCCCTTTCTCTTCTTTCTCCCCCACCCCACACCTTTGCTCTCCCCAACTCCTTACTCAAACCTTTCTCCCCCTTGCTATCCGCTTCTCTCTCCCCTAACTTGCTTGCTCCTCTCACGCTCACCTCTCTTCCCACTCGTGCTCACGTCCCTTCTTCCCATTCTTACTGTCCCCCCGTGCTCTCTCTCTCAGCTACTCTCTGACATCCATCTCCTTGCTTGCCCTCTTTCTTTCCTATCCTTATACTCCTCTCATGTCCCCTCTCCTACTTCCTACTTCTTGCTCTATCTGTCTCTGCTCTCTCATATACACATTCACTTGCTCTTCCCCCTCTCTGGTCTCTACATACATTCTTACTTTCCCCTCCTCTCTCTTGATCTCCCCTTCCCCCCTCCTTAATCCCCCCTCACTTTCTGCTTCTGTGCCCTCCCTCATTCACTCTTGCTCTCTCCCCTCATTCTCTGACTTCCTTACCTCCCTCACCCCAGTTCCTGCAGAGCCAGAGAAAGTGTTTCCCTATCTGTTGCTAGTGATTGGTTCTGGCCAGCAGAATGAGCCAATCAGATGCGGGGAGGTAAAGAATTAGCAGCCACGGCAAGCTCAGAGCTTCTCTCCCCGGCTCCTATCTCAGTCTCCATCCTGGTGCCTACCTTGTCCTCAACCAACAGTGACGAGAAAGGTGGTTAGGCTGGGAAGGCAGGTCAGTTTTAGTACCATGAGTCTGGTCTCTTCCAAGTCAAACCCAGAGAGTTCCCAGATATGCCAGCAGAAACCGAAAGGGTTCCAGTGCTCTTTCTGCCCTCAAGAGACAGAAACCAGGCAGCATGGAATTCTGCTGCTTCTGTTTGCCATTCTGCGATTCCCCAAGCTGCTTCTTCCATGCGCTTCTGGCCTTCATCTTCAAATATGCAAGTCCTGAAATGGGACTGCTTGTTCTATCTACCATTCTCATTGTGACCAATACTCTTGCAAAGGGTGATACAATTCCCATTTCATCTCCTGTTTAGGAAGGACAACAATCTCAGTAATCTCTCTTCATAGCCATCAAACAGTTTTAATATTTTATTTGTATGAATTTATTCATCTTCTCAAGATGCTGAAGGCGCTTTCTTTATATTTTTTTTCCAGGATTTTAATGTGTTCAAATGTATTCATCGGTGATCTCAAAATACTGTAAACACAGTTTGTCCCAGTCAAGCGCATTGTAAAGCTGTGCCCAGTTAGTCTAATGGGAACCATAATTAAGTCTGCCTGATCTCATCTGGGCTGTTTTCTTTTGCCTTGCACCTATAATGAGTGCTCACAGAATACCTCCTGGTTGTAATCACAGTGCACATGCAGAACAAACATGACACACTACCTCCTCTTCCTTCTAAAACATAACAGACTAACCCTTTCACTGGAGTAGGGTATTTAAGAGCAGGAATATCTCAGTGCAAAGCAAATCCATCAACTTGACAGCATGCACTGGTTTCTCGATCCACCATCTTTTTTGTTTTATTTGCTGCGAGTTGCGTTAGCGCTAGCAGTTAGGTAGGGCTTTTATTATCACTGGGGGAGGAGTTTAAATGTACAGAAAAGGTGACAGTTAACGGAGGGTTACCAAAGCACTCGCCTGGCTCCACGAGCAATTATTGCAGTAATGGTATAAGGTGGGAGTCTTTGTATTTGTTGAACTTATTGAGAAAGTTGACTGGTTCCTGACAATTGAAAGAAATGTTGTGTATGCACGGGAGGGTCATAATGCTATTTCTGTAATATGAACCACCTGGCCTCTCTCAGTTTGCATGCAGTGTTATACTGAGACAGGGGAAAGCTGCTGGTAACTATTACAAATCAATGTACAAAAAAAAAAAAAATGTGAAGACAAGCTGAATTGTCATAGGCTTTGAGTATGCGGTTTATTTTTACAGTTGCTTTCTTACCCTTGATATGAAAAGGCTTAGCTAAGACAGTGCCGACTCCATGAATAAGGGGAATTTTCACACAGCCAAAGAAATGTGCTTTATCCCATATTCAGTGGCCTGAGTGAAAGGGACAATCCCAGAAATGCTTGTGATCTAGGCCTCCTATGGCGCTGGCTCGGAGTCCCATTCATTCCATGCCCTTTTTTTTTTCCCTTTTTACACCCCACAGCTCTTTTAAAGAGGCAACGTTGATTATATTCACCTTTTTGTTTGCTGAATCAATCTTAGCCAAAGCTTAGAGAGGAATAAAGGGAAAATGTTTGGGTTTGTAGCACCTGTTTCACTGGGCATGCCCTAAAATGTAGTAATGAGTCTAAATCTGGCCTATACAAATTTCTATGCAAAGAGAAATGTCTCCTCTTCCTCCTCACTAGCCCTTTCTAGGTTATCCACACAGTACCTTAACTATAACAGCTCACATCAGGTTGTGAGCTTGATAAATGACAAAAATCTGCTGTTGAAAGAGATCTCTAAGACCGGACAGATCTTTGTTCGAACTGCCGTGGGGGAAGGGGCGGTTCCTAGAAAATAAAACTGTATGCACAGGACTCCAAGCAATCTAGGCTCTGGGTTGGTTTTTGACAGCCAACTGAAAATGAGTTAACTTAAAAACTCTCTGACTAAGCCAGAAACAGAATACTGTCACTGATCCATGCCCGCATTAAAGGTGCAGCTACAGCCAAAGCAGATAAAGCACCACGAGGAACCAAAAACAAAAAAAAACAGCAAAAAACCAAAGCAGACCACCACGAGGAACAGAGCCTTCTCTATCGCAGGACCCAAATTATGGAACACCCTACCTCACTACCTAAGTTCACTCAGTGATATTAAATCTTTTAAAAAGGAACTCAAAACCTGGTATTTCAACCTAACTTTCCGTGATGGGAGTCGGCTAAGCCGTCCACAACTTCCCACCTCATTCCTCCCCTTCGCACGTCTCTCTCGAACCCCCCCGAATGTCCTCCCCCCCCCCCCGCCCTTCCCCAATCCTCCTATACCCCCGTCCCACCCCATTTCTTCCTCTCCGATACAACCTTCCCCCTGTTACCTCGCACCTTTCTATGAGCTCTGCCCTCAGTCCCCCCACGTTAAATGATTTCACCGTTTGTTGTAAAGTGCTCTTTTCAGTTTGTAATCGTTGCTCCCCTTTTACCTCATCCCTTACTCCGTTCACAGTTTATTAAGTCGTTCCAGTGTTATCAAATTGTATTAAGTTGTTATCTTGTAAACCGGAGTGAAGGCAACCCGCTATACTTCAGTATATAAAAGCCTCGAAATAAATAAATAAATAAATAAATAAAGTCCGAGAAGACTGACCTATGATCTATGTTGTTGAGTCCTTTTTTATTTGACTTGCAGGATTTTGTGATTTTATTTTTGTAAATAATCTGCTGATGGTTGGAGAGAAAACATCTATTGTGGGGAAAGGATAAAAACAATGCAAAGATATCCAGAGCCTTCTCAGACGCACTTAATCATCAACACCAACAGACTCCCAACCAGACAACACAAAGAAAACACCTGGTCCACCCACGAATTCTCAACACAACCACTAAACCTACAATAGTCGTTCAAGAACTTTTTTCCTATATATAATAACTAACCCCACTATTACTTCTACCAATGTTACCTAACTTTTTTCAACTATGATACTCTCTGTTAAAACCCTAATGTTACTTTGTCCTCATATATTTTTCATGTAAACCGTTGTGATGGCAGAATACAAGTACTTGGCAACAGCGGCGGATTCACAATGTCAGACCGGCCCGGGTATTCGCCACCCATGCCAGCCCAGGACACATCATGTGGTCTGCCGAGCGTGGCTGTGTCACGGCCGCGCACGGCAGACCACGTGACTGGAGCGATCGGCCCACCAGGGGATGCCCGATCCCCCGATAGGCCAATCCGCCCCTGCTTGGCAAGTACCCAAGCATTACATAGATCCCATGCTACTAACAATGGTAACAACTTCACTAATAGCAGTTTAGGGACTTCGCCTCCAGGAATGTTCTCTCAACCTAGCTTGATGTTACCCAGGTAGAGAGTCCATCAAGCTAGGTTGAGGGAACATTGCACAAATCTCATCTTCGGGTGAGTTTCCTCACTCCGAAGGTCCTTAAATCTTCACAAGAGAGCACTGTGCTGTTCGTACATCTCACTTTGAATGTCAAAGTGGCCCCTAACCCCTACACTACTACCTAAACCTCACCTTGAGTTACTAGGTGGGATTCCCATAGAGATATAAATACTAGGGATGTGAATCGTTTTTTGACGATTTAAAATATCGTCCGATATATTTTAAATCGTCAAAAATCGTTAGAGCCGCGATACAATAACAATTCCCCCGATTTATCGTCAAAAAATCGTAAATCGGGGGAAGGGGGAGGGGAAGGGGAGGGCGGGAAAACCGGCACACTAAAACAACCCTAAAACCCACCCCGACCCTTTAAAATAAATCCCCCACCCTCCCGAACCCCCTCAAAATGCCTTAAATTACCTGGGGTCCAGAGGAAGGGTCCCGGTGTGATCTTTTACTCTCAGACCTCCGGTGCTTGTAGAAATGGCGCCGGCGCTACCTTTGCCTTGTCATATGACAATTCAAAGGTAGCGCCGGCACCATTTTGTTTTTGTCCCCCGAGGTCAGGAGTGTAGGAGATCGCTCCTGGACCACCGCTGGACCCCCAGGGACTTTTGGCCAGCTTGGGGGGGCCTCCTGACCCCCACAAGACTTGCCAAAAGTCCAGCGGGGGTCCGGAACGACCTCCTGCAGTCGAATCGTGTTGTCTACGGCCGGCGCCATTTTGCGCAAAATGGCGGCGCAAAATGGCGCCAGCCGTAGACAACAAGATTCGACTGCAGGAGGTCGTTCCGGACCCCCGCTGGACTTTTGGCAAGTCTTGTGGGGGTCAGGAGGCCCCCCCAAGCTGGCCAAAAGTCCCTGGGGGTCCAGCGGGGGTCCGGAGCGATCTCCTGCCACGAATCGTTTTTCCGTACGGAAAAACGATTCGCATGCAGGAAGTCGTTCCCGGACCCCCGCTGGACTTTTGGCAAGTCTTGTGGGGGTCAGGAGGCCCCCCCAAGCTGGCCAAAAGTCCCTGGGGGTCCAGCGGGGGTCTGGGAACGATCTCCTACGCTCCTGACCTCGGGGGACAAAAACAAAATGGCACCGGCGCTACCTTTGACCTGTCATATGACAAGGCAAAGGTAGTGCCGGCGCCATTTCTACAAGCACCGGAGGTCCGAGAGTAAAAGATCACACCGGGACCCTTCCTCTGGACCCCAGGTAATTTAAGGCATTTTGGGGGGGTTCGGAAGAGTGGGGGATTTATTTTAAAGGGTCGGGGTGGGTTTTAGGGATGTTTTAGTGTGCCGGTTTTCGATTTACATGATTTTCACGATATTTAAAAAACCCAAACTGCGACGATCCGATTCCCTCCCCCTCCCAGCCGAAATCGATCGTTAAGACGATCGATCACACGATTCACATCTCTAATAAATACCTATCTAGTGTGAGGGCATCATGGCTAGTCTCTCTCTCTCTCAATACAACAATTGAAAAGGTTAGCACTTTGCGATAAACTGCCTATTACCATAAAACACACCCCTTTTCCTATCGCATGCGATATTTAGTGCATTTTGATAAATCCAGGCCTAAGTATTTACTGGATGGTATGTTCAAAAGAGTTTATGCTAGTTCTTTATCTGTTTTATTGCCAGATCTCAAGTCCAGTTTTCAACTATGTAAATACTGCAATGATTTTTGACGCCCTGTACAAAAGCAATTTAGTACGTGTACGTTTTGTGTTCTCCAATGCTGTATAAGCCTCCGTTCTTATTACTGACAGTGCTTTACCTTTGTTTTTTGCAGACTGTGCCTTATTCGTCTTTCCTGGTGCAGCCAGTTGGTGAAACATGGCCATGCTGGGGGACAGTGTGACATATGCACAATATTAACATACAATTGAATAAACCTTCTGGAACTTCATAAATATTGTTACTGAATCAGTGATTTAATATAATTATACTGTGGTCATTAGTTTGCTTGTCTTTGTTCTTTTAGTACTCATGCCATTCCTTAAATTTTTCATTGTCTTTTTCAAGTGCAATGATTTTTTTTTCAAGAGAGAGATGTGTTATATGCATTTTCCATTATATGCTCCATTTCTAGCAGACAATCCCTGAATTTGACCATTAGGGCATGTAGTGCAGTTCTAGTATGCATATTGATCCTGGAAAAAAAAAATCGGAGTCTTAGTAGGTTGTGATGCATTTCAAGGACCAATAATAAGAAAAGATGTTGTAGGAAATGTGTTTTTGAAACCACATAGATATTAGATCCCTTCTTTAAATGCCAAAAGAAGAATATAATTGTGTGGTCTATAAACTCAAAAATTACTACATCTTTTGTGTAGAACCTTTAAAAAAGAATCACAACCCATGAAGACTCAATTATTAAGGCATGAATTTCTCCCCCTGCAGATTTGTTCTCCAAGCAGATTGTAGCTTCCTTCTTCTCCATAAATTCGAGAAGCTTACTTTTAGTAAAAGCTTGTGCAGTGCTGACCATTATAGTTTGATCAGTGTTTGTCTCATGTTTGTCCCATGTTTGTGAAGTGTGTCTTGTATATAGCAGCTGTGATTTAGGGGATATGTTGAGCCTCCTTTTTACTGCAGCACATTTCAAAGTTTCATGCAGCATTCCAACTCATTTAAAAGTTTATAATAAGATTTATATCCACTTTAATTAGGATCCTGTGAGTGAAGTTTAAGGCATAAGCTGCCTTCTCGGCCAGTTGACATCACTTCCCCTAGATTTTATATGGAGCATAACAGTAAAGCTTTATTTAGACAATGCATTGAACTGTGCACCTATCATAGATCATAAGTAACAAAGACACACAGGGACGCTTGACACACCCTATACTATGAATTGTCATTTATAATAATTGCTTCTTAGTAGAATCTTTTTTCCAAAAACAATTCATAGGCATCTCTGAACTCAATAACCATTTTGAATCATCACCACCTACATGAACATATGTTTTCTATCTACAGTTTCTTGTTTCAGGGTAACATTCTCCCTATGCTAAGTAAAGTACTAGGTTATTAAAGAAAAAGCATGAATATTTTCTACAAACCTCTGCTTTTGATTTGAGATCTAAAATACTTTTACCATAAACATTCAGAGACAGACTTTACATAGACTTGAAAATCTGGCCACAAAACACCTTGTGTTACTTGAAATATTTTCTTGAGAGACAGATAAAAACAGAAAATGTCAGATAAGAAAGAACATTGAGCTAGTTAGAAAACTAAAAAGAAAAAAATATTATGGGGCTAAAACTAAATTATTTGTTTTTACTATCGGTGATAGGATAATAAGTGAAACTTTTTTATCATAGTGGTAGATACCCTTGATACATTTGATGTTTCTACATCTGTTTTGCTCTTCCTGTCTTCACAGAATAATGGTAATACTACATCTTAGTTCAAACTACTTATCTTATTGTTCTAGTTATAGAATTCAATTTATCTTAAATGATGCAATTTTTTTAATATTTACCTAAGCATCCTGTCTTAAGGAAATGGCAAATACTACCTTACATCTACAGAGAATGTTTTCTGCTTACATAAAATAAGCATTTATTTAATAAATCACAATAATTTGTTCATGAGTTGATTTATCATTTAGTCAGCAGATAAGATAAAGTGAAACTGCAAAAAAAAAAAAACAAAACCCCCAAACCAGTGTCAGTCTTGCACAGTGCTGCTTAATGAAAAAGATGCAATATTTAGTCAAGCTCTCCTAGGTACTAAAACAGAAACATCTGTTGAAACCATGAATGGTCTGGTGCCTGAGTTCATCAGAAAGGGAGTCAGCACTTGTGCCCAATGTAGGTCTCACATGAGTGAATGGAAATTACCATAGTTTTCATGGTCATGGTATATGCTTGTGGGGATTAATTGCCCAGTCAAAAGGCATGAAAAAATGGTTAAATAATGGATGAATACAGATGGGAACTCTGGGTTACTGAATATGTCACTCTGAATTCATATTTAGGAAAACTAATAGTGATATACTGTATATGCACACACATACACATATATACTGTATATATGTACACAGAGTGCACTATTTACCTGAAGATGCATTAACTGAAAATTCTCATGGAACAAATGTTTTGGTCCCCAGGCCCTGATCCATTATCCAGAAAAACTTCTATTATCCCAAGATTGGCTGGCTTTAATGTTTAAATGTTTTATTAAAACATGAACAACAAGCGTCTGGTGCACATTGTTGATTGGCTGGCTTTATACGAATAGTTATACACAAAAGCTTCCATTAGCCAAAATGATTTTATCAAAAAGCTCCCAATATCCAGAGCATCTGTTATCCAGAATGGCCATGGTCCCAACAGTTCTGGATAAACAATTCTCTACTGTGTGTGTGTATATATATATATAGAGAGAGAGAGAAAGAGAAAGAGAGAGATAGCTAGATAGAGGTATAGCTACATACATATATATATAGCTAGATAGAGGTGTGTGTGTGTGTGTATATATATATATATATATATATATATATATATATATATATATATATATATATATATGTGTGTGTGTGTGTGTGTGTGTGTGTGTGTTGAAAACACCACAGAATTATTAAAGTTTTTCTCGTCCCTCCCGATGCAGCCTCACGGCGAAACACGGGTCCGTGCCGGGGGACCCGTTCTGTATACAAGATTTGCCTATAATAACACTGCGGTATTGCCGTATTGAGTAAATATAAAAACTAGGGATGTGAATCGTGTCCTCGATCGTCTTAACGATCGATTTCGGCTGGGAGGGGGAGGGAATCGTATTGTTGCCGTTTGGGGGGGTAAAATATCGTGAAAAATCGTGAAAAATCGTGAAAAATCGAAAAATCAAAAAATCGAAAAACCGGCACATTAAAACCCCCTAAAACCCACCCCCGACCCTTTAAATTAAATCCCCCACCCTCCCGAACCCCCCCCCCAAATAACTTAAATAACCTGCGGGTCCAGCGGCGGTCCGGAACGGCAGCGGTCCGGAACGGGCTCATGCTCTGAATCTTGTCGTCTTCAGCCGGCGCCATTTTCCAAAATGGCGCCGAAAAATGGCGTTATGGAACACAATACAATACAGATTCTAACGATTTATCGTTATAAATCGTTAGAATCGTGAGCCGGCACACTAAAACCCCCTAAAACCCACCCCCGACCCTTTAAATTAAATCCCCCACCCTCCCGAACCCCCCCCCCAAATAACTTAAATAACCTGCGGGTCCAGCGGCGGTCCGGAACGGCAGCGGTCCGGAACGGGCTCCTGCTCTGAATCTTGTCGTCTTCAGCCGGCGCCATTTTCCAAAATGGCGCCGAAAAATGGCGGCGGCCATAGACGAAAAAGATTGGACGGCAGGAGGTCCTTCCGGACCCCCGCTGGACTTTTGGCAAGTCTCGTGGGGGTCAGGAGGCCCCCCACAAGCTGGCCAAAAGTTCCTGGAGGTCCAGTGGGGGTCAGGGAGCGATTTCCTGCCGCGAATCGTTTTCGTACGGAAAATGGCGCCGGCAGGAGATCGTTCAGCGAGGCACCGGAACCCTCGCTGAACGACCTCCTGCAGTCGATCTCCTGCCGGCGCCATTTTCCGTACGAAAACGATTCGCGGCGGGAAATCGCTCCCTGACCCCCGCTGGACCTCCAGGAACTTTTGGCCAGCTTGTGGGGGGCCTCCTGACCCCCACGAGACTTGCCAAAAGTCCAGCGGGGGTCCGGAAGGACCTCCTGCCGTCCAATCTTTTTCGTCTATGGCCGCCGCCATTTTTCGGCGCCATTTTGGAAAATGGCGCCGGCTGAAGACGACAAGATTCAGAGCAGGAGCCCGTTCCGGACCGCTGCCGTTCCGGACCGCCGCTGGACCCGCAGGTTATTTAAGTTATTTGGGGGGGGGTTCGGGAGGGTGGGGGATTTAATTTAAAGGGTCGGGGGTGGGTTTTAGGGGGTTTTAGTGTGCCGGCTCACGATTCTAACGATTTATAACGATAAATCGTTAGAATCTGTATTGTATTGTGTTCCATAACGGTTTAAGACGATATTAAAATTATCGGACGATAATTTTAATCGTCCTAAAACGATTCACATCCCTAATAAAAACCTTAATTGAACTTTGCGTGGACATTCAGTATATCCTGCCCATTCCCTTGGTTTATGTGTAGATTTCACAACAAAAAGTTTCTTCAAAAATGTTTAGTGTGAACAGCGATTTTCAAACTTGTTTGTCACGTAACCGTATTTCAGAATCTATACAATCATGCTTCTAAGCATCAGGTTCTTCAATATGAACTCACAGCAGTACAACTATATCACTATTTAATAGGGTTTCTACAATAAAACCCCCACATGATGTTTTATTGATTCATTTCTACCCCATTATTTGACATTTGTATTGTCCTAATTATTTAAACCCAACTTTTTATGCCTTGTTCCACCTGTTTTCTGCCTATTTGAATCATTTTTGCTGATTCTTTAGACCCCCCAGTCCCATTCAAGCTTCAGAAAGTAATGGGAGATATTTGGTTATGTGAAAAGTACTTCATAAATGAATGCATTGATACATTTGTATTGCAAGCAGTGGGAAAGGGGGATGAAATATTATATAGTGATAACGACATTACTGTAAGACAGTATCAACATTTACAAAGAACTAAAAATTAATGTTTATCTTAACTTCATGTGCATTTTTCCTTTTCACATCATATTTCAGAAAGCCCATGGGATGCAGAGGCCAGCTCTTAGTCCGACATCACTGTAACTTTCAGAAAAGCATCTTAGATCCCGGAAATTCAGGGTCATTGCAAGCAAGGATGTTAACAATTCTCCTGAGAATCGTATAATATGATGATTTAAACATAAGTAAAACTAGAATCCAAAATGGTCAAATAATCCTCTCTGGGAAAACCGAAGGGATATTTTTCCTACTTTCCCTTTAGTGTTCTCCGTTATTTTAAAAGTGACAGAGCCACAAATGCCGGAAAGTCAGCTTCTGCTGGAACAGTATCATGTTTGGAATGGCAGCCCTGCTGGGAAATTTCTTTCAGAGCTGAATATTATTTCACCTTCAAAATATGCAGTACATCAATGGATCAGCAAAGGATGGAGACCTTGTCATGTTCTGAATAAAATGTACATTTCATGGACCTAGCGAAGAGCGGGGTGTGAAACCAATAAATAGTGCTGTTCCAAGAACATAAAGTAATGGTGCAGTAAAGTCTTTCAGAACACAGCTTTTATTGCAGGCTGTAAAGAAGTGTCAAAGAAGTACAGTCCCCCAACATGGCCGTGTTTTGCTGTAGGGGCTGCACCAGGAGAGACCCACAGGGAATAATTTCCAAAAGTACTTAATGAGAATAGTGGCATATGTTAAAACTAACAGTAAAAAACATTGGCTACAAAACATAAACCCAAACTAATAGCATACAGCTTATAGGGCTTTATAACAGTGCGCGCATGTTATAAAATCGGGCGTAGATTTGTTTGCGCCGGGTTGCACGAACAAATCTACCCCTAAGTAAACTTCATTAATAGCCGTTAATGGACTTCTCCTCCAAGAACTTATCCAAACCTTTTTTCAACCCAGCTACACTAACTGCATTAACCACATCCTCTGGCAGCAAATTCCAGAGCTTTATTGTGCGTTGAGTGAAAAAGATTTTTCTCCGATTAGTCTTAATTGTGCTACTGGCTAACTTCATAGAATGCCCCCTAGTCCTTCTATTATACGAAAGTGTAAATAACCAAGTCACATCTACTCATTCAAGACCTCTCATGATCTTAAAGACCTCTATCATATCCCCCCTCAGCCATCTCCTCTCCAAGCTGAACAGCCCTAACCTCTTCAGCCTTTCCTCATAGGGGAGCTGTTCCATCCCCTTTATCATTTTGGTTGCCCTTCTCTGTACCTTCTCCATCGCAACTATATCTTTTTTGAGATGCGGCGAACAGAATTGTACACAGTATTCAACATGTGGGCTAACCATGGAGCGATATAGAGGCATTATGACATTTTCTGTTTTATTAACCATTCCCTTCCTAATAATTGCTAACATTCTGTTTGCTTTTTTGACTGCTGCAGCACACTGAGCTGATGATTTTAAAGTATTATCCACTATGATGCCTAGATCTTTTTCCTGGGTGGTAGCTCCTAATATGGAACCTAACATCGTGTAACTACAGCAAGGGTTATTTTTCCCTATATGCAACACCTTGCACTAGTCCACATTAAATTTCATCTGCCATTTGGATGCCCAATCTTCCAGTCTTGCAAGGTCCTCCTGTAATGTATCACAGTCCATTTGTGATTTAACTACTCTGAATAATTTTGTATCACCACAAATTTGATAACCTCACTCGTCATATTCCTTTCCAGATCATTTATATATATATATTGAAAAGCACCGATCCAAGTACAGATCCCTGAGGCACTCCACTGTTTACCTTTTTCCACTGAGAAAATTGACCATTTAATCCTACTCTCTGTTTCCTGTTTTTTAATCCACTAAAGGACATCGCCTCCTATCCCATGACTTTTTAGTTTTCGTAGAAGTCTCTCATGAGGGACTTTGTCAAACGCCTTCTGAAAATCCAAATACACTATATCTACTGGTTCACCTTTATCCACATGTTTATTAACCCCTTCAAAAAAATGAAGCAGATTTGTTAGGCAAGACTTCCCTTGGGTAAATCCATGTTGACTGTGTTCCATTAAACCATGTCTTTCTATATGCTCTACGATTTTGATCTTGAGAATAGTTTCCACTATTTTTCCATCACTGAAGTCAGGCTCACTGGTCTAGAGTTACCCGGATCACCCCTGGAGCCTTTTTTAAATATTGGGGTTACATTGGCCACCCTCCAGTCTTCAGGTACAATGGATGATTTTAATGATAGGTTACAAATTTTAACTAATAGATTAGAAATTTCATTTTTTAGTTCCTTCAGTTCCCTAGGATGCATACCACCAATCCAGGTGATTTGCTACTCTTTAGTTTGTCAATCTGGCCTACTACATCTTCCAGGTTCACAGTGATTTCGTTCAGTTCGTCTGACTCATCACCCCTGAAAATCATCTCCGGAACTGGTATCTCCCCAATATCCTCATTAGTAAACACGGAAGTAAAGAATTCATTTAGTCTTTCTGCAATGGCCTTATCTTTCCTAAGAGCCCCTTTAACCCCTTGGTCATCTAATGGTCCAACCGACTCCCTCACAGGTTTCTTGCTTCTGATATATTTTTAAAAGTTTTTATTATGAGTTTTTGCCTCTATGGCCAACGTCATTTCAAATTCTCTCTTCGCCTGTCTTATCAATGTTTTACACTTAACTTGACAATGCTTATGTTTTATCCTATTTTCTTGAGATGGATCTTTCTTCCAATTTTTGAAGGATTTTTTTTTGGCTAAAATAGCCTCTTTCACCTCATCTTTTAACCATGACAGTAATCTTTTTGCTTTCTTTCCACCTTTCTTAATGTGTGGAATACATATGGACTGCGCCTCTAGGATTGTATTTTTAAACAATGTCCAAGCCTGTTGAACACTTTTAACCTTTGCAGCTGCACCTTTCAGTTTTTTTCTAACTATTTTCCTCATTTTATCAAAGATTCCCTTTTGAAAGTTTAGTGTTAGAGTTGCAGATTTACTTATTGTCCCCCTTCCAGTTATTAGTTCAAATTTGATCATGTTATGATCACTGTTGCCAAGTGGCCCCACCACCATTACTTCTCTCACCAAATCCTGCATTCCACTAAGAATAAATCTAAAATAGCTCCCTCTCTTGTTGGTTCCTCAATCAATTGCTCCTTGAAGCAATCATTTATTACATCTAGGAACTTTATGTCTCTGATGTTACATTTACCCAGTCAATATTGGGGTAATTGAAATCTCCCATTATTATTGCTCTGCCAAATTGGTTTGCTTCCCCGATTTCTCTTAGCATTTCATCATCTGTCTGACTATTTTGTCCAGGTGGACGGTAGTATACTCCTATCACTATACTCTTACCCAACACACATGGGATTTCTACCCATATAGATTCTACTGAGCATTTAGTCTCTTCTATGATCTTTATCCTGTTGGACTCTATATCCTCCCGGACATAAAGTGCCACACCCCCACCAAGTTGATCCTCCCTATCATTGCGATATAATTTGTACCGATATAGCACTTTCCCATTGGTTATCCTCCTTCCACCAAATCTCTGTGATGCCTATTATGTCAATCTCATCATTTGCTGCTATACACTCTAACTCTCCCATCTTACTTCTTAGACTTCTGGCATTGGCATACAGACATTTCAAAGTGTGTTTTTTGTTTGTTTTAACAACCTGCTTTTCAGTTGTTTGGGATAATTCGGAAATCATTAGCTTTGGTGATTTTTTACATATAGGCACATGGACTATGTTTGCTTTTAATGGAACCTCTCTGTTGGGATGCCCTAACTCTCCTGTTTCATCAGTATCCTTCAAGGATACATTTCTCCGAACCATGCATTGCTGAGTAACTGTCGGCTTTCCCCCTTGTTCTAGTTTAAAAGCTTCTCTACCTCCTTTTTGAAAGTTAGTGCCAGCAGCTTGGTTCCAGTCTGGTAAAGGTGGAGCCCATCCTTTCGGAAAAGTCTTCCCTTTCCCCAAAGGTTTCCCCAGTTCCTTAAAAAGCTGAATCCCTCTTACCTTCACCATCATCTCATCCACGCAGTTAAAACCCTAAACAGAAGGCATGGGGAGCAACCTGTATGGCATGGCAGTTACAAGCCTAAACACATTGCTGGTCAGAATGGCTCTGCCATTTGGGTCTTCGTCTGCTCCCATTTATCTTATAATGACAAGATCACAACAGATTCTGACTAATGTGGGCGCCTATAGCTTGCAGTGTGGCTCAGAGAAGTTGGGGGCTGGTGGAGCATGGAGTATCCATGGCTGGAGCCAGCAACACCCAGCAGAGTCCTTGCTGATTTTTATAGCATTTGAACATGGGGATTTGCTTGATCTCAGATCCAGGAAGCTTGCATTTATCTGGCCTGTTTTCAATTCACTTTCTTTATTAAAACTGTTAATGAATTGCAGCGACAAAACAATAACAGAACAAAAATATAACTGAACTGGATGAAATACCCTGAAAGAAACTAGAGGAGCAGATTGCATCACACACATGCAGCAGTCATTACTCTGCATGTGTGTGATGCAGAGTAATGACTGCTGTTTCTCAGATTTAGTGAGATTAACATTTTCTTCTTCACCTTAAAAGCCTCATATTGACTGTATATGTTACATGTACAATACTCCACCACAATTGAAAATGGATCAGTCCATCAGATTTCCAATTATTTAAAATAAATTTAATTGCTAGGGACAATGGTATGTCCAAAAGGAATTTTGTGTGCATAGGGATATGATTTTTCTAATGCAGTAGCTCCATATACTAATAAAAATAAAATATCCATATCAAGCTGCTATAATATGATCAAATGAATCAATATGATTAATATTATTGCATGGCCAACATAAATTTACTACATTGTCACTAACATAGTAGAGTCTAACAGGCATCTATATGTTTATGGGCCATATAATACATCACCAAAGGCTTTTATTGAGTTCAACCAGAATGTAGATCACTGTTTTTCAGTCCTATTAGTTCCAGTTTACATTTCCCTTACCTTTTCAGTATCTAAACAGCATACTGAACTCTTAATACAGAAAAAAAATGATAAAACCCAGATGCAACATGCCCTCAAGAAAATACTTTATTACAAACAAAGAGCATTTCAAGAGATTCAGAAATAATTGTTAATCCAGGGAATCAAGATTCCATAGAAAGTCTCAACCACAAATACTTAAAATACTGGGAGTTTGGCAATGTGTTTCCTTGCTACGTTTTGAAAAGACAAAACATGGCCATTTGTTATAAAATCTCTGATACCCTGAATGCCCTTCTTTTCCACTCATGCCAACAGAAAGAAGAGCTATAAATTTATTATAGCATAAAGAAGCAGCCAGCATAGGTTGTTTAAAAGGTATCAGTTGTAAACGCCTCCAAAATCTGAAAGGACAGATAGGTAGCTGCCCTAACTGGCTATTCTCTAACTTTTGCCAGACATATAGCCAGCATTCATTGTAATTATAAAGGAGTAACAAAGTCATGTTTCATTGACAACTGCTCAAGAAATGTTGATTTATCCTCCCTCAAAAACCACCTGGAAACCCGTTGCAGAAATTAAAGCATAATAGTAATTAAAAATATTCGAGAAACAAATGGAACCTTTTTCCTTAGGCTTGGATTTCAGATGAACATCTTTCAATGGTCTTATAGAAGGGGTTGGGAAAAGTTAGAGGGAGCATAGTAAAAATTAATTTGAGGGCCAATAATCAAAGTTTACCACACCAGGTTAGATGCAAAGAAGACCACGGCAAAAAGTGTCTTCACGCAACATAATACATATTGCATTGAAGACTATCTTCCAAGGATCTTTTTTTTAAAGAGAATTCCCAAATATTTGAAGCTATTTTCACTTCAACAGAAGGAAAATTCAGCAAAAAGAGAAAAGGTTACATTAAGCATCAAGGGGCCTATTCACTAAAATTATTTTGGTCAATATTCAGCACCACTTAGCCAGATAAGTGGCACCATTTCCAGCAGCTGCTATTTAGCTAGCTGAATGGGGGGGGGGGGGGGGGGGAGAGAGAGAGAGAGAGAGAGTCTTTGCATAGGTGTCAGTCACTCTCTATTTACATCACTGCAAGAGGGGCCACTTTTAACTTGGGGTGGGGTAATTTTGGGAGCGTGGGGTGGTTTTACATACACAGTAGGAAATACGAACAGGAAAGTATACATCACTGAAGATATTCTGCCATTTCATTTGATGAAAGGTACAAGAAGAGTTGATTTGTACAATCCATGCTCTACCTAGTTTAATGCACTCTCTGCCTAGCTTGTTGCACTGTCTACCTAGTGCTGCACCACTGAATATCCCAGCCAAATAAGTCTGATGTTTTTCCTGCTATCTTACTCAGCCAACTACATGGCGTACGCACTAAGCCTTAATAGTGAGGAAACACAATTGGCATGCATGCTAACCCATAATACTCAGCACACTTATTCCTCTTTTTCTCATGGCTTAGCCCCCTTGCTGCAAATCTGTACAAAAGTAAGCCTGGCACATGGGGCTGGTTGTCAGTGCTGAGGGAAGAAGTAGAAGAGCATTTGGAGCCGAAGGCAGGAGGTGAAAGAAGAGAAGAGATTTCTAGGGGAGGATAATCCAGACCAAAAGCCCATGCCTCTGTCTGCCAAGAAGGAGAAGGCTTGTCATCAGAAGGTGCCTCAGCCAGACTTGGCACATTCATCCCATTGATGCCAGGAAAAGATATCTGCCAGTCCTGAGGCAGAAGAATACTGGAAGCAATGATAGCTGTTCATGCTGTATGCCAAGAAAATCTACAGTTGTCTTACAACAGATAAACCATAGCAGTGACAGCTATAGAGAACACCATATTCCAGCAAAGCAAGTTCAGGTGACTGGCAATACTACTGTGTGCTCTCCATTACCCTCACTTCTGTGGCATCCACTTCATCCATTCTGCACAGGAGTGGCCATCTCAGAGGTACAAGTCTGAAGAGGCGCATCTGTGCTTAGGTAGGAAAAGCTACCTTGTGACTATTCCTCCTAGTGACCACTCAATGCATTCTGTGAAGAACTATGGGTTCAAATGCTACAGCTCTGTCACCATTGCAGCACCTCTCTTGCAGACTATTCTTCCTGTCTGAAACCAGGCAAGATTTAGAACAGATGCAGTGCAATGTTTCAGCACAATCGTGGCACTTGATTGGTACTTGTGGGATGGATCTTTATATGGAATAGTTGAAAAACCGTTGTCACCAGTGAACCTTTGGTTTGTAAATAAATTTTCTTATGTAAATAAATATGGAATTTTTTAAAGTGCTTAAATATGTATTATTCTCTCTCAGCCTTTTCCTCTTCCTCTTTTTCTTTCTCTCTTTTTTCTCTTAACTCTGCATCAAGTGAGAGGTTGTCTGTGATAGTGGATCCCAAGAAAGTGAACTTATCAATGACCTCTAGGGTGTAGTTGTTGATATTTACTGTTCCTGAATGTAACTCACCTTGAGCTACCAATGAAAAGATGTGGACTTAATACACACTAAATATGAATGGAGGAGGGCTTGTCAACGACTTCTCCTGCCACATTTGTCTTCTTCAGACTAATGGTAAGCCTAAAGTCCTGGCAGACTTTGGAGAAGTGGTCCATAAGGCATTAGACATGTTCTTCAGTGTGAGCAGTCACAGCATCATCATCAGCAATTAGAAGCTCTCTAATGGTTTTTGCTCAAAGTCAAGAGAAGCTGAATAGTTTCCCATCAGATCTTATGTGCAGGTAGATTCCCTAAATTGTTGCCTAAAGGTATCATGTAACAGGAGTGCAAAGAATATCCTAAATGGTAAGGGCAAGGATGCATCCCTGTTTTATCCCACTGCATATACTGAAGACTCCACAACGTATCCATCATATGGATGGTGCCTTTCATGTTATCATTGGAAGGATTTAAACAAGCTGAGAAGCTTGGGAAGATAGCTAATCTTTTCTAACAGCTGGTATAGGGACCCTCTGCTTATGTGGGCAAAATCCCTAGTGAGATCAATGTTGGTGAAGAATAGTGAATTTTTCTGCTTTCTGCACTTCTCCTGAAGCTGCCTCAGGGCAAATATTATGTCAATTAACATTCAGCTTGGAAGCTATACCGTGACTCAGAATAGAACAATGCATGCAAAAATTGTATCAATCATGCTTAGGAAGGAGATATCGTAATATTTATTTATTTCACAGGCTTATAGTCTGCAATTCGCAGAACATCAAGGTGGATTACAACCAAAATACACAATAAAGCATACTATACTAAAAAATAGACAATAAAACACACACAGTCAAATAAAATGAAATATAACAAACATTAATTAAAAGTTTCAGAGAATAAGCTGGTTTTCAATGCCTTTCGAAACATCATCACTCCTGTCACTCCTTTTCTCTTACAGAGTGTTTGTTGGCATCCCTCATGTCGTGAGGAACCATGTCTTCCTTCCAATATAAACAGAGGAGCTATGAAGATGTCTCAGCAGCACAGTTTTGGCACATTTGATGATTTGGGGATGGAATTTTGCCCTTTACAGGAAACTTTCTGTTTGCTAGACCATCAGTAGTCTTCATGAGCTTTTCTTCTGTTGGCTCATCGTTCACTTCTCTCAAAATAGGCAGCCACACTGTGGCATTGAAGGTCTCATCTAAAACAGTGTTTCTCTGGAGCAAAGCTCTGAATAACAATCTACCATTCACTACATTTATTTTGATCACTTGTTAATGGTCTCAACCTATGACTCAGTATGGGACTCTATGTTATTATAAAGCCGATGAGTCTATCTGGATCCAGCCACACAAGTATGGTGTCAAACGTCTGAGTCCTGGTAAACAAAGAACCAGCTCAATTCAAGAATCACACACCTCAATCATATTTGCAAGTCTGATTCCAATCCTCTGGTCTAAGGAAATGGCAGGTGATAATTTCAACAACTTGATCTTTTTCAGAGCACAGTAGGAGAATTATGAAATTACAACAAGACTGAAAGAAAAAGATAAGAAAATAAGGGTTGGAATCCCCCTAGCTGTAATGGACAAAGACTGTCATATTTGTATATGCCACCAGCAGACGTGGAAGATTCCTGTAAAATTTTAGATGTGCTCCAAAGGCACTTACAGTCCACCAGAAATATGATTATACAAATATTTCCTCTTCCACAAATGTGTGTAAGCATCGGCAAAGATAATAGACCAATGTACTGCCAAACTATGAAAAATGGCAGATTCATGTGTTTATGTGATTTTAAGAGGATCTGCTCCATGATCAGTTAGTTACAGACATCCGAGTCAAAGAAGTTCACATGAGAATGCTCAGAATTCCCACATTAATCCTGCATGAAGCTATAAATATGTACAAATTAAGGGGGATCATTTTCTAAGTCTATCACACGCGAAAAGTCCCTTTTCGCGTGCGATAGCAAGTGGGGGGTGGAGTCGTGGCGGCAACGGGAGGAGTCGGGACGGCGAAGAGGTGGACATGGCGCTATCTTCGCTGGCGGCGATAAGGTAAGCCACTTTATCGCCGCCAGTAGCGCGCCCAATAGCACCACCTTTTACGGTGGCGCTATTGGGTGCAACAGCCAGCAGCGATAACACCGCAGTGGTGCGATTGCTGCCGGCTTTCACAGGCCCACCCCCCCTTCGCCCCACGTTACCTCTGGATTCACCATTCTCTGTGAGTAAACACAACTGTGAGGTCTACCAATACTGCAGAAAACAGTAAAACAGTATAGTGAGTGAGCCAGCACACCATTTACTGCAAGCTGTGGGGCATGAAGTGAAGCTAGGAAGTGCCCAGCTCATGGCATAACACATAGAAATGGTAGTAAGAAAAATCACCATGCCAGAGTTTACAGACAAAACAACAAAGTAAAATGACGCATCATATAAGTGAGTTGGACAATAATGACCTAAGCAGCAATCCTGACAATGAGATTGTCTGTCCTTATATGACATCAGCATGACAGCGAGACAGAATTCAAAATAATTTGTAAAACCGATGATCTACTGTACAGGAACAATGCTCAAAAGAAGACCTACAAAGTACCCTAAAAGATTACTTAACAAAATAAAATTTGTGCAGAGACCCCCTTGGGATCTCCACTAGTGCCCCTATTCTCAGCTCTTGAGTAGTCAGCTGCAGAGGGATTAACCGTTCATTACAGCATCTTCCACAGAGTTTTACTCCTGGGGGAATTCTGTGCAAAAAAATAAAAATCTCTGCACAAAAAAATTAAAAATTCTGTGCACACATTTTCTAAATTCTGCAAAATTCTGCACATTTGTTTGTCAAAATAACACAATATATTTTGCAAATTATCATTCTGCTTTTCAGTGCAATCCAGTATCTTCATTTAAATAATAGTACAGAAAACAATGAGCCTTCACATCTTTCTCACTTAGACCTGGATTTATCAAAATGCACTAAATATTGCATGTGATAGGAAAAGGGGTGTGGTTAATGGTAATAGGCAGTTTATGCTAATCCCTATGTGAAGCTCCTCCTGCCTAGCTGTCAGGGCCCTTCAGAGAGAGAGAGAGAGAGAGAGAGAGGAGAAAGTTGCAAGCAAACCATCCCTCCTCCTGCTAATTCAAAATAATCTCAGGGCACCTGGATATCAAATGTTCCCAGGTATGCAGAGCAAAACATTTTTTGTATCCTTATTATTTTTCAATATTGGGCCTTTGTGTCTGCTATTTTGAAATATTTTATTGGTATCTAGACCAGTGATTCTCAACCTTTTTTTGGCCAGGACACACCTGACAGACGGTTCTCACATGCGTGACACACTGAACATGTGACCATCATGGAGCTAAATGTAAACATGCACTCTGCATCCACAGGAATCCCCTCAACCACCAGCAATGAGTGCAAAGCAGATCTAGCGCATTACCCTGTACAACTCGCCATACAAAAAAGATATTCTGGTTCTGATGACATCCCAGTAAAAGCAAAACAAACTCCTTTTACTACCAGGCAAAATAGCCTTCCTTATGAAAAGACGGTAATTTACCTCTAATGCATATCCTATTAAGAAAACACAACAAATAAGATTGATACAAATGCCGACATGCTAATTAAATACCTCACCTCAGTCACACACCATTCACCAAGTACAGAAAAACCACAAATTATAAATATGGAGACAGAAACTGGAATGGAAAACCAAAAAAACCACTCTGCGTGCAGTGCAAACCTGGAGAAATGGAAAGAGAAATATAGCACCTAACAGACTCTCAGGATTTGCAATAATGTATACAAACTAACCCGCACAAAGTTATACCTGTATTATGGAACATATTAAAACAGATGAACCTACAAATGTCGGTAAAAAACCCCCTTTAAATAAATAAATAAATAAATAAATAAATAAAGTAACAATCCTATCTAAGAAATACAACTATTAAACCAGGCCCTAAACACTAATACATTTTCTATTGGGAAAACAGAATAAGCCAAGCTACTATAGAGCCCCACACAGAAATAATTGTAAAGCTATACTAAAAATGTTATAAAACAGCTGCTGAACAGAATAATATCCAACAATTAAAAACTCAAAAATTATTAAAACATGTCCAAATATCAATAAAATATTTCAAAACAGCAGACATCGCATAATACCCAATAATTAAAATGGCAGTCAATCAAGAAAAATAAATTTAAAAAGCCACCTTTACTTACCCTCTCCAGCAACTCTCCTACTCCTTTCCCTTCCAGGCCAATAGCTCTCACCAGAAGCAGCAAGGGCTGCTGAAGCTCTGTCCTCACAGTCCTCTTCCTTAGCGCCCACAACCAGTCACTCACACACACACACACAAACACAATTAGACCCCACAACCAGTCTCGGTCTCTCTCACACCAGTCATCGTCCTGACCAGTCTCTCTCTCAATCACACTCATGGTCTCTTATATACAAGCTCTCGATCACACACAAATGCTCTCGCACCCATTCACACCAGCTCTTACCCAGGCTTCCATTCACACCCACAGACACAAGTCTCACCCAGACTTCCATTCATATCCAGAGATACAAGTTCTCACCCAGGCATCCATTCACACCCACAGACACAAGCTCTCACCCAAGCATCCATTCATACCCACACACAAGCTCTCACCCAGGCTTCCATTCACACCCACACACACAAGCTCTCACCCAAGCACCTATTCACACCAGCTCTCACCCTGGCACACACACACACACAAGCTATTACCCATGCATCCATTCACACCCACAGACACAAGCTCTCACCCAGGCTTCCATTCACACCCACAAGCTCTCACCCAAGCACCCATTCACACCAGCTCTCACCCATGTATCTATTCACACCCAGACACAAGCTCTCACCCAGGCTTCCATTCACACCCACACACATAAGAATTCACCCAAGCACCCATTCACACCAGCCTGGCACCCATTCACACCCACAGACACAGGCTCTCACTTAGGCACCCATTCACACCCACACACACAAGCTCTCACCCAAGCACCCATTCATACCAGCTCTCACTCAGGCTTCCATTCACACCCAAACACACAAGCTCTCACCCAAGCTCCCATTCACACCAGCTCTCACCCTGGCACCCATTCACACCCACACTCACAAGCTCTCACCCAGGCACCGACACACACTAGCTCTCACCCAGGCTCTCACCCAGACACACCCACTCTCACCAAAAATGTATTCTTTAACTGCAGGGATGGGCTCCAGTTCCGCCGCGGCTTTTCTTCAGCAGGCTTTCTTTTTGCGCCACCACGGGAATGGGCTCCCATGGTGGCCTCGGTCGGGTTTCCTCTTCGCCGCCACGGGCTGTGGCGGCCTTGTTTCGTCAGGGTCGGGTTTCCTCTTCGCCACCACTGGGATGGGCTCCTGTGGTAGCCTTGGTCGGAGTCAGGTTGCCTCTTTGCCGCCACGGGCTGTGGCGGCCTTGCTTTGTCGGCGTCGGGTTTCCTCTTCACTGCCAAGGACTGTGGCAGCCTTGCTTCATCGGAGTTCGAAACTGCTATTTCTCCCATCCCACCCCTAGGCTAGGTGATGCCTGCCTCACCGGCCAATCAAAGGCTTCTTCCCTTCTTCCTACTCCCACTGGTAGGTAGAAGGGAGGAGGTTTCCGATTGGCCTGCGCGGGGGCAGGCAGAATGAAGGAGGCTTCCCATTGGGCAATGGGGGTAGGAAGAAAGGAGGCTTCCAATTGGCCTGTGGGGGCTGGAAAAAGGGAGAAGGGAAGTGCAACAGGCAGTGGGACACCAGGAGACGTGATACACCTGCCAGTGTTTGGCGACACAGTGTGTCGCGACACACCTGTTGAGAAGCGCTGATCTAGACATTTTTGATATGAGTTTTTAATTATTGGATATGCCATTCATCAGCTGTTTCAAAATAATCTGTTGTTTTTGTTAGTATGCTTTTGCTGCTATTGATTTTTTATTTCTTAATTTGTTTTATAAGGACTGGTGATGTTTCTCTTTTTCCTTTGTTACACTGCATACAGAGACTGGCTTGTTGCAGTTTCCAATTCAGTTTGTGTCTGCATGCTAAAATCTGGTGAAGCGACAGATGATATACCTACCTCTGTACATATGTTCCTGATTTATGGTTCCCAGTTACATTTAATTGAGTTTATGAAAGTTCTCTTTAATAGTTTTCCTGTATACTTGTGTTAATGTATTCTGCCTTGAGGCGACTGTTTTAATGTATTTCCGCCCTGGAGGCGACTGTTCAGTTCCTTGTAAACCGGTGCGATATGTATTCTTTACAGGAACATCGGTATATAAAAATTAAAAATAAATAAATAAATAAATAAATAAATGCTTCTAGTTATGCATTTTGGTCTCTTTATCCTTTGTTAGGTGAGGGTCAGCACATGTGATTCAGCTGAGGTTTTCTGCTGGTGTGTAGTTTCTGTGTATGGCTCTATAGTAGCCTGGCTTTTTCTGTTTTCCTAATAGGAGGTGTATTGATATCTTAAGGCCTGGTGTAATATTTTCAGTGTTGCCTTTTCTTAAGAAAGGTGTTTACAGTTTGAGTACTGGAAATTGGTGCTGTTTTGGTGTGGGATGTTTACTATTTATGCAATTTCTGTTCAGACAGTATATGTATCTTTCCCTTGTGTCATTCTTAACAATAAAAATAATTCTGGGCCTTTATTTTTTATTTCTGCCATGAAATGTAATGAGCAGTGTATCACACATGTGAGCATGGTCTGTCAGGTGTGTCATGATGGGAAAAAGGTTGAGAACCACTGATCTAAAGTATCAGGTAGAGGGGTGTCCAGAGTCATAGAAAATAAATCTACAAATTTCTCCTGATCGATTTTGCTTCTTCGTAAAGAGGGCAAGAACATCGGTGATGTAGATTTATCAGGTCAGGAAACTAAGGCCTGGATTTATCAAAATGCGGTAGGTCCGCATGCGATAGCAAAAGGGGCGTGTTTTATGCTAATATAGCATTTATTGCTAATTACCTGTGCAAAGAGCTAAGTTAGCACAAATTGTGATACCCTTTTCAGATTCTGTGATAAGTGCTGACCTGTTGTATTTCCTGCATTCAACCACTGGGGGACCATTGTTAATGGTCCCAGACACGGGGGGGGGGGGGGGGGGGGGAGGAGAGAGAGAGAGAGAGAGAGACTGGCCATAATGACATGGCCCATAGGTAGGTATTTGCATCCCTATGGTAGGCCCACCTAGTAACTCGATGTGGGGATTAGGTAAGAGTGTAGGGGGTTAGGGGCCACTTTGACATTCTATGTGACACCTACGAACAGAACAGTGGTCTCATGAAGATTTGATGACCTTTGGAGTGAGAAAACTCACTCCAAGATGAGATTTGGGCAATATTCTCTCAACCTAGCTTGATGATACCCAGGTAGAGAGTCCATCAAGCCGCACACCTTTTCGATCAGTATAAGAGGAGGCTGCAGCACCCTGTGTTAGAAGAGATCCTGATTCAGGTTTTTGCAAGTTTGTATTTTTCCATCCTTGGGGAAAGGGAGAATTTTTCTGCCCCCACTTTTTTCCTGAACTAGAGACTTTGAGTAACCGTTTCCAGTATAGACCTTTCCTCCTGGGAGGCCAGTTCCTGTGTTTTGAAAAGGAATCATCAAGGGAGAAACATCAGGAGACCCCCCAACCGGAATTTCCACCCCAGGACACTGGACACTGCCAGGTGAAGTTCAGGTACTGTGAGAAGGGATCTGGTCACTGTTAGGATTCCCCAGCCACCTTGGGATAATCCTCTTTCCTTACCATGGAGGATACCCATATTCTAAGCCCCTGCCTGGAGACTTTTTTTCACAGAATTAGAGAGCATTCAAACCCAGTGTCATGTAAATCTGGGACACTGGAAGTATCTGTCACTTTCAGGCCGATACAGTAAAGCGAGCTCAGCTGAGCGCACTGTTTAAGATGCGGTTGGATGTACGTTGTCCACAACCCCTTATACCATAAGGAGTTTAGTGCGTCCAAAATACACGTCCAACCTAGGGTTGCCAACCTTTAACCATCAAATTTCTGAACATTTGGAGATGCTGTTTAATATCTTCATTAGGGCCGGTTTTGGGGGTGGATGAGCCGGGCGGTTGCCCAGGGTGCCATCAGCTGACGGGTGCCTTGAACACCATGGGGACAAAGGAGGAGAGGCCCAGCAGCGGATCCCATCCCACCACGGTCAAAGAGAGGAATTGCGAGGCCATGGTGGATCCCATCCCGCTGTGACCGAAGATACACCCAGCCTGGCTGCGGCGTATTCCACCCTGCCACGGCTGAAGACAGGCCCAGCCTGGCCGTGACTGAAGACTGAAATCGTGCAGCTGCGGCAGATCCCATCCCACCGCAGCTGAAGAGAAGACTGGGGGGGGAACGCCATCAGTTGAGGGGGGTGCTTCTCACCCATTGTGTCACTCCCCTTAAATCCGGCTCTGATCCTCACTGAAGGGTTTATGCACATGCAACTTTTATTACCACTCTTCACCCTTACAAAGCAACAGAAACCTATAATTTGATAGCAGATAAGGACCAATCTAGTTTGCTCAATTACTTTCTGCTACAGTGTCTTAGATCTCGTTGACCTCTGGCTTTTCCCTCACTTCTTTGAAATTAATGATCCCCAGCTTTCTTTAATTGTTATAGTTTTTGCTTCTGTCATCTCCACTGGGAGATTATTCCACGCATCCACCATCCTTTCTGTGAAAAAGTATTTTCCTATGTTATTCCTGAGTCTGTCTCTTCAGAGCCTTATATCATGACCACTAGTTCTCAAACTTCCTTATTCTGAAAAAGGTTTGCTTTTATCAGCCCCAGAGCCAAATTACTGTTTTGTTATGTTCTTTAGGCCGCTGATTAAATCATGGGCTGAGTTCTATGTAAGTGACACAAAATAAATATATCCAACACATTGAATATACAGTAGCTACCAAAGCACACACTATATTTATTGATTTTTGTTTTCAGTTTTTATGGTATTTTTTGTGGAAATGTATCAGTGTGTATTACAACAAACAAAAAAGGGAGAAAATCAGTGGAAAAAAATTAGTCTTTTTTTACTCTGATTTTCTCAGTTTTTGTTTGTTGTAATAAACCCTGATAAATTTCCAGGAACAATAAAATCAAAATTGAAAATGAAGGTCCCTAACTATATTGCATAATTGAAGGTGAGAATCAGACGCTAACCTGCAGCATGAGGGCTAAAAGTCAGAAAATTTATAAATATTTTAGCACTCCTCCTTTTTTCATGATAGTACCCCAAAAATCTGTACAATCCAGAAAAATTCAGGACAGTTGGCAATCCTAGTCCACCCCCCCACCGAAACTAATAGCGTTCTTCACATAAAAATGCATAAAATGCATGTTGATGAGGCTATTAGCTATTCGCCCCAAATACAAAAAAGAAAATGTGCCCCTGATCCACACCTAAGGGTAGATTTTAAAAGGGTGCGTGCGGGCATACATGTGTGTGCGATCTACCTGGCTACCCGGGGCTTTATGCGCATCACCGGGCCTTTTTAAAATAGACCCGGCGCGCGTAAGACTGGTTACGCGCGTAACGTTCTTAAAACCCGGCCCATACTGCTTTTCTGTACATCCTCCCACTTAATATCGTGACAATGTTAAGTCAGAAGGAACCAAAAGGTTAAAAAATTTAATTAAAAAAAAAAAAAAAAAAAAAGGTAAAAAAAAAAGTGCCAGCGGTCAAGTTAGAAGAAGGGACCCTCAATTAACAAGCATCCATTTTCCTAACCCGTGGCTGTGCACAGGTTAGGGAAACAGATGCTGGTAAAATTGAGCGTCCCTTTTCCTAACCCGCTGTCAGCCACCTCTCCTGCGCTGCCAAGGAGGTGCTGGGGTGGGGGGGGTGCAACTGTCCCTATTGCCTCCTTTTAGCGCGACCCCCTCATTTAAATATTGTGTCGCGCACCCAGGAGAGGTGGCTGGGCGCGCGTTAGGAAAGCCGGCGCATTTTCCGCCCAACCTTTCTGTATCGGCTTGTTTATGTTTTGTATCTATTGATCCTTTTAAGAGGAATTACCGTAAACTTTATTTTGAACACCCAACCAGCGAGCCCTGCCTGATTTGTAGGTGTGCCTGCCCCAAAGAGCTCTGGTAACTCACACACATGGGAGAACACTGCTGTCTGGGCTAAGAAGGTTAGCCTCCCTCCCCCCACACCCTGGAGCCGCAGGTAAGGGGAATGAGAAAGGTGAAGACAGCCCCAGTTATAAATTCTTTTATGGCCTTTCAGGATATGTCCCATCCACCAAGAAAGGGTTACATTTGTTTAAGTGAAAAGAATAAACAATTACAATATTTTGCTGTTGGAGTACTCTCTAATTCTTCTTTTGAGCACTGTAGCATTTTTAGAGTATCCATATTTTGTGATTTAACACTCAGTACATTTCTGTTTGTACAATGTGGTTCCTTCCTGTCCCAATAAACTGATGTGTTTAATATTATTAAACAGTAAACAGGAGAGGGTTATTTTGTCTACTACCATGTCTCTTTAAGCTATTTTATCTATTTTGGTTGCTAGTTTCTAACTGTGCAACTATTAATAATGACATTATAGACCTCATCAGGAATTGTGAGCATGTGCAAAGGCTCAAACAAAGCAGCAAAAGGAAACTGAAAATACACAGTATCCCCAACAGATTTTAAGAGCACCCTAGGAAAGGACCTTTTTATCATACATAATACCATCTACTTTACCTTATCACAGTAGATGACTCAGACTTCTGGGAAACAAACAAACTATTAGACAATTATAGAGTCACAGTAATTGAGAAAACAATGCAGCACTTCAGCAGATACGGCATGCCAGACTGTGTAGTCTCAGAAAATGGATCACAGTTCACAAGCAAGGAATTTGCATTGTTTGCCAAAGAATGGGAGTTTTGCATATCACAGCATCTCCATATAACAGTCAATCCAATAGTAAAACTGAGCTGTTAAAATTGCAAAATCTCTCTTTTAAAAAGTTGCAAAGAACAAAGAAAACATTTGGCAAGCCATTCTGGAACAGTAAAATATTTCTGCTGAAGACATAGCATGCAAATCTTTCCAGTGCCTGATAGGCACATACACATTTAGTGCCAATGCCTTCTCGGGTATTAAAACCAGAAATGGTGGAAAGACTCACAGATCAGAGATACCAAAAACAAGTAATACAATAAACAAGCCAGAGACCTTCTGGAGTAACAGCCTGGGGATCCTATGTAAGTCCAGTTTTTCCCGTAAAACAGATCCAGCCCCTGGAAATGAGCAACGTGTATAGAGCGGATCACTCCTTGGTCATACACCATGAGAACTGATGGACTAACGTACCACTGAAACTGTAGATTCAGCCACTCAACACCATCCTCTACAAACAGAGAACACTCTGCAATGGACAACAAGAAGATGTGTCATGCCCACAGCATAGGCGAAGGACTGTCCGAATCGAATACAAGTGGAAAGGATTCTAGGGAGCATGCAGTTTTCCCAGGTAAGATTCAAGCAAAGATGCAAATATGAATCCTGGAAAGGGCAACAGGGTACTCCATCTGCCACAAAAGCAACATTAAACCACCTGAGAGCATGGGAACCAATTTTTCAAAATGCGTGAGGCACAAATTACCCCTCCCTGGACACATTAAAGGAGTTTACTCAACATTAGGGGTGCTCTAACATCTACTGCACAAAGAATTGGCACCTATGCCTGTGAAATCCAAAGACCATGTACTGAACTAACAATAAAGTAGTCACCCATCACTACTTGAACAGTTCCTTACAAAGTTGGAGTTCTTGCTAAAATGTACTTTTTTGTATACAGTTTTATTGTGATTACAGGGTAAGGATGCCAACTCCAACAAATATGAGAAAGGGATGATAGGATAGAAAGCCTCATCTCCACTAGGATGACCTGCAGAGAAAAGAACTATGTAAATCCTCTGGCAGTCTTCCAGCAGATCGGCGTCAGGTTAAAGGGCAGCTACAGGAAGCAGGCAGTGCTAGGAAGCCCGCCCTCTCTGCCACCCACACAAGCAGCAGGTGTATAATACACAAACACTTTTAATGGGCATACTTTGCACTTGCTAATTATCAAAAAGAAGCAAAGCGGGTAGTTTCCTTTTGAAAATGTGCCTAAAAGAACACATATTAAAACTGACCCTGTACACTGCAATTATGTGGGCTTTTTGCAGAGTGCCCCCACCGCCAAAAAAAAGTCCATGCTTTATTACAAAAAAATGGCAGGTGCTTCAGAGCTGTTAAGGGAGTATCTGTCATAGAACACATGGAGAGAAAATACACTTGGGGGGGGGGGGGTTAGCATTAATAGTGGAATTCATAAGCAAGAAATGGAAAAAGCAAGGGTGGTCTTTGGAGGACTGGAGGAAAAACATAGCTTGGTGGCAAAGTAGAGATACTGTTCCAACTACAACACCATATCACACTTAGCTGGTACAGCATTCTGAGCTAATTTGTATGACCACATGAACCCCACAAAATATTTCTTAGCAAAGAAGCTTTTGCAAGGATAAGCTAGGATGAAAAGGATGAGACTAGAGCCCTGCTAGCTTATAAGAGGATATTACAGAAATTATGGTGGATCCTACACGATATAATACATTGGGGCTGTCTCACAAGCTGCATAAATCAGCCTTCTCCTACAGATAATGCAAAATTTGATGCTGGCGTCTGGAACGTTTCCAGTCCTGTGATGGAAGCCCGTCTAAACAGCCTGATTTTCAGGATATCTGCAGTGAACACGTACGAGAGAGACTGTCATGCGTCAGAGACTCTACTTGTGTTAGCAGTCTGCACATGATGCTTTCAGCATAGGAAAGTAATATGGGTTGTACTGACAGCATCTTACATTTCTGCTTGGCAACGAATTTAAAAACAAACAGCAAAGTTGCAATAAGTTAACCAATAAAATGTTAGTGGTTTAGGGAAAAGGCAAAGAGAGCCTTCCATTTCTAGGTAAACTAACATCTGGTGCAGACCATATGTGGCTTAGATCCATTCCTAACTGACATTCAATAATAAAAAATGATATGGTCGAGAACCTCTGCCTCATACAGCTCCAGTGCACACAGTATAAATTCAGTTCAATGACCAGAAACAGTACTATACCCCTCTTTCGGCTTTCCTATTTGTCTGTATCACATAGGCTTGATAAGGGTCTCGATGTACCAAGAATTAAAAAAGTCATATAATCACACAAAGCATATCAAATTCCTAACCATTTGTAAGGAGCAATAACAAATCAAGTCTCGGGATGTAAAGCGGGTGCTCACGCCTGGTCCTGGAATGCCTCAAACAGGTCTGATTTTCAATATAACAACTATCATTATTTATTTATTTATTTGTCTATCTATTTATTTATTTATTTTGTTGGTTGCCTGGTGCCAGGCTCTGGGCACCTCTCATGGGATACATTCATAATAAAAGCTAAAGACAAACAAAAATAAAAGCTCCATTAACCTCAATGAATATTCATAAGAATACATTTAGCTTAAGAAACAGGTTTGTTTGCATAGTTTGGTTAATCAGACTTATTTGCAGCCCTCCAAAACAAGAGCTGGGCGCCCATGACATATCAGAAAAAAATGTAGGTAAGCCTGGGAACACAGCTCATCAGATGTGTCAAAACAAAACATCCTGATCTGACGATCAAGCGCTCGGATGGAAAAATGTATGGTACAATATGTGACTGTGATGTGCTTATCCCCAAGGTCTTCACGAGGTGGACTTTTAATGGCGCGCTGAGTGGCCAGCTAATTAAGCATATTTTCAGTCAAATCTAGGCGGCTGGGCTTGTGGCAGAAAATGAACTTAAATCCAGTTGTGCAAAATCCAGGTGGCTAAATTTAGGCCTGTTGATAGATGCTGTATCTAGTTTGGAGCACCTGAGTTAGCCACTAGAAATAAAAATCAGCACTAACCAGCTAACTTCCTTCCTCCTACTAAACCTTTCCTCCAGTGCTTCCATTTTTTCAGTGACTTCATTTAACCACTCAGTTGTGATAAATTTTCAACAGGGACAATCTAGTGTCCGAACTGCCAAAAATACGCAGAGAGACACACCTACATCCACTCACACATATTTATTTTTCTGGGACCAATTGTTATTCTTAAGAGTAACTTTTCTCTTTCCCCCCCAATTTTTTTTTAATCAAACCTTTTGTCTAAATGAGAGATGATATCTGGTTTCCTATTAATTATACTTAAAAAGGATTTGTCTGAAAAAAAATACATATTTCTGTTGCCTCCTCACATGAAATGTCATTAACTGGAAATATGATATTACTACTTATGCATCTTACCTGAAAGTTGCCAAAACAACTTCCACCAGGAAGAGTAACATAGCACACGAATGGAGGGTCAGGTGATGGAACAGATTCGTACACCACTCTGCCTTCGCTTGGAAACACAGCTCTCTGCTTCTCCTTGTTCTCCCAAAATTCTTGCAGCATTGCTACAACATTCACTGTCAAAGACACACATATGGTAAGAAACAGAACTGTGTATTTTATATGTATAGTTCATTTTGACAGTTCATTTGTTCAGCAGAAGGGAGAAATAAGAGCTAGCTCAACAAACCAATGCAGTTTTGACAGCTTTTCCCATTTTAAAAGAAGATACTCTCTTGTTTTGTAAAGAAAGCTACAATTTCGCCACTTTCTGCCCCTGGAAAGATTACTTACTCCAACAGATTTGAATGAAAGTTGTAAATACTTCCTTTCTTTCACCACAAATGTTTCCCTTCCAAGTTTTCTTGTATTTTTTTCTTATCTTTAAAAAAATTACGAATTTAGAGCTTGTAAAAGATGTCAGAATGAGAGCACTGTAACCTGAAGACCTCTATTTATCCACAGGCAGCAGTCATGCAGATCTCCTCATACAGCACTGCTTTAACCCTAATTTTGATGGTATTCTTTGACGTCTTTGCTAATACTGCCAAAGTATGATGATGGTTTTAGTAATGCGGACACTTGTCCATTGGGAACTGGCCTGAGGTCACCAATTCATTCCCGTGTCACTAGCAACATGAGCCATAATGCGGAACTTTCTATCGTGTAATAAGAGACAAAATCATGAATTTGTTTATTTTTATGCTGACCAATAGGCTGTACTCCGACCGTCATATAGCCTTCGTGCTATTCTGGCCAGATTTTTTTAATGGTTCACAAGTGGGTTCCAAATTGTGGAAATCCAGACAACATACTCACCTGACCTAATCAAATCTCTCCCTTCCACCTTCCTGATTATACTGTGACCCTACTGGGCATGTCCAAGAAGTCGGGTGAGAGCTGATGGGGTACACTTCTGGATACCAAAAGAGCTCAGGAAAGTACTGATTGCATCCCTCACAACTCTATTCTACTCGTTCATGAGAACAGGGAGAGTTCTGGAAGCCTGGAGATGTAGTCTTTCTACGTTAAAATGGGGATAAGGAAGATGGCAGAAATTGCAGACCCATTACTCTAATTTCAGTAATGGATTAATCCATGGAAAGAAAAAGGAAAAGGTTAGTTCAGCACTTTGAAACAAACCGTTTGCAGGACACCAGATAACCTGGTTTCCCAAAGTGAAAAAAGTGATTGAGTTCTATCACGGGGTGCAGTAAACGTCACCTAGCTGGGCTTCAGTAAGGGCTTATGATACTGCTCTACAGAGAACACCAGTAAGCAATCTGGATGGTATGAATATGTTCGAAAGATGCAAATTGAAAAAGGATCTGATTGAGCAGCATCATTGTAGAGCTTGGTGATAAATGGATTCCATTCCGGTGAAGGAAAAGGAACCAGTGGGGTGCGGCAGGGCTTGATACTAAGTTTGGTTCTTTTCAATATCTTTATATCTTCATAAGGACATTGATAGGATGGAAACAGCACAAAAAAGGGCTGCTAAGATGGTACAACATTGCAGCATAACTCCTACAAGAGGCTAGTAGATGATCTCTTTTGGTCAAATGGAAAAATCTGACTTCACTTTCTCTTGATGAATGAATGACACGTGTACAATTTGCTAGAAATTGATGTATTAACAAAATTAATCGGAGGCCTAACTAGAACCATTCTAAAAGTTATTTTATACAAATATATCCTCACTGAGAATTGATTTGAGGAAACTGCCTTTACACACTGGTGAAACAACACCCAACAGTAGAGCAAGTCCCCTTGTATTTTCCTGAGTGGAGGTGTGGGCAGATTGGAGTTTGCAGACTGGGGTTGGAAGGGGCATATCTGGCTCTTGGATGATTTGAAGTACTGGGAATGGAAGAAAACAGGATTTCCAAGATGTGAAGGATAACATGCAAATTATAATATTTTTAGATTTCACAAGTTGGCAACCCTGAGAACACTGCTCCATGGCTTCACCTTTCCTTACATCTACCCCCTGAGGTGTGTGTGTGGTGCACTTCCTCCCCTCCCTTTCACTTTCTTCTACTTCCCCTAACCCCTCTCCCTTTCATTTACTTTCTTCCCTCTACTCTCTTCCTTCCCTCTCACTCACCCAACTCTCCACCCTTCCCTTTTATTCCTTCCCCCTCACTCACTCTACTATCCTCTCTCTCTCATCTTACTCCCTCTCCTCCCTCTATTCCCTCCCCTCACATCACTCACCCCTACCTCCTCCCTCTCATTCTTCCTCCCCTGTCTCACTCTACTCTCTTCCTACTTCCTCCCCCACTCTTCACTCCATTTTCTTCCCTCTCATCCTAATTCCTCCACTCCTCTCACTTACTGCACTCCCGTCCCTCACCCTACTCCCCTCACATTACTCCCCCTGCCTCTCATACTACTCCTTCTCCTCTCTTCTCTCACCCCTCCCTTCAGTCACCCCCAAGTCTCTTCTTTCCCTCTCATTCCCTCCCCTCCTTTCCCTTCCTTTTTTCACCCCCTCATTCACTTCCTTTCCTTTTCCCTCTCCTTTCCCTTCCCTTCCTTTCCCTGTATTCGCTCACCCACTGCCGTTCACATTGGCAGGGCCTGGCCTTCCTGCCAGTAACTTTGTTCAGCAGTCCCAGCACTTCTGCTCTGGAAGGGCCTGGCCTCCCTGCCAGCGATGACAGTGAATGGCTCGGGTCCTGACGCCTCTGCTGCTGGCAAGGCCTGGCCTCCCTGCCAGTGGTACCAATTAATGGCACTGGTCTGGGTGTCTTTTGCCACTAGTGTGGCCTGGTGTCCCCATCAGCGACATCCATCAGTGGCACTGTCCTGGCACTTTTTCTCCCCACCAGTCGCAGGATAAAAAAAAACAAAAAAAACCCCACTTTTGTCCATGGGCTGTAAACCTTCTGTGTAAAGTAGAAGCCTGCAGGCTGGGTTTAGCCCGTGGGCTGTAGTTTGGGAACCCCTGCTGTAGATTGTACCGTATCTTACCCCTAAAGGCACAAAGCAAGCCCAGTCTAGGAGTATGCTAGCTAGCTGGAAACTTCTAAGCTGGACAGGAGAGAGCATGACAAAATGCTTACTCTTCACTGGACTCCTGCACAACTGAAACTGCAGTTCTTGAATTTTAAACCTCTAGACAGACAGACAGACACACACACACACACACACACACACGTGTCTCAGGGCTTAGTTTACAGGGGGCAGCTGCATATAAAAGGTTCAATAAGCTAGTATACAACCCTAGGGCACACAGACATCCAAATGCTGATCCACATGGGAATGCTCATTATTACACATCAATAAATGACCTCACAAATATTACAGATCACCTAATTCAATTGCACAGGTGTTACAATTCAATAAAAAAAAGTATTTAAAATCTGTCCATGTTATTCCATGTCTTTATATCTGCATATTTTTATTTTTTAAAAGATCCTTGCATGCTATGCACTTTTCTATGGTACTCAATGTGGCAATACAGTTGTTTCACTCTAAATGTTATTGTTTGTCATTTAAAACGCCTTTTACTGGACAGCAGGTGATAGTGTTCCACAGTCACCGGCAGCAGCTGGCACTGAAGGGGTTAACCTCAGCCAGCACCAGCTGATGATGTGACTGCTGCCACTGTAGAATCTGGAAGAAGAAGTGTTAATTAGAAAAGTGTCGGTCTGACTTTAAACTGTTGTGTATTCAGATCTATGAGGGGGTTAGGCAATAAAAATTATAATAAAGAAAAAAGAAAATTGTCAGAAGAAAGTGAAAGTTGGTGGGCAGCAGCTGGAAGCAAGTAAGAGAGAGACATACAGCTGAAGACGGATTGCCAAAATTACTAGAACCGTCGCTGTTTAAGTTGGGATAGGGCTTAGTCTGCAGTTAGGTTCAGTTGGACATAAATAATATTATATAATCCCTTTTCCTCTGTTTGCTGCAATGCGGATTTTTGGTTTATCTTCTTCAGTCACTATTCCTCCTTGTTAATAATAAATTCAGTGTTTGACTGATTTGAAATCTCAGGTAAGTGAGAAGCTGGGTGATCATGGTGTTTTTACATGCATGGTCCGTGAGCACCTCAGGTTTGTGCAGTCACAGTGTTCCCAGAAAAAAATGTCAAGGCTTAGCTTAGCGGGCAGGGTAATTGTCTGAAAGCAAGGAGAACCTCTGTTGGTGGGTGGGCAGATTACAGGAGAGGGCATACGTGCGGGTGCAGGCGAGCCTTATGCAATGTTTACTGGGACCTCCTGGTGGCCATGGGTTCAAGTCCTAATGGGTATGAGGAAGTCTCACAAAAATGAGATTTCTACAATATTCTCTCACCCTAGCTTGATGGTACCCTCTCTCTTTCTCAAGAAAATGCCTGTCTGGGTAGCTTGCAAAGTAAAAATCAAAACACTAAAATAGCACACAGTGCAGTAACTCTAAAATTATCATAGTCACACCCCTTTTTCTTATTGCGGGCGTTATTCATGCAAAATTTATAGCATTTTGATGAATCTAGGCCTTAGATTGTGAGGCCTCTGGGGGACAGGAACACACCTAGAGTACCTGAATGCAATCTGCTTTGAAATGCCTGTAAAGCAAAATATATTATAAAAGATGTAAAATCCTCCTCAAAATACTTTTGCCTATGTTGAGTGAAATAAGACTGAAAGAAAATTTATAAAAAAAAAAAAAAAAGTAATAATGAAAAGGTTCAGTGTATTCCTAAGGGATTTTGTTTTGGCTCAGATGTATTTGGGTAATCGAAATTTCACTAGTGTAGTCTAAAGAATATCAGGTTTCAAAACCATGAGTCCAATAACAATAGAATGAAACCCCATAATTCTTTTTCAAGCCCTTCATCCATTTGTGGCATCAAAGGTTAATCTGTAAAAATGTCAACCGATCTTAACTCAGTTTGCAGACCAGACATTCCAAGGCATTCAGATCAATGACATCTGCTATGAGTTGACTCTCCGGCATAGTGTTGACAGTTTTAGCAGCTCTTAGTATTTTTTTTTCTTCCTCAAGAAAAACAATACTCAGAGTTACAAACACTGGCATATCTATTTTTGGCTCAATAACTACATTTATGGAAAGCTCAGGAAAAGTAAAGCTTGAAGATTTTCATGGTGGTAATATTCTTCCAAGAAAGTACTATCCTCTGTCCAATAAGGTTCACCATTTCACACATCATGTCTTCTGTCCCTTTTAGCCCCTCACATTATGTACTTTTTACATGCACAGTCAGAGGTACGAACTGTGTTGTTCGTACCTCTGACTGTGCATGTAAATCTGGCCCCCAAACCCTAGAGCACCACCAAAACCTCACCTCAAGCTACTAGTTCACCCTCCTTCAGTGATATAAATAGATGACAAATAGGTGTGCTACCCCAGAAGTTCTCTCTCTCTCTCCTGCCCAAAATTGGATTTGCGATAAATATCACGAATCCTGTTTCGGGCATATCACATAGCTTAACGCTAGGAAAAAAGGAATAGTTATTTCCAGTTATTTCCAGCACTATTGCATGCAACGTTAAACACCCCTCATTTTTGACAAAATTTTCAAAACTTACATGCGTATCTTGCGAAGCGAAAAATGTCACGTGTTATGGCGTTTTCGCAGGCGTTAGGTCTCTAACGCCCTAATGCAATTTGATGAATGACCCGGATAGAAAGCAATTTTCAAATGTCATCTACCCATGTAATTAGCTACTTACCTATGTAAAAGGGATTTTTTTAAACTGTTCATGCTATGTGTAGGTTAAAATATGCATGTTGTTCCACAACGCATGTACTTTTGCCCATATTCTCTTGGAGGCATTGCTAGAATGGGGTTAGGCCAACACTTGTAGTTTTACATTTTCAAATTTATGCATGTTGATTGCCCATCTGGAAAACAACAAATATGATGCTATTGCACAGCTGAATACATGTTTAATGTCTTCTAGGGGCTTGGTTAAAAGAGAGTGGATTGGTTTTAAATTCCTCTAAAATGGAAATGTTGCAGGTTGGCTCAATCAGTGCTCCTTGAAGTTCTTCTGTAGCGGGGATGGGAAGCTGTGGTCTCTGCGGCAGCAGTAGAGGAGGTGAAGTCCTTGGGTGTTGGACTGAATTGTAAGTTGGGTATGGAGAACCTTAGTATTTGGCTCAAAATACCTATTTTAAGTTAAAGCTGGTAAGACAATTGAAACCATTTTTGGAATATTGGATCCTATAAGTTGTGGTTTATGCTTTAGTGTTATCACAGATAGACTACAGGTAATTCAAAACACCGCAACTAGAATCATCTTGGGTGGTTCTAGATGTGCTATGGCAATCCCGCTATTGCGTAAATTAGGATGCATTGAAAATTTAAATGCTTGGTCTTGGCATTTAAGATGATGAGAGTTAGGTGTACACTGCATCTTAAGGATTGGCAATGCTCTGGGTGAAATTTGAGATCCAACTTTTGCTATCAATTGCAACTACTATCTGCATGATTTTATCATCATATTAGATGATAAAATCGAGCCTTCACTGCAGCAGTTCCAAAGTTATGGAATGAATTACCATTAGAACTGAGAGAAGGGGGAGTTATTAAAATTTCAGAGGAAGTAAAAAAGCTGGTTGATGACTATTGGGGGAGATTGAAGCTGGAGTACTATCAGGAGTGGAAGGTATTAGTTATAAAGGCTTATTCCCAATCATTTGGGTCTGAAATATCAGTAAATTGCTTTTATGGTGTTGTTTTATGTATTGTATTTTATGCTCTAATTTAGCACATTGTTTTTGATGATGGAAAGCAATTCATAAATATTTTAAACAAATAAACAGAGAAAGCAGGTATTTTTTCCCTGAGAAAGTATGCATGTACTTTCTCTTTGAAAACTGGTGCAAAATCTATAGATAAAAGTACTCATGGACTTTGCACCTCTGTGTAACATTTTTATAGAGCTATTAGCCTACACTGGTTAGAAAATCATGCCTATAATGAACATATATGCCAGTATAGTCTAATTTCTTACATCGCCATTATCCACCTAATATAAAACCAGATTGGATACAGAAGAAAACAACAACATGAAACATGAGTATGAAACAATGCAGTAAAAAGAGGACCAACAGAAAAAGAGGTCATAGTATATGGAGAAGGAATTTTTCTGGGCTAGAAAGCTCAGGTACTACAACCTTTAATTCTTAATTTAATTTAATGCTTTAATTCCTCCACCTCCTGCTCTTTGTATACTCCTCCTTGTTCGCCCTCCCTGTTCATTGTAATTTCTACCTTTAAAGTTACATTGTAAACCGGTATGATGTATGCATACTAATACCGGTATATAAAAGTTTTTAAATAAATAAATAAATAAATAAACCAATATTTTGATGATCATTTAAAAAGCATATCAACTTACTAAGACTCCAGTTTTATTCAGGACCAGTTTACTAAAAATGCACTAAATGATAAGCTTGAAAAAAAGTGTTTAAAAATACATTTTGGATCTATCACAAGATTAGGTGGAATGGATTTTAAAAAAGATAATTTATTCTAGAAGTAAGGAGTGTCAGATTGAAAGGCCAGATCTGGGACTTGACTGAGCAAGGGAATATGGTGACAAAAATTGAGAGAGTGTTCAGGCCAGAGGGATCACGCAGGTGTACTGAGTCATTTAAGTTCTAAAGGAAACTGGAAGAGAATCATTAATGAATCCAGACCAAAACAAAACACTTTAAACAGAAAAGGAAGATTAGCGGATGCCAGAGGAACTGATTAAAAATATAGAAGCATACTGGGCAGCAAAGCTTTTGATGAGAGCTAGATAATGGAAAGAGAAGACTAAGTTGCAAAAATTAAGTTTACCACGATTCAGTAGTTTTAGAGCTGGAACTTGAAAGAATTGAATGGATACAAGCAATAATAAGCAAATTTGCCTGGAAAAAATTTGCAGAAATATCAAATAGAAAAGAAAAACAATTTTTTTTTTACAAAAGGGAAACAGGGTTAAATATGGCAAGAGATAAATGAGATGGAAGGAGTGATACAAGGAGAAAAGTAAGAAGTAGGAAAATGAAGATTTTCACTGTTAGGTCTCAGCAAGGCCCTTGGCTTCCTGCAGTGACTCAGGATAGATTTTGTGGCACCAGAAAATTCTATAGTACATCTTTTCAGATGATTCTGTGGCAATTCTGCAGCACTGGATTTACAGTAGCTACAGTAACTCATGCTCTTTTCACCACTAGAATTGTTTACTATAATTCTCTTTTCCAGAGCCTGCCACAGATGACTATGAAAATGCTCTGGCTTCTTCAGAACAGGGAGTCCAGAATTATTACTGATGCCAAATCCGAAGATCAAATTTCCCTGATTCTGAAGAAACTTCACTGTCTGCTGATATAGTAGTGCATTAAGTTCAAAATACAAATGCCTCAATCAAATGGGTTGTAATTATGTAAGGGATTTATTGGTACTGTACACATTTATGAGAAGTCTGCATTCATCATAGCAAGTTCTGCCTTCCATTCCTGCACCTTCACTGGTAAAGTCAGTTTTTACTTGCCACTTGACATTTAGTTGCATGGCTCCTGTATTATACAGTAGAACACTAACGGGCGGATTTTAAATGCCCTGCTCGCGTAAATCCGGCCGGATTTACGCGAGCAGGGCCCTCGCGCGCAGGCGCACCTATTTTGCATAGGCCGCCAGCGCATGCAGAGCCCCGGGACGCGCGTAAGTCCCGGGGCTTTTTTAAGGGGGTGTGTCGGGGGGCGTCGCCAAATGACGCGGCGTTTCCGGGGCATGATGCGGCGTTTCGGGGGCGGGCCCGGGGGCGTGGTTTCGGCCCGGGGGCGTTCCGGGGGCATGCCCGCGCCCTCCGGAACAATCCCCGGGTCACGTCTTGGTGCACCAGCAGCCCGCAGGCGTAAATCCATGGATAAAGGTAGGGGGGGGGTTAGATAGGGCCGGGGGGGTGGGTTAGGTAGGGGAAGGTGAGGGGAAGGTGAGGGGAGGGCGAAAGAAAGTTCCCTCCGAGGCCGCTCCGATTACGGAGTGGCCTCGGAGGGAACGGAGGCAGGCTGCGCGGCTCGGCGAGCGCAGGCTGCCCAAAATCGGCAGCCTTGCGTGCGCCAATCCCGGATTTTATAAGATACGCGCGGCTACGCGCGTATCTTATAAAATCCAGCGTACTTTTGTTTGCGCCTGGTGCGCCAACAAAAGTACGCGATCGCGCTATTTTTTAAAATCTACCCCTAAGGGTATGTATTCATTTGAAAAAAAAAGGGTAGAACAAAATTCATGTTTTTATTTTTGTTCCATTTGTGGAACTCCAAAACAAATGGAGGGATCCCAAGAATGAAACAAAAATTATTTGTCTCTTTCATTTGTTTCCTATTCAAGTCTATGGCCCATTGTGGTACTGCTGAACCAGCTCTTGCCTGTGTGATTTCACAAACTTGTCAGAGCTGACTCAGGACAAGTTGCAAGGAAACCACATAGAAGATAAATTAGAAGCATCTTACTAATAGGGTCATTTATCAAAATGCTATAAGGCATTTTTGCATGTGTTAAGGGCTTAACACATGCCATAGCACCATAACATATGGTGCGATGCAAATCAGAAAAAGGGTTTACTGTTTTTGAAAAGCCCTATTGCATGGCTTTAATTATGCCTTTTTCAGTAGTGTTAAGCTGTGCAATAGCTTGGTGAGGTGAGGGGAGGGGAGGGAAGGGAAGGGAGAGAGAGAGAGAGAGTGCTACAATCTACTCACCCTAGATAGGGATTTATATCTCTATGGGAAGTCCCCCTAGTAACTCGAGGTGAGGTTTAGGTATTAGGGTAGGGGGTTAGGAGCGACTTTGACATTCAAAGTGAGATGTACAAACAGAACAGTGCTCTCTTGTGAAGATTTGATGACCTTCGGAGTGAGAAAACTCAGTTAAAGATGAGATTTGTGCAATGTTCTCTCAACCTAGCTTGATGGACTCTCTACCTGGGTACTATCAGAGCCACTGGGGAGAGATTCTCTCTCCCCAGTGGCTCTGATAGTAAACATGGTCCCCCAGTGGTTGTATGTAGGAAATACCACAATTCTGGCACTTATCTCAAAGTGCAAAAAAAGTTATCACAATTTGCAGTAACTTAGCATTTCACATAGGTATTAGCACAAATTGTGATAACTGCCTATTACCATAAAAGATGCCCCTTTTTCTATCACATGCAATATTTAGTGCATTCTGATAAAACCAGGCCTAAGTTAGCCTATAGCTGCTATCTGAATCAAGTGACATTTCATTTTCTTACTGTACAGTCTGAGTATGTGCAAGCAGCAGTCTAAGCAGAGATGGGCACGTTAGTAGAAGCTCTCACAGAGCTTCAAAAAAAGCTTATAAACTTATAGATTTGGCACTGATCTTCTCTATGCAGCAGTGGTCTCAATCACTGTACCAGAAAGAAAGGCAGAGCACTGCTGATTATTTTGATTTTTCTCTTCACTGGGGAAGGATCAGGATGGGAGACAGTGTTGAGATTGCAGTTGCAGAAGAGATTTTTTTGTCTCTGTCTATCTGGGCTATGAACCAGGAGACCAGGGTTCAAGTCCCGCTGTCGCTCCTTGTGACCTTGGGCAAGTCACTTTACCCTCCTTTGCCTCAGGTACAAACTTAGACTGTAAGCCCTCTGGGGATAGGAAAATACCTTACAGTATCTGAATGTAAACTGATGTGATATCTCAGATCGAATGTCGGTATATAAAAATAAATAAATAGTGTGGTGAGCAGTACACACTCGGACAGAAGAGAAGTCTTAGGCTGCCAGCAGAGATGGATTTAGAAGTTTGCCACCCCAAGGCACTGTTGCTGCTGTTGTAACCTCTCTTTCTCCCCTCCCCTCACTCCCCAATAATTCAGACAACAGTGAGCAGGAGGTATAAGGCACAGTCCCACAGTTTGCTGGGGCAGCTCAGGCATAGATTCTGTGGCAAAAACTGGAAAATTCTGAAGCACACTGGCAAACATTTCCATCTTTTATATTATAAAAATTAAGTAATTTTCCAACCTTTCTTGGGTCTGTATAATTTATTTTTTTATTGGGGGAGGAAAGGGGATCTTAAATATCAGTATAGGGATCAGATCTCAGGGATGGACAAAAGAGGAGAGGTTAGAGAATCAGGAATGGGGAGAGGAAAGGAAGAGGACTAGGACTGGGGTGATGAGAAGGTGAAAGGACTGGGGATAGGAGGAAGGAGTAGGAGAAGAAAAGAAGACCAGGGATGGGGGTGGAGTATTAGAAGGAAAGAGGACTGGAGATGGGGGGAGGAGAGGTAGAAAGGGAGGGGGAGGATGGGAGACAGGGTAGGTAGAGGAAAGGGAGAAATGACACCTATACAGTTCTCCTGTACATAGTCTCCCCCTACTCTTTTGTATTCTCCCCTTACCTCCTTCTAACTATGCTTTCCCCTTCCCCTCCTACCCCTCGCCCACCCTCCCTCCCCCCGCCCTACCCCTAGCCTACCCTCCCCCTCCTCTCCCCCCCTTTCCCCCTCTCAATTCGGCTCCCATGGTTTCATTTTTGTACTGTTTTTATTTGTTCACTTTGTTATAATGTTACATTGTTATATTATATTGTTATATTCTTTCACTGTATCTCCCACCTGAGTTCTTTGTAAACCGGCATGATGTGCTTCACGAATGTCGGTAAATAAAAGTTAATAAATAAATAAATAAATAAATAAATAAATAAATCAGAAATCTGAGATGGGAGAAAAAAGAGGGAGAGGGATGGAGGTTCTGATATTGAGAAAAGGGGAAAGGAAGTAGAACAAATTGGGGGTGGGTACCAGGATCTGGGGAATAGAATCTGAGATCAAGGGAGAGAGAACCTGAACTGCAGTGGGTGGGGGAAGGAGAAGGAGGGGAGGGAGGTATCCCTACTGTGCTCTGGTCCTGCTTCCTCTTACAACTCCTCTCTAACCTCTCAATCTGGAGCATGCATACCAGCACCAATCCCTTCTCGCTCTCTCTCTCACACACACACACACACACACACACACACACACACACACACACACACAAATACTGTCCCCTTCCCCCCATCTGATCCACTTTCATTCCTCAACCTCTCTTCTCACCCCCAATGATCCCCATTCAGCCTCTCCTAATCTTTCCAAAATGATCCCTCTTTGCTCTCTGTGCTCCAGGCTCACCCCCCTCCTATTTTGTTCCCTCCATGCTGCCTGGGAAGGGAGGGGCTGGATCATAAAGCAGAGGGCTATTCTCTGCTGATTGAGATTCAGCACAGCTGGAAGGCAATAAATCTTCAGCTAGTCTGCTGCCCCCCCCCCCCCAATTTTTGCCACCCTAGGCACAAATCCAGGCCTGGCTGCCAGTCTTTTAGGTTCTGGTGGTATTTAACTGTTTCTTTTTTTGTGTGTAGTCAATCAGCACTAGTGCACACTAGGGATGTGAATCGTTTTCCATATCGTCTTAGCGATAGAAATCGTGTGGCAGGGCAAGAAAATCGTCTTAGGCACGATTTTTTAGTTAAAAAATCGTTAAAAATCGTTTTTTCCGATTAGTGCGCACTAACTCGAGTTAGTGCGCACTAACGGGAGTTAGTGCGCACTAACTGGGAGTTAGTGCGCACTAACTGAAAATGATACAATTTGACACTTTTCAGGTCAGTTAAGGTCAGTTTAGGAATGAATATGTATTCCTATTGGCTGCCCTCTTATTTATTCATGTTACCAAGTTTCCTACTGACAGTATATGGGGGATGGGAAATGGAAACAGTTGGTAGCTTGACAAAACAAGTAATGTGATCAGTCAATGTGACTAGAACTTGTGCCCTAACCCTGATACCAGGGGTATTGTGATCTTCCTGCACACAGTGCCCTATCCCTATTAATACCAGGAGTGTTGTGATCTTCCTGCACACAGTGCCCTATCCCTAATACCAGGGGTGTTGTGATCTTCCTGCACACAGTGCCCTATTCCTGATACTGGGGGTGTTGTGATCTTCCTGCACACAGTGCCCTATTCCTGATACCGGGGGTGTTGTGATCTTCTTGCACACATCCCGATATCAGGGATAGGGCACTGCATGCAGGAAGATCACAACACTCCTGGTATTAATAGGGATAGGGCACTGCATGCAGGAAGATCACAACACTCCTGGTATTAATAGGGATAGGGCACTGCATGCAGGAAGATCACAACACCCCTGGTATCAGGGATAGGGCACTGTGTGCAGGAAGATCACAATACCCCGGAGGAGTGAGGGTCAGGCAGCTCCCCCCTGTCTGTGAAGCCAGCCTCTCACTAGTAATGCAGGGAGGGGGCTGTCTCAGACTTCACCATCCTCCCCCCCCCCCCCCTTACCCACACACCATTCACTAGCTGGGACATGGGGGAAGTCAGGAGTGAGGGTCAGGCAGCTCCCCCCTGTCTGTGAAGCCAGCCTCTCACTAGTAATGCAGGGAGGGAGCTGTCTCAGACTTCACCATCCACCCCCCCCCCCTCACCCACGCACCATTCACTAGCTGGGACATGGGGGAAGTCAGGAGTGAGGGACAGGCAGCTCCCCCCTGTCTGTGAAGCCAGCCTCTCACTAGTAATGCAGGGAGGGAGCTGTCTCAGACTTCACCATCCTCCCCCCCCCCCCTCACCCACACACCATTCACTAACTGGGACATGGGGAAGTCAGGAGTGAGGGTCAGGCAGCTCCCCCCTGTCTGTGAAGCCAGCCTCTCACTAGTAATGCAGGGAGGGAGCTGTCTCAGACTTCACCATCCTCCCCCCCCCCTCACCCACACACCATTCACTAGCTGGGACATGGGGGAAGTCAGGAGTGAGGGTCAGGCAGCTCCCCCCTGTCTGTGAAGCCAGCCTCTCACTAGTAATGCAGGGAGGGAGCTGTCTCAGACTTCACCATCCTCCCCCCCCCCCTTACCCACACACCATTCACTAGCTGGGACATGGGGGAAGTCAGGAGTGAGGGTCAGGCAGCTCCCCCCTGTCTGTGAAGCCAGCCTCTCACTAGTAATGCAGGGAGGGAGCTGTCTCAGACTTCACCATCCACCCCCCCCCCTCACCCACACACCATTCACTAGCTGGGACATGGGGGAAGTCAGGAGTGAGGGACAGGCAGCTCCCCCCTGTCTGTGAAGCCAGCCTCTCACTAGTAATGCAGGGAGGGAGCTGTCTCAGACTTCACCATCCTCCCCCCCCCCCTCACCCACACACCATTCACTAACTGGGACATGGGGGAAGTCAGGAGTGAGGGTCAGGCAGCTCCCCCCTGTCTGTGAAGCCAGCCTCTCACTAGTAATGCAGGGAGGGAGCTGTCTCAGACTTCACCATCCTCCCCCCCCCCTCACCCACACACCATTCACTAGCTGGGACATGGGGGAAGTCAGGAGTGAGGGTCAGGCAGCTCCCCCCTGTCTGCGAAGCCAGCCTCTCACTAGTAATGCAGGGAGGGAGCTGTCTCAGACTTCACCATCCTCCCCCCCCCTCACCCACACACCATTCACTAGCTGGGACATGGGGGAAGTCAGGAGTGAGGGTCAGGCAGCTCCCCCCTGTCTGTGAAGCCAGCCTCTCACTAGTAATGCAGGGAGGGAGCTGTCTCAGACTTCACCATCCTCCCCCCCCCCTCACCCACACACCATTCACTAGCTGGGACATGGGGGAAGTCAGGAGTGAGGGTCAGGCAGCTCCCCCCTGTCTGTGAAGCCAGCCTCTCACTAGTAATGCAGGGAGGGAGCTGTCTCAGACTTCACCATCCTCCCCCCCCCCCTCACCCACACACCATTCACTAGCTGGGACATGGGGGAAGTCAGGAGTGAGGGTCAGGCAGCTCCCCCCTGTCTGTGAAGCCAGCCTCTCACTAGTAATGCAGGGAGGGAGCTGTCTCAGACTTCACCATCCTCCCCCCCCCCCTCACCCACACACCATTCACTAGCTGGGACATGGGGGAAGTCAGGAGTGAGGGTCAGGCAGCTCCCCCCTGTCTGTGAAGCCAGCCTCTCACTAGTAATGCAGGGAGGGAGCTGTCTCAGACTTCACCATCCTCCCCCCCCCCTCACCCACACACCATTCACTAGCTGGGACATGGGGGAAGTCAGGAGTGAGGGTCAGGCAGCTCCCCCCTGTCTGTGAAGCCAGCCTCTCACTAGTAATGCAGGGAGGGAGCTGTCTCAGACTGGTATCAGGGTTAGGGCACTGTGTGCAGGAAGATCACAACACTCCTAGTATTAATAGGGATAGGGCACTGTAAGAGATGACTGTAGTAGATTGAATAAAGATCTGATGTTTCTGCTCTCCTCACACCAAACAAAAACAACACACAAGCAGAGAAGCCCTTCTTACAAAGCTGAGCTAGTGAGTTAAGTAGGAGGAAAAGTAAACATACTGGTGCCAGTGTGGCTACTTAAAAAATACACTTACCAACAATCAATTACATATATTTGAACTGTGTACAGTTCCAGCCAGGACCACCTTTCTAAAATGCACAGTGATTGGCAAATTCAACATGCACTAGCATTTCAGGTGCCTGCTAACAAAAATAATAAACAAACAAGTTCTAGTCACGTGAGTGCTGATCATTACATTACTTTTTTTGTCAAGCTTCCAACTGTTTCCATTTCACATCCCCCCAACCATATTGGTAACATCAATAGATAAGAGCACAGCCAGCCAATAGGAATACATACATACATATTCATTCCTAAGTGACCTTTACTGACCTGGGAAGTGTGAACACTTTGTTTCATTTTCTGTTGGTGTTCGTTAGTTTCCAGTTCCATTTCCCATCCCCCCAACCATCACCTCAGTGGTAACCTTGGTAACATCAATAGATAAGAGGGCAGCCAGCCAATAGGAACACATATTCATTCCTAACTGACCTTCAGTGACCTGGAAAGTGTTTATTTGTATCATTTTCAGTTAGTGCGCACTAAATCGAGTTAGTGCGCACTAACGGGGAGTTAGTGCGCACTAACTCGAGTTAGTGCGCACTAACACGATTTAACGATTTTTAACGATAAATCGTTAGAATTTCTATTGTATTGTGTTCTATAACGATTTAAGACGATATAAACATTATCGGACGATAATTTTAATCGTTGAAAAACGATTCACATCCCTAGTGCACACAGCACAGCACACATATTCTGAAGGCTGGATTTTTAAACCCCAGCACATGTAATTCTGAGGTTGACATGTGTGGCCGGGCCTTACGCTGCGCCAATTTTCAAATGGGCCTGGTCACGCGCGTAAACCCCGGGGTGTATGTAAGTGCCGGGGCCGGGTGGGGCTAGAGGTGCCTGGTACACCGGCCATTTTCCGCGGTGCTGGGGGATCGCGCGCCGGCAGGGTGCCGGTACGTGCAACTTGCTCCTGCTCCTTTGCAGGAGCAAAAGGTAAAATAAAAAAAATAGGGGTAGCTAGGATAGGGATGGGGGAGGTTAGGGTAGGGGGTTGGGCAGATTCCACCCTATTTAGTCTCTCCAGATGTCATTACAGATGCTTTTGCTAAAATAACCCGAAGTAACATTGAGCCTTTCCAGGTCCAGATTACTTATCATATGGGTACTGCTATACCTCTGTATGAGGGCATTGAGAATATGATGGTTGCATATGTTTTAAGTTTGCCTTTCATTTTACCTGAGAATGTTTACCAAGTGAAACAAGTAATTAATGTAGGTACATGGACAAACAATGTATACCTGCATGTAGACACCCCTGCCCTTCTAGCCTATCAGAGCGACAACCCACAGCAATATTTAGCTCCTAATTTAGGCCTATGTCAACAAACAAACAAAGGACATATATTGATTATGTCCCGGTAAGCCTTTCCTTAAGGATACTTCAGAAGCTCTGTCTGGTTTGTCCTCAGACAACATCCAAGAGAAAAGTTGCTGTTGTAAATAATGTTTGGTTAGTTAGCACCCCTCTGAAAGAGCTTGCTATTTCTAACAAACATGATGTTACCAGTAAGGTTCCCTTACCCAGTAATGTTTCTTTAGTCACAGTACCTAAGAACTCAATAGTTACTGTAGGGGGTGTGTCCTTATACTACCTAGAACCAGACCCAGTTTCCATAGAGGTAGAAATCCTAGATGTGTTTTGGGTCCAAGAAATCAACTTTGATGAAAATCTGGTATATCTTTTAGGCTAAAGACTCTCACACTGTGGAATTGTCTGTAGACCAAGACACAGCAGAAATTGCTGACTATAACAATGATTCCAGAGATGAAGATAATTTACAAACTGACTATATATTGTCTTATCCCTTACTTGCCCCAGCCATGGTGATCGTAGCCCACCTACTATTTTCAATCACCCTCTTTAAAAGGGTAAGGGCCCTAATGAGACACACACAGGGAAGGTCTCACTGTAAAGCCACAGCTCCCATCTCTGGAACCGTATGAGATACCAGATAATCACTGATCACACTTTGTCACTTTCCAGACTAGGGAAAGGAGGGTTGCACACACATACACTCTACTACAAGTCTGAAATGATGTCTCTACTTCATATTTCTACAGCATGCACCATGTGAGAACTATATTATTTCCTTATTCCTTATCACCCATATATATTTCCTGTTACTATTCCCCATTTATTTTTCTTCATTATACTTTTTGCCTTGCCTCATTATAATGATGATTTTATTCACTATTATCCTATCTACTACATAATCACATTACTCCCATTTTATTATTACTATTATGGTTCCTTACAAGTCTCATGATTATTATTATTATTGCATTATTCCAACCTCATGTTGATGATGTCAAATAGCTGAAGCCTGCATAGTAGACGATAGTTAGGCTTAAGTGAGATACGCTTCATTGCTGGCTCATTCCACATTAGAAGGGGGAAATTTAGGGAGATATCTCAAGTTTTACCACTGAATCACTAAATATGAATCATAACAGCAACAAACATACAGTTCAGTGTACTGACAGGCCCCAAAAGCACTGTCACAGCTCAGTGGAAAAAGAACTTTTGCCCTGATACACTGAAGAATACTTTATCAAGATATGCCTGTTTGTAAATGTCTGTTTAAATAAAGAAGGTCAATACAACCTAAGCTCAAATGCCAGGAGTCAGAGATCAGCCAAGGCAAGATCTAGAGGTCGGAAGGATCCCCACCCTTAGAAGAAAGGGGGGGCAGTCGGAGACAGAGAAAAACACTCTGGTACACAGCTTAGCATATAGACATAGCAGTACTTCCCAGAAGGAATGGGGAGGAGGAAAAGACCTGCAATGCAGCAAAGACCTCCCCACCACATGATTATGCATGAGCTTATGCATATTTATCAGCTGGAAAGTATAAGACAGGGGGCCAAAGAAGAAGAAGGAGGTGAATCCTGAGAAAAACCCTGAAACCAGAGAAGGAACCACTGAAAGAAAAAAACAGGGGAGCCTGAAACAGACTAGCAGCCCCTGCTATCGAGGAGGGAGAAGATTAGGTGTGGCCAAGAGACCAGGGCAGGAGATCAGAGAGAAGGGACACTCTGCTCAGGTGTGGAGAGTGACATAAAGTCTGAGATGGTGAGGCGTGAGAGCAAGCCCAGAAACCCCAGCAAGTACTAGAGCTAGAAGCAAGTTTCCTTCTGGGACCACCTGCCCACTCTGCCAGCACCAAGCCCAGGAAGCAAGCCTCCCCCCGCCCACATTTTCCAGACCTCCAGCCAGCATCTGGTTCAGAGATAAAACAGAGGGATATCACCTGGAGCTGGGACCAGGGGTAAATAAGTTAGCCATAAGTAAAATATATTTAGCAGGCTAAGGTTTATGGCCTGTGTGAAACCACCCATAATACAGAACGTCCTTTAGGGAAAACTGGTGCTTAGTGGCCAGGATGTTAGAGACAGGAATTTTTGTTGTTTTCTAAATGCTATATCCAGTCAAATCTGATAAATAAAAGTCTGTTTCTGAGGAGAATACACATTGTCATTTCCTCACTTAGGATCATGAAGTAAGGTGGGAGGTCAATTGGAAGTGTCCTGTAGCAGATAGGTCCCTGAAGCCCTAAACTTGCTTACAAGAGAAGAAACTGTTTGCAGGATTGGCAGAAGTAGAAAAATTGATGCATAAGCAGCCCAGTGTAGTAGGAGTGACAAAAGAGTTAGCCTTACCCATAATTAAAGAGAGACATTTTAAAGTGCAGAGTGGCAGGAGTGGAAGGCTGCTCAAGCAGAAGAAATTGAAATTTGGAGAGTAAGTGCCACTGTCACTTGTTCTTCTCCCTCATGTTTTGGAGCAGAAGGGAAATGTGGGAGAATCATTCAAGACTGGCAGTAGCAGAGTAGGAACATCGACAGAGGAAGGAAAAGTTCAATAATCAAAATTAGCAGCAGACTCGTTTATAGGCCCTGATTCTAAGACAGTGAAGGCACTATTTTTACCAACTGATTCCGAGGAAGAATCTTGTCTGGGATTCTCTGAATCAAAAGATACTGAACAGCTAGTAAGCAAAAAGAATTTGAAAATTTAGTCAGTAACAACTTAGCCTCCAGGGATGTGATGGGGAATAGAGATGATACTAACATTTCATTTCATTTCATTTAATAAAATTTATTAAACGCCCAACACAAAAAGGCCTGGGCGATATACATAAAAACATACATAATAATAAAAACAAACATTACACTTGTGAATATCAGGTTCCATAGGAATCATAACAAATTATACCAAACAAACATACGGAGGTTATCCATATTCACTAAATACAATATCACAATAAAACAATCAGAGTGATAAACAATTCACACTTCCATGGGTTCACAATAGTATTGTAAAGCAGTGTGGGTAGAGCGCATGAGTGATGCCCCTGGAATTTTAATTCAAGATCCACTCCATCAGCTCCAAGGATGTAGATGTTACGACTGTCGCTGCCCGACGTCTCCACTCCGCCCTCCTTACCTCTTTGGTGACTACCCCCGCCAGTTGATGGACGTCTGGCTGCTGTGGCGTCTACCTGCCATCCTCTCCAACTTCCCCGGTCCGGCTTGGGCACTGCATCCCGCCATGTTGTTCAGCTACCATAGGGCGTGTGCGCCGTGCAGCCCTGCTTCTTATTCCTTCTTTGGCGTGAACCTCAGGGACATCCCCCTGTGATGACGTCTCGCATCCCGGATACAAAAGCCTACTCTGTTTGCTAGCTATTCGAGTTAGCAAGGTGGTGGTGGTGAAGGGACTCCTTACAGATGGGATTCACTCTCCGTACCTAGCTACTCTGCCTCTCCTTAATTGGACTTACTCTATCGGGGTACCCGCTCCTCGGGGGCCTCTCTCTTTTATTTCAGGTTGCTGTCTGGAACCGGTATTCGCTCCTCGAGGGCCCATGTTCCCGGACTCGCTGTCTGAGCTCACTTCAGCTCACCATCAGTGAGTTACCATCTATATTCTCTCAGAGCTGTTCCCTGGAACCAGGTACTCGCTCCTCGAGGGCCTGCCTCTATCCCAGCTTCTGTGTTACCTTCTGGGAGAAACCGCTGTGTGAGTAATCAACCAATGAGGCTCTATACCAGAACCCTATGTATGCTCCACTGTACTCACTAGCTCAGTTTCTCTCCACTACAGCACAGCTATTGAGGGATCGCTGTTCCAGTGTCCTGAGGGAGTACAAGCCCAGTTGGGCTTCGTCTCTACTCACTACTGCCACCTCTGGTGGCTTCTCAACTCTGTTTAATAAAAGATAATTCTGTGTTGTGTGTCCTAAAGCTGAGCCTGACCTGTGGCCCCTCACGGGACTTCCCCTCGTGGGCAAGGTCATCTGCCACAGTGTCCAAGGATCCACCCAAAACCTTAGCAACAATAACAGTAGAGAAGAGATCTTGAAAGACATCCCTGATCTGGAGGAACTTTAAAGTGAGAGAAGACACAAGTTTTGCTTAGTGTACTCATTGCAGCAAGGATATCAGTTGGAGGAAGCAAGTGGGCATTTGACAAATGCTTGTATGCAGCAACAACTGTAGAAGAAGCTCCCACTAGCACTGGCATCAGTGGAGAATGGCAGAAATAGCCTGGGGACCCCTTCTGCAACTCAAAGTAAAAACCAAAGGAAAAGGGTTGAAAAGGATGAAGGCTTTTCCCCAAGCTGATCCCACAGCTTGGGGAAAAGCTTGGGGATCAGCTGTTGTCCTGCCAGTCAGATGGCAGGACAACAGTGCATCCAAAGTGGCAATCCACCATAGAGGATATGGAGTAATGTTCAGTAGCACTGATCAGAGGCAAGAGGCAGGCAGCATCTAAAGTAGTAATGAGGAGCACTGAGGAAACGTTTGCCCTTAATGACCAGTCCCTGCAGGTAGTGAAGAAAGCGAGCTTGAAGTGTCTGCTGCATGTGTTAGTTCCAAAATACAAAATCTCCTCCAGTACTACATTTAGTAAGAAGGTCATCCCTACCCCGTACAACTAATGAAGTGCTTGCATGTGGGCACAGCAGGCTAAGGCATAGGGGAGTAGCATGCATTTCACTAGCAATATCTGGACCAGCATGAATGCTACACGTGCTTACCTCACCCTGATCGCACCCTGGAGGGTCCTGGCTGAGGCAGGGAGTGGCAGTAGCTCTAGTGGGGCAGAGAATCAGGGTGCAGGTGGGTTTTGCTGCACAATTGAGGCATAGCCCCCATACCTCATGCAATATTCTAATCAGCCAAAGAAAGGTGCTGGATGGTTAGCAGCTAGACTGGGTGTCATGGACCCTGCCCGCGGGTCCCCCCCCCCCCTCCGCGAGCAGGCACTCACCGTTGCTGCTTTCTTCACCAGACGCGGCGTGGACGCCACTGATGTTGGGCCTTCCAGCATGGCCGGAGCCGCGGACTTGTTGCTCTTCGCGGCCCGGAGGCCGCCCGTGTCACTTGCCTTCACCGCGGCCAGAGGCACGGACTTGTATCCTCTTTGCAGCTGGAAGCCGCCGCCGACGTCACCCCCATTTTGTGGCGTGAAGGCCGCATCCTCGGGCTTGAGTGGCGGCTGGAGCTGCCCCGGGGCCTCCTGCAGCGGCTGGAGCCGCTGCCGTCATCAGGGCCTCCTCTACAGGCCCAGCCCTGCCTCTGCTCTGAAGACGTTGGTGCAGGCTGCTGTCCGTGGTCCTGCACAAGTTCCTGCTTCCTGCCTCTAGGTGCGTGGTCGTGCCTCTCTGCTGGATTTAAAGGGCCAGACACAGGAAGTGTGCTGGCCCCACCTAGGGAGTGGACTTCCTGCTCTAGCCCTATAAAGGGCTGCTCCGTCACTTCAGTCTTCACCTTGCATCGGAGTTACTTCACTCTGGAGGCTCCTGCCTGCCAGAGCTCCGTCAGGTCTTCTTCATGGAGCTCCTCTTTGTTTCGTCTTGTCATGTCAAGTTATGTCTTCGTGCCTGAGGTCCTCATCCAGGTGTCCTGGTGTCTCGTCTTGATCTTCTGTTTCCTGATGTCCCAGGTTCCTTGATGTTCTGCCCTTCTTGATGTTTGCTTCAGCGCTCCTGAGCCTTTTGGTCCTGTCAGGCCATGCTCTCTTGGATGACGTCTTTCCTGAGCGTGGAGTAGCCTACAGGTGGACTGGTGTCCTGTGCTCCTGAGCCGTTATGTCCTGCCAGCCTTTGTGGAGCTCCAGATGACATCTGGCTTCGTCGTCGGAGTCCCACCTTGACTGGATTCTTCCCTGCGTTCGTCCTGTTCTCAGCGTGGTCCGTGACCAGCCTCCTTGGGCTGTGTAGGGCGTGCAGTGAGACAGGGTGGTCTGCGACCAGTCCCGCGGGTGGACTGTGTAGGGCGCCCTGAGAGACAGTGCCAATGTCCTTCCACCCAATCTCTCGTCTCATTTGGACTTCATCAAGTTCCTCATCTCGTCCTGGATGCCGTTGCATCAATCTTGGTGTCATGTCAACGTCTTGTTCCTGATGTCGTTGCATCGACCCTGGTCCGGGTTGCCATCGCATCGACCATTGGTTCGCATCAGCCTTGGTGTCATGTCTTCAACTACCTTCAACCCCACCTCAGCCCGAGGGTCCACCTCCGACGCAACACCTTCTCTCTGGTCTCTCTCTGCCTCTTCTCTCTTCCCTTTAGTTTATTATCTTTACTTCCCCAAGTCTCTCATTCTTTCTTCCAACCATCGCCCTTCCCTGCTGATCTTTCTTGGCCCAATCCCTAAGGCTGTTTCAATCTCTATTTTTCTTCTCCTCCCCTAAGCCACTGCTTTGCCTTGTCTTCCAAATTCTATTGCTGCAGCCTCTATTTCCAGTCTCCTGTACCCCTAATCCTGATGCCACCTCTATTTCTATCTCTTCCCTCCCCCCAATCAGGCTGCTGCCTCCCTTCCTTCAACAAGCTGTTGCTAACTTTGGGGTCAATGTATTAAAGTGCACAAACATTGGCTATTAAGATGTGTAAACACATTGTTTCTCACATATATGGGTGTATGGGTGTGTTTGGGGGGGACCCCTAATTTGACTTGCTCTAGATTAAAAATACAATAAAATATTTTAAGGGGGGAAGACCCTGGGATTTCCATTGTTCAAAGCATTACATAAAGGGGCAGATTTTCAAAGGGGTACGCGCATAACCCCCAAAAAGCTGCTCCTTCTACCGCCTGCGTGCGCCGAGCCTATGTTGCATAGGCTCGGCGGCGTGCGCAAGTCCTGGGATGCATGCAAGTCCTGGGGCTTTCCTGTGGGGCGTGCCGGGGGTGTGTCGCAGTGGCGTGTCATCGGGGCCGGGGCCGTGGGCATGGTTCCAGCCCGGGGGTGTTTCGGGGGCATGGCCAAGGCCTCCAAAACTGCTCCCGGGCTGGGGAATCGCGCGCCGGCAGCTGGCCGGCGCAGGCGTAACTTTTATAATAAAGGTAGGTGGGGGGCGCAGGAAAGAAAGTTCCCTCTGAGGCCGCTCAAATTTCGGAGCGGCCTCGGAGGGAACGGAGGCAGGCTGCGCGGCTCGGCGCATGCAGGCTGCCGATTTTGCGCAGCCTTGAGTGCGCTGACCCCGGATTTTAAAAGATACGCGCGGCTACACACGTATCTATTAAAATCTGGCGTACTCTTGTTTGCGCCGGGTGCGCGAACAAAAGTACGTGCACGCGTACTTTTTAAAAATCTGCCCCAAAATGTGTAAATGTTTTAAATTGAGGTATTGATAAGTGACCACTAGATGACATTTGGTGTGCTGGTGGATCACTAGTCTGTAGTTTTGGGAGCCTGTTAATATATCTGAGGTTAAGAAGTTTTGGTGAGTTTGTCCCCTTAAGAGTAATAAGATGATATGATTAGTGGGGATATGTCCTGGGAAAGTATAAATTCTGGGTCAAACTGGTGGGAGTTGCCCTTTCTAGATTAGAGCTTTGGAATGTAGAGATCTGGAGTAGTCAGCCAATGGGCTGGTGGCCCAGGAACCTCTCCAATGTGGAGTGGACCCTGCAGGAACTGGCAGGTACGAGGTATTGTAGAAAAAGTGATGTCTTCTCCGTGAGGGGAAAGGCTTGGAGAAAGAAGTGAAGGAGTGACCCACACAGAGGAGAGCCCATGGGAGGACCAGAGAGAGACCTGGAGAATGGAACGGGCATCTTTGATAAGAAATGGGGATTGAAAGATGTTAATTTTGGTCATGTGGACTTATAATTAGGTTATTCCAAACCTTGGGGTAGCGTATTGTTTCTTTTATAATGTATGTTGTACTCCGACTGTGTATCCCATGAACTCTGATTATTCAGTACTGACTGTTTTATCCTCTACTAAAAATGTACATAGTTGCTGGCTGGAAAATCCAGGAAATTTAAAGTTAGGAGATGCCAGTGAGTGGTGTGACTTAGTTTTGACCCTGCCAGCACTAATGGAAAAATAGAGGAACAAGGTTCATGAACAGGAGGATAGGTGAGGCTTTCCCTGACCAGTCATGGAAATGTATTCTGTCCCACTGTTTTTATTTTTTTTCAATTTATAAAATTGTATTATTTTCAATACAACATAACAAGAACAAAAACATGCCTTGTGTCTCCAGGTTCCCCCCCCCCCCCCCCTCCTATCCATGAGCTCATACAATCTATGCCTAACTCATTACTTTGAGTACACTTGAGGATATGGAGCTGAGTTCAGATCATTCCTCTTTTTTATCAATGTCTTCACAATAATGCTCAAATAATGTTTTGCCCTGTCGTAGAGATGATAAAATCAATGGTGTATGCAAGAAATGAGTTACTTGGCACCCAGCCAGAAAGTCCCCTATAGGTAACTGGTATACTTTTTGTATTTCTGGCCATGGCATTAAGGAACATCCCTGGAGAAGATGTTCTATATGAGCCATGCCTTTTGCGTGCCATGCACTGAATGAGCGATTTTCATGACCCGCTGAAAATTGAACATGATAATATAGACTTGTGGAATAAAAATACACCCTATTACCACTATTCGATCTTTCCACTTAGACTACAATTTCATGGTCATTTCCAATGCCATGGATAATTTCCCTTTTATAATCCAGGTATGACGAGGTTGCCATGCCATAGCTTCTAATGGCATCCCCCCTGCTATTTGTTCTTCAAAGGACACCCTTTGCTTCGCAGAGCCCTTCCTATGCATGTCAGGAATTGCATTCAGTTGCGCTGTTGCGTAGTACCATTCCAAGTTAGGTATGCCTAAACCGCTTCTGTTCCGGGGTTGATAAAGCAAGCGCCTAGATATCCGTGGAGGTCGCCTGTGCCAAATAAAATCAAACAGGATTTTTTGCCACGAGCGCAGTATGGCTGGGCTAATGTAGATTGGTAATGTATTAAAGAGGTATAGTAACCTAGGTAACACGTTCATTTTTACTATGGCAATGCGTCCTAGCTAGGAATAATGTTCCCTGACCCATTTTTGGAGATCATGTTGAATGGTATGGAGTAACAGTGTATAATTAAAATGAAATAGATCATTCACATCGGGACCAATATGAACTCCTAAATATTTGAGCGAGGTTGTGGCTACTTTAAAAGGATAGTGTCGCTTCAACTCCTGAATAGTAGTCTGGTCAGCTGAAATACTTAATAGCTCTGTTTTATCCAAGTTAATCTTAAAACCGGACACAGCACCAAAAGCACATATCTCTTCTGTTACAGCTGTATAGATTTAGTGAGATTAGTAAGGGTCAGAAGAATATCATCCACAAAGAGTGATATTTTTAAATGCAAGGTCCCCAATCGTATTCCCTCAATCTGGTCTGATTCCCAAACTCCAGTGGTAAGAGGCTCCAAGAAAAGAGCGAATAAAAGTGGGGACAGAGGGCATCCCTGTCAGGTACCCCGCTGTATGGGAAATAGGTATCCATACCCTTATCCTCCATTGACCTTAATCCTGGCAACAGGATCATAATATAGACTTTTTACCCATCCCAGAAATTTAGGCCCAAAGTGCATTTTTGCCAAGGTTGCAAATAAAAAGTCCCAATGCACTAAGTCAAAGGCCTTTTCAGCATCGATGGCTAAGAGGACCAATGGAACCTTTTCTGTTTGAGCCCACCATAGTATATCCATGACCTTACGCACATTATCCGCCGCCATTCTTTGTGGGATAAAAACAACTTGGTACCTTTGTATTAATTGGGGAAGGATTGTATTTAGGCGGGCCACCAAGACTTTGGATAAAATTTTCAAATCTATATTAATTAATGAAATTGGACAATAAGATCCGCACTGAGTGGGGTCTCTCCCTGGTTTCGCTAGGATTGTAATACCTGAGTGGATGGGTAGGGGGTCCCCCTCCCTTAGTCTGTTGAAAAAAATCGGTAAGCAGACCTAAAAGCTGTGTGCTACATGTCTTATAATAACCGCCCGTAAAACCATCGAGCCCTGAGGACTTTCCAGCCTTTAGATCCTGAATTGCTGTTTGCACTTCCACAATATTTATGGGGCTGTCTAAGAATTGTTGTTGGGGCTCCATAAGGTCAGGTAATGGCACAGATTTTAAATATTTGTCTATAGCTTCAAGAGTGATTGCCTGGTCTTTACTGTACAATAAGGAGTAAAAGTTAGTAAAACATTCTTGGATATCCTGCGTGGCAGCTAATATCCTCCCTTTACTATCCTTGATCTTTGCTATGTTATTCTGGGTAGAGCGCTGTTTCACTTGCCTGGCTAGGATCCATCCTGCTTTATTATGACCCTCAAATTACCTCCGTTTTCTGCAATCTAAAGCGTGTGCTATTTGAGAGGAGTCTAGCAAGTTCAGTTCAGTACGTGCTACTCGTAGCTTCTTCAGAATGACATCACTAAGAGTGTGTGAGTGTTGTCAGGTAAGTGAGCTAAGTCAATTCGAATTTTTTCCCTCTTTTTCCATAAAGCTGAGGACAATGTTATAAGGTTCCCGCATCACTATTTTGGAACATTCCCATAAAGAGCCCACCGCCTTCACTGAGCCTATATTAAGCTTAAAATAGTCCTGAAGGTGATCTATTATTACTTTACCATTAGCAGGGTCCCTCAATAAGTCATCCTGTAACCTCCAAAATCGTAAGCCCGAGTCCAAGGTGGCCACCAGCACAGTGGCCCAAACCGGGGCATGATTGGACCAGGTGATATCCCCTATGCCCAATTCTGTAACATGATTTTGTATGCCTTTATCTATGAGTATGAAGTCAATCCTCGAGTAGGTGTTATGAGGATTTGAGAAAAATGTGTATGTTCTAGATGTCGGATAGCGCTGCCCCCATATGTCAATTAATCCCCAATTATGCATAAGGGCAGATAATTCTGATGTAGCCTTTCAACCTTCTGCATTCCAATAATTGGACGTATCCACCCTAGGGTTGCATACCAGGTTATGATCCCCGCCCCATAAGAGTTGATCCTCTGCGAAAGTAGTGAGTACATCTGTTAAAGAATGCAAAAATGGGCCCTGATCAGTGTTGGGTGCGTATACATTAACTAGAGTGAGCACTTTCCTGTCAATTTGTATTTTCAATAAAATATAATGGTCTAACAGGTCTGCTAAATGTGGCAAGTATTCAAAAGTGACTTGTTGGGCAATGAAGATGCCTACCCCAGCATATCTGGTGGTGTTTATACTAGTAGCTAAATAATAATTGGGATACTCTTTAAGTTGCAATATTCTTTCGTGGTGCTTGCACACGTGGGTTTCCTGGACCATAGCTATGTCTACATGTTGGCATATGAGGTCACGCTGCAACAATTGCCGCTTTGTGTGAGAATTAAGGCCCTTAACATTAAGGGACCACAATTTTAGAGCCATCCCATACCCCAGTTATTCTGCGAGCTTCCAACCCTTCCTCCCTTGCCATTATACATGCCCCACTGAACACCATAGCAAATTATGACAAAAAACATTCCTTGTGAGCTCATGGATATCCCTCCCCCCCCATCCCACTTGTATCAAATGTATCCAACTCCCAGATACCTCCTATCTTTGGGGGTCTGACACTCCAACAAGTAAGCCACTTCCCGGTGACCGTAAAACAACCATCTCACACTTGCGGGTGGATTTTCAAAGCCCTGCTCGCGTAAATCTGCCCGGATTTACACAAGCAGGGCCTTGCGCGCCGGCGTGCCTATTTTCCATAGGCCGCCGGCGTGCGCAGAACCCCGGGACGCGCATAGGTCCCGGGGTTTTCGGAAGGGGGCGTGTCGGGGGGCGGGACCCGATGACGCGGCGTTTCGGGGGCGGGGCGTGGTGTTTTGGGGTGGGACCGGGGGCGTGGTTTTGGCACGGGGCGTGGCCGCGCCCTCCGGAACCGCCCCCGGGTCAAGTCTCGGCGTGCCAGCAGCCCACTGGTGCGCGTGGATTTACGACTCCCTCCGGGAGGCGTAAATCCATGGATAAAGGTGGGGGGGGGGGTTTAGATAGGGCCGGGGGGGTGGGTTAGGTAGAGGAAGGAAGGGGAAGGTGAGGGGAGGGCGAAAGGGAGTTCCCTCCGAGGCCGCTCCGATTTCGGAGCGGCCTCAGAGGGAACGGAGGCAGGCTGCGCGGCTCGGCGCGCGCCGGCTGCCCAAAATCAGCAGCCTTGCACGCGCCGAGCCAGGCTGCGCAAACAAAAGTACGCGATCACGCAGTTTTTAAAAATCTACCCCTTGGTCTCAGTCCTGAATCAGCCATTAGCTTCTAGTATAAATGTGCCATGTCTCTAGCACTTTTTGAATGCCATAAAGTCACCCTGTATTACGTTGCATTAGTCATCCATCCTGCGTAGCAAAATCTATATGGGAAGTAACTTCTCTATTCAGCACACCTTTGAGCTGTTATCTTCTGCTGAATATCCTGAGATGTCCATTTCTGGCGCTCCAATTGCCTAGTGTTTCCCACTCTCTGCCAGTGCGGTGTAGTTGTCATTTTATAGGGCAGAGCCTCTGGTCTGGTGACAGGGAAAATGAATGGTAGGTTTGCTTTATGGAAAGCCTCTTTTGCTTCCCCTAAGTTCTTAACTCAGTTTGAAGCACCTTCCACAGTGAATGTAAGACTGAAAGGGAATGTCCACTGATATCTTATATTATGTTCCTACAGTACTGAAGTTGCAGCCCGCATTTCAAAGCGTTTGCGCAGTGTGATTGCTGCCAGGTCATTGTATATGTAGATTTTATGGCCTTCCCAAAGCCATTCTTGCTGTTTACTCGATGTTGCATACAATAGTGATTTTTCTTGATAGGTCTGCAGGCAGATCAACATATCCCTTGGCTTCTCCGCCAGTCTTGGGCCTTGGATTCTATGCGCCCTTTCAATGTGAAAAGTTTATGGCTCTGTCACGCCCTCTAGTCTTTCTTCAGCCCCCAACACCATGATAAATCTAAAAATTTTCAGCACCACTTCCCGACAGTTGGAATATTCCTGCAACTCCGGTATGCCACGGATGTGGATATTATTATTCCGGGACCTGTTTTCCAGATCTTCTACCTTTTCAGCCAGGGTAAGTTGTTCTGATCTACATTGTTGTTGTTCGTCCCCCATTTTTTTCAGAAGATCCTCTTGCCGTTCTACTCTTACATCTAATTCATCCACTCTTGTCCTCATGGCTGCCAGATCCTCACGGACATCAGAAATTGACTGTAGGAGGTCCTGCTTAAGATCTGCCCGTAGCTCAATGAACCACTCTCTCAACTCCGACAGAGTTGCAGGCGCCGTGTGGTCAGGCTCCGTCTCAGAGGCCCTGCTCTCGGCCTGTTCCGAGGTGAATGCGCTGCAGTCTTCGCCCGATTTTAGGTAGGAAAATTGTGTGAGATCTGGGCTTTTTCCCTTTTAAGCCATCATGGGTTTCGGCTTACCAATTATAGGAGAGTTTGGTCGCAAACAATAGATGGATGCAGCTGATTCAGGCCGATTTTATAAAATTCGCCGGGAACATTCACTCTAAGCGGCCATCCTTGTCAGTGACGTCAGCACATCCCTCCCCCCCCCCCCCACTGTTATTAATAGGGTCCACTTCGCCATCTGCATGACCCAAATGTTTGAACCCACTACATAAAATAGAGAGACTGCCCCTCACCCTATTGGGACAGATACTCTCAACATTTTATATGCCCAGTGGCTGGGGATTACAGATACTAATGGCCAATGATAAAGCACCTGCATATGGATAACATTGCAAAAAAATTAACTGTACTTCCTCAAAAAGTAATTAAGGTTTTTGCATTAATTCATCTGCAATGCAGCTTGCATGTGTACTTTTTTTTACTACACTAATAGGTAATGAGCTATTTTGCATAGTTTTTAATTGCATTAGCATAGATTTCATGTTAAAACTATCAAGTTATTTTGCATGCGCTGACATGCATCGCATGTAAACTAGCTTGCACGTGCTGACAATTGCTTGCTATAGCATTAATACACTTTAGTGCATGCCCCCTTTGTCCTCTTCAGCAGATTGCTGCCATCTTACTTCTCTTCCCTTCTTCCACAAAGCAGTTGATGCCTCTCCTCCCCTCTTGTCTGCCACTTTCTGTCCCTTCCTTCCCCACCTAGGCCAGATCACTGCTCCTATTCCACCATCAGACTGGCCGTGTTCTGATAAAATGCTCCTCACTACCTGGCCAGGACATTTGTGAGACCTTTGCTGCCAAAACAGCCAGAATGATCCATCCCATATTTTCAGGGGAATACCAAGGCTGGGGAACCGGCCTGAGGTAACTGACTGTTGGATGTTTTTCTGTAACAGAACAAGCAAGGGGAATTATGTGCTGTGCTAGGAATCAAAAGGAGTCTGCTGTCAGTGTGTGAAATTTACATTATGCATCCTCAGAACAATGACAGCACTGGTGGTTACCCTCCTGCTATCTGAGCTCATACTGCCAGCTCACAACAGACTTTATTCCACTCTGACTCCTGAACACTCTTGTTTTGCTGTTTGCTTTCTTTTCTAGAGATTTCCAAGTGTACATCCTCATATAGTCTCTGTGTGTATGCAACAGCCATTGTGAGTGTGGCATAAGTGAAGGCTTACAACAGCTTCTAGGAGCATCCATCTTGCGTATGGCATACTCACCCAACTGCACAAAGGAGCCTCAACACACACACACACACACACACACACACAAAAAAGCAGACCTGCCGATTAAATGTGATTGTTGTTTTTTATTTTGCAACATGCTGCCTCATGTTCCAGAATTTTCTATAATGAATCACCTATCCCTCTCCTGGAACAAGGTAGAAATTTTGGCTTGAAAGATTGGAAAATCTGTTTCTTGAGGGACAATGACGCCATTACCAAGCGGGCAATGTTGGTACATTCTGCAGCAAATGAAATGCGTCCAGTTTTCAAAACCCAGTCAGACACTGGAAAAGGAAATTAAAAAAACAAAAAACTATCACAGTGCAAAAGCATCCCTCAAAAATATTTTAAACCATATAGGAGTATAAACTTTGAACAGTATGAATTCAGACCAGCACATTAGCAGGCAGGAGAAAATAGAGATGGTTACCATGCCCAGCTACACCACCATACAAGAGCTTGCAGATGAGGATCACAAGATCAGAGGACAGATCATACCAAGTCTGTCATTCAGCCAAACTGAAGAAACAAATTCTCAGAGATTTCCAGATGTGCCTTTCTGAAATACTGGGCACTGCAGAAGGAAATGAAGTGTCAAAATGTCAGGCACAGGAAAGAAAGCCCAGCACTGGGCCAGCAGGTGCAGAGACTACCCAGGCGCTTCATAAGAAATATTGTACCTGGAATCAATCATCATATCTCCCAGGTGGCAGTCAGTTTCAGAAAACTCAGTGGATGGTGTTCAGAAGGCATGTGCGGTTAAATGGGCTTTTAACCACATAAATCTAACCATTGAAAAATGTCTCCCTCTCTCCCTCCCTCATCCAGCTAAAATCTGTCCACACAAAATCACTGCGTGCACAGATGTAACCAGAAAAAAAGGGGATGGATCAGGATATGCCTGGGGCAGGGTTTTCAGATTTAGCCGGTTGGCACAGTATGCATGCAGTGCTAACCAGCTATGCTTGACTGCCTAAGTGAGGCAGCACAAATGTAAAGCAGGCAATTATCTATTCATGGGCAATGCAGGGAGACCCGTTAGCAGGGAAATTGATTAGTGCAAGATTTTTTAAGCAGGTTTTATAGTGCCTGGGTCAGGATAGAAATTAAGTTACAGCACGTGTCTGAGCTATGCCAACTCTGCTACATAGTTGAGTGCATATACCTCAGACTGCACCTCAGAATAAGCCATGTCAACTGTAAATAGCTCTGATTGCATATTTGCCTAACCCACACCAACGGCATACGCAAGGAACCAACAGGCACTTTACCATGTGGAAATGTACGTGTGCCCTGATCTGGAAACAACCCAAAGGAAAGTTACCTTCGGGGTGCAGTTTCATTTCTAAAGCAATGTACCTGTAATTCTCATACTTTGTTGTCTTTGATCACTTGCCCATGTTTGAACTCTGCAATATTTTTTATTAGCGCCTATAAGTTTAGGGGCGGATTTTAAGAGCCCTGCTCGCGTAAATCCGCCCGGATTTACGCAAGCAGGGCCCTGCGCGCCGGTGCGCCTATTTTACATAGGCCTACCGGCGCGCGCAGAACCCCGGGACTCGCGTAAATCCCGGGGTTTTTCGAGGGGGGGCGTGTCGGGGCGGGCCCGATCCGCGCAGCGTTTTTGGGGCGGGGCCGCGCCCTCCGGACCCGCCCCCAGGTCGCGTCCCGGCGCGCTAGCGGCCCGCTGGCGCGCGGGGATTTACTTCTCCCTCCGGGAGTCGTAAATCCCCCGACAAAGGTAAGGGGGGGATTTAGACAGGGCTGGGGGGGTGGGTTAGGTAGGGGAAGGGAGGGGAAGGTGAGGGGAGGGCAAAAGAAAGTTCCCTCCGAGGCCGCTCCGATTTCGGAGTGGCCTCGGAGGGAACGGAGGTAGGCTGTGCGGCTCGGCGCGCGCCAGCTATACGGAATCGGTAGCCTTGCGCGCGCCGATCCAGGATTTTAGTGGATACGCGCGGCTACGTGCGTATCTACTAAAATCCAGCGTACTTTTGTTTGCGCCTGATGCGCCAACAAAAGTACGCCAAATCGCGCTTTTTGAAAATCTACCCCTTAGTGTGTGTGTGTTTTTCCTGTGGCTTTCTATATCGGGGCTTGTGCGGCTATTGGTGCATGTATTTGTTCTTCCCCGGGATTTTTTTGTGTGCATTTCATTTTGCATGCTATCTCTGAGCCACCTGCTTTTGCAGCACGTGCTAAAAAAAAAAAAAAACGCACTGAAAAATAGTGCCGATTTCAGTGTGGGTCTTATTACATCAGCCCGCAGCAGGTATCTTACAATCTCATTATAAGTTTGCATAAAAGTTACCAACAAGGTAGCTCTATCAGATACTTGCGACTGTGACTGCTCGAGGAAACCTGTAACATCAGAACTATCCAATGATACCGTCACCTTATCCATATCTTCACCAAATGAAACTGATTTCACCAGATCAGGCAAATTAAAAAAAAAAACTGGAAACTGAACTAACAAAATTTTTCTAAATTTTCAAATAGTCAAGGTAAAACTTTGCCAGCATCTCCATAGGGATTAATTAAGGAACAGCAGGAAAAATTAAAAAATCTTCAATTCAGTCTTCTAGAATAATTCCCCATATTTTCAATTTTCCGATGTAATATGTGGTTATTGTTCATGAGCTACATTACATTCATGTAGTTGTGAACATTTATTACCAATTTCAACATGCATTCCTTAATTAGTCTTGAATGTTCCTCGCCTTGAACAGACATACCTTCTAAGGAGTCCAGCATTGAATCTATTTTAGAAGAAAGAGATTTCTCCAGCTTAACAACTGCTATCCACAACACTTCTAAATTAATTAATGCAGACTTCAGAAGTTCAGAATGACCCATAGTCTCTTACCCACTAAGGGTAGCTGAAGGCAGCTCCCCTGTTGCAGAGCCCTCTCCATCATGGAGAGAAGGTGGAGTAGATATCTCAATCTGTACCATTCCTAGCCATGGTTAATGATTCAGTGTGTGGTGGAAAAGAGCCACCAAGATTAAGGGAAACTGATGTTTCCTAAGAATGGAGCCTAATGCTCCAAGTCCCAAATGTCCTGGATTATTTTGTGACTGGAAAAAAGCCTCAAGAGTCAGCTTGGAAGGAGAAGAGAGAGTAGTTGTCTCAGATAGAAAAGTTCTTACACTACTTTTACTCTTCTTTCCCATAACGATCCAAGGGCCAAAGAAATACGAGGAGACATAGCCCAGGCAGATCGTGACCTAGGGGTGTGCCCCTTTGGAACATGGTTTCGGCACACCAGCAGTGGCGCAACGCAGAGCTCAGGTCTTTTAAACCATAGACATACCCAAATGTCATCAGCTTCCACTACAGGAACGGCTGGCTCAGGCTAGCAGGTACTATCAATGGTATGGCTCCTCCTCACGCACCCTACCAGTGCCGCAGGGCTCAGGTCTTTTAAACTGTAAGTCATCCAAATGATGTCAGCGGTTCATCCTCCACCGCAGGAACATCAGGTCTCAGAATAGCCGGTTCTGACAATGGTATGGGCTCCTCGCTCCCCATGCAGTTAGATTTATCCAGTCAGCTGCAGCTTTAGCTGATTAGTTGTGATTGAATATCTGAACAGAGTTAGCCAGTAAAATAACTGGTTAACTTCACTGCTCCTTTGAATATTTACTCCTCAGCATCCAGTCACCAAGATAACAACTGTGGCATGCTACAGTTATAGGGACCAGAGACATAATAATTTGTTGTCACAACTGTGGAAAAGGAAACCACTATGCAAATGTCTGCAAATCCACCAATGCATGACAGCATGCAATGAATTTACAGCATGATGGAGAACATGTTAATCTGCTCAGAAATGACAGCTTTTATAGGTTTACAGTGCCTTCACAGCAAATCAGCTCTGCTGAACAAAAAGCCATGGAAACGAGTGCTGCTCTTTTGAAAATTATTATGGACTTTAAATAGAAATGATTAGAGCTAATGTGCCATGTGCTAATTCTGACCCCTGACGAAGAGGAGTTCGAAAACGCCGCAGTGTCAAGGCGATTTACAAGGCAGAGTTCAAATGCTTGATTGGTTCCTGTGGATCCAGAGTACTGTTCATTAGCTCGGATTAAATTTATCTTCTGGAACTTTCAAGGGAGCCGATGTAATAAGACCCGTGGCAAAAAAGGAGTTCGTTATGTGCGCGGGTTTTGATCACCGCGCGTGGCTGAAGCTGCTGCTTCCGCAGGATGTAAAAACCATAAATGATGCAAATGACTTGCGCGCAGAAATCCGCACATTTATAGAAAAATGTGCGTACCTAAGCATGGTACCGGGCCTATGGCCGCATCCGTACTCAAAACTCGCACTGATAATCTACACATAAAAGCAAGCAAGCGGGTCTCCCTATTAAGTGAAAGTATGACCCTGGAAAGTATTTTTAAATATTTCTAATAACTGTGCTGCAGAAAACAGGGTAAATATTTTCATGGATGCTAATTCATAACAATCTTGCCGCTCTTCTGGCTGGGTATCTGTCTGCCCAGGGAAGCTCCTACCTCGGACGCCGTGAAAAGCTGGCCACTCTGAAGCCGGGACTTATCAGGCCGCTCGTGCTCTGTTCGTGGCAGAAAAATCCGCACGATCGGGCACCCAGAAAGGCGCCTAGCTACTTTTGCCGTTTGAGTGCTCAGATAGGTGCCTAGTTGCTCACATATCTGCACGATCAGGCGTGCAGAAAGGCGCCTATTGTACTTTGCCATTTGGGCGCTCAGCTAGGTGCTTATTTGCTCACTTATCTGCATGATCGGGCACCCAGAAAGGCACCTAGCTACTGTTGCTGCTCAGGCACTGGGCTAGGCGCTTACTTAGTCGCACCTGAACGGCAATGGTAGCTAGGTGCCTTTCTGGGAGCCCGATGGCATACATTCGTGACCAAGTAAGCACCTAGCTCAGCGCCCAAGCAGCAACAGTAAGGCTTGGTCGGGAATGTATGCCATTGGGTGCCCAGAAAGGCACCTAGGAAGCACCTACCTAGTGCCCAGATAAGCGCCTAGCTAAGCTGGCCACTCAGACACTAAGACAGGCGCTCAGCAAGGTAGTTTTCAGGATGCTCAGACGCCGACATAGGCCCCCCCCGATTCACCGCTGCCACTTAACTCGTGCCCTGACCATGGCGGTAAAAAACCCTCAGTAGCATTAGCGCGGCTCCCTGCATTGCCTATGATTAGCTAATCACCTCCTTTGCTTGCCGTTAGCATGCATTCACGCAGGAAAAACACGGGTCTGTGAGTGCATTCGTACGCTCTTTTTTCCTGTGCACAAAAGCCTTATTGCATCCCCGAATAGGGCTTTGCGCGGAAAATGCACGTACAAACTTGTATACACACACGCACAAACCTGCGGCAGCTTCAGCGCACCTTATCACATTGGCCCCAAGGAAACTTTCAAGTTTTGGTTACTACATTGATTTGCAGTTAAGGACAGTTTATCTCCAATATTTAAAGTTTAAAAAAATACATACTTTACCTAGGATATTTGGACATTGAATCTATCCTGGGCCAATGATTATATGAATGAAATGAGTGCCTATATATTTATAACATAAGACACTGCAGTTAATAGTATAGTTTACGTGCCCTGTTATATGAGGTCCTTATTAGTAAATCTTTGAATATCTGCTTTTCCTTGCTATTTCAGATGAAATTACATTTTGGAGCAAAAAGCTCAGCTATTATGACATATTCTTACACAAGGACATAAGACTGAGGTTTTAATCAACATAAGGGCATCAGTGAATGTGATGTCTCATACATAAGATGTCTACCAGAAATACTGCCTCTACAACTTTAAAAATATGTGCCTATGTAAATCCAGAGCCAGGGCCAATATGTGGTGCATTCTCACCTTATTTTGGTTTCAGAGACTTGTCTGTTGCTGGCACAACGTACAGTATGTGGTAACTTCTAGTACAGCTACTTTGATTAACTATAGCAATTTAGGGCTAATTCTCATGATCCAAACTGTGGAACCTAGAGAATCAGAAGTCCTCCTTAAAGCCCATTAGAGTATGTTCCAATGAATAGGTGTAAGAGGATCCCCAAATCTGCTCCTTACTTGTGTAGTAGCCCTATAGTGTAGAGTCGGTGGTCTCAACAGATCCTGCCCCTGTTAGGGAGGCCAGTGGAGATAGGAGTTATTGAGGAGATTTGACACTCTCTCCTCAGAGGTGTCATGGGTTTGACAAAACTCCTGCATCCATGTGATGCAGCGGGAGTTCTAGAGGAGTCAGCCTGAGCTCCACCAGAGCTAAGGGTGTAAGTGCTTGTCCTTGCAGAGGGTGTTTTATGGGGTCCATTCCTCCACATGGAGCACATCAGAAGTTTGGTTGTTTCCTCTTCTAAGGGGAATCTGAAGAAGAGTTCCTATCAAGTATAGATGGTTTGGGCCCAGTCAGGATCCCAATACTTCCAGGAAGGAAAGGATCTTAGAGTTCAAATGGGAGAATCCCGAGAGAACTGAAGCTGTTTTCAGAAAGCAGAAGTGATTATAATTTCTTGTCTGTCTTGGGAGAATTCTTGGAGAAGTATTCCCTAAGAAGGGATTTTGTCAATGGTGGAAGTCTTGAACAAAGGAAAAGCTGCCGCTAAGAAAGGGTCCTAAAGACTCCAGAGCTAAAAGAGGAGTAGCCAAAAGCTCACCAGAGCTGGAGATGCTACTGAGAGAAAAAATGGCTACTTTCAAAGCAGATACTAAGGAAGACTAAAGGGAGCGCAGTTGATTGCTTTTGAAAGTGTCAGAGATTTGTTTTTCAGACACTCAGCCAGCTACAAATCTTCACTACATACCTATAGACTCTCGATCCTTCAGACCAAACGTGATTTATATGCTCTTAAGATCCATGAATATCAATACAATGCAAAAGCCCTATTCTCTTATGTGGCAGAACTTACCAAATCAACACCCCCTCCTATCACGGATAAAGAAGCCAATAACAAATGCGAAGAACTCGCCCACTTCTTCAAAAACAAAATAGCAAATATCCTCCTCTGCTTCTCCTCCTCCCCCACTCCAACAAATTCCCTCCCTATAAATCCCAATACCAATCTTACCTCCCTTGAATTAACCTCGGCCAAAGAAGTAGAAACCATCTTAAAGAGAATCAAACCAGCTACTCACATCTCTGACACCATTCCCACAAAATCTCTATTATCCATACCCACAATCATCTCTAAGCCCATTGCCAACATAATTAACTGTTCCCTCTCTCATGGCAAAGTCCCAGACTCACTTAAACTTGCAGTCGTAAAGCCTCTCCTTAAAAAACCAACCCTCGACTCAGCTAACCTCTCTAACTACCGTCCAATTTCCAACCTTCCCTTTTTAGCTAAAATTATGGAAAAGGCTGTTAATTCTCAGCTCTCTGAATACCTGGAGGACAACGGCATACTACACCCTTCCCAATTTGGCTTCCGTAAATCATTCAATACTGAGATCCTCCTCCTCTCCCTAACTGACTCCATTCTCAAAGGCATTACCCCCCCCCCCCCCCCCCACTTCGCCTTGAATTGTTATTCCATCCTTAATTTTATTGTATGCCCCCCTCCCCCCGTATCACTCCTTTTATTACCGCATTCTTTGCAAGTTTTTTGTAAATATTGAGACCTTTATATAGTATTGCCATTCACCATACTGTAAAGTTATATATAACCTCTTATTGCAAATATGTATATTATCATTATTATTATATATTATTCGTTTGCTCTGGATGTTCAATTCTTGTTCAGTTACCACCTGTCCTTTTTTTCACCTCTTTTCTCAATCCATTTTTTCCCCCTGTTCCCCTTCCCCTGCCCTTGTTTTATTGTATTTCTTTCAGTTTTATGTAAACCGATATGATGTTCTCTCGAATATCGGTATAAAAAAGCCAATAAATAAATAAATAAATAAATAAATAAAATAAAAGGAAAACAAGTGAAATTACACATTGATGATACTGTTCATTCAGGGCCCTACCACACTAACATATCTTTTCATACTAGGCAACTGGTTGAGGAAGGATTGGCACACGGTAAAGAACTTGACATTGTAACCAGATTATCAAAACATTTATTACACACATGCAATCATAAGAAATCATGAAGCATGGCACAAAGGTTGAAAAAAATCAAAATACAATTAAAAAATACAAAATATAAATCTTGCATAATAATAACATTTAAAAACATACATCAGTAAACTTAGCTTTATATTCATAAACAGAATAATAAATCTAGATCATCCTCATAGAATAGTATAAACTAAAAAATCCCATCCCAGTAAATAATTAAAACACAGACCAATAGAAACAAGATCTTTAATCCTTCAACACCAGATAAAATAATGTCAAAAGTCCATTATCAAAACAAAATAATCAATGCAATGAAATACAAAATCAATATCATATAAATATCACATGTAAGTCAATTGTATCACCATGTTGAGGGCCTCAAATCATTGGTGTCCTCAGAAGTTGTCACTCATAAATCAAAGCAACCAGGGAAAATGTGGATGCATATGGACATGCAGCTTCCAAAACAATCTATTAACCATAAACAACACATTACTCTCACTGTAGATGACATCATTGTCCATCTGAATAAAGCACACTATTTTTCCAAACTTTACATCACAATAGGATATCATCAACTCAAGAATCACCCTGAGTCAAGGTATACAAGTACTTTTACAACTCATGTCAGCCTTCATTAATACAAATGCCTCAGCTTTGGCATTTCTTCGGCTGTTGAAATCTTTCAACATATTATCCAGGAGGTGTTAGCTGGACTCCCTGGAGTTCTTAATGTGAGTGATGACATATTAGTGTTTGGAACCACATCTGAAAAACATAACATTTAACTTGCAACATTCTTTACAATGACTTCAATAGCAGAATCTATTTCATATTAGAGTTTTTCAGATATTCATTTTCTAAAAAAGGGGCTTCTGCAAACCCTAGATATCCAAAATGCTTATGTGTCTAAAGTCCAACAGAAGTTAGGAGCCTGTTAGTGTTTGCCAACTACAATGGCTGATTCATATCACAGCTGGCTACAATTATACAGAGTCTGAAATTTCTCCAAAAAAGATCAAGCATAAGAATGGACAGATGAACCTAAACATGCTTTATCTGACCTAACAAAAAAAAATCTCTTTCCAGGGACTTTATCTTGCTATACTTTGATCCCGGCAAGAAGACAACATTTGGTGGATGCCAGCCCTGTTGGTTTAGAAGCTATGCTCATACAGTGACTCAACAGGATCAAATCTATACTGTGGTTATGCCAGCAAGGTCATGTTTCCAGCTGAGCAGAGCTTCTTGCAGACGGAAAAAGAAGCAATTAAAGTAGCTTCGGGATGTTCCCATTTCCATTTATACCTATGTAGCACCTGTGCCATATGATATGTCCAGGGAGCGTGAAACTCTATATTTTGAACCCTATTGGTAATGTCCCACTGTGAGCATGCCCTAAAGTCAATCTGAAGTTGGATTTCGGTGTGTGAAGTAACACGTGTATGTGTAGCTGCAGTGATGGGAGCTGAGAATCTATACATTTTGAGGATAGCATTAGACCTCACTATATTGTACTTCTGGGACAGACAGAATTCATTTAGTGGTACTTTCTATGAAGGAAAGCATTCAGTAGAGAATGAAAAAGAAAATTCACTCTGTGGGAAAGCTGGGAGAGAAGCCACATGCTTTAAAATCCTGGAACTTTACTCTGAGCAGCATACCTGAATGTAATCTGCCACAGAAAGGATGTGGTCCACTACATCAACTGTCTGACTGCACTGGAAAGAACCCCATCACCATCCAGGTCATTTCCTCTGAATGACCAGTTATACCTAAATGAGTATCTTTTATAATTATAACAGATCACAAGCCTCTGGAAACCATGCTCAAAAATCCTTCTTTTTATCCATCAGCTTGCTTTGAGCATTGGATGATCAAACTACCAGGCTGCGGTGTAAGGAGCCCCATTCAGGCCTGGCTGTCCCTGAACGGGTTAAACTACAACCTACAAGGCTGCAGTGAACTGTCCCGGACACTAGGTTAAAGGTTAATCTATCCCCACACAATAGCTGCCTTCTGGTAGACAGATATATAGATATAGGGTTAAAGGTTAACATATCTTTGAGAAAGGCAACTAAGCACATCCCGACATGCTCCATTCGCAGCATGCCGGGGTCTCGCTGCTATTTTCTGATCTACGCTGCTATTTTCTGATCACGCCGAAAATGGAAGGCCCCGTGTGTCACGAACGGCACGCCGGGCCTTCATCTTTGGACCATTAGCAAAATGGCCACAAAATTGTCGACGTCATTTTCCTTATTTGGTTCTCTCCATATTCCCATTCTCTTTTGCACAGCATTCATAGGCAAGCTGACCTCACTTATAAGGAGCTACATTTTCCTGAAGCTCCCTGAAGAAGGAGTTGCACACTCCGAAACCCTGCAGTGTCGGAGGATAGACTTCAGGACCATACTAAAGACTGCCAGCCTTGGAGATAAGTGCACATCACATGTTTATTAATTGTGCATCACTCTGAGGTAGGGATGTGAATCGTGTCCTCGATCGTCTTAACGATCGATTTCGGCTGGGAGGGGGAGGGAATCGTATTGTTGCCGTTTGGGGGGGTAAAATATCGTGAAAAATCGTGAAAAATCATTAAAAATCGAAAACTCGAAAAATCGAAAAACCGGCACATTAAAACCCCCTAAAACCCACCCCCGACCCTTTAAATTAAATCCCCCACCCTCCCGAACCCCCCCCAAATAACTTAAATAACCTGCGGGTCCAGCGGCGGTCCGGAACGGCAGCGGTCCGGAACGGGCTCCTGCTCTAAATCTTGTCGTCTTCAGCCGGCGCCATTTTCCAAAATGGCGCCGAAAAATGGCGGCGGCCATAGACGAAAAAGATTGGACGGCAGGAGGTCCTTCCGGACCCCCGCTGGACTTTTGGCAAGTCTCGTGGGGGTCAGGAGGCCCCCCACAAGCTGGCCAAAAGTTCCTGGAGGTCCAGCGGGGGTCAGGGAGCGATTTCCCGCCGCGAATCGTTTTCGTACGGAAAATGGCGCCGGCAGGAGATCGACTGCAGGAGGTCGTTCAGCGAGGCGCCGGAACCCTCGCTGAACGACCTCCTGCAGTCGATCTCCTGCCGGCGCCATTTTCCGTACGAAAACGATTCGCGGCGGGAAATCGCTCCCTGACCCCCGCTGGACCTCCAGGAACTTTTGGCCAGCTTGTGGGGGGCCTCCTGACCCCCACGAGACTTGCCAAAAGTCCAGCGGGGGTCCGGAAGGACCTCCTGCCGTCCAATCTTTTTCGTCTATGGCCGCCGCCATTTTTCGGCGCCATTTTGGAAAATGGCGCCGGCTGAAGACGACAAGATTCAGAGCAGGAGCCCGTTCCGGACCGCTGCCGTTCCGGACCGCCGCTGGACCCGCAGGTTATTTAAGTTATTTGGGGGGGGTTCGGGAGGGTGGGGGATTTAATTTAAAGGGTCGGGGGTGGGTTTTAGGGGGTTTTAGTGTGCCGGCTCACGATTCTAACGATTTATAACGATAAATCGTTAGAATCTGTATTGTATTGTGTTCCATAACGGTTTAAGACGATATTAAAATTATCGGACGATAATTTTAATCGTCCTAAAACGATTCACATCCCTACTCTGAGGTATTCACAGCTTTAGCCAGGAAAACATATGGACTCAGTATAGGTGACCGATGATTAAATTAGTCCTTGTGCTTTAAAGGCTTCATCTATAAGCCGTTCGCACTAACAGACATTATATGATGGTCACTTTATACTTCCATTAAGAAATGTAACAAGAGCCTTACATTCTAGCAGAATATTTATTCTTGTGTTGAGTTCTTTGTTTCTGCTTTTTTCGGGTTCTATTTTACTTATTGCTGTTTGTGAGCATGGTTAGAAGGTGATTGTAATTATATTGACATTGTTTATATAATGGGATTATGAGATTGTTTTTAAAAAATATATGTTATATACACTAATGGATTTGGTTTATGATATTTGTGTTGATAGTGGAAATTGATTCATCTAGCTGCGAGGCAACATCAAACCTAGTTACATCTCCATCTCACCCCATGGTGATAAGGTGGGAGTGAGATGAGGTAAATATTATTTTTCCACAAATATCAAAAAGTTTTTTTATAAAAATTATTTTTGATAATATAAACATTGTTGTGTAGAGATAATTCAGAATTTAATTGGATTAAGTAGGTATGTCTTTTTATATACTTGGGTTAATGTAGATTAGGTTTTTAGTACACAACATTATTGACTACATCTTCTAGAGAAATAGATGAATTATAATGAAGAGGGAAGTCCTTTCAGATGGTTTAGGATTTTAAGATTATTTTCGTTTTTTATCAGATATTTTCTACAGTCATTCGTTTGGGGTGAATAATACTCTGTTGATTGTTCCCTTTGAAAGTTCCCCTGAAGACGCTGGGTCGGCGAAACAAGGGCCTTGTTGGGACAGGATATTATACTATCGGAATACCACAGCTTGAGGGACAGGATATCATACTATCGGACCACCACAGCTTGATATTAAAAAAACTGTTACACCTCTCACATTCATATGTTAATCAGTAAATGTTTCTGGCTATAAATAGTAGATTGTGAGATACAGGGGTACATTTTCAAAAACAGCGCACGCGCGAACAAAAGTACGCTGGATTTTATAAGGGAACTTTCCTTCCGCCTCCCCTCACCTTCCCCTCCCTTCCCCTACCTAACCCACCCCCCATCATTGTCAGATTTACGCCTGCCAGTTTTGCCATCACCCGACCCGGGGGCTGGTCCAGAGGCCTCGACCACGCCCCCGGGCCGGCATCATGCCCCCGACACGCCTCCTGCCCCGCCCCGAAATTTGCGCCGCCCGCCCGACACGCCCCACGACATGCCCCCTTTGCAAAGCCCTGGGACTTACGCGCGTCCCGGGGCTTGTGCTCGCCGCCGAGCCTATGCAAAATAGGCTCAGCGCGTGCAGGGGGGGGGGGGGTTTAAAATCCGGCCCACATTGTTTAACTATTTCACAGTTTAGTATATTCTGTTTAATTATATGCAGATCATAAGATAGTGTTAAACTGTTTAACAATGCTTGCGATACTTTGTTTAATTATATAATCGTGACTGTGATATAGTCTTTGGATGTAGAAACATTGCCTAATTTCAGTTTAGCTTGAGATTAGTAATAGTTTAGATCTGAGTGTTTGGAGGGTTTATTGAAGTATTCAATAGATCAATGAATAGTAAACATGTGTTTAATGTGTTTTTAAAATATAACCATACTTAGGAAAACTTTAGTGACGTGTAAGTGTAATTGCTTTTTATAGGATTATTGCTTGAAGAAATATTTACTTTACATACCCTACATATTTTTTGTGTTTTGGAGAATATAGAATGGTTTAATGTGCTTTTTCCTTTCTCCTTTTGGAGTTTTTTTGTGATATATATATATATATATATATATATATATATATATATATATATATATCAAAAAAAACCCCTTACATTAACAAATGTATGGGAAACAACTAGCACTTATGTGAATTCAAAAAATATTTCAAAATGATTTATTACTGATAAAGTAATAAATCATTTTGAAATATTTTTTGAATTCACATAAGTGCTAGTTGTTTCCCATACATTTGTTAATGTAAGGGGGTTTTTTTGATATATGTTTCTCATAGCACTGGTAGAGACGATATTGCCAATAGTTTTTTGATTGCTATATATATATATATATATATATATATAATTTCTTCATGCATTATTTTCATAACTGAGCATATATAATAGATATTAATTGTCCTGGGATCTACAGTCATTCCGTGAGTATGTGAGTGTAATGTGTAGTGTCTATATAGTGTGTGAAGTTTCTAGTGAGCTAGATCCTGACCAGGAGGTAGTCTGCAGGATCTGGGCTCTTTTGTGAGTCCTCACCACTCCCACACGCATCATGCAGCAAAACATATGACTACAAAGATTTCTATCAACGAGGTAAAAGTAATCTACAGACTATTTGTCACAATAGTAACATTATTAATTAAATCATATATCAATATATGGTATATATAATTGAACCACTTAATTATAATTTTAAAATATAGCTGATCATGATTTATTGTTTTTCAAATAGACATAGATATACATTTGATCTTATTTGGACCACCACCTGAATACTGCTCTGTGATCAATAAGGTATCTTTTATATTCATTATTGAAAATAATTTTGTGTTGTTGAAATTGTTTGTAGTACTTCTTAAACAGTTTTTCTCCTTTTTAAGTTGAAATTCCATTGTCCATTGTTACTCTGATATAATTTACACAGTTTTTATTTATTCAAAAATCCTTTTTAATCATGTATTTATTTGTTCATGATTATTTATGTTTTTAATTTTTATGTTTTTAACTTGATGTATGAGTTATTAAACACTTATATATGTTTGTTTGTAGCCCCTGAGGCAGCCACCATTGGTGGCGAAACTCGGCCAGAGTCGGGCATGTTTATAAGAATTTTACGTCTCCTTGATTAAACGTTGAAAAGGACTATCTTGTGGCATCCATTTCTTTGTTTTTTTCCTCACGGCTGTACTGGATCGCCTACCCTGCTGTTTTTTGAGCATTATGAAAAAGACAGAGCTAACATCAAGTTCTCTCTCTCTCATATGCTGTTCTCAAACTGTTTTCTTTACAACAAATTAACTGGAAGATTTACTAAGCCGTGATAGTTTATTGTAGGAAAGGACAAATATTGCAGGGGGGGGCATCCCCCTGCAATATTTGACTCCTTCCCGACAAACCTTGATGGCAGTACCACAGCTCAATTTTTATTGTGGCGCAAACACATGACAAAAAAATCGTACCATGTTACAGGGCCTTTCTACGCGACGGTGATCCGAGTTAATATCATAATGCATTTTGATGAATGACCCTGTAAGTAAAATAGCAGGATACATCTGAAAAAAGCTCTACTTAGTCAGATAACGCTTAATATATTACTTATCCAGCTAAATCAGATAGACTTTTCTGGCTAAGGATTGTGTTTTTAGATTTATCTGGCTATCTTACATAGCCATATAAAGTTCAAAAGGTGCTACATAGACAGACTAGGGACGCTTTTCATATGTATCTGTCTAAAGGGGTCATTTATCATTAATGCATGCAAAAGCACCATAACGTTTGGTGCAATGCAAATGAGAGGATATTGGGGCGGGAATTTTGGCCAAGTGGGCTGGGCTCACAGTTTTGCGAAGCTGTATTGCATGGCTTTAACTACACCTTTTTCATTTGCGTAAAGCCATGCGATAGGGCTTTATTGCAGTTGCGATATTTTTTGCACATGCTGTTTTGAGCTCCTGGAGAGCCAGCCAAGATATCAGGGCCCTCCTGGGGGGGAGGGGGGGGGGGAAAGAGAGAGAGAGCGAGAGAGAAAGAGAGAGAGGGAGGGAGAGAGAGACGAGCCATAATGCCCTTATACTAGATTGGTATTTATATCTCTATGGGAGGCCCACCTAGTCACTCGATATGAGGTTTAGGTATTAGTGTAGGGGTTAGGGGCCACTTTGACATTCAAAGTGAGGCGTACGAACAGAACAGTGCTCTCTTGTGAAGATTTGATGACCTTCGGAGTGAGGAAACTCACACAAAGATGAGATTTGTGCAGTGTTCTCTCAACCTAGCTTGATGGACTCTCTTCCTGCCAGCACACGCAACTTACACCAGCTCAGGAGGTGGCGTAAGTTAGAAAACAAGAACAAAAAAAAGGTAGGGCCTTCAAAAGGGTTGGGAAGGAGAGAGGAAGAGGGAGGGAGGGTAGGTAGGGGGTTAGGAAAGTTCCTTCCCAGTCTGCTCCTTAATTGGAGTGGACTGGGAGGGAACTGGCGGAGGCCCAATCTCGTCGGCGCTCATAAACTGGGCAAATCTACCCCCCTGCATGCGTGCACATGGACATGTGCACATATTTTTTTTTTAAATCTACCCGATAAGTTATAAAATAGCGCATATTTTTGTGCGCCGTGAGATATGAATGTTTATGGGTACGCACGTGGCCATTTTAAAATCTACCCTAAAATGTTGAAGTGAACTCTGTATTCCATTTGTACCCAATGTAATTTAGTCAAGATTGGTGGTGCTCTTTGTTTGCCATGACCCATAGTCCACCACAAGTATTACAGCTGAATTTTGTAAGAGCTGCAGACTGCACACACACATCTTAACATAGAAACAGAATCCAATGGCAGATAAAGAGCAGAAAGCCCATCCAGTCTGCCCATTTGTTTTCTTGGCACAATGCCATAGATAGATGCCAGATGATCTCCAGCTTGCCATTCACTTCTTTACATCTAGGGATTATCTGTGCTTGTCTCATGCTTTCTTGAAGTCTGTTACTGATTTTGTCTCTAATATCTGCACTAGGAAGCCTTTTCATGCATCTACCACTCTTTCCATGAATAAATATGTTCTGATATTGCTCCTGAGTCAATCCTATTGGAACCTCATACTGTCAACTCTCTTACACCAACATTCAATGTAGGAAAACAGCGGGACTTCAATAACAATAGAAAAAAAAAATTATTCCACTGAACAGTTCTATATCTTAATTAGAACTGAATCAATTCAAAAGAGACTGGGGGAGGAAAAAGAGCTCAGAATTTGAGTGGCAAAGTACAAAACATTCAAAAGCTCCAATGTTCAATTATGGGTAAAACCCCCCCCCCAAAAAAAAAACCCTCCATTTTCTCTTTGCATTGTGCTCATATCCAATTATATTTTTTGCCAATTTTTACATTCTATTATCATAATATCCTTGTGCTATTTTTAATCATGATAGTTCTATATATTTAGATCTACAAACAAACAGCATCTCATAATATTGTTTTTCATAGCATGAGAAGAAGACCCCCATAACTGAACATTGGAGCTTTTGAAGGTTTTGTACTTTGCCACTCAAATTCTGAGGTCTTTTAGCTCCCCAAAATTTTTTTTTTTAATTGACTCCATTCTGATTAAGCTATAGAATTGATCAGTGGAATAATTTTTTTTTTTAACTCTTGTACTAAAACATTCTTTCCTCTGAAAAGGTTTTCCTTCTTAACAGATTATTTATAACTTTGAGGTATTTAAATGTCTGTCATATCCTCCCTGTCTCTCTTCTCCATTAGAATATACACATTTAGATCCTTAAGTCTTATCTCAAATGGCTTTTATTTATTTAATCACTGCATTTTTGAGACATTTGTCTATTAATGCTCCAAGCAACTTATAAATCACTAAGAGGGTTATTTTCTAAGGCTATCGTACACAAAAAGGGACTTTTCACGTGCGATAGATTGCCGGGGGCGGAGTTGGGGTGGGGAGGGGAGGAGTCGGGGCAGCGAGGAGGCGGACACGGCGGAAACTTCGCTGGCGGCAATATGGTAAGACCCGTTATCGCCACCAGTAGTGCATCCAATAGCATCACCTTTCACGGTGGCGCTATTGGGTGTGAAAGCTGGCAGCGATAACACCGCAGTGTTGCGATCGCTGCCGGCTTTCGCAGGCCCGCCCCCCACCCCCCATTACCGCCGGGATTCACCATTCTCTGCGAGAAAGGAAAATCCCGGCCTAAAAGTATGGCATACTGTACATAGCCTTCACTAGTACAATATACATAAAGCCAAGAAACATTAAACATAAAATTCACACACATAATCCTAATAGGCTAAAATTAAATAACTTAATATACAAATAAAACACCCTTGCATACATATTAAAATTGCATGGAGTATTCATGCCACATGTTTTGTCCTCATATAAATTAGACCAGCACTCTAAAAGCTTTATTAAAAAAAAATAAGTGTTACATCCTTACCAGAATATTAGGAATTCTTCCATATCCCTCAAATACTTAGGCAGTTTGCTCCACAATGCTGAGCCATAAAAAGAGAAGGCTCTCTTGCTAGTTTTCACATCTTTTATGTCATAAAGGGAGGGTGTATTCAGAAAACAATGTTTTTGCAGAACATAACTCCTTGGCTAGTATATAATCAGACTTTCCTATCTTCCCATAAAAAGACATCTAAAGAGCAGTATTAAAACCTTAAATTCTTCTCTAGAAGTTGCTGGAAGTCAATGCAAAGCAGCCAACATGGAGGTGATATGATCATGCATTTTTAACCAGATAAGAATCGTGCCACCATAAAGACCCTGCACCATTTTAGTAGCCACTCTCTGGACTGTCTCTACCCTCTCTATATCTCTAGAACTGGACAAAGTTCTCAGTGAGGTTTCAATAACAAACTGTACTGAGGCATTATCACCTTTCTCCAGGTTATGCCTCTCCCTGTGCATCCTAGCATTCCTCTCACTCTGGCTAAATTGCACCTTCATTTTCTCCTTTCAGCCTTGCCCAGATATGTTCATACTGTGCCTCTAGGATCAGCAGAGGGATGAGATCTCCTGGTGGCAGAGAGAAGATCCACCCTATCCACAGAATTCTGAAGGCCAGCATTTTCTTTCCCCCCCCATGGGAAGAAGAAAAAAAGTAAATTATTTGTTCTATATAACATAAAATCTCCTCTTTTTGCTGACCTTGCATGTCCTCTGTGTTTTCTTTCCCTAGGATTAATTGTGTGTGTGCTTTATTGATGACTCTAGCGCAGAAGAGTGAGTATTTACGTTGAGATCACCATCCAGACTGTAAATATTTATAATAGTAATTGTATGAGGTATTGGTTGGGGGTGGGAATTGGAAGAGACTTGGGTGGATATGATATTTATTTATTTATTTATTATATACCACACAACAGATACCAGATCTGGCCAGAATGGTTTACAAATACACAACCCAATCACACTCAGTAACAAACAAATAAGACTAGCAGAGAAAGTACGGAATCTAGGAGTAATTATTGACACAGAACTAAGCTTAAAACAACATATATCCCTAAAAGTAAGGGAAGGATACACCAAACTCATGGTCCTTAGAAAACTTAAACCACTTCTAACAACCGCCAACTTTCGATCAGTACTGCAAGCGCTAATATTCGCAAGCACTGACTACTGCAATACCCTTCTACTAGGTTTACCATACACCTCCCTAAGACCACTACAAATCTTGCAAAACACAGCTGCAAGAGTATTAACTGGCAAAAGAAAAAATGATCACATCACTGAAACACTGGCCGAACTACACTGGTTTCCCATTGAGCAAAGAATACAGTACAAAACACTATGCATCATACACAAATTAATACACAATGAAAACACAGACTGGCTTAACACCGCCCTTCGCGTACACATCCCCAACAGAAACCTAAGATCAGCCAACAAAGCACTACTAACCATTCCATCAGTCAAAATAGCAAGACTAACACAGGTAAGAGAGAGAGCATTATCATTAGCAGGTCCCATACTATGGAACTCCATGCCCTTGGAGTTAAATTTACAAAGAGAAAACAAAACATTTAGGAAAAACCTAAAAACCTGGCTCTTTAAACAAGCTTTTCAAAAAGAGAAGGGAGAATGAAACCAGGGAAATGCATGGTACGAGCAAGAAACACCCAACCACACAACAATAATCACTAAGTGTGTAGTTTTTAAGTGAACTCTGCAGTAAAGGATAAAGCTACAATTAGAGAATGAGTCCTGTACTCAAACTGCTATAGAATTGAACTAGACATGTTTTTTCAACCTCATTTAATAATTAATCTTGCTTAAAAAGTTACCGAACCATATGGCACCCATGTAAAATGTAAGATTACAATAGCATTACTTTATGTGCCTTTATGTAAACCGTTGTGACGGTACCCACCTTAACGACGGTATAGAAAAAGATTTAAATAAATAAATAAATAAAATTATAAAAATTACAATCAATGTAACAATCAAGGTGCTGAGATGACTATGTTGTAGATCGGGTCTTTTTTGCTTCTCTTTCCTGAGCCTTTGTTTCTGATTTCTTTCCAATCAAATTGAAAGTGTGGCATGGGCTGGCTGCTATAGTTTCCCCTGGCAGAAAAAGAAAATAAAGATACATTTTTTCTCCCTTAGGAAACAATGGGAGGTATTTACGTGGGCCAAAGGAAAGCCAACCAGACTTGGTCCTCCTCTGAGCAGAAATCAATATATTTGGGATGTGCAGTGAACAAAAGCTGGGTATCTAGGTGGGAGACTGAGGCTTTATGGACAGGAGCAGAGCTTGATAAAAGAGTGACGAGGCAGGCTCCAACTCCTGCTCTCTCAGAATTGTTTTATTTCTACCCCTGGAAATAACAGAAGAACATAAGACTTGCCATACTGGCTCAGTCCAAAAGGTCCATCAAGCCCAGTATTCTGTTTCCAACCAGTATCCAATCCAGATCATAAGTACTTGACAGGATTCCAAAAGGTCGATAAATACCTGGCAGGATCCCAAAAAGTTCATAGATTCCATGCTGCTTATCCCAGGAAAAAGCAGTGGATTTCCCCAACTCTACCTTAATAATGGTGGAGTTTTTCCAAGGACACCGAATATCCCCTACAATAGATATTTGTGAAAACTTGGTATCCCAATGCTATTCGCCTCCTGAAGGTTAAATCCAGCTAGTGTAAATCGATCATGTTATAAATAAAAATAATATGAGAGAAACACACCACAGTGGAAGTCTTTTGTATTAAATATCCAATATGAAATATATTGTATGAAGCAAATTCTTAGGTGAAAGGTTTCTAAGAATGTCTTACATTTCTTAAATTAATCCATAGCACATAATCAGTAAAACCAGATCACTTAGCCATAGAACTCATAAGTACACCCTAGTGCAGCTATATCCCATTATGAACTGTAACATAACACAAGGATCTTAGAATTTGTTAAAAATAGGTTCAGAGCAGCAAAATATATTGTAAAAATATGTGGAAAAAGGTCACATAAGAAAGTGAGTTGTAGTCACCAAATTCTGCATGTAAGGCTGGAATGTTATGTTTCCACTTAAAACCTTCTTTTACACAATGAAAATACTAGAGTGGTTGCTGTTAGTCCACTGGGACACATAAAAAAAAGTTCAAAAAATAAGTCACAACTTATTCAAAATTATTCAGAATAGTTAAATCACAAGTGGATTGTGATAAATTGCTGGAGGACCTTGCGAGACTGGAAGATTGGGCATCCAAATGGTAGATGGCATTTAATGTGGACAAGTGCAAGGTGTTGCATATAGGGAAAAATAACCCATGCTATAGTTACAAGATGTTAGATTCCATATTAGGAGCTACCACTTAGGAAAAAGATCTAGGCATCATAGTGGATAATACATTGAAATTGTCGGCTCAGTATGCTGCAGCAGTCAAAAAAGGAAACAGAATGTAAGGAATTATTAGGAAAGGAATGGTGAATAAAACAGAAAATATCATAATGCCTCTCTATTGCTCCATGGTGAATCCGCACCTTAAATGAGTACTGTGTACAGTTCTGGTCACCGCATCTGAAAAAAATATAGTTGCACTGGAGAAAATACAGAGAAGGGCAACCAAAATGATAAAGAGGAAAGGCTAAAGAGATTAGGGCTGTTCAGCTTGGAGAAGAAACGGCTGAGGGGGGATATGATAGAGGTCTTTAAAATCATGAGATGTCTAGATCAGATAAATGTGAATCGGTTATTTGCTCTTTTGGATAATAGAAGGACTAGGGGGCACTCCATGAAGTTAGCAAGTAGCACATTTAAAACTAATCAGAGAAAATTCTTTTTCACTCAACGCACAATTAAGCTCTGGAATTTGTTGCCAGTGGATGTGGTTAGTGCAGTTAGTGTAGCTGAGTTTAAAAAAGGTTTGGATAAGTTTTTGGAGGAGAAGTCCATTACCTGCTATTAGTCAAGCTGACATAGGGAATAGCCACTGCTATTACTGGCATCAGTAGCATGGAATCTTCTTAATGTTTGGGTACTTGCCAGGTACTTATAACTAGGATTGGCCACTGTTGGAAACAGGATGCTGGGCTTGATGGACCCTTGGTCTGACCCAGTATGGCAACTTTTTATGTTCTTAACTGTATTGTTACGCCTTCAAGAGGGTTTTACCTATAACTTGTTTGTTGACCTTTGTTGTTAGAGAAATGCTGGAAGTGCCGGAAGTGGGTAAGTGGATTCTCACTCTCAGCTAGAATTTGCACAATCTGGGGAAAGATCTGAGGGCAGTGGGAGGGTTATAAAGAGGTGGAGGCTGTGTGGAGGATGGGGAAGCAGGAGGGAACCACATTAATAGAGAAGAGGGTGAGGGGCCCTGAACTGTGGACTCTGCAATATTTTCTTTTTAATAATTTGGAGGGTCTTGTAGGGATGCTCGGCCTGGGAGGACTATTTGTGAAATCAGAGGGAGGAGCAATTGGGAGGCAGGCCACCATTACACTTTTTGTTTTATTTTTTTTACAAACAGTGCCACTTATCCAGATATCTTTTGAAGACATCCAGTTAAGTGCAGGTTATCTGGCCACACAAGACCGCATAATTTTTCCATCTAATTGTTTAAATTCAGACATAGCTGGTTAGGTTCTGAAGTTATCCAATACATTTTCAGAAGACTTGTCCGCTCAACGGTTTACTGAATATTGCTCCTATAGTATTTATTTATTTATTTTTTGATTTTTATATACCGAGGTTCTTGTATGAAATACAAATCACTCCGGTTTACATAAAACAGTGAAACGCCCAAAAAGGGTACTTAATGTAGCCATGTTTGTTCAAGGGCTAACATGCTGACATAAAGTTGATATTCTTCCCAACGGCTATAACTAATAAAGCTTCCAGTGGAGGGAAAAACATCCCTAAACAAAGCAATTAATTTGATTTTCATATAATTGCTGGCTGTTTCCTAGGATGCTTGGTTTATTTTAAGGTAGTTAATGTACAAACAGGTACATGAATCATAATTCAGCTTCACATCATTATAGCTTTGGTAGAACTGAGTTGTAATTTTTAAATGTAACTGAGTAATAAAGTATAAAAGATCTGAATTCAGGTCAACTCAACTGGAAAAGATGTAACAGTTTTATATTTCAAAAATGGCATTGTCATCTACCACTGCATCATAACTATAAGTGACCTAGAGTTGAATAAAAGCTGTCCAGTTCAATCAACCAACTCTAATAATTTGTACCTGGGATAATGCCTTCTGAAAATCCAAATACACTACGTCAACAGGCTTACCTTTAACTACAAGTTTATTTACATCTTCAAAAAATCCAATAGATTTGTAAGGCAAGACTTTCCTTCACTAAAACCATGCTAACTCTTTCCCATTAAGCTATGTCTCTCCATATGTTGAGTAATTTTGTTTTTAAGTATAGCTTCTACCACTTTGTCCAACACCAACATCAGGCTCACCGATCTATAGCTTTCTGGATCAACCCTGTTACCTTTTTTAAAGATTGGTATTACATTGGCCACCCTCCAGATTTCAGGTATTGTGCTTGCTTTACTTGATAGGTAGGAACCTTCATTTTCGGTTTCTATTGTTTTTTATTTTTCCCCAGAAATTTATAAGGGTTTATAATATAACAAGAACAAAATCGGGAGAAAAATCAGTTGAAAAAAAACGACATTATTTTTCCAGGTAAATATCAGAGTTTATTTTGGTAGACAAACACCAGGACAATAAAATATTATTAAGTAGATTCTCCCACTCAGCAGCATCTCCATTTCTACCCCCATCACCTGCCTAGCATGTCTCTCTCTCTCTCCCTCCCCTGCTGAGAATCTCCCTCTTTTCCTGCACCCCCCTCCTCCACCCACACACACTGCAACAGCATTTATCGCTTACTGGTGGTGGCTCCAAGCTTCTCCTCTCTCCCTCAGCAGGATACTTACTGATGCTCCTATGTTCTGCAGCCCTGCAGGTCTGCTTTTGTGCAGGAACAAGACGACTGCTGGGAAGTGCTTCTAGAGGCAGGGCTTGTTTCAAATGCATTTGCAGCACCAGTCAGCAGGCACTTTGGCTGCCTTAGGCATGAGCAGCACGTGGAACAGATCATGCGCTTTGGCCCACAATGGCTTCAAGCAGTGGCTGGAGGTATTGAAATGCCGCATTTGCAGCTCTAGAGCTACTTTTAATCAGCCTAAAATTAGGGTGACTATCGGTTTCAACTGATTGTCACCTTTGGAAAAAAATCTGGGAATTTATGGGTAAGAATCTGTTTAAACTGAAAAAAGTCGGACCCTAACGATAGGTTACAGATTAGTAACAGTTTTGCGATTTCATGTTTGAGTTATTTAAGGAAACTGGGATAGATCCCATCCAGTCCTCGTGATTTGTTCCTCCTTAACTTGTCAGTTTGATCTATTACATCCTCCATTATCACAGAAAATCTTTTTTTGGTTGCTCAGAATCATCACCTTAAAGAATGTTTCAACTTTGGGAAAAGGCTGAGTTGAAGAATTCATTTACTTTTTTGTTATTTCCTTGTCCTCCCAGAGCATCTCCTGAGCATTTAGTACCCAACTGACTCCTTAACAGGCATTTTCCTTTAAATGTAATGAAGAAAGAAAGGTTTTATTATTAGTTTTTACCTCTATGGCAAGTGTCTTCTTAAATTCTTTCTTGTCCTGTCTTGCTACTGATTTACATCTTACTTGCTAGTACTTATGCTCTTGCCTATTTTCTTCATTTGGATGTGCTTTCTATTGTGTTTTTTTTAATGATACCCTTTTGGCTTTAATTGCCTCTTTCTCCTCACCATTAAACCATGCTGGCAGTCTTTTGGTCTTCATTCAACCTTTTTTAATGCACGGAATACATTTTTGGGGGGCTTTCAAGATGGTAATTTTAAACAATGTCCATGCCTTATGCAAACTTTTAATTTTTGTAACTGCTTTTTTTTTTCTCCAACTAATTTTCTCATGCTTTCAAGCCTCCCTTTTTAAAGTTACATGCTGCTGCAGTAGTTTTACATTATTATTTGCATGATTATTATTACTGTTGCTTAGTGGTCCCTCCATAGTAACCCCTTGCACCAGGCCATGCATGCCACGGAGGACCAGATCTAAAGTAGCTGCCTCTCATGTTGGTTCTAGGACCTACTGCTCCATGAAATAAGTCATTTATGGCACCTAAAAACATAGCAGCTCTAATATGTCCCAATGAGACACTGCACCAGACACCACTGGGGTAATTGAAATCTCCCATTATTATTGTATCTCCGAGTTTATTTGCCTTTCTAATTTCAGCTAGCATTTCACAGTCTGTTTCTTCATCTTGGACAGGTAAACAATAGCATACAACCTCTGCGGTACTCTTACCTGTCACACATGGAATTTCTAGCCATAAGAACTCCACAGTGCGTCTTTATTCCCTGCGGGATTTTTATCATGCTTGATTCTATGCCATCCTTTACGTATAATGCCGCCCCTCCCCCAATTTGATCTACCTTGTCACATTGGGATCACTGTGTCCCCCGCCGGTTATTCTCCTTCTACCATGTCTCTGAAATACCTATTATGTCTAAAAGCGTAAAAGGGAGGGAAGGTTCTTATGAACGTCTCTGTGTATTTATCTTATTTTACATAACTGCGCACTAGTTCATGTTAAAATGTTTCCCTCTTTCTCAATTTAGCTCTTACTGCTTGTGATTGGACAAGGGAGTTAAGCTGATGACACAAGACACATCTTGTTTCTCCCTCTCCCTGTTTGCAGCTTTCAGGTTAACATTTTCTGATCTGCCCAACATCTGTGCTGCAGCTTCTAAAAGAAATTAGGCTTTTGTGTTTTGCATAGATGGTTTTGTTTCTCAAAGCATCTATACTCTTTTGGGAACTTAGTACTAAGTGGTGTGTGCATTCTTTCTGCTGGCCTACTTACTTTGAGCAGAGAGGTTAAACCGCAGCCTCCAGCACTATATCCTCATATAATGCCATAATTTCTAACTCTCCAGCCTTACTATTCAGACTTCTGGCATTCACATACAGACATTTTAAAATATGGGTTTTTTGGGTTTTTTTTAAATTTCTATTTGTATTCACAGCTTGCTTATTAATAGCAAATAAAAAACAGTCTAGAGTCACTCACATCTGTGTGCTTTTTATCCGCATCGATCTGGGATTCATCAGTTTTAACCATAACTCGAGACTCTGAATAACCTCTTAGATGTTCCAAAAATGAAGTCTTTTACTATAGAAAATTGTTTTGTGGTAAAATAATTGCAAAGGGTAAGTGTTTTTGAAGGAGATGTGAAAGTGTTGTTAGCAGAGGCACACGTCGCAGTCACAGAAGAGAAAGTGGATGTTACATTCTTTAAGGGCCTGCTGTCCTAGGCCTTCCTCTCTTTTCTGAGCTGGAATTTTGAGGTCCATCAGACTTTACTGCTGGGCTCCTGATTCCCACAGGGACCCTGGATGGACCTGTTCTCCAAAAATGTTTGAATCCTTCCTTGCACTTTGGCTTTGCCTCTGGATGATGCACAGTTCCTTGGAAAGGCCCTCTGACTCTTGAGCGGGGATAGAGCTGCCTCCCTTGAACCCTGGCTCCTTTGGCAGATCCACTGGAAGTACCCTGAACAAATCTTCCACCAACAGGCAAAGAGAGAGCATAACCTCTCTGCCTCCAGACACGAGGGAGAGTTAGTAAGTATGCTGCCTCTCCCAGCTCCTCTCCATGACTCCCCCATAGAATTATAGAGTCACCTTTGCAACATAGAAGTAAACAATCCTCCCTCCCTGTGGGGATGAGCTAGGCCACTATCGCTATCCCCCCTTGATACCTTCCACAGAATCAGATATGGTAAAATCCTAGTAAGCTTTACATCACACTAAAACCTGAGCTGTCCTAGCCTGATATATTCCATTCACTTTTGAATTTTCTTGCATGGCATTGGTCCCGGTTGGGGACTTGACGCCATCTTAAGCTAACACTGTTACATGATGTAATTGAAAGAACCACTTTGGAAAGATGTAACCACGAGATACACTTCATATCTATGAAGTTACCCCCTGATGCAGAAACAGTGGTTTCGAAATGTGGACTGTGTCGGGATGGGACTTGTATTTGATTAAGAAAAATTTTAATATGCAATCAAAAAATTGTTGAAAGAAAAGTCTGATATTTTACCAAATGATTAAATATAAGACAATGAAGGTGTGCAGACCGGTAATGTCTAGTATGATGGCTTAACAATATTTATGAATGGTATAACTACATCTATCTATGATTTATGGGAAACCTTTTCTTGGATCAGTCATAGGCATATATTCTCTCCAAAATACACATTCAGACCTGAAAACTCTATGGGTTTTCAATGAAATTTCCAAATCTCTGGATACTGCAGCCACTCTGCATTAGGCTGGAAGGAGAAACAAGCCTCAACCAGCAGTGTTGGCCAGGAGGTGGTGAATACATTGATAAGGTTAGGCCAAAGAAAACAGCGCTGATGGTGGCTAAATCAGCAAACAAGGGACAATTTGTCTACCTTTTTTTAGGCTGCAGGTCAACATCTCTACTGTTGCAGGCTGCTGCTGCTCCACTACTCTTACCAACACCTCCTTCCTCTCCCTGCCCCTCTCTGCCCCTCTGTTTGAACAACCGATTTTAGAGGGGATTAAAAACGATTGGCTCCTGCATCCACCTCGGTCTGAATAGCTCCCCTTCCCATGTGGGGCCAAACAACAGATCATAATTTGCAGGAGAAGCCAGCTGAGTATGCTTAGCCCAAAAGCAGGCATGTTTAGTCTCTGGCTATTTTATATTGGCTAGGGCAACAGCATAGGGGTGGAAGGGAGCATGGGGAGGGTGCTGGGTTTGAGTCTTGGGAAGGAGAGGGCAGGAGAATGCTGGAGTCGAGCCTGGGAGGGGAAAGGGAAGAGTGCTGGGGTCAGGCCTCGGGACAGTGGGGAGAGTACTGTAGTCATCCATGGAAAGGGGGGAAGAGAGAGAGAAAGTGTGTTTGGGAGTATCTGCCACACTCCTCCCTGCTAATCCAGACCCATCTCAGGGTGACCACAACTCAAGCTCTAGGGTATGCACATGTTTTCTCTCTCCTTTCCATCCCTTCTCTAACACATACTGTGTTCATCTCTCCAGAGCTGCAGCACAATACTCACTTCATCTTCAGCTTTCATCTTGTGTCTATGTCTCATTCCATCTGTTTGACACATAGTGTCTTTTTCACAATCTATGTCTCTTTTCATACTGTCTTTATATGTTTCTCTCTGCAGCAATATTTTGATATTGCAACAAATCATTCTCTTCCATGACTGAATAGCCACTTGACTTGACAGCGAAAAAGTGAGTTGGTTTTGGATGACAATGGGCTCTGCAGAGCCACAGCATCATAATCCTCCATTATGCAGTTACCTTAGGGTTGCCAACTTTTCAATAGACCAGGACTGGACACTTGAGGACCGGGGGGGGGGGGGGGGGGGGGGAGTATGGAGGAATAGTGCCCTTCATTTGCATAAATTTTAGACCCTGCCAGTGAACTGCCTAAACAGTGCATCTATGTTTCTGCAGAACCACTGAGAGCTGAGGGCTGTGCTGTGCATCACCTCCTCTCCCTAGGCTGTCCAATCACAGCATGGGAAAGGAGGCAGGGATACAGCACAGCTCTCCTCCGATAGAGGAAGAGAAAGGCAGGTCGGAGCCTATCTAAGAGGCTGTAGGAAAAAGAAGGACCCACCTGCAAAACTGGACATTTAGCGTCTGGTCGGTACATCTGACTGGACACTGTACAGAATGCTTGAAAACCTGGCTGTCTGGTCCAAAACTGGACAGTTGGCAACTCTTAAGTTACCTGCCAGTTTTGTGACTGAAATGGTGCAGAGGAAGCAGGAAAATCATTTACTGTTTGCTGGGTCTTATATCTCTTTGATTCTGTTGCCAGTGGGAGATAGCGTATACAGATCCTCATACACCATCAATTTATTTATTTATTTAAAATATTTTCTATTACGTGTCCTCCAAACAAAGAGTGGGGGTAGAAGATCCAGCTAAAGACTGGGACTGAGTCTATATCCTCAGTATAAAAATGGTGCCACTTCTATACATTCATTTTATCATTTTAGGGTTCGATGATGTGGCTCTATGCTCCCAGGGGTCCTGGGTACTGGAGGACTGACTGGTAGCAAAAGATCATCCTTCAGACCAGACAGCAAGGGGTTAACATTCCCCAAGCTGTGTCATCTGACCCTAGTGGGAAGGGGTGGGCCTGCAAGAGTTACCTAGTGTAGCAGGTGCCCCGTTTCGGTGCTTTATCCTTGACTAGGGGTGCTATGGTTCAGGGTTCAAGTCCGGACAGGGAGGAAGATTTCTCTTCCAGGGCCCCTGGCGCGGTCAATCACTATCTCAGTGACCACTTCACGCTCTAGATCGAATATTTCCAGGAGGTGCCAGATAGCGAAAAATAAGAGCAGGGAAGCCAAAATTACCACCACCGGGAGAAACCAGGAGTCACAAAATGGTCCATCCATCCCTTAGTAAGTCCACACTGGGATACACTCAAAGGAAAACACTGGAGTCTGTAGTTGGTGTTCAAATAAAAGATAGTCTTTACTGAAACTTTAAAAAAGCATCCAAGCAAGATTATATAAATACAAATCATCATATATCCAATAATCACCAGGAAGCAGATGATTTCTCTGTCCATTCTTCTTTTAATCACTCCCATTCCTGCTGTTGCACCTTCATCCTGATAAAAGATACCCTCATCATGGAGGGTGGAATAGCTAGAGTGTAACTCCAACATCCACCCAACTGTAGGGGAAGAATTAATCCCCAAGTACTAAAAAAAAAAAAATAGCAAAATGGAGTTCTAAACTGCCCAAACTCTCCTGTAATCCAAAACTTCAACAACTGCCTTGAAAATCTCTTCACCCTTGCATTGTAGATGCTTGGGCAACCATACTTTATCCCCAATTTTCAGGGAGAAAAAATAGGGGTAACCTTTGCCTTGAAATAATGTCCAATACCAAATCTTCAAAAACGTCAGCACTTTTCTTCGCAGAGGCTCTGAAGGAATCCCCAAAAATTCTTCTCTTTCTCAAATTCCATTATCAAGAGGTGATCTCTCATTGATCTCCTCACCCTCTCCATCTCCAATCTGCTTGAGATCCAGGGTTTATAAACCCCAAAGTAATGGGAAGAATTCCAAAACCCAACACACCTCCTACTGCCCCAAGCTTAGAAAGATACTTTTCGGGGGAAATTATTAATGACAGGCAAGGACCCCTTCACACTAAATAGACTGTTACATGTATTAGTCAGTCTGAGTTTGCCTGGCTCTGCTGCTGGTAACACCAGCACAATCCCTCATGAAGAGAACCTTGTAAACATGTATGTAAATGTTTATTATTTTTCTTTCCCAGTTTACCCAAGTAAAGTATCCTTACTTACCTCCTCAGAAGAGTGCTGAGTTATTTCTACTTCACATTAAGTGATTCATTCACATGGAAATGTTATTCCATCCCCTTTATCATTCTGATTGCCCTTTTCTATGTTTTTAAAGACCCAAATTGCACACAGCACTCTAGTTGTGGTGGCACCATGAAATAATACAGATATCATGATATTCTTTGTTTTATTCTCCATTCTTTTCCTAATAATTCCTAACATTTGGTTTGCTTTTCTTTTTAACCACTGCCGCAGACAGAGCTGAAGATTTCAACACATTATCCATGATGACACCTAGATCCTTTTCCTGGGTGGTGACTTCTAATATAGAACCTAACATCATGCAAATACAGTTTGAAATAGTTTTCCCTATGTACATCACTCTATACTTGTCCACATTAAATTTTCATCTGCCATTTAAATGCCCAATTTTTCCAGTCTCACAAGGTGTTCCTGCAATTCTTACAATCACCTCACTTATTGTTCTGTTTTACAGATCAATTATAAATATGTTAAAAAAGCATCGGTCCTACTACAGATCCCTGAGGCACTCCACTATTTACCTTCCTCCACTGAGAAAACTGACCATTGAGTCCTACTCTCTGTTTCCTGTCTTTTAACCAGTTCACATTCCACACTGGGACATCGCCACCTATCCCATGACTTTTTATTTTTCTCAGGGGTCTTTCATGAGGGACTTTATCAAACGCCTTCTAAAAATCCAGATACATTACATCCACTGGCTCACCATTATCTACATGTTTATTAACCCCCTTCAAAAAAAATGTAGCAGATTACTGAGGCAAAATTCCCTTGGGTAAATCTATGTTGGCTGGGCTCCGTTAAAATCATGCCACCTATATATGTTCTGTAATTTTCTTTTTTAGAATAATTTCTACAATTTTTCCTGGCTCTGATGTCAGGTGCACCGGTCTATAGTTTCCCGGATCACCTCGGAGCCCTTAGTAAAGATAGGCTATGCAGGTGATTACCTGTACAAAATCACCTGCACAGATGAACAAGGCAAAGTAGCTACGCAGTTCTTACACCAGGACTGCGTACACACATGGCAGAGGTGCCCATATACTGATGATCCCATCCCACAAAGAAAGACTTACGCTACCAACTTGCAGGTAATGTTCCACAACTGTTGCAGCTGAAGCAATGAGAGAGACAGGCTGAGTAAGCTCTTCTATGCTGCAATAGTTTCACAGGCATGACTCTTACAGCACTGGGAAGGGCTCTACCAGAGTATTTTCCATAAAGGAGAGCCAGAGCTCCAAGGTCAGGACCAGTGCTAGCTTTTTTTTTGCTGCCTTGTGCAAACAATTTCAGAGTTGCCCCCCCATTCATTCATTCTCTGTCCCACCAAATAAAAGCCCAGCTCCCTTCAGTGATACAAACTAGGGATGTGAATCGTTTTTTGACGATTTAAAATATCGTCCGATATATTTTAAATTGTCAAAAATCTTTAGGGCCACGATACAATACCAATTCCCCTGATTTATCGTCAAAAAATCATAAATCGGGGGAAGGGGGAGGGCAGGAAAACCGGCACACTAAAACCCCCTAAAACCCACCCCCGACCCTTTAAATTAAATCCCCCACCCTCCCGAACCCCCCCCCAAATGCCTTAAATTACCTGGGGGTCCAGCGGCGGTCCGGAACGGCAGCAGTCTGGAACGGATTCCTGCAATTGAATTGTGTTGTCTTCAGCCGGCGCCATTTTTCAAAATGGCGGCGGCCATAGACCAACACGATTCCACTGCAGGAGGTCGTTCCGGACCCCCGCTGGACTTTTGGCAAGTCTTGTGGGGGTCAGGAGGCCCCCCCAAGCTGGCCAAAAGTCCCTGGGGGTCCAGCGGGGGTCCGGAAAACGATCTCCTGCCGCGAATCGTTTTCCGTACGGAAAATGGCGCCGGCAGGAGATCGACTGCAGGAGGTCGTTCAGCGGGGGTTCCGGACCGCCGCTGAACGACCTCCTGCAGTCGATCTCCTGCCGGCGCCATTTTCCGTACGGAAAACGATTCGCGGCAGGAGATCGTTTTCCGGACCCCCGCTGGACCCCCAGGGACTTTTGGCCAGCTTGGGGGGGTCTCCTGACCCCCACAAGACTTGCCAAAAGTCCAGCGGGGGTCCGGAACGACCTCCTGCAGTCGAATCGTGTTGGTCTATGGCCGCCGCCATTTTGCGCCGCCATTTTGAAAAATGGCGCCGGCTGAAGACAACACATTTCAATTGCAGGAGGCCGTTCCAGACCGCTGCCGTTCCGGACCGCCGCTGGACCCCCAGGTAATTTAAGGCATTTGGGGGGGGGTTCGGGAGGGTGGGGGATTTAATTTAAAGGGTCGGGGTGGGTTTTAGGGGGTTTTAGTGTGCCGGCTCACGATTTTCACGATTTTCACGATATTTCAAACACCCAAACGGCAACAATACGATTCCCTCCCCCTCCCAGCCGAAATCGATCGTTAAGACGATCGAGGACACGATTCACATCTCTAATACAAACTTTAAAAACTGACACCAACAACCCCCCCCCCCCCAAAACCCATGGCTGGTGCAAGGGTATTAGGTGTCCTAGGTGAGCCTTATATCCTTGCACAATGCCCCTCCCCCCGCCCCATTTCACATACACAGTTAAGAGTTATGCATATATTTATATTTAATGAAAAATATCAAAGTACAGTATTCTGAAGTAAAAATATCATATTATGTTTACATGCACTGCTGTGAGACAAACCAGAAATCCCTGCAAGAAAGACAATTGGAACCTATATGGTATTAGGCCTACTGTAATGTATGTTGGGTGTGGGCTTGACCCTCTGAAAGGCCAATTACACTAATACACTTCATATTAGGAAAATGCTTCACCTCAGTCACACAGGCAGAAAATAAACAGACCCTCACCAAATACAGAATAGAGCAACCATAAAGTAGAAATACAAACGCGCTGACAAAAAGTGAACTGGAAACCACAAGAAGTCAGACTCTCTATGCAGTGAAACAATGAAAAAACAGAACCATCACCATTCCTCAAACATCAAATAATAAAATCAAGAAATAAAATAAATACATAATTATAATACTAATAATATTAGTTCAAAAAATATGATGAATAAAAGATCAAATAATTAAAAACTCATATACAAGGTTTGTTTTTTTTAAATGTCCCAAACACCAATAAAACATTTCAAAACAGCAGACACATCAAATAGCACCAGAAAAATAAAACTATAAAGGATTTTTAAAAATTCATGCTCTCCATACCTGGGAACTTTTGATTTCCAGTCACCCAGAAATTGTTGTGGATTAGTGGGAGTGGGATGCACAAATTTTCTCCTCTTTTTCTTACACACACACACACCCCGAAGAGCTCATATACACATATGTTCCCTCTCAAAGTCGTCTCAAGCTTTCTTTGATTGGAACCCACCTGCAGCCCCCATTCTCTCACACACACATACACAAACCAGGCAGTTCCCATTCTCTATCTCTGTCTCTCTCTCATACAGCCCCACCCCCACAAGCTCCCATTTATACCCACACACCGCAGGCACACTCCCATTCACATCCACCCAAATTCCAGGCAGGCTCCCATTCTCACACACACACACACCCATCCCAGGCAGGCTCCCATTCACATATACACATATGCAACCCAGGCAGGTTCCCATTCACAAACCCACCCATCAGGCTCCCATTCACACACCCATCCCAGGCAGCCTCCAATTCACACTCACACACATCCCAAGCGGCCTCCCATTCACACACACACACACACACACAAAGCAGCCTCCTATTCACCACACACACACCCCTATCACAGGCACCCCTCCCATTCACTCACATATACATGCAGACCAGGCAGTCAGGGTCCATGGGTCATTCCTCCTCCGCTGCTGCTGTCAGCCTGTACTTTCCTCTTTGTGTAGAGCAGCCATTCTGCAGCTTTTCTTCATGTGCTGGCCCCAAGGTAATTCAACATTTGCAATGCTAGCAATTCCTGTATTCTCATCTCATGCATCGTGAGATAAGAATACAGAAAGTGCTAGCACCATGAGTGTTGATACCGCTACGCTAGCACATGAGGAGGAGCTGCCGGACGGGCTTCCTCTTCTGCTGTGGCCTCCTGCTTCTTCCACTGTCAGTGGGATCAGATCCACTAGCGGCACCATGGGCTTCCTGCTTCTTCTGCCACCGGTGGGTTCGGGTCCACTAGCAGCAGCTCGGGCTTCTCCCTGCTCAAGACGTCACCCCACTGGGTGTACCACCCTGTGCAATTGCACAGTTTGCATACCCGGTGGTGCTGGGCCTGCTGCTGGTGAACATAGGCTTCACTGCTCCACATGCAAATCAAGGCATCAACACAGCAATATATTCCCAAGATCTTCATTACTATAGAATTAACATTAGATTAACTTTGCTGAAGTCAATATTTAGCTTTGAGTCCATCCAAACTTTATCACAGTGTGAACAATCTTTAGTTGAATCTCTTATATAGGATTCAGAGGAAAATTGATTAAGACTTTCTCCAGTATCAGCCAAGCATCTCTCTAATGTGAAATAATAAATAGGAATGTGCAGCCCCAAAATGTTCATACTAGGGTGTTGTTGGGTTTTTTTTTTTGGGGGGGGGGGTTCAATTAAATTTGGTTTATTAAATCTTTCAGTTTGGTTCATTTGCCAAACTGAAAAAAACATTAAACAAAAAAAATGTGATTAAGAAATGCAGCCCCCAGCAACCCTGGCTGATGTTCTCAGGCCAAAAAACTGCTCCGATCTAGGCCCAACACTGAGAGCTAGCCCTAGGCAAGGGCTGCCACTAAGGCCTAGCCCCAGTACCGAAGTCTAGTCCTAGGTCAGGCCTGGTACTGAGATGTAGCCCTGGTGCTGAAGCCTGGCCCTTGAACTGAGGCCTAGCCCTGGGGTCTGCCCTGAGTGAGCCAGGGCTGAGTCCTTGGAAAGGCCTGGGACATGGTGAGGAGCACTACATATGTCATGTAGCACTATAGAAATATTAAGTAGTAGAAGTAGAAACATTGAAAGCCCTGGCCTAGCCCAGCTCAGCCTATGCCTAGGCCTCAGCATTGGGCCCAGCCCAGGCCTAGGCCTCAGCAGTGGAACCAGGCCTCAGAACTGGACCTCGGTGCCAGGACCAAGCCTTAGTACAAGGCTGGGCTTCAGGCATTGGTACTGGAACCAGGCCTCAGTGCAGAGCCCCAGCACTAGGCCTAGGCCTCCTTTCCAGATCCCAGTATCTGGGTCTAGGTCTCAGCACAGGACTGGCCCGGCTGGGGACTAGACCTCGATGCCAGGTCTGGCTCAAGCTTAGGCTTAGGCCTCTGTTCCAGGTCCAGTCCAGGGTTAGGCACTGGCACCAGTCTAGTGGAGTCCCTTTTTATAAATGATATAAAATGCAACAAATACAAAAATACCCTAAATGTTTCCAGTATATTTGTCAAAGGCTATTTTTGGTTTGTTATGAAAATGACTTAATTCATTGCATCTTTTGTATTCATTAAAAACAAATGCACATCCCTAATAATACATTCTTTTGCTAGCCCACCTTCCAGTGATTTGCAACAATATATTTATTATGTGCAAAGGTGGATTATCTAAGTAGCCATACAACTCTCTTGGCTCAGGACTGTGGTCCCAGATGTACACTAACACTGGATCTTCCAATTCTCTTGGTTTAGGAGGGAAATATCCCAAGGATCCCATATACTGATGATCCCATCCCACAAAAAGACTTACACTACCAACCTATAGGTAAAGTTTCACAATTGTTGCAGCTGAAGCAATGAGAGAGACTCTCTCATGAGACGGGCTGAGTAAGCTCTTCACTGTTGCAGTAGTTTCACAGGGATCACCTGGAAAAACCTCTTCCTCTCTTTTTTAAAGGGAGTTCCTTATTTTTCTTAATTCTGAAGTCAAAGAACCAGCTTCTACTTCCCTCTTGTGGTTCCCTCTAATGATTCCATCCTGCTTGCAGGCACATACCAACAAGTGCAAACGTTGCAGGGGTGTCTGGAACTGGATGATACCATCTCTGATTTACAGCATGGATCTAGGGAAATTTTAGTATGTGATCATAAAGAGCAGATAAACTCTAAAATAAGATTCCTCCCTTGTATTAGGGTTTTGTTTTAAAGACAGGGTAATCTACCTTATAAATGGGCTCTGACCGACGGCCCGCAAATGCGCAGTAGAGAGCAGCTCTACCGCGCATGCGCGGGCGAGCACGTCGGTCAGAGTGGAGCATGCCCGAAAAAAAAATGGCGCTGGGTCCTTAGGAGCGGCAGCGGTGAGGAGCAGGAGCAGGGGGAGCAGTGGCGGCGATGACGATGATGACGAGCAGGTGCGGCGCCGCGCGCGAGGGAGGGACACCCCCCACGGAGATCTTCCGTCTGCCGGTTGTGGATGAGCTGAGGGGAGGGAGGAGAGAGTGAGGTGAGGGGAGGGAGGAGAGTGAGCTGAGGAGGGAGTGAGCTGAGGGGAGAGTGAGCAGAGAGTGAGCGGAGGGGGGGGGAGGGAGTGGGAAGGAAATGGACCGAAAATTTTTTTTTTAAATGTAGCCCGTTGTTACGGGCTTAACGGTGTGGTGAACACGTGTGTACTCAGGTGCACCAGGATTTTGAAAACTGCACACTCAGCATGAGTCAAAGGAATAGGGGTGTTGGGGGAGGTAAAGAACGCAAATATTTGCTTTTTGGGATTTGCTTATCCCCCCCACAGACTCAACCCGCACAAATAGCAGGTGGAGAATCCGTAGGTACTTTGGTACTTGTGGACCTTGCAGGTCAGATTTTCCAAGGGAACCGACACAAGGAATTTCTCTTTGAAAAGTAGCTTACAAGCCAGTTGGTACAAAGTATCCTGAATCTGCAGCCTCTGCAGGGAAAATTGAAAATGGTCCCCTAAAAGCTCATTTGTCCAATTTTATTTGCAGACACAGTTTACTGCTATATAATATCTGTGACCTTGTATAAGAACTATGTATTTCTTTAACATCAACCATTGGTGCTGACTGCATTCCTCAACTCCTGAATGCAGTTTCATATTTGAAGGTTGTAAAAACATCAGTTTGGAAAGATTTGGTTTTGCAGAAGATGCTCTTGCACAAGTCTTATAAAGAAAACTTTTGGCAACATTAACTGTAGCTCAATGAGAGCTACGTACAATATTTTTGGTTGCATCAGGTTCTGTTATTAATATAACAGTCATTTCTCACATCACAGTGGATGTGTGGCAGGATTGTGCAAGTTAAATGGTCCTGTTAGACCCAACTAGAGAGAGTGCATACCATAGATGTTGGAATAGGGAAGGTCACAAGGCCTATGGGCCAGCTAAAATCTGACCCTTCCTGCAGGAGATCCAGGGCTGAGTTGGGGAGGCAGCAGCTGTTCAGCGGCAGGATGAGGACAGCAAGGATGTGTTTGCACTTTGCAGCATTCTCCTATGCAGCTCTAGGCTTGACTGCTACTTTGAAGCGCACAGGACTCTGCACAGTCACACGGTTCAGAGCAGCAGTTGGGCCAGGTGGAAGAAGAGAAGGACGAAGCAGCCTGAGACACTACCACTCTTCTCCTCCTATCACTAAATCAGAAGGGAAAAGAGGATGACTGCAAGAGGAGGGTGGGGCTGGAGGAGGAGGGAAAGCAAGGGTGGGGCAAGGGAAGAGAGAAGGGGGAGACTTAGCTCTTTATGTCAAAACCAATATCCATTTTTTATAAAAAAAAATACTACGTTATTTCAAATGCTAATGACGTGTCATATGTTTACAACAACCCTCATTCGGGAGCTTAATGTATACACTAAATTGTGTTACATTCTATTCACTTAAGAGTGATATGGGATTTGTAACCCATTATGAAGTGAATTGCTCACCACCAGATCTATATAATCATCGGGTTTGTCGTTATAAATCCACTTGGAAATGCTTGTACCCAATAAATTCAATTTTTTTATTTTCTTAATATTTTCTTTACTTGTGCTTTTGCTCCTTAGATAATGTTCACTATATATGCACAGTCATTCACATCTCTTGTATGCTTAACCACGTTCTGAAGTATATCCACAGAAATTGAAAATACTTATCGTAGTATGAAATGGCAGCGGCAACAAACTTCTGTGCCCTGCTTTGAAGACCCGACTTATTACTGCAGATTAAACTGCTTGCAACGCCCGACACAGCGCGTGTTTCGGGCAAAAGACTTCGTCAGGGGCGCGGGCTTCAACATTAGTTTTATTTCCCGGAAAGAACTCCTCTCAGCGTTCCCGCATAATTCAAAATGGAGCCCAATATCCAAGCAATTGAAATGCAAGGGAGGGAGAGTAAGGAAGAGGCTTTGTGGGCCGTCTTAAAAAAAAAAGGAAGATGCTGCTTCCATTTACACCGGTATGACCTACAGGCCACAGATTCAAACAGAAGGCCTGGACAGAGATCTGATCAAAGACACCCAAAAGGTGGGCAAGAAAGAAGAAGTATTGCTCCTTGGAGATTTTAATCTCTTGGATCTGGATTGAAGTATCCCTGCTGCAGAATCTACAAGAAGTAAGAGGGAGGAGGAGTAGCCTAGTGGTTAGAGCAGTGGGCTACGAACCAGGAGACCAGTGCTCAAGTCCCGCTGTCACTCCTTGTGACCTTGGGCAAGTCACTTTACCCTCCATTGCCTCAGGTACAAACTTGGATTGTAAGCCCTCTGGGGATAGGGAAATACCTTACAGTATCTGAATGTAAACTGATGTGATATCTCAGATTGAATGTCGGTATATAAAAAAATAATTAATAAATAATAAGTAGAGAGATAATGGATACCCTTCAAGGGGCTCTGCTCAAACAAACAGTAATGGAGCCCACAAAGGAAGGAGTGAGGCTCGACCTAGTGCACACAAATGAGGATAATGTCTGTGTAGAAGCTCATGTGAGCACCAGTGATCATCTGACAGTATGATTCAATATCGCAGCCAGGATAGAGGGAAGTCACAAAAAGATACAAGTTTTGAATTTCAAAAATACAGACTTTGTTTAAATGGGGATGTACCTGAAGGAAGAACTAGAAGCCTGGGAGAAAATGGGTAAGGTGGAACAGCAGCAGGCCAAATTAAAAGAAGCTATTACAAAGGCAACAAATCTATATATTAGAAAAGTAAACAAAAGTAAGAGAATAAAGAAACCAGCCTGGTTCTCAAAGGAGGTGGCTGAAAAAATGAAGCCAAAGAGAATAGCATTCAAGAAGTACAAAGGATCCCAAACAGAAGAACACAAGGGAGAATAGCTGGTGAAGCTGAGAAAGACGATGAAAGAAATCAAGAAAGCAAAAGGTCCAGTGGAAGAAAGGATTACCAAAGAGGTAGAATGAGATGACAAAACATGTTTTGAGATATATCAGAGAAAGGAGGAACGCCCGAGGTGGTATAGCAAAATTGAAAGGTCACAAGCAGCAATGTGTGGCAAAAGGCCATGGATGGGAGTAAGGTAGATGCAACCCCATTCATAGAAGAGAATGTATGGGAAGTGCTAGGAAAACTGAAAGTGGACAAGGTCATGGGGCAAGGTGAGGTTCATCCCAGGATACTAAGGGAACTCAGGTCTGCTGAAAGACTTGTTCACTAGATCCCCGAAAATGGGAATGGTGCTGCAGGACTGGAGAAGAGCAGTTGTGGTCCTGCTTCAAAAGAGCAGCAGCAGAGAGGAGGCTGGAAACTACAGGCCAGTGAGCTTCACTTTGGTGGTAGAAAAATTAATGGAGACTCTCCTGAAGGAAATGATAGTGAACTATCTACAGTCCAGCGGGTTTCTGGACCCAAGAAAGAATGGATTCACCAGGTGAAGATCTTGTTACACAGATCTGATTTTTTTGATTGGGTGACTAGAGAACTGGATCAAGGAAGGGTACCTGATGTGATCTACTTAGATTTCAGCAAAGTTTTTGAAACAGTCCCAAATAAGAGGCTTACAAATAAAATGAGAAACTTGAGAGTGGGCACCAAGGTGGTGGCATGGATTACAAACTGGTTGACTGACAGGAGACAGCGTAAAATGGTAAATGAAACCTACTCTGAAGAGGGAACAGTGTTCAGTAGAGATATGAATCGGAACCGGTATCAGTTCGGATTCCAGTTCAGATTCACATCGTGAACTTTCATCTTGCAGTCCAATCAGGTTTTTTTTTTTTTTGGTTTTTTTTTATCGGCTGCGCCCGAGCCGATAACCAAAAAATACAGCCGACTCTTTAAAATGAGTTTGTTAGTATCCCCCCACCCTCTGGACCCCCCCAAAAAATTTTTAAATACCTGGTGGTCCAGCGGGGGTCCTGGGAGCATTCTCCCGCGCTCGGGCTGATGGCTACCAGTAAACAAAATGGCTCTGATGGCCCTTTGCCCTTAGCATGTGACGGTATTCGTGCCATTGGCCGGTCCCTGTCACATGGTAGGTGCACTGGATGGCCCGCGCCATTTTTAAAGATGGCGCCGGCCGTCCCTGTCACATAGTAAGAGCAAAGGGCCATCAGCGCTATTTTGATTAGTGGCAGCCAACAGCCCGAGCGTGGGAGAATGCTCCCGGGACCCCCGCTGGACCACCAGGTATTTAAAAAGTTTTTTTTTGGGGGGGGGGGGGGTCCGGAGGGTGGGAGGATACTAACAAACTCATTTTAAAGGGTCAGGTTGTGTCCTTTCTTCCCGCCCCCCCCCCCTCCATAACGATAAGAAAACCCACTAAATTAATTGTGGGGTTTCCTATCACTATCGGGGACCCCCCCGATATCTGATGATATTGAAAATATCGGATGATATTTTCAATCGTCAGATAAACGATTCACATCCCTAGTGTTCAGGGGAGTGCCTCAAGGAGTGGTTTTGGGACCAGTCCTGTTCAATATCAATATCTTTGTGAGTGACATTATGGAAGGGGCTAGAAGGTAAATTTTGTCTATTTGCAGATGATACTAAGATTTGCACCAGAGTGGACACTCCTAAAGGAGTAGAGAGAATGAAAAGTGATTTAAGAAAGCTTAAAGAGTGGTCAAAGACTTGGCAGCTGGGATTCAATGACAAGAAGCACAGAGTCATGCATCTGGGGTCTGGTAATCCAAAAGAGCTGAATGAGATGGGTGTGGGGGCGGAAGACTAATGTGCACCAACCAGGAGAGGGATCTTGGGATGATAGTGTCTGGCGATTTGAAGGCGGCAAAGCAATGTGAAAAAGCAATAACTAAAGCCAGAGGGATACTGGGCTGCATAGAGAGAGGGATAACCAGTAAGAAAAAGGAGAAGATAAAGCCCTGGTACAGGTCCTTGGTGAGACCTCACCTGGAGTACTGGGTTCAGTTCTGGAGACTGTGTCTCAATAAAGATAAAGACATGATGGAGGCGGTCCAGTGAAAGGCGACCTAAATGGTGTGGGGTCTGCATTGGAAGACTTATATGGAGAGGCTAAAGGATCTAAATATCTATACCCTGGAGGAGAGGAGGTGCAGGGGAGATATGATACAGACCTTCAGATACCTGAAAGGTATTAATGATGCACAAACTTCAACCTTTTTCTGTTGGAGAGGAAACAAACTAGAGATCACAATATGAAACTCCAGTGGGGGCTGACTCAGAACCAACATCAAGAATATTTCTTCATAGAGAGGATGGTGGATACTTGGAATGCCCTCCGGGAAGAGGTGATAAGGACAAAAACAGTAACTGAATACAAAAGGGTAGGGGATAAACATTGCAGATCCCTATAGGCTAGATGTTGGAAATGAAAAAAAGGGGTGCATGGGGGTAACCTGCACAAAACAGCAGTTACTACCCTTCACCAAAGGCATGGGGATAACCTACATGGAGTGAGAAGTGCTACCTTTATTGGAAGGCATGGGGATAACTCGCACAGAGCGGCAGTTATTATCATGAGCAACTTGCTGGGCAGACTGGATGGACCACTTGGTCTTTATATGCTGTCATTTCTATATTACTAAGCAAGAGAAAGGTGAAGAGAGAGGGGGAGGGATTAGGGGGAAATATAGAGAGGGAGACCAGTGGTACAGGGGAGACAGAGAGAGGAGATGGAACTTGGTTCGCATGGACCCCCAGCTTAAAAGGCATTTGGCTGCTCCTGGTACATAACACGCCCTATACTGTAACATACATTACGCACAGCATTTTCTAAGGTGTTGATCCACATATTACAAAACTGTCTACTAGTTTTCATTTGAAAGAGGATGAGAAAAAAAGAACGATTCCTCCATCTAATGCAGCCCAACTACCCGATGAAAAATAGCAGACAATATTGAGTTATATCAGCGCAATCAGCAACTGAATTGGCTTCCTTCACTCTACCATTGTGCTTATGATATATATATATATATATATATATATATATATAGATAGATAGATAGATAGATAGATAGATAGATACTGAATGTTATATATGTATTTAGATCACACCTTTTCATTGGTACCTCAAGACACGTTACCTGCTATAGCTGACTGTATTTCCCTGTACCTATCGGGTTTACTGTAGCTTTTCTCCCATTCTGTGTTCATGGGAAAAATGAGGCCCTAAGTTCGTACCTGTAGTTGATATGATCTGATATTATGCCCCAGTAACAAGTATAAAGCACTTCTGAGCGAATGAGCTAGATAATTTATTTTTTGTTTCAGATGAATATGAAAGACATCAGAAAGTGAGATGCCAAGAAAATGCCACAGCTGCACCTAAAATAACAAATTCACCCTGCCAGGGAAGGATGTGATGATGATATGCCAGTGCTCATTTTCTATGGGTATGGTATATTTAATGAAAATCATAATAATTAATGTTTATAACATGGAGAAGGGGGAAACAATAATCATGATATATAGTAAAAGCCTTCATTTAATAAAACTTTGAATAAAATCACACTTACTGAAAAAGAAATTGTTAATAAAGAACTCTAGCAATCTCTGAAAAAAAAACCCTTTCTATATTTTTGACCAAATTTCTACAGCATGAATCAAATGTGCAATGTCCCAGCATGAAATAGCATGCTCTCAGTGAGCAGTGATATCATTTATAGCCCTAGAAAATATCTTCGTTTCTTAAAACCATGGAACACAGGGCCCATCTAATCTGCCTAAACTACTTCCCACCGCCGTGAATTTCAGGCTTTCCTTTCACTTTTTAGGGAGCAATGCTCAAACTGTCAGCACTAAGGCAAGGTCCATGGGACTTTGCGACCCATTTTTGAAGGGAAAGCACACATATACGCACCTTTGTTTTGAAAGTTGCACCTGCTCTCTCTGTGTGCCAGGTGCCCTTTTTCTGGGAAAATAACAGGTGCAGATTTGAATATAAAATCTATTTGCGTAATTTCCCTCCCTGGATCCACATACGTCCAGGAAGGCATCCTCTAAATGCGGCTGAAGGTTCCACGCGTTGTGGAACTGCGCACATACATTTAGCCATGCAGAGGGAGGCTCATTTCAGACCCTTCACTTTACACTTGCTATTTTGCCTGTGCAAATGGCTTTAAAAATTGTGCTCCCCATGGCTAGGGCCTCTCTCTATCGCCCTCTGATTTTCTGCGCCTGTTTTTGTCTCCACCACTTTCTTCTGAATGACTTAGATTGTGTGCCCTCTGGGGCAGGGCAATCCCTCTGCTTTACCTGGTTTGTAACTTGCATTGAGCTCAGATTTGAAAAGGTAAATAAATCCAAAATCTTTTTTCCATAATGGTAGCAGGGGGTTTCTCCTTTCTGTTGTCTCCACTATTGGGTCACACGGTCTACTTGAAACTTTACAGGTCGTTGACCTGGTAAAATATTTATGTGAGGGCTCAAGCTCAAAAAGAGAAAAGCTGACTGCACAGCATATTTCTAAAGTTAAGCATTTAAAATGAGAAATAATTTCACTAGGGGTATATCCTGATCTCCTACTTGTAATTTGTTTTAATAGCTCAATTACCAATGTTTTTGCTCCTGTCTCACAGTAGCTGCTCTCTCTTTCCACATTGCTTGAAAATTCCATGACATCCATTATTCTGCATTCTGCATTCATCCGGGATTCTCTTCTATTCAGCTGAGTAGCAGAGCTCATAGTAATTGATGTCACAGAATGTCGACCCAGTTTAAAGAAAGTGAACAGTAACTGCCATCAGGGCAGACCCGGAAGGGAGAGGGGTTGGAGTAGGAATAGGTGCAACCGCCTCAGGCACCCCCAAAATGCCCACCAACCCATCCATGGCAATGTCTTTTCTTACTGTGCCATGTGCCCCACGGTAGCAGCAGCCTCTCTCTCCCCCCCCCCCCCCCCCCGCACCTTCTAATCATCATCTGCCATCTCCTCTGTCAGCTTCATTATGAAGTCTGAGACATACAGTGGTCCTATTGTATTTGGAACCTGCCAGCTCCTCACATTCAGATTTCAGAATGAAGCCAGCAGAGGAGGTGGACGTAAGAAGCCCTGCTCGCCTGCCAGTGAGAGGAAGGGGAAAGGATAATACTGGGAATTGGGTGGTGGGGTGTGTAAGTGTGTGTGGGGGGGTGCATTGGAGATCATCCTGCTGGGAGAAGGGGGAAGGGGTAGGAACAGACATGAGTTGAGGGAGGGGCCTTATGCCCACTGATTTGTCCCAGGCTCCATACCCTACTAGGATGAGCCCTGGATGCTAGGGATGTTCAATCATTGGAAGCGAAAGAGAACATTTTAACAATATTTCCTATTTCATTTCATTTGATTTTTTTTAAAACAAAATAAAAGAAAAATGAACCCATGCCCACTTAAATTCAGAAAATTGCTAAAGACCTGGCTTTTTCACCAGGCCTTCCCGGATTACTATCCATGACTTCCGCCGCCCTGCCCCCCCCCCCCCCCCTCCCCTGCTAGCAGCCAGCAGTTAACCCTATCTAATCTTGTAAAACAAGTAATCATTTTAAAACCGTATGTAAACTTGTAAAACAAGTAATCTTGTAAAATTTGTATATTTGCAAACTATTGCTCCATCTCTCTTCAATTTTAGGGGTGGATTTTAAAAGGCCCGCACGCGCGGGCGCGCCTATTTTGCATAGGCCACCGGCGCGCGTAAAGCCTCGGGACGCGCGTAAGTCCCGGGGCTTTCGAAAAGGGGAGGGAGGGGGCGTGTCCTGTGGCGTTTTGGGGGTGGGCCCGGGGGCGTGGTCAAGGCCTCCGGACCAGCCCCCGGGACTGGAGGACGGAGCGGGGCTGCCGGCTGACGCGCGCAAAGTTACGCCTGCTTTCAGCAGGCGTAACTTTGCCGACAAAGGTGGGGGGGGGGGTTAGATAAGGCCGGGGGGGGGGGGGGGGGTTAGGTAGGGGAAGGGAGGGGAAGGTGGGGGGAGGGCGAAGAAAAGTTCCCTCCAAGGCTGCTCCGAAATCAGAGCGGCCTCGGAGGGAACAGGCAGGCCGCGCTGGGCTCGGCGCGTGCAGGTTGCACAAATGTGCACCCCCTTGCGTGTGCCGACCCTGGATTTTATAAGATACGCGCGTATCTTATAAAATCCAGCATACTTTTGTTCGCGCCTGTTGCGCGAACAAAAGTATGCGATCGCGCAAGTATTTAAAATCTGCCCCTTAGTTTGTCAGGTTCACTGTTACGGAGCCTCCTACCTCTTGCCTTTTGGTTGTCCACCTCCCCATCCCCTGTTATTTGTACTTTCCACCTTTTGTTATTATGTAAACCGATATGATGAGTACTTTAATGTCAGTATAGAAAAGCTGTTAAATAAATAAATACATTTTCATTTGTTTCACTAAAAAAAAAAAAATGTAAAACTGGAATCTCAAGAAGTTCTTTTTTTAAATCAATCCTGGCCATCCCTGGATTACCACCCAATCCCTTTTTACCTTGTTCATGGCTTGAAATTTTCTTCACAGGGCAGTGAGTCAACTGCAAATGGCACCAGAAGGCTGTGGCCAGCACCATTCTTCATTTCTTCTGTGCAAGGAAATGGTGCAGCCTGGTGCGTTGCCAATTTGTTGTACAGAAAAATTGAAAAAGGCCGGCACCACAACGAGAAATGGCACCAGAGAGGCCCGGTGATCTCTCCAGCCTCCAGAGGCAGACCTGGCTTTAAGGTATATTAAGGGAGAACTCTGACGATCCTGCAAGGGATGAGGAGGAGTCTGGGGGAGCCCATGGGTGGGGGGGAGGTCAGATAAGGTCTGGAGCTATTTAAATATGTCAGCCTTTTTTATAATGATGCGGTCATGGCACAACACAGAACACAAGTGACATTTTGTTCATGTTTCTTAAGTTTCAAAAATAAAATGAAATAGAAAATGTCATTTGATATTTCCTATTACATTTCAAATGATACCATATCCCTACTGGAGGAGTTACAGTAGCAGCATGAGTTTAGGAGGGGAAAAGGACTACCTGCAAAGTCTGCAATAGTGGCCGGAAGGTGCCAGAAAGGTGTAGGCTGGAGGTGGCGGGAAGAAGGTGCTAAGGCAATGGCTAGAAGCAATTGGTAGTATGAGACCAGCTAATGTTGCTATTAAGGAATTAATCTGACTTCAGAAGCAAGAGCAGTGAAATATAATTGGGCACCACAGTGAACCTTTGTGAGCTGCTCTTCGGTTCTTGTGTGAACTTCTGCTCTCTTCCTACAGGCACCCAGAGAGGGATAACCACTGCTATTAATTGCATCAGTAGCATGGGATCTTCTTAGTGTTTGGGTAAGTGCCAGGTTCTTGTGGCCTGGTTTGGAATCTGTTGGAAACAGGATGCTGGGCTTGATGGACCTTTGGTCTGACCCAGCATGGCAATTTCTTATGTTCTTATGTTGACACAAAGCATGTGGGGATTTTAGGGTGCTTCTTTTTTTCTGAAGTGTATTTGCTATTTTGCAAGTGATTATAGTTAAAGCTTTTCTCATTTTACCTCTCATCTATGTGGTGATTTCCCCGGGATGCCAGTGTGAGAAAAGGCCAACGGTGAGGCCCTGACTATTCTAAAAGAATATCATACTATAGACAGCATCAAGAAAGCTTTCTGATGAAGACAGCAAATTTCAGGCTGTTGTCACAACAGTTTGTCATAGAGAGGTGTATTTTTGGATACATCTTGGTACTAGTAGAGAAGAGAAGGCAAGATGGTGGTGATCATGTTACTCCTGGGGCTTATAAACAATAATGTAAGCTTAAAAAAAATGCCCAGCAGAATAAAGTAAATGAAATTTGCCATTACAACTTTTGCTAAAGTAAGGAACACATTATGTAAAACCTAAACAGATGATACTTCCCCTTTAAGTCCTGATAGCCTGGCTCTGCAGTGCCTGCTGCTTGCTGTTAGCAATGAAATGTGCTCACTGCTGGACAGCTTTATCACCTACTGTACCTACTTCTTCATTTCAGACATGCAAGCTTGACATCTGAAAAGCTAGCCTTGTATCTTTTTGGCACACGATTGAAAAAAACAACTATTTCAAGATGCTTTACTTATTCAGAAAATTCTGAAAAGTGAATTGGGCGCACAAGATCTCTATGCCTATACAGTAACTCAAGGGCTTGGTGGGATTTGCTTGAATGTCACAGATTGATTTTAGTTTTCTCTGTTCTTTGAACATTTTTCAGTTAGGGCAGGAAAACAAACTAGTTTATATACATAAAGCAAATTTTAAAAAAAATGCAAGTTTAGTTCATTATCAATATCACCTACTTAAAAGAAGGTAATGGAATTAAAGAACAAAACAAAACAAAACACTTTCTTGGATTTTTCAGTGCGGTTTCCAATGCCTAGGTTTCCTTTGCACAGGACACAGCAGCTCCTTATTCAACCCGTGTCCCTAACCTCTTCTGTATCGAGATGGAAAAAGATCCATTTGCAAGCTTGAGAGGAGATTGGTTTTATTAACCCTAATGTAACTGTTGACAACTGCACGAAACGAGGATGAAATAATACCTCCCACAGGGGGACCTGAGGGCATACAAATATTGCAGTTTGATTGCACGTCATGAAAATGTTTGTTCAGCACAAAACTAGCTCTGCTAACCTTATCTTTGCATATCATATAGCCGGCTGAGTAATTTAATCTAAAATTGTACCTGGCAAGTTACTTTTAATCATGAAAAGGCAGTAAGTTAAACGGAAAAAAGAATCCCGGGGAAGCCAAATTGTCGTAAACTAATTAATCTGCAAGAAAATTAATGGCACAGTTATTATCCAGTCAGCTTTAGCGAGTTTTATCATGTGCACCCTGCCTTGTATACATTTATTCTGACCCTTATCTTGTGAAGCCTAAATTGGGGCAAGCAGAGGAAGTAAAGATGAGGAGGGGATTATATTCTTTCCAAAAATTACTCGAATTCATGATACTTTCCTCATGTTCCAAACTTTTTAGACAAGGTTAAATTAGTACATTCAGGCCAATTTGATTGACCTTTTTTTTTTGGTTTTTTTTTTTCAGAAAACTAAAGGGGTGTGGAACAGAGGAATACTGTAAGGTTCAACCCTCATTTCAGGAGAATTTCCAGTGCATTAAAATACAATGCAGCAAAAGCCTAATGCCGCCTTCTGCTAGCCTTCTTCCGAAAGCTGCAGCCTTTCCTGAGCGCTGATCTGTAACCTGCACCAGTTCACTGAAGTCACCTCCAGCCGCGCGCTGGTGCACCGCACAGTGCAATGGGAAGCAGGGCTTTGCATTGCTTGGGAAAGAGCAGGGCTTTAAAAAAAAAAAAAAAGGCTGGTAGCGCTAGAGCAGTGCCTCCGTGCCGCTCGGACAAACGGAAATCTTCCATGGCAGGACTGTTTGGCATTCCTAGAAGCTTCTCGTTCTGTACTTACAGTCTCCAAAGACGGTGGCCGGGTCTCTGTGCGGCAGGACGGCGGCGACCACATGCTGCAGGGACTCCCAAGTTCTGTCCATCTTGGTTCTGCCGCTTTCAGACTGCTGCCTACACAAAGTCTCCTCATGCCTGAATGACTCCACTTCTGTACCAGATTTGTGCAGTTCATTGATGCACTGAATTACTGAGGAATCCCTTTCAACATCTGCCAATCGGGTATTGCCCGGAATCTAAAGAGCCCCCTTAGGGGGTCCTCCTCCCTGGCTCGCTTATCTTTGTTGTGTGCTGAGCTAATTAGTTGGAAGGCTGGCTTGACAGGCTCGTTCCTACCGCTTCCTTTCGGTGGAACACACCCACCTACAGGCTGGCTAGAGCAGCTAATCATGAGAAAACCATTTCTCTTTTCATCCGGACATGGACCGAAGGAACGTGCTGAAGCAGACATAGTTTTCCTTTCCCCCTGAAGGTATTGAAAAAAAAAAAAAGAGAAAAAGAAGGGAAGGTATTTGTTTTCCCCCAGTGCAAGAAGCTTGAATGGTGAGAAAACTATTCTGTTGACAGAAACTGCAGGTAAACTCTTGTGACAGCTGCCTGAGGGGTATGAGCGCAGATACTTTTCCCATGGAAATAATTCAATATTCCTTTTATCCAGTGCACGTTGTTACATTGCACAGAAATGACAATAGTACCTTGCTTTTCGATGATTTGTTTTAAAATACTTCTAGGCTGCCTGCTCAAAGTAAATCGCAGCGGTTTACAAGATAATGTACAAAATAAAAGTTAGGTTACCAAAAAGGCACATAACATAAAAGCGCCTACATAACAATAAAGTGATTGCCAAGGCCTTCCAAATAGTTCATGGTGTTACTCCTCCAACTCCTGCTTAAAGAGCCCTGATGATGTGCCTCAGATAATCCTCTGCACTTTAAACTCTAACTCCGGGAGGCACCACACAATACTCTCTATTCTCCTATGTCTCTCAAGGAAATGAAAGCTTTAATTTTAGCTATGTGAGAGTGGGGTGGGGGAGGGGGTGTAAATAGCAGGTTTTGTAGAAAAATCACCACTTACAAAAACCACCTAAATCCAGGATGAGAGGAGTACTGGCAAAAGGTGAAACAAAGCAAAATTCTATTTTAAGATTTACTTTGTTTTACTTTTTTTTTTTTTACTTTTTGTTTTTACTTTGCACCCCTGTTCTATGTGAACCAGCATGATGTGATTGCTATCTCGAATGCCGGTATATAAAAATCCGAAATAAATAAATAAATAAATAAAGATATTTGTTTTGCTAAAATGAACTGATTTTATGGAAAAATCTTATCACTTTAGTTTATACATTATAAGATTATGCAATTAATAAGACTATGATTAAGATTATGTAATTAATACACACACGCTGCACGCTATAATTTGCACAGCCAAAACATCCTTGCTCCACAAAGTTTGCAAACTAAAGTTAAGTATGTTGCTCAAGAACACACTGTGTCATGGATAGTGGAAATGAACCAAGGACTCCAGGCTCACACTTTACCCGTATGCTACAGAGGCAATCGTTAACTTGCTAATGCAAAGAAAATGCTGATTCGTAGGGATGAGTTTCTTGGGCAAAGGCACCGACCCTATTCAGTAATTAAATGGCCAATATTCAGAAAACGATTGAAAACATGGCTCTTTGAAGAAGCATTCAAACAACAAGTGGACATAAGGCCTGCCTCTCAAGCTGAGTTCCTCAGCACCTAAACTGTGCTTTTACAGCAGAAACTGCTGACTCAGTTCAAATTGCTGCACCATTATGATTCCCTACCAAACCTCTACTTTACTGCATATCACCTTATCCAGATGTCACCAAAAAGACTACTTATAATCTACCCCAAAACTGCACTCACACGTCCCTACCTGATTATACCTTTCCAGGCTATTTATTTTACATTCCACTTTTTTGCAGCACTTCAAAGTGGATTACATTCAGGTACAGTAGGTATTTCCCTATCCCCAGCGGGCTTACAATCTAACAGGCCGATACAGTACAATGCACTCCAGTGGAGCGCACTGTTAACCCACATTTGGACGCGTGTTTGACGCGCTAGCTTTACCCCTTAGTAGCAAATGCATGTTGATGGCCCTATTAGTTATTCCCGCGCGATACAGAAAGTAAAATGTGCAGCCAAGCCGCACATTTTACTTTCAGAAATTAACGCCTGCCCAAAGGCTGGCGTTAATTTCTGCCAGCACCGGGGAAGTGCACAGAAAAGCAGTAAAAACTACTTTTCTGCGCACCCTCCGCCTTAATATCAAGTAAAAATAAAAAAAAAACAAAATTAAAAATCGGCCCGTGGGTTGGAAGACGGATGCTCAATTATGCCGGCATCTGTTTTCCGAACCCGTAGCTGTCAGCGGGTTTGACAACCGACACCGGCAAAATTGAGTGTCGGCTGTCAAACCCGCTGACAGCCGCTGCTCCTGTCAAAAAGGAGCGTCCCTAATGCCTCCTTTTACCGCGTGCCCTAATTTGCATAGGCCACCCTCCTGAATCACGCGCCCAGGAGAGTGGCCTGTGCGCGCGCCGGGAGAGCGGGTGCTCGCCAGCTCTCCCGCACGTTTTTCTGATTCGGCCTGTAAGTTTGTACCTGAGGCAATAAAGAGTAAAATGACTTGCCCACAGTCACAAGGAGTGACAGAGGAACTTGAACATTGGTCTCCTGGATTATAGCCCACTGCTCTAAGCACTAGGCTACTCCTCCACTCAGTTTAATGTACCCCAAAACTATTCCCAGTCCTTAAACTCTATAGCTTTCACACCCTTGATGTCTCTAGTTCATTTCTACCTCCTGATGTTATTCTGATTCATCTTTCCACTTCTGTGCCTTATTTAACTACTACCTTTACCTCATTATGCCTCTCCAGATGTTATCATGATACATCTTTTTAACTTTACCAACCATGCCTTATTTAAATATTAGGTATAAGCATTTGTTCCACAATGGAAAATACAATGAATTAGTTGATACTTGGTTCAGAGCATCTGAATAGAATGAACCCAAATTCTTCTCAGCTCATTGGTTCGGAGCCATTAAAGTCTATGTGGGAAGCAAAGCAGTGCACCTGAAGCCAGACAGAGAAGGTCCAATTGGGGACGGGGCAAGGAAGGAGTAGGACCAACCATGTTTCAGCATTTGTTCAACCAGCCTATCCATTCCCAGCGGCAACTGCATGCCATGACTTCATCAATATTTCGTAAGCAAAAATGAAACTACGAGCACTTTGAGCGTGACCATTTTGTTACATCGTTCTTTTGATGGATATCAGAGAGAGAAGGCAGAGATTCTGAAGCTTCTTGTTTCAAAGCTTAGAGTAAAAGAAAAGATTAGAAAAAATATTTAGATTAATTTATAGGGAAAAAGTTAATTGTGTTGTGGGAGTCACTCACTAACATTGTGCTTAGCTGTGGTTCGGGATGCTACCTAGCAGCAAAAGAAAGTTTTTATTTTCTGTGAGAAGATTACAGTGTGTATCATCAGGGTTTGACTGCCACTTAGGGTTGCCGACTGCCAGGTTTGGACCGCACAGCCAGGTTTTTAGGCATGCTGTGCACTGTCCAGTGAGAACTACCAACCGTACACTAAAAAGTCCAGTGTTGCAGGTGGCTCCTCCTGTCCCCCACAGTCTCCTATCTCAGGGAAAGAAAAGCAGGGTCGGAGCCTCTCACAGGGCAGCTGCGTTGTATACCTGCCCCCACCTTTTTTCTTATGCTGCGATTGGACAGCATAGGGAGAGGAGGTGGGGACAGCAGCGCCCTCGGCAACCAGTGGCTCCACAGATCTCTTTAGCAATGACCCTCTTGGTCTCCTCCTCCTCCCCTCCCCCCTCACAGCATGCTGGGCCAGGACCTGAGAGAGGGGCTGCAGTGAGCCAGCCGAGACAGATACAGGCACAGAGGAGCTGGCGGAGAAACAGACAGACAGATGGAGGTACAGGGTGAGGAGAAGGGAAAGACACAGAAGGGTCAGAGACAAAAGGGGAGGAAAGGGGAGACAGACACATGGGGAGCATGGAGGGAGGGAATGGGTCACAGGGTCTCTTGTTCAGTCTACCCGATAGCTGCTGCTGCTGTCTGGGAAATTGCTCTACAGGCTGATTCTTCCCGCTCAGGTCTCACTCTGAGCCCATGCCTTGTCCCTTAGCAACTTGGAATTTACCTGATGTTAAATAAAAACTTATAGTGTACTGCAGTGACCCCTTTCCCCCTTTCTGCCCATGCCTGTACCCCTTTCTTGGCCCTTTCCCTGCCCAACATCCCCTGCCCTGAACCCAGTCTCCCCCCCCCCCCCCCACCTGCTCCCCTCAGGCTGGGCTGCCCAGTGCCTCAGACAATGTAGGTAATATGACTGGGTGGGAGCAGGGTGCGAGGAGGGGTAGGCAGTGCCTCCTTGGATGACCTGACTGGCGGCCAGTTGAGCCAGCAGCCACATAGAGGCTAAGGAACGCTTGTCCCACTACAATGGTGGCATGCAGCACTGGTGGCCAACCCTCTGGTGAGGTGCATTAGTGCTCCCCGCTTGCCTCTCCTGACAGCCCTGGCTCTCCTCTTTCCCTCCTTCCCTGCCCAGCATGCTTCTGACCTTCTGAGGTCATGTGTGAAATGGAGAGGGAGCAGGTATGACTGAGTGTGTTCAGGGACGGCTCAAGGCAACCTGCTGCCTGAGGCAAGGAACGAGGTGGCACCCCCCCCCCCCCCCCCCCCAGACATCCAAAAAGCATACCCTCACAAACAGATTTATTTATTCTTGGATTTATTAAACTGCTTTTCATTTTTCTCACGGATCTTGCCCTGTGGACCTTGCACATCTTGGCCCAAAGAGAAAAGTTCTCTCCAGGACAACATTTAGATGTGGGCAATCCCCACCCTGTACACTCAAGGCTGGGCCCAGAAACAGGCACAGTTAGCCATGGCAGAGGAGAGCAGCATCTATTTTATGAGTGACATCTGTACCAGCCAGAGTGTTATGCATGTCTGCCTTTCCCTGACAGCACACTGGTGGCAGCTGGATGAGGCAGGATCAGACAGCGGCTCTAGCAGGAGGGCACCAGCAGGGTACAGCTGGGCTGCACACTTACTGTAAGTGAGGGACCAGAGCCACCCTTAAGTCCATATCTTAGCAGTGATAAGGAGGATGATGGAGGAGGGCTAGTGGCTAGGATGGAAGCATCAACATTCATTGCTTTTTCTGTTACAAAAGTTGGCAGAAACATGACCAGGGTAGTGGGTGATGGGAGCTGGACATTTACTAGTGAAGGTGGCAGCTTTAAGAACATAAGAAGTTGCCATACTGGGTCAGACCAAGGGTCCATCAAGCCCAGCATCCTGTTTCCAACAGTGGCCAATCCAGATTACAAGTACCCAAATATTAAATAAATCTCAATAATGCCAGTAATAAGCAGTAACTATTCCCTAAGTCAACTTGATTAATAGCAGTTTATGGACTTCCCCTCCAGGAACTTATCCAAACCTTTTTTAAACCATTTACACTTATCTGCCCTAACCAAGGCTGGCAGAACCACCAGGTGAACTAGCCCTGGGCCTAGGGCGCCAAACATTAGGGGGTGCAAGCTGTGAAGGATCACGAGCTGCAGCAGCAAAGAGCAGTGGAGATTGCTGCTGCGGCGCTTCCACTCATGGACCAACATGGCTCACACCCCCTAAAGGGGGGTGGCGGCGCGACTGGGCGGGCTCAAGGCAGAAGGCGCCTGGGGCGCCTAATCACCTTGCACCGGCCCTGGTCCTAACCACATCCTCTGGCAACAAATTCCACACTTTAATTGAGAATTCAGTGAAAAAGAATTTTCTCTGACTTAAATGTGCCCCATGCTAACTTCATGGAGTGCCCCCTAGTCCTTCTATTATCTGAAAGAGTAAATAACCAATTCACATTTACCTGTTCTATCTTCTCATTATTTTAAACACCTCTATCATATCCCCCTCACCAATCTCTTCTCCAAGCTGAACAGCCCTAACCTCTTTAGCCTTTCCTCATAGTGAAGCCGTTTCATCCCCTTTATCATTTTGGTTGCCCTTCTCTGTACCTTCTCCATCACAATTATATCTTTTTTGAGATGCGGCAACCAGAATTGTACACAGTATTCAAGGTGGGGTCTCACCATGGAGCGATACAGAGGCATTATGACATTTTCTGATTTATTCGCCATTCCCTTCTTATAATGCCTAACATTCTGTTTGCTTTTTTAACTGCTGCAGCACACTGAGCCGACGATTTCAATGTGTTATCCACTATGACACCTAGATTTCTTTTGTAGGTGGTAACTCCTAATATGGACCCCAACATTGTGTAACTATAGCATGGGTTATTTTTCCCTATATGCATCATCTTAAATTTCATCCACATTAAATTTAATCTGCTATTTGGACACCCAATCTTCCAGTCTTAACAAGGTCCGCCTGCAATTTATCACAATCCGCATGTGATTTAACTACTCTGAATAATTTTGTGTCATCTGAAAATCTGATCTTGCTCGTTGTACCCCTTTCCAGATCATTTATAAATATTAAAAAGCACCAGTCCAACTATAGATCCCTGAGGCACTCCGCTGTTTATCTTTATCCACTGAGAAAACTGACCATTTAATTCTATTCTCCTATTTCATGACTTTTCAGTTTTCTTAGAAATCTTTCATGAGGAACTTTGTCAAATGCCTTCCAAAAATAAAAAACACTACATCTACTGGTTCACTTTTATCCACATGTTTATTAACCCCTTCAAAAAAATGTAGCAGATTTGTGAGGCAAGACTTCCCTTGGGTCAATCCATGTTGGCTGTGTCCTGTTAATCCATATTTATTTATATGTTCTGTGATTTTGTTCTTTAGAATAGTTTCCACTATTTTTGCCGGCACTGAAGTCAGGCTCACTGGTCTGTAGCATGAAGGGTGGATAGCTGCTCCATAAGAAGCAGGAAACAATCAGGGAACCTGTGCATCAGCTTATTTACAGGCCGATACAGAATGGTGCGCTCAGCTGAGCGCACTGTTTAGCCCCTTTTTGGCCGCGCTTTTTTGATGCGCTATTATTATCCCTTATTCTGTAAGGAGTAATAGTGTGTGGAAAATGCACAGCCAACCCTCCCAAAACTAATAGTGCTCATCACATGCAAATGCATATTGATGAGCCTATTAGTTAAGTCACCCAAAATATAGAAAGTAAAATGTGCGGCCAAGCCACAAATTTTACTCTCAGAAATTAACGCCTGCCAAAAGCAGACGGAACTGGGCAAGTGTACAGAAAAGCAGAATAAAACTACTTTTCTGTACACCCTCTGACCGGAGGTCCCAAAAATTAAAACAAAACAAAAACTTCTTAAAAAAAAAATCTGCCCGCGGGTTGGAAAACGGATGCTCAATTTTGCCGGCATCCGTTTTCCAAACCCATGGCTGTCAGCGGGTTTGACAACCGACGCCGATAAAATTAAGTCTGTTTTCAGACCCGCTGACAGCCTCCTTATTAGCGCGGGTCCTCATTTAAATAAAGAATTGCAGCGTTTACTGAACTGGCCTGTTAGAATGTAAACATGAGTTGGACATCCACCTATCTAATGTTGCAGAGGTTAGTAGACCAAAGGATATCCATTCACAAGTTGTCTGTGGATGCCAAAATCAGTGTGTATTGCCCTCTGGTGCATCAGGATTAGTTACACATGATACAGAGAGATACAAGTCCTGAAGTCCTTCAAGGATGCCATGGAGGACCTGAGTTCAAGAACAGCTACACTGAGCAAACTCATCCCCATAATCAATATCCTGGAGGAGAAGTCAGAGGATTTATGGCAGAGAACAGGGTCTCAAATCAGAGGTTTAGTCTAATATAATTGAGCAATCTGGATTGGTAAGTTTACAGTAATTTTTTAACTTTATTTTTATTTTTCTAAGAATTTATTGATTATATTTTGTTTTTTATGATTTGTTTGTTGAGTTTATTATGAATGTGTTTATGTTAAACCGCATATCAAAATTTCTATGCGGTATATACATTTTTTTAAATTAAATAAAAAAAACTAAAGAAAGAAAGAAAGAAAGAAAGAAAGGGGTGAATGCTCTTGGACTCCTTGCAGCTGCAACTGCAAAATCAGTTCAAATTCCTTACTCAGCTGGATTCTTACATGCTGGACAACTTGCTTGACCCATGGGTGAAAAGGAGTATTGCTCTCCAGTCTGGCACTCTGATATACTGGAAGGAGAACATTCAACCTTTATCACTTAGGATGCCCTATATCAGTCAAATGTATTCACATTGCATCCAGATAAAGAGTACACTTAATTTGTAATTCAGTAAATTGCATTCGATGTGTACTTCACAGCACTCAATATGTCTCCAGACTTCAGTTCAACGAACTATACACAGAATAGGCAAAAACACAGCTTCAGAATGCAGCAATAGCTTGACTTAATAGGTCCTGACACCAGTGTCTTGGAGGATTCTGCTTCAGGGGACCTATAGAGGACATCTACAACAGTAGTGTGTCACTACAACCTTTATCAGAAAAGCACAATGAACTTGGAACCAGTCACACCTTGATTTCTCCATCACATGGCTTTTATAACTACCAATCACAAAAAAGGTTTGGTGCATTCATTCATAAAACAGCAATGAAAAAACACACATGACCACTACAGACCAATGACTAACCCTATAATATTTTTATTTATTAAAAAAAAAATTGCGAGGATCCAAGATGGCCGCTCGTATTGAGACCTAAACGGGAACGCTCTGCCTTTGCCTTTTGTTTTTTGGAGAAAAATGCCTGCTAAGAGGAAGGGCAGAGTTCGGACTTACCCGACCGAAACAAACCCTTCCCCGAGTATCCAGACAGAGATTACCCATTTCGTGAGTCCAACACCTCAACAGAGAGCTGAGGAAACCGATGCGCAGGAGAGCGTGGAACGGCTAACCTTGCCGACGGGGGAGGTGTCTCTAAGCCCGGAGCAGAGAGAACCACCTATGCAGAGCGCAGCAGAGGAGATGTGGAGTGGAGGCACGGCAGCGATTCAAGCCGGCCAAACTCCAGGGTTTACCTCACTGACTCGAGACGGGGCAACAGCCGGACCTTTAACATCGAGCCCGGTGGAGAAGCTAAGATCTGAGGGGCTAACCGTAACCAGTACGAGCCTGGGTGAAGGTATGTCCACAGAAAATAGCACAAAGAAAGACCTAATTGCCATTCCGGAGAGGCCTGCGCAGGTGACTCTAGAATCCCTCTGGGAGTTTATGGTGGGCATGGCCTCGGCAATAAACTCCATGAATGGAAAAATGGAGATTTCTAATTTGCAGAGCGTTCATAAAGTTGATGCAGTGCAAACACAACTAGACGGTATGAAAGGGAAAATAAGTAAAATGGAAGAAGAAAATAAACAGTTTCAACAGTATAAAATTGCAGCAATTAAAGATTCTCAAGCTATCTCCAGACGCGTAGAATTTATAGAAAATAAATCTAGACATTTGAATCTACGATTTACCAACTTTCCCAAAGTTGTGGGAGAAATCCCTTACACAACTTTGAAAAGATTCATACAAATGAACTTGGAGATAACAGAAGAAAATCTACCTTCTATAAATTCCTGTTTTTTCCTACCTACATCGACGCGTACAGGAGATCCTGCAAATGTTCCCTTTGCAGGGAACCTGACTGGGTTCCTTGAAGACTCCACATTACAAGTTATAAATAGGGGAACACTGTTGGTGTCATTTATTACTGTCAAAGATATTCGTCTAGTGATGAGAGCATATTTTCGGAAATATCCGCATAACTTTCATGAGGCTGTAGTAAAAGTTTTTCCTGATTTAGCTCCGGCCACACAGGCCAGGCGTCGGGGGTTTATAACCCTCAGACAAGAGGCCATAGGGCTGGGCTATACTGTTAAAATACAATTCCCTTGTAAATGTTTTCTCATGAAAGATAATGAACGTTATGTATTTTTTATTCCTGAGCAATTAAAGGAGTTTATTGAGGCCAGGAAAGTTAACATCCTAACCTAAATTGAAAGAAAATGGATGTGTTGTTACGAGCAGCCTGTTTAAATACTGATTTATTGTCCTAAAAGTGTTCCTTTAAAGATTTCCGGATCTACAAATTAATACTCTGCTGGGTGCGAGATTCAATATATTAAATAATGTTAGAAATTATATAAGTATTTTGGTCACCGGTGTTTAGAAAATATTTATATAAGTTACTCCTTGGTGGTGAATGTTTCTGTTTTTGAGTTTATGAAGGTGACAAAATAATTTTGTTTTTCTGTTTGTTATTGGAATCGCAATATTTCTTTATAAGCAAAAATTTTTTGTTTATGTATTAAAATAAATAAATAAAGAATTAAAAAAAAAATTAAAAAAAAATTGGGCAAATCTACCCCATGGTGTATAGCTGTAATAAATTGTATCAGCAAAACCTTGAGATCACAAAAGGCACTCGAAAGAATGCAGCCATTCAACATCCACATTCCTTACTATAAACCTCCCTCTGCTTGATTTCCCTGACTTTTCATGCAAGTGGCAGAATGAGTGAGAGCACAGCTACACCAAACTAATGCCTTTAGATTTTGGCCTCAACGCCTGATGTATTGTTGCCAGTTGCCATTCTTACTGCCTCTGCCCAACCTGCTTCCTCAAGCACTGCCTCTCTTCTGATCCAGCACTTTATTGTGTGTCTTTGCCAGGTATCACTCCTCCTGCCCTACCTCTTTACTCGTTACAAGAAAAACATTAAAAAAAAACAAAAAACAAAAACAAAAACAAACAAAAAAAACAAAACCTTCTCCTCTAGCCCTTTGTGAATGCCTGGGAATCATGGATCTTTGCTGCAGTAGACGCAGCTATTGCTACCCACTGCCCTGCCTCTCTTCTGGGTCGCTGCCTTGCTGTAGGGTCGGGTTACTCTTGCTGCCCAGCCTGCTCCTCCTGCCCTTCGTCCCTCTTGGTTTAGTGCCTTGCTGAGTGGATGCTACTCCTTTTGCTGCCTCACTCTGCTGTCTCTGCCTTGGGATGTTGATGATGCCCCTCCTCATGCCGCCTCAGTGGAGGTGTCGATAGCATTGCGATTGCTAATTTGCTACCATATCCCTCACTCTAAGCCTTGGGGTATTGATGCCACTGCTTGGATTGCTTTCCTCTCTTTGGGTGGCTTGGGATCTTCATGCCACTGTTGGTACTGTTTTGTGTCTCTGTTGGTGCTGTAAGGCGGTCATGCCACTGTTTGTGCCACTTTATTCCTCTCACAGTGGATTAGGGTATTCGTACTCGTGTTGGTGCCTTTTGCTCTTCTTTTGGTAGCGTGGGGTATAGATGCCAGTTTTGTTGTCTCAGGGTGCTGTTGCCTCTGCTGCAGATGCCTGCCAGCAAGTTTCATAAAACTTGGATGGTAAACCCCAATGTCAGAATGAAAAATAGGATGCATTGCCTCCCCCACTGACGTTAATGGAAACATAAAATGAAAGAGCTTTTGATTTGAACTGAATGAAACAGGAAACAGAGCAGAAAAAAAGAAGCTGAACTGAAATTGTTTTCCATGCACACCCTTATTAATTACTACCCTGGTACTTTATCTAATTCTACATGTATCAATGTAGTGTAGAAATGTTGATGTAATTTCAATCTTGCTGTAACTCACTTTGAGCTCTTTAATTGGAAAAGCGTATAATAAATAAACAATGATGATCTCCAGATTACAGCCATTTCTTTTTATAATTTCAAATAATTAGCTGCATAATCATTATCAGCTGCGGCAGACATCAGCACGGTCTTCATTGTCTAATAAAAGGTTATAAGATATATTAAATGTTTTGGTGGCCTGGATGTTAAAATATCACAACATGGCAAAAAATTATGTTTCACCTGCTGTTGCCACCACAATTGTCACTGCCATCTCCACATCCTTTCCACTATGGCTCCCTCCATTATTTCCTTGCCACTACTGTTGTCTGCTTTCTCTAGCTCCATTGTTATGTCAGACCAGGTCAATCTGATGGTCCTGTAGGGATCTGATAAGTTGCCACCTCCCCCGCCTTGTATTTGAGAATATTACAATTCCAACTGTGGCCACGCGAAGAGCTTAGGAGTAATCCTGGACAGAATCTCCATATGCAGGCAGCATATTAAAGCTGGAGTGGAGGGGAAGCCTAGTGGTTCGAGCAGCAGGCTATGAACTTGGGAGACCAGGGTTCAAATCCCACTGTTGTTCCTTGTGCCCTTGGGCAAGTCATTTTACCCTCTAATGCCTCAGGTACATACTTACATTATAAATCTTCTGGGGGGAGGGAAATGCCTACAGTACCTGAATGTAATCTGCTTTGAAGTGTCAAAAAGCAGAATATAAATAAAGCAGTGCTTACTGTGTTATGCTAAATTTCTTTTGGTTGATCAGGCCATGATTTTATCAAGCATTAACTATTGTAACACCTCAGTATCTTGGTCTGCCAGAATCTGCATTGCAAGCACTACAACTCTTGCAGAATAGGGATGTGCAGAAGGAAAAAATGTGTTTTGTTTCATTTTTTGTTTCGCTGGGACCCAAATACGGATCATTAGTTTCATAGGGGGAAAAACCAATTTGTTTATTAGTTTCATTCATTTTTCGTTTGCTATTAAAGTCAATGGGGGAAGTATTTGCAGCCTATTTTTGGCTGCAGAATTGGGGTTTTCTTATCAATTCTGATGAAACTTCTGAGGAGCAATCAACAGAATGAGAAAATAGCTCCAAGGTACTTAGACTGTGGCAAAGTGGCACCAAAGTGGCATGAATAGCCTAAGGCACTGTATAGGGGCAAAGGGGTACCAGAAGTGGCAGGAGTGCTTTAACAGAGGCGCAAAGCAGCAGCAAGAATGTCAAAAACCCACCACAGCTTCAAAAGAAAGCACCGATAACAGATGCATGAACCTTCGAAGGCAGCACGACAGGCAAAGTGGCAAGACAAGTGGCATCAACATCCTACAGCACAATGAAGGGGGAACATAGCAAGCAGAAAGACTAGCACCAACTCACTTAGGAACCATGATAGTGACAAGAACACCACAAGGAGTTGAGTGAGACATCTGGTGTATGGCAGCAAATCAGAGTGGCAGAAAGTTGATAGGAACCAGACGAAGAAGATTGGTAAACACCAAAGAGTTTATTATAATAAAAGGCCCAACTTAGAGCTGCTTCAGGGAAGGGACTGTTAACCACTGAAAGTGTTGTTTACAGCAATCATGCGGATAAAATGTCCTTAAAATCCATGTGTTATGTTAAAAAGATCTGTTCAAGCAGGTTATAAAAAATAGCTGGAATGGTGCATTACCAATTGTCCATACAGTTTTCTTGCTGTGAAACTTATACTTCTATGAGTAAAGCATCTTCTAACCACTGCTAGTCAACCAATTATGTACTGTGGGCATGCAGTACATAATTGGTTGGCTAGCAGTGGTTTCACAGTAAGAAAACTGTATGGACAATTGGTAATGCACCATTCTGGCTGTATTTTATAACCTGCTTGAACAGATCTTTTTAACATAACACATGGATTTTAAGGACATTTTATCCGCATGATTGCTGTAAACATCTCTTTCAGTGGTTAACAGCCCCTGAAGCAGCTCTAAATAGAGCGAAACTCAGCCTGAGTCGGGCTTTTTATTATAATAGCAGGCAACACCTGCTAGCAGAAAAGGGCTCCCTAAAATAGGTTTGCCCCAGAGTGGGGCCTGAGCCTTCAAAGTGTGGCGAAGTGGAGGAGGTTTCCATGTGAACAGCAGTTCTGGTTCAACATGGGTCAGCAGATACTAAGAGATGGAATTCTCCCCGGGTGTAGCCTCTTTCCTTTGCACAGGAAAGGGCTCCCTAGAATGGGTTGGCCTCTAGAGTGGGGCCCAAGCCTGGGCAAGTGTGGCGACGTGGAGGAGGTTTGCATGTGAATGGCGGTTCTGGTTCAACATGTGTCAGCAGGTTCTAAGAGATAGGCTACACCCGGGGAGAGTTCCCTTTCCTTTGTGCAGGTATGTTGTGGTTTGATCTGTCACTTCTTCCTGAACTGGTTCACTTCCAGAAGAAAATGGCAATTTTTTCATTTGTGAAAGATAATTCAACAGAGGATGCTTTTAGAGCAATAGAGACTGCTATTTGTGAAGCAAGAAATGAGCTGGAGATTATTTGTGAATACCCATAAGCTATTATTTATTTATTTACTTCTTTTTACTATACCGATATTCAGGACAAAAAGTCTTATCACACCGGTTTACATCAAACCAAACCTGGGAAAGTTACATATAACAAGGGATTAATCAAGATAAAATCAGGATAACCTAGTAAGGATAACTTAGAACATAACTCAGAACTTAGAGAGGGACAGGGCTGCCAGGGTAGAGGAGCTGGGGGGGGGGGAGCGGAAAACAACTAAGTGACTTTGTACCCTACACAGTGCCTCTGTAAACTATGGGAACACAGAGGATGAACTAGAGTACAACTACCACAAGTTTTCTATAACTGTACTTATGCACTTCAGCTGATGACAAAGGAACTTGAAGAGCTCTCAGAAATAAGAAAACTGCTACTCAAGTCCAAATCTACAATATCAACCTATATTGACTTTGTACCCTACACAGTGCCTCTGTAAACTATGGGAACACAGAGGATGAAATAGAGTACAACTACCACCAGTTTTCTATAGTACTAGAATAATTAATGTTGGTGCCTAAGAAAGATTTAGGGAAAATGGCCCATATTATGAAGATCATGAAAACTATTGAGCATATGAAATATGCAAACTCCAAACATCTTAAGTCAGCTTTTTATGTTCTAACATTCCAAATGTTGCAAAACAGGAAAAATAATTTTCTGGAAAGAAGTGATACACAAATACATGAAACTGAAATTAGAGATACTAGAACTAAACTCAGATAGGCACAACGTTTGAGGTCAGGCCCTTATAGTGACGTAAGGGATGGACAGACAGGCACAGCGTTTGGGGTCAGGCCCTTGAGGTGATGTAAGGACTGGACAGTGGACAGTCAGGCCCTTGTAGTGACGTAAGGGCTGGACAGAAAGGCACAGCGTTTGGGGTCAGGCCCTTGTAGTGATGTAAGGACTGGACAGGCAGGCACATCGGTTGAGGTCAGGTATATGTGCTGATATTATCTGGAGCATATGAGGCAGTTGGAGCTGCTGCAAGGCTTTAAATTGCTTTTATTCATCTTGCCATTCACAGGAAAAATCTGGAAACCCAAGCAAAGGCAGGTTTATTTTCTAAAACACTAGCATTTCCATCAACTCTGGTGCCAGCCTTGTGTGATGAGGGCTCATGATATCCCCTGTCATTGAAAATACACATTCACTGGGCACACTGGTTGGTGGACGTGACAGATATCGCTGAGCCACTTTGGCTAGGTGAGGCCAGACAGTGGACTTGTGTGCCCAATATGCCAGCGGATCTGTCTGCATGTCCTTTATGGGCTCTGTGAGATACCGTGTCACTGACATTTGGGCTGGTGTCTCCTTTGCTTGGGTGGGCTGAGAGCCCTTCTTGCCAGCTGCTTTCACTCTAGCCGTTCCAGAACAGATGCTTTTTTAGGGGCAACATGGCTTTGGTGTACTGAAGTGGAGGAGGAAGTACTAGCTGTCGCTGACAGAGTGCTGCTCCTGCTTGGGCTTGCACTACTCTCTGAAGTGCCCGTTGTTTCCTCCTCTGCTTCATGCCTAATCTGTCTCTGCCTATGGCGCTCCTGTTCACGGATGTTTACTAACAGCAGGTCCTTCACAAATGTGAGACAATCGGACTGTAGGGCAAGTTTCCCTTTCACACGGGGATCACAGACTGTGGCAAGCATGTATCTATGGTCTTTTATTAAAGGTCTTAATCTTTCTTTCACCTGCTTCTGCAAAAAGTGCAGACAATGCAGCATCTCCGCTGTCATTCCCTCTTCCTGTTTAAAGCCCTCCAAATTTTCCTCCAGAAAATTAACTATAGGGATGATGTCAGCCAAGGTGGCACTTCTGGAACTCAGCTCCTCTGTGGCATCCTTGAAGGGCTGCAGGATTTTTACCAGCTGACTCATGACTAACAATCATGATGCCCTAGGGGACTCTGCACACCTATGTCCATTTCCACAGAAAGTTCATGAAGGGGTGTAGGCTGCTCCACTAACCTCGGCAGCAACATATAGGTGGAATTCCACCGGGTGCCAATGTCTTTAATGAGTCACTTGTGAGGCATCCTCAAATCAGCCTGCTTTTCATGGAGAACCTGCCCCACCTTCACACTTCTGTGGAAGTGTGCTGCTATGTTCCTGCACTTGTGTATTAAAGTATGCAGGTATTCATTCTCTTGGTGATTGGACTCCAACCCCAGAGCTGACTTCACTACCAGGTGCAGAGTGTGTGCAAAACATCGGATGTTCTGAAAGCGCCCGTCGCATATTGCCTTTACCATTTTTGCACCATTGTCTGTGACAAAGAACCCTACCTGAAGATTCCTGTCTCTCTGGTGTAGCTGCCAGCCCACCAGCATCTGTCTGATGCATGTTAGAATATTGGCTGAGGTATGGGCCTCGTCCGCCAGGTGGGTGTGCAGTAAAGCCCACCTCCACCCTGATACTTGTTCACTAATAGAGCTGCTGCCTGCCCCTGCCTCAGCTAGGTCCCACCAGTGTGCTGTCAGGGAGAGGTAAGAGTGTTCAGCATTCATGGTGGTCCAGATATCGCAGGTGAAATGCACACCCCCCTCTGCCTTAGCTAGCAGCGCTTGGATGTGACCACGACACTGATTGTACCAGCTAGGAATGACCTTTCTGCTAAATGTTGTTCTGGAGGGAACTTTATAATTTGGAACTAAGACCTTCAGCAAATGCTTGAAACCCACATTCTCCACTACCTGCAAGGGCTGGTCATCAAAGGCAATCATTTCCCCAATGCTCCTGGTTACAACTTTTGAGGCTGCCTGCCTCCTTCCCCGGGATAGTGTTACCGAACACTACCCCATTTCCTACATGGTGGGTTGTCTCTTCTGACACATGGCAGGGGGCTGCTGGCCTGCCACCTGACTGCTAGAAGGGGCTGAGGGCGTGGGATGACTCTGCTCCTTTTCAACCACTTTACGCTGCTTGGAAAAAGGGGTCCCCTGACTGGTACTTCCACTATCCCCAGATGGCAGTACTGTTGGGTGTTGCTTCTGCATATGATGCATCATGCCAAAATTACAGGCCGATACAGTACAGTGTGCTCCGACGGAGCGCACTGTTAGCCTGCTATTGGACGCACGTTTTCCCTTACCCCTTAATTCAGTAAGGGGAGGAAAATGCGCGTCCAACCCGCGGCACCTATTAGCGCCCTCAACATGCAAATGCATGTTGATGGTCCTATTAGGTATGCTCACGGGATACAGAAAGTAAAATGTGCAGCCAAGCCGCACATTTTTCTTTCAGAAATTAGCGCCGACCCAAAGGTCGGCGCTAATTTCTTCCGGTGCCGGGAAAGTGCACAGAAAAGCAGCAAAACTGCTTTTCTGTGCACCCTCCGACTTAATATCATAGCGATATTAAGTCGGAGGTCCCGAAAAGTAAAAAAAGTAAAAAATAAAAAAATAAATTTTGAATTCGGCCCGCGGCTGTCGGGCCGAAAACCGGACGCTCAATTTTGCCGGCGTCCAGTTTCCGAGCCCGTGGATGTCAGCGGGCTCGAGAACCGACGCCGGCAAAATTGAGCGTCAGCTGTCAAACCCGCTGACAGCCGCTGCTCCTGTCAAAAAGGAGGTGCTAGGGACGCGCTAGTGTCCCTAGCGCCTCCTTTTCCCCGTTTTTACCGCATCACCTAATTTAAATACAAAATCTGGGAGAGCGGGCGTTCGTCCACTCTCCCGCGGACTTTACTGAATCGGCCTGTTAGTTAGATGTCCCATTTGCTTGCCTCTGCTAATAGCCCTGGCACAGTAATTACACTGAGCAAAACGCGAGTCCTGTCACTTTAAAGTGGCTCCAGATCACAGATTTCTTTCATGATCCCTTCTCTATAGCCTTCGGGGTGGATGCTGGCACTGGAGTTCAAGTAGTGGGTGCACCCTGAGAAGCAATGCCAGGGGCATCAGTCAGTGCTTGCGCTGACTGCTCTTCCTCCTCATCATCATCAGTTTCATCTCTCCCCTGCAGCACTGAAGTGGGGGCTAAAACAGAACTAACAAATCCTCCTAAACCTTCTTCAACTACTACTTCTTCCATTTCTGATGATGAGAATCCCACACAAGATGATTCTTCATCGGAATCAGAAGCAAACGGTGCCTGCACTGCATTGTCAGCGCTAACTAGAGTCTGCTGTCACACTGCTGCTTTTGGGTCTCGCCCTTTTGTCTTGCATGACTCAGCCTCCCCTTCCCTCACCTCCAAAACAACAGGGTCAGAAACAGGTGGTGGCGGTGCATCATCTTTAAATTTCAGTTTTTTCTGGATGGAACTGCCTGCCCCTCCAGAGATTTTAGATTGGAACAGCTCCCTTTTTAACTTTAATGGGGGACTGGCACTGCCTTTTGAAGTACCTTCTCTGCCAGTCCCAATCACTCTTCTACCTTTCCCTGACATCATGGATTTAATAACACTGCCTACTAGGGGTTTCAATTAAAAGAATTATTTCTTTATTGGTGAGTGAACACCTCTGAACCAATATATGAGAGTCTGAAAAACTACACACAGACACACAGTGCAGTGCCTTGCTGTACACTACAACTGAGACTGCTGTATGTTCACAAAAAAAATGTACACTTCAGATGCCTATTGGGGATTTGGATTAAAAGAACACTACTATACCAATATATGTGAGTCTGGAAAACTACACACAGACACACAGTGCAGTTCCTTGCTGTACACCACAACTGAGACTGCTGTATGTTCACAAAAAAAATTTACACTTCAGATGCCTACTAGGGATTTGGATTAAAAGAACACTGCTGTACCAATATATGTGAGTCTGGAAAACTACACACAGACACATAGTGCAGTGCCTTGCTGTACACTACAACTGAGACTGATGTATGTGCACAAAAAAATGAAACTCCAGAGAAAAGACTGGAAGCCTGAGCAAGCACAATTCCTAGTGATTCTGCTTCTTGTTTGAAAATACCAACTCCCAGACAGCCAGTGTAACTCTCACACTATCTCCCACCCACAGCCTGCCTGCAACCTACCCCAGGGGGGTAAGATCAGCAGCAAAATGCCACTGCTGGCAGCTTATCTCAGTGGGAGAGACAGAGAGACAGTCTGAGTTCAATAAAATAAAGTGCAGTAAAAAAAAAGCCTGGCTGGCACAGCAGCAAAAATGAACAAATATTTTTTTCAATGGAAAATTCTATCAAAGCAGCAAGCAATACTAATTTGAGACACTCAGACTAGCTCTGAGTAGCCACCTCCCCAGACAACAGCCAAGAAGAAAGTGTGTGGCGCGCAGCATGCTTAAGGTATAAATAGTACAGCAGGAATAGCATCACAGAGCACTGAGAACAGCGACTGGCTGCATTAGAAAAATGTTTGGCTCTGAGACGTTGGCATTCTGGTCTCCTTGTCAACCTGTCTGACCCACTCTATGACAGGGCTGTGAGGTCACTTATGACTCACAGGAAAGGGCTGGTTGTTGCTATGGATACTCCCTCATGACCTTCTCTCCTATTTCAAAGAGCCGCTAAGAAATAACTGCGAACCAAAAGAATGAAACTAATATGTTATGTTTCATTCGTGGGGGATCGCCATGCATTTCGCAAACCCACTAATCAAACGAACAGGGACTTGTGTTGCGGATTGCACATTCGTTGAAAACGAATGCACATCCCTGTTGCAGAATTCCACAACATGACTGATTTCTGGCCATAGTAGGAGAGCTCCTGTTTCATTTGAGCTTCATTGGCTTCCCGTTCCTTGGCTTATCAACTACAAAGATGCCATGCTTATTCCTAAGCTGCTTGGTATTAATCTTTCCAAATGGGCCAATTCAATAATGCACATCTATAATGCTGACTGGGTCCTAAGGTCCTCCCACTGATGCTTATTCAAGGTCCTCTCCATTTGGAGTGGCAGGCTCACCAAGCCTCATGAGCATTCATTTTTTTCAGATGCCAGTCCAACAGTGGAACTCTCTATCTTTGGCAGTGTGACTTGCCAACTGTACTAAATTCAGAAAACTTTTAAAAATTCACCTTTTCACTCTAGCTTTTAAATGCTGAATGGTTTAGCTTACCACGACCCTGCTGCTTATTGGGTGGCGATAGTGAGCTCAGTTCACATTTTGATTTCAGTCTGCTTGTATTGTTTTAGCCTGCTTGTGTTTTAGTGTATTTTACTGGGTATGTTTATTTATGTTCACGCTTGGAGCTTTAATAAGCAGCTTATAAGACAAATTTAAATAAATTAAATCCTTGTTTTACCCCATTGCACATATGGATTTATAAGTCTAATATCCCTCAAAAAAGCAGGACTATGAGACCATGTATGCTGTGGGGTAAAACAAAACAGGAGTAGATTAGCCTGTTCTCAACAAATGGAGCCAGCTGGCAATGCTACCATGTTAGGCCAATCAACATTAGCCTGATATTATAACTCTTGGAGTAGAGGAATAGCCTAGTGGTTATAGTAGCAGGCTATGACCCATAGAAACCAGGGTTCAAATCCCACTGTCACTCCTTGTGACCTTGGTCTATCCAGTAACGAGCGGTAGGAAGAGCTGCGTTAGTGCCTACGGCACCCGCGGTCACTCCTTGTGACCTTGCTCTATCCAGTAACGAGCGGTAGGAAGAGCTGCGTTAGTGCCTACGGCACCCGCGGTTACCGCACACACAGTGCAGCTCACCTACCGCTCGATCCTGAACTCTAATTTCATGCAAATGTAAACCGCGGCTAAGAAGTGCCCGTGAAGCGTTAGGCCCGCGCAACCCATTTTACTGGATAGAGCGCCTATACAGTATCCTGGGTGCGCGGGCCTAAGGCTTCACGCCACGCTGGTATCTGTCATTTCAAATGTCATTTGAAATGACAGATACCAGGAAGTTGCTTCGCCGCTGTCAGTGTCTGTTCTCCCCTCCTCCCGGAGCAGGGCGCGAAAAGCAGCCTTGCTCCGGGAGGAGGGTAGAATAGACACTGACATCAGCGAAGCAAAAAAAAAAACAAAACCGAAAAAAACCGCGGCCGCGATCATGGGTGCCGGTCTCCGTGGCAGCCCCAGTCCTCTCCCCTGCTCCCAAAGCCCAAAAAAAAAAAAGCGAAAAAAACGTTGCAGCCCCCCTCCGATGTCCGGACTGGGGCTGCCACGGAGACTGCAACGGCGAAGAAAAAAAAAACCAAAAGCAATTTTGGTTTTTTTTTTTTCAAAAGCGACAATTTTGGTTTTTTTCCAAAAGCGACTTACTTTTGGGATCTGTCAAGATCCCAAAAGTAAGTCGCTTTTGGACGCCTGCAAAACTTACTATTCTGAAGCCATCATCAGGAACACATTGCGATCGTAGCTCCTCCCGACGAAGATGGCCGCCTGCACGGGGGGAAGCTACAATTGGCCGCTGAAGACGTGACGTCACGACGTTTGGCCACGTCTTGAGCGACCAATTGTAGCTTCCCCCCGTGCAGGCGGCCATCTTTGTCTTCGTCGGGAGGAGCTACGATTGTAATGCCTTCCTGCTGATGGCTTCAGAATAGTAAGTTTTGCAGGCGTCCAAAAGCGACTTACTTTTGGGATCTTGACAGATCCCAAAAGTAAGTCGCTTTTGGAAAAAAAAACAAATTGTCGCTTTTGAAAAAAAACAAACCAAAATTGCTTTTGGTTTTTTTTTGCTTCGCCGCTGTGTCCCTCCTTCTCCTGGAGCAAGGCTGCTTTTCATGCCCTGCTCCGAGAGGAGGGGGGACACAGCGGCGAAGCAAAAAAAAACCAAAATTGCTTTTGGTTTTTTTTTGCTTCGCCGTTTTTTTTGCTTTGCCGTTGCAGTCTCCGTGGCAGCCCCAGTCCGGACATCGGAGGGGGGGCTGCAACGTTTTTTTTCGGGCTTCAGGAGCAGGGGAGAGGACTGGGGCTGCCACGGAGACCGGCACCCATGATCGCGGCGGGGGCAGGTGAGTGGGGGCTGGGGGAAAGCTTGCCATCTACCCTTACCCATGCCTCTACCGCCTGGGTCAGGGTAGGCGATAAGTTTGCAGGTTAAACGCACGACAAAACGGCACGGAAAGATAGCGATAGTCGGGGCGCGGGTTACGGGATGCTAGGGAATAGCTAATTCGCTCGTTTGCATGCAATATCGAGCTAATTCGCTTGTTTGCATGCAATATACATGCCGCGGGCGGAAGGGGTTGCCCGGGGAATTTAGGATGCGGTAGGAGTAGGTTAAAGGGGATTCGGGATCGCAGGAAGGGCTAACGCGGCCGAAAACGGAGTAAAAAGCGGCTTAGGAGCAGGGTAAACGCGGCCGCACTTTACAGGATAGACCTGTCAGATTGTAAGCCCTGAATGTAATCTACTTTAAAGTGGCATAAACAAAAATCTGAATAATAAATAAGTTGCAGCTGTCTCATGACAGAGGAAATCTTCATCAATGTCCTGAATGAAGCTGTGATAATTATAATTACAAGTTAATAGATTGTTAACCCAGTAGTTTGTTCTGTCTGTTAAAACCAACTCTCTTTTTCCTATAGATTGTGGTTTATGCAACCACAGACACCTACTATAATGCTACTGCAGTCAAAACAGTCTAATTTAAAATAAAACATTTTAGCTATGATTTTGTCCATATCATAAAGTTAAAAAATGTGAATACTTGCAAAAATAAGGCTTCATCTTACTATTTTGTGTTTTTTTTTATGAATGTGATTTGTTTGTTTTTTAAGCATTATTTACCGATTACCTAGTAGGTGTACAGTCTGTCAGAGTAGCACAGCCTGATCATATGGATGAATAGAACATCACAACTTTGCTTTCCCATTTAAAAACAAAATAATAAAAATTCTGGAATCAGCAGGAGGCCCCACTCTGACTACAGAAGTATACATATGAAAGACACCAAGGCGTGGTTGAAAGGGCTCTTCCCAAGTTTCTAAAGCACTTGGCCTTTGGCCTCCCAATGCACTGAGATATGTGATGAAACTCTCAAGTCCACATCCTGTTGTATACTCTGACAAAACCAAACCCTACAATGAGAGAGGAATATGGAAGAGGAACTGCAATGCTTTATTATTTTTTTTAAATAGAAAAAGCAAAAACAATAAAAATAAATCTAAGAGGAAAAATTTGTAAATGTTTGAAAAAGTATATATAAAAAATAAAGGGGTCTTCCCTTGTATAGCATCCCAAATGATTTATAGCAAGTAATCACTGACCCCCTACTCTTCATTTAAACTTGAAACATATTAAAAAAAAAATTAATGAAAAAATGAAAACAAGCTGTGCAAAGAAAACTGTTCTCAGAAAGTAGTCATACTGGACTATTATCTACATGCAAAACACCTGGGAAAAACTGAGTCATATGATTGATTAGATGCTATAATATGATTATTCTACCCAATTCCTTAGTGTACAACCATTATATATATTATATATACATATATTTGATTGGAAAATAGCCAAAGGTAGGCTTTTTTAAATATATTCCAAGAACAACAAATAGGGTGTGCAGTGAAGTGTTTTGATGTGCATCCTTAAAACTAACACCACTATTGAACACACCCAAAATGTGTCAAAATTCATACATCTACATTCCAGACAAATTATTCACATCCCCTGAATGAATTTATACCATCCCTTGATCCCCTGCCTCTTCCTCCCCCTGCACACAAACATATACATACATCAACAACAAAAATTAATTTTCATTTATAACATTTGCTCACTATGGGTCATATTCTATGACCTTCTAATTGTTTTCAGGAGTTTTGAGATGTTCCAGAACAAATCACACACTAATGTAAACTTGAAGTAATTCTGATTGATGTCATGGTAATACAATCCCAGTAGACCACCTATCACAGGTGCTAAAAATGTCAGGTTTTTCTTTTGTTTTTTTTTAAGAATGTCAGCAATATTATTGACACAACCTCTATGTCTCCCATTGTCAGTTCTAATTAAAACAAACTATGCATGAATGCCTATATTTAATAAGAAATTTAGCACAATGTGGTCTTGGCTCTATGTAAACTCAATCATGACCTTTGATGACTTCAGATATTTGAGAAATCTTGCAACTATAAAAAGTAAAAGCTTTTTTCTCTCAAAGATATACAAATCTTAACATTATGTCCTCTCTTTTTTCCCTAAGTAGTTTTGCTGTGTCTTTAGAACATAAAATATGGCATGCTGGGTCAGACCATGATCTATTGAACCCAACATCCTGTCTTTGACCCTGGTCAGTCCTCATCACAAGTACTCCACAGATCCCAAAATATAGATCTATTTCTTGTTACTTCTTCCCAAGCATAACAATGTCTTTCTCTAGTCTAACTGGCTAATAACTTTTTATGGACTTTCCTTCAGGAATTTGTCTGTTGTGTGAGCAGCCTCGAAAGGCCTTGCATTTTGTTATGTAGCGGGGTGTTTTAGTGTGCCCTTGGGCCTCAGCCAGACCCCAGACGGATCCAGGGCCGAACCGAGGGTTGACAGCGTGTTCCAGCATGGCTGACACGGTCTTACCCTCTGCCAGGCCTGTAAGCTCCCAAGGCCAACAACATGATGATGTTGGAATGTGAATGGTCCTCCGACCATTCCGAGCCCTTTCGGACCTGCCGCTTAGATCGGCATGGAGCAGCAGGCCTGGCCTGAGGATGAGGGCAGATGGGCCTTGACATGAAGACATGACACCAAGATCGATGCTACAGCATCGCAGATGAAGACATGACACCAAGGCTGATGCGGACGGCATCAGAGTCGAGGGCTGGCACAAGACATGACACCAAGGCTGATGCGAAGACATCACGGACCAATGGTCGATGCAACGGCATCCTGGACCAGGGTCGACGTGACGACATCAGGAACAAACCTTGGTCCAACATTCTATTTCAGCTGGTCATGTTTTTGAAGATTTTAAATCTGTAGTGTTGATTAAACCCTTACTAAACTGGGGCTCTTTTATTACGATATATGTGCAAATAAATATCATCAAATGAAGATGACTGGTCTGTCTTGTTTAGTTTTGCTTTCTGGCTTTGACAGACCATCTTCCGGTCTGTTTTTTGGGACCCTACATACAAGTTAGTCAGATTTGGGGCAACAGCAGACCCTATTGCTATCACATGAGTCTGGAGATAATACTCATGATCAAACATTAAAAAATTAAAAAAACTGAATTATTCTACTTAGTGCCAATAAAAACTCAGGTGGAATATGAGTAGGACTACTTCTCACTGCAAGCACCTCTTGCTGCAGGGTATTTGTATACAGAGCCGCAATGTTCATTGTAACCAGCTGTTTAGAAGGACCTCTCCCAACTGATGCAATCTTCATAACACATCCGACATGTCTTGCACAAAAGACGATAGCTGAGTTGTAGTACCTCTAAGAAAACAATCCAAAAATTTGGAAATAGGTTCTAAAATCGAATCCCGACCTGAAACAATACATCTAAAAAGGGGATCCAATATCGACTTGTGGATTTTAGGAATGCCATAAAAACAGGCACCATCTGGGTTTTTACTTCCAAAAACGTTCTCTCTTTTTTCGTGAGAAACCAGACTTCATCTGCTATTTTCAAAACAGACCAAATCTTGTTCTGTATCTGACTAGTTGGATCCATTGGTAAAGCAGAGTTGCTTACCTGTGACACCACCGGGGCATAACAGAAGAAGATGAAGTCTGCTAGCCAATTGGATAGTGTCTATTTGGCAATGGCAACTCTCAACTTATTCCTGTCAAAAGAAATAAAAAGTTAGGTGGACTGTCTTGGGTTTCTGTTCACTCCAGATAGAAGGCTAAGGCTCTCTTGCAATCGAAATTGTGTAGCGTTCGTTCGCCTTGGTGCGAATGGGGCCTGGGAAAGAATGTTGGCAGGACAATTGACTGGTTAAGATGGAAATTCGTCACCACCATAGGCAGGAACTTAGGGTGCGTACGCAAGATCACCCAGTTATGATAACATATGGTATAAGGTGAATAAGTCACTAAGGCCTAGAGCTCACTGTCCCTGTGCGCTGAAGTGAACATCACCAAAAATATGACTATCCAGGTCAGATACTTTTATTTATTTATTAGCATTTATGAATCGCTTTCCAGATAAAATCTTATCACCCAAAGCAATATACAAAATAAAACATAAATACAATAAAAATATTCATAGAATAATAAAAAGCACACCCAATTCAAACAAACACAAACAAAAAATAATGTAATGTACAGTAAGTCAGTATTATCATTTCTAATCAAGACTTTATTTCCTAACTGGCAGCGGTTCAAAAGTAGCTTTTATCAGCTGAGCTAGTATCACGTTGAGGTCCCAAGACACAGTGGGAGGCCTTAGGGGAGGCTTCTACCGAAGCAGGACCCTCGTAAAACGTACAACTATAGGCTGTTCAGAGATGGTATGTGCAAACTGCACTCAGATGGACACTAATGGAGTTGGTATTTAAGCCAGTCTCTGATAGGTGTAGAAGGTAGTCAAGCAGTTTTTGTGTGTGGCAGGAAAGCGGATCTAGAACCTTCTGCTCACACCACACAGAAAATTTCCTCCATTTCAGTCTGTAGGACTTTCTAGTGGAAGGCTTTCTGGAAGCCACCAGGACCCAAGACATATCTTCAGAGAGATTGAGCGGCTGCAGAATTAACCTCCCAACATCCAAGCTGTGAGTGACAGGGCCTGGAAGTTGGGGTGCTAGCCTGCCCTGATCCTGCTTGATGAAATCGGGGGAAGTCCCCAGACTGACTGGTCTCCGGATGGACAACTCCTGAAGGAGTGGAAACCAGATTTATCTCGGTCAATGAGGGGCTATGAGGATCATAATCCCTCAGTCTTTGCAAAGCTTTAAGAGAGTCTTCATCATCAGAGGAATCAGAGTATACATGTACAGAAGATCTTTGCCCCAATGGTGGCAAAGGTGTCCAAGGCTGTCTCATCGTCTGACTTGTACAGGGAGCAGAATTGAGTCACCTTCCTGTTGTAGGGGGCGTGAACAAGTCCACATCTGGGTTTCTTCAGAGGCAGATGATCTGGTTCGCTTCCCCCAGTCCAAGGACCACTCGTGGGGTCTGAAGGCACGACTCATTCTGTATGCTATCCCATTCTCAGTTCCGGCCAGTACATAGTCTTAGGTTCTATCCCATGGGACATGGCCCAGGACCAGATCTGGGCCACTTCCCAACAATGAATGTACAAAGTTGTGCCTCCCTGCTTGTTGACATACCACATTGCAACTTGGTTGTCTGTTTGGATCAGGACAATTTTGTTGTCAGCCGATCTCTGAAAGTCCACAGTGCGTACCTGATCACCAGGAGCTCCAGGAAGTTGATCTGACACCATGCTTCCTGGGCGTTTCATAGGCCTTGAGTGTGGAGCCCCTCTACATGAGCTCCTCATCCCAAGGTGGATGCATCCGTGGTCAGGATAATTTGGGCAGGGGGGTTGTGGAAAGATATTCCCCATTCCAAATTTGAGAGAACCTGCCACCAGGACAAAGAATCCGGGAAAGCCAGAGTGACTCGGATGTGAGCCTGGAGGCTTTGTGTGGCCTGGTGCCACTGCGACCTAAGAGTCCATTGGACTCTGCACATGTGCAAGCATGCCACGGGAGTAACATTGACGGTTGTGGCCATGTGGCCCAACAGCCTCAACATGTGCCGAGCCAAAACACTAACCACTTTACTCACCACATAACCTTCTATTTCTTTCACTTTTTCTTTTCATATACGGTAATAATCTATAAGATGGCACTTGTTTCGATTTGTTATGTTTAATTTGATGAGCTTTAATAATTTATGAACTTTATTATTGTATTTTTTATTTTATTATAAGATTTTTTGTAATTTTTAATTATGTTACTTTTATTTTATGATTTGTATCCTTGTACACCATTTTGACTAAACTTTGTTTGTAAAAGCAGTATAGAAACATTTTTTAAATAAATAAATAAAATAAATGGATGCCAAGGTGACCACCCTGGATCATGGCAGGAAGGCTCTTGCCTGAGCTCTGTGTAACAGGGCTCATATGAAGTCCAATCAAGGTGACAGTGACTCCTCTTCCCAGATGGTCAAGTGCAAGGACTGATCGGTCCCTGTCTGAGAGGTGCTCTTGATCAGCCAGTCATCCAAGTAAGGGAAAACATGCACTCCTAGCCTACAGAGTTGCACACCTACCACAGCCAGATATTTTGTAAAGATAAGATGCTAGCTCGAACGGCAACATACTGTACTGGAAGTGCTGTTTTCCCACCACACATCTGAGATACGTCCTGTGACCTGGGAAGATCTCAATGTGAGTGTATGCATCCTATAAATTGAGGGAGCATATCCAGTCCTTTTGCAGGAGGGGAATCGGGGTGCCCAAGGAAACCATCTTGAACTTTTCTACTGTGAGAAACTTGTGCAAGGCCCTCTGGTCTAGGATGGGACAGAAACCCCCTGTTCTCTTTGGAATCAGGAAGTACCAGGAATAAAATCCCTGCTCTCTTTGCCTTAGTGGGACAGGTTTGACTACTCTGGCCATTAAGAGGGTGAAGATCTCCCTTAACAGTACCTCCTGATGTGCCATTGGCATCCAAAACAGTCATGGAGGACAATTTGGCGGGATACCCAATAGGTTCAATTGGTACTCTTGTGGACAGAACCAAGGTTTTACTGGGCCACTGATCCGCAAAGAACCGTAGCCTGCTTCCAACCAGGGGATCCAATGTCACAGCTACAGGTGGCTGGCTCATGCTCCCTACAATCTGGCCAAAACCCCATCCTGGGTTTGGCTGGGAAGCCGGCTGGGGCTTGGGAACTCTCCACTGCCTGGGACAGCCATGGGAGCTCACCCTCTGTGAATGAGAGCAAGGAGCCAGAGGATAGTACTTCCTCTGGAGGTAGAAAGACTTCCTCTGACCCTGCCTTGCAGACCTCCTGGCTGAGGAGGACACATCTGAAGTGCTGGCAGAGAGCTGCTGGAGGGTCTCATGGTGGTCACATAACTGGGCCACCACATCCTTACCTTATCTCTGAAGAGATTCTCTCCTATACACAGCAAGTCACCAAGTCTTTCCTGTACCTCCGGTTGGAGATCCAAGGCCTGCAGCCATGCCATTCTGTGGGCACTAATTCCTGCTGCAGAGACTCTCAATGCATCTCAAAAACATCGTAGGCTGAACAAACCTTGCGTTTTCCACACTCCAGGCCTTGACGCACCAGCGATAAGAAGGGGGTCTTGCTGCTGTTAAAGCAGTTGCTTGGCCACTTCTTGCACCTGCTTCCAGAGGTTACGTGTCCAGAGAGACACAGGCATCGGTGGCACCGGGGCTAGCCCTGGAAAAGATGGACTGGGGGCTGCAGGCCTCGGTGTCCCTGCTGGTCTAGATGTAGCTTCCTTCTCGGAGGAACCGGCCACAAGCACAGTATCGGTCAGGGGAAGCATCAGTTCCCTGCTGGGCATCGATGGCCTCCTGGGAACTGATGCCAACTGGGTCAGTAACACACTGATAAACAAATTAAGCCTTTCCAGCAGTGGTTCCAGCAGAGCGAGCACAGGCACTATCGGTGCCACCGGCTCGATGCCCTGCAATTGCCTGTTTCACCGCCAGCTGGACGCTGTGCTCCAACTCCTCCTCGAAAGTTGCCGATGCCAAAACTGACTGGGAGGCAGAAGGGGTGGCCAAATCTCCCAGGGCTCACAGTTCGGTCCCCCCCTTTCCTTGATCTTTTAAAAAATAAAAATCAGGCTGTCCCCTCCCAGTGACCCACCCACAGTCCCTATGTGTTGCACCACCCCCTCCCCAGACCCTTTTGGACCCTCCCCTGATACCTTTAACCCTCTGCCAGGAGCAAGGTACATAGTTCCCTGCTCCTGGTGCTTCCAGCGCTGATCCCAGCAGAGGATTATAAGGTTATCGTGAGGTGGTGGTGAGGGGTCTCTGGTCTTGGTCTCCTGACACACTTTCTCTGCTTCTTCTCTCAACTCCTGTAGGGATTTGTGGAAACCCAAATTCTCCTTTCAGCTTCACACTCCTTAACTCAGGGGTGGGCAGTTCCGGTCCTCGAGGGCCACAAACCAGTCTGGTTTTCAGGATATCCCTAATGAATATGCATGAGAGAGATTTGCATGCACTCTGCCTCCGTTGTATGCAAATCTATTTCATGCATATTCATTAAGTTATCCTAAAACCTCAACAGGTTTGTGGCCCTCGAGGACTGGATTTTGCCCACCCCTGCCTTAACTCCTCCTGGAACCCCTTACCGCTACTGGGTGTATCACCTGCTCCTTCTCGTTGGCTCTAGTCCCTCCAGAGCTTCCCAATCTGAGGCACCTTCCTTAGTGACCAGCAGCTAATCCTTGTGGAACAATCAATCACTTTTTTCTATCACTCTGATACCTTTCCCTCTTGAACTGAGTTACACTGCCACTCATATTTAAAAGTATGATGTCCAATTATGTGATTTTACAGAATTATTCTGGGAAGAGTTGTGGTGGGGACATCTTGATTGTTGAGTTCAATTATCAAACTTTTAGGGGGACCTATGGACCTATAAATAAATTGTGACTGTGTGTGTGTGGTTTGGGGTGGTGCAAGTCTGAAGGACCCAGAGAAGTGGCTCTTAAACACATCTTGGGGGATTCCCCAGCCAGTCAGGTTTTCAGGATACTGTAGTGAGTAAGCATTTGTGGGAGTGTCTCAGGATCCATGGGTATGTGATGGCTTACAGGTCCCGTGCTGATTTTATTAAATAAGTTTCTGAACTATTTATTCTTGGGGGAATTCTGTGCAATCAAATTTAAAATTCTGCACACTAAATTCTGCATACTTTATATTGGTCAGAATAACACAATATACATGACAGCCTTTAAGTAATTAATTTAAAATGTAATTCAGAAAAAAAGTTATTACTTAAAGATGCAGAGTTTTAAATATTTTGAGCAGAATTTCCCTAGAAGTTCACTGTAAGAGTGTCTCTTCCACCCTCTCTTCCACCCTCTCTCCCTACTCTCCTGACCAGTCTCCTTTCATTTTGCCCTCTCAGTCCCCAACTCCTCCCCCCATGCCACTATTTCTCCCCTTTCCCGCTAGGCTCAGCCTCTTCCACTATCTCCACTCCCAGAGTTTGACCTCTTTCTCACTACTGCCCCTCACACAGGCTCCATCTGTCCCTCTCTCACACACAGCAGGCTCCTCTCTCTATTGGACATACATACTCTCTCATACAGGCTCCATCTCTCTCTCATGCACCCCCCCCCCCCCCCCCCCCCCAATATAGACTCCCTCTCGCACACACACCCATACAGGCTCCCTTTCTCTGTTTTGCACATACATCTTCACACAGGCTTCCTGTCTCTCCTCTTACACACACCCCTGCACACCGGCGCCCTCTCTTGCTTACCCCTCCTATGCATAGACTCCCTCTCTCGCTCACCCCCCCATGCATAGGCTCCCTCTCTCAATCACACACACACACACATCCCTTCACACAAGCTCTCTCTCACACATATACACACCCTCATACAGTCTTCCTCTTTCACAAACACACAAGCATCCTCACATGCACACAATCCTTTTTTCACACACACCAGCTGGGCCAGCTTCATCTTTGCCATGAGCGGAACAGCTTCTGCTCGCGGCACACCGGGGCCTGTTCCATCTTCGCCGCGGACAGGACAGCCTCTGCTCGCAGCACACCAGGTGCTGTTCCACCTTTGCTGTGAATGGGACAGCCTCCGCTCATGGCATGCCTGGGCCTGCTTCATCTTTACCACGAGCGGGATGTCCTCAGCTTGCGGCACGCCGGGGCCTGTTCCATCTTTGCCGTGAGCAGGGCAGCCTCTGCATGGGGCACCCCGGGGCCTGCCAAATTCTGTGCAGCTATGCAGGAGAAGAATTCTGCACTTGAGTCTGCAGTAGTGCAGAACTCCCCCAAGACTAAATATTGCTACAGCTGCCGCGCAAAATCTACAGCCCAATGAGCATATGAGGGAGGCGTGAAAAAATGTTGTTGGATTATTTGAAAATCAATCTGGAGGCAATTCAATGATGGATGTCTCATAATTGCCTGGTACTGAATTTTTCTAAATTGCAAATTCTGTTTTTGTCCAGAACAAAAGATGTCCCCGCAAATCTTGAGATTTCTTAAAGGGTCACACAATGAAAATCGCTTCAGTTGTGAGAGATCTCAGTGTTATGTTAGACTCAAGGCTTTCAATGTCCTCTCAAATTAAACAAATAATTCAATCTGGATTATATAAGTTCCGCTTGTTAAAGAGGCTTAAACCTGTTAGAACCCTCAGATTTTAGACTTGTTCAGTCTCTCCTCCTGGCATATTTAGATTACTGTAATTCCCTCTTGCTCAGTCTTCCTGATTTAACACTACACCAACTGCAGCTGTTACAAAATTCAGCAGCTCGCTTATTATCTGGTAGGACAAGGTTTGATCATATTAACCTGGTTCTTGCTAAATTGCACTGGCTCTCTTTTCATTAAGGATTGAATACAAAATCCTTATGCTTATTCATAAGTTAATCAATCAATCAGGTAAACACTCCATGGCTTGGTGCGACTATAAGAATGTATATTCCTTGCAATCTTTATGATTGCAAAATAAGGGGCTGCTGGAAATCCCTTCGATCAAAGCAGCACACATAGGGGAGATTAGGGATCATACTTTTTCTATAGGTGGACACATCTTATGGAATAATATGCCCAGAATCATTGAGAGGTGAATTATTTACTCCCAAATTTAAGAAAAGTTTAAAGACCTGGTTGTTTTGGAATATTTTGGAATCATACAGGCAGAAGTATTGAATGTAATTGATAGTAAGCCCCGATCATAGAGGAATTCGGAATGAAACCTCAAGATGTTTGCCTTATTTTTAGTTAAATTTTATGCTCATATTTAAGTTTGTAAACCACATTGGTCCCCTGTGACTTTGTGTTATAAAAGTGGCTGTATAAATAAATGGAGCTCCGTCTAAGTTTTTGAGTGGGAAGAAGGAACAGTTGGGGGAAGGGGGGTTCATTCGGCCCACAGTGGGGTCTTTATTCACTAACAGGGGGACTTAGAGCCATAGCTAGTTCTATAAACATTGAGGGGATGAGAGGGGCTAAGGAGGTTACTTCAGGCCTTAGTGGATCTTTTAAACGCACTCTGGGATGGGGTGTTTGGAAGAGCCCGGTAGGGATATTGGCAGGCATGTTAGCTTACCTATGCTTTTCCCCAAAGGTTACCCACATTGAAGGTATAGTTAACTTTTTGTGTTAATGGGAGGGAGTGTGCCTCCAGATTGGAGAAGGGAGGTTGTGGCCCCTCTTCAGAAAAGTGGTAACAGAGGTCAGCTAAACAATGCTCACTCACTATGGGGGTTAGGGGTATGGGCAGTAAGGAATTAAGAACATGTTTGAATGCATTTCTAGATGATATCTAGAGGCATCAGGGACAGATTGGCCTATCAGGGCTTCAGGCATGCCTCGGTGGGGCGGTCACCCCAATCACGTGATAGGTGTTGGTCACCGCGGCCCACATACTTGCAGAGACGCGGTGACCTACAGCAGCCATGTCTCAGAAAGCTGGGGCCTCCCCTGAGTCCCTCCACTTAGTGTTTCCTTCGTATTTTCCCCACAGCAGCAACCCTGGTTCCATGAGCCTATTTGCCACACTTGTCCAGACCCCCCCCCATCATCACCATGGCAGCGGAAAAAACTCTCACCGCCTCCATTCGCGTCTGCCCTGCTTCTGTTTTTGCTGGTGGTAGGTAGCCAGCACACTTTCTGCTGCTGCCTCACTGACGGCTGAATACCTGCCTCCCAGCTCTCACCGCTTTCCTCTGTGGCAGGCTCCTTTCATTGACATGCCGCAGCAAAAATATATATAAACAAAAAACTACTGCGGGGCTTAACAGAACTCGGGCCTTTCCACATCAAATGGCCAACCCCTCCTTCAAAAGTCCACTCAAAACTCTCCTCTCCTGGGCTCTGCCTGGATTTTCCCTGACCACCAATATAAGTAAAAATGTTTGTTTTACTTATTCATAGAGGGGCAGAAAAGCGAACATAAGTCAGCATGATTGAATGTATGAAGCAGTGAGGGTGTGAATGTCAGCATGTGTGAGCGTTAGAGCGCAAGTGTGTCAGTGAGCATGTGTGCAAGGGAGAGAATGACAGCATGTGCGAGTGTTCTTAAGTCTGAGCGTGTGTGTGAGCGTGGCTGGACGGATGAGTCAGTGAGAGTTTGTGTGCCAGTGAACATGTGTGAATATGACAGTGCCAATGAGTCAGTGAGCATGTGTGTGAGAGAAAGTGAGTCAGCATGTGAGAGCAAGCAGGCACATCAGTGAGAGAGGGAGACTGTGTGTGCATGAGTGAGCATATGAGTGTATGTGACATGTATACTAGACAACAATTAATCATGACCATCTCAAGGTGACAGGAATCAAAAGTTCCCAGTATGGAGAACAGGGGATTTTTTCTATCCTTATTAGTTTTAATTATTGGATATAATTTGAGGTGTCTGCTATTTTTGAAATATTTTATTGGTGTTTGGGAAATTTTCAAAAATGTGTATACGAGTTAAATTACTGGATGTTCTAGCCATCAGCTGTTTTGAAATAGCATAATTGTGTACCTTGTGATAGATGTTATCCCAGGACAGCAGGATGTAGTCCTCACATATGGGTGACATCATCAGATGGAGCCCTGATACGGAAAAACGTCTGTCAAAAGTTTCTAGAAACTTTTGGCTGGCACACTGAGCCCACTGAGCATGCCCAGCATGCCATGATATTTTCAGCCACAGGGGTCTCCCTTCAGTCTCATTTGTAGCATTATGCGTGAGCTAAAAAAATAAAATAATAAAACGAAATGGACCCAACTCCGCGGGGTAGTGGGTGGATTCTGTGAGGACTACATCCTGCTGTCCTGGGATAACACCTATTACAAGGTAAGCAATTTTGCAATCCTCACATATGGGTGATTAGCGAGCTACAGGCTGAGTCATTTTTATATTCTACCAACAGCATACAACTTGTACAACAAGCACAACAACAGGTGTACTGCTGGAAAACATGAGGCAGCCTGAAATCACAGCAGGATGGATGTAGAAAGAGTTGGTGTTATACTGGAAATAAGTTTTTTAAGACAGATTGTCCAAAGGCTGAATCTTGTCGTCCTCCTTTGTCCAAACAATAATGAGCTGCATAGGTGTGAATGTTGCAACTTTACATATGTCAAGAATGGGTACTGAATGGTGGTGTGCTACTGATGTAGACATAGCCTTTACTCGCCCCTGGAGAGGAATGTTTGCTTTTTCATAACAGAATTCGATACAGTCTGCTAGCCAGTTGGAGAGAGTCTGTTTACCTACTGCAACTCCTGGTTTATTGTCAAAAGAAACAAAGAGTTGGGTGGATTTCCTATGGACCGCCGTGCAGTTCAAGTAAAAAGCTAGCGCACGTTTAAGGTCTAAGGTGTGTAAGACTCTCTCTCCCTGGTGAGAGTGAGGTCTTGGAAAGAAAGTAGGCAAGACTATTGACTGATTGATGTGAAAATCCGTTACTACTTTTGGTAGGAATTTGGGGTGAGTGCGGACTACTCTGTCATGCAGGAACCTTGTGTAGGGTGAGTATGTGACGAGAGCTTGCAACTCACTGACCCTCCTAGCTGATATAATGGCTACTAGGAAAATTACTTTCCATGTAAGAACTTTTTCATCACAGGAATGTAGAGGCTCAAATGGTGACCGCATGAGTCTCGTCAGTACTATATTTAGGTCCCATTCAGTGACCGGTGGTCGAAAGGGAGGCTTAAGATGAAGCAAGCCTCTCATAAACCGACTTACTAGGGGTTGTGCTGTTATTGGCGCATCCCCTATTCCCTTGTGGTATGCCGCTATGGCATTAGGTGTACCCTTACAGAGGATGTCTGGAGACCAGAATCTGAAAGGTGGCATTAGTAATCTAATAAAGAAGGAATGGGGCAAGAGAAAGGGTCAAACTTTTTGTGTGCACCACTTGGTAAATCTAGTCCACTTAAAGTGGTAAGATTTACGTGTTGAAGGCTTTCGTGAAGGTACGAGAACTTTAGAGATTTGTGTTGAAAGATTAAGTAGTTGCAGAATTAAGCCTTCAACATCCAAGCTGTCAGGGTAAGAGTTGTCAGGTTGGGATGACGCAACTTGCCCTGATTCTGAGTTACGAGAGAGGGCGCTGTGCCCAAGCAAATTGGGTCTCTGGATAGAGAGGTCAAGGAGTATGGGAAACCATATTGTCGAGGCCAATACGGGGCTATGAGGATCATTGTTCCTCTGTCCTGTTGTAGCTTCACGAGAGTTTTTGCTATGAGCGGGATTGGAGGATACACATAGAGAAGTCCTGTGTTCCAGGGGCGAGCAAAGGTGTCCCTGGGGAATGCTTGTCGACGGCCGTGGAGGGAGCAGAACCTTTCCACTTTGTGGTTCAGTTTGGATGCAAAGAGGTCTATAGTTGGGCGACCCCAGCATTGAAAGTTTTTGCTCGCTACACGTGGATCCAGAGACCATTCATGGGGATGGAAATGTAGACTGAGATCGTCCGCTAGGATGTTTTGTATGCCCGCTAGATAGGTTGCTCGGACATGCATGGAGTGCTCTAGAGCCCAAGCCCAAATCTGCACTGCTTCCTGGCAGAGCAGATAAGAGCCTGTGTCTCCCTGTTTGTTTATGTACCGCATTGCTACTGTGTTGTCCGTTTGTATCAGCACAGTCTTGTTTGAGAGGCAGTCTTTGAAGGCATAGAGGGCATATCGCATCGCTCGAAGTTCTAAGAAGTTTATCTGACACTTCATTTTGAGCGTAGTCCACATCCCTTGTGTTTGAAGGTTGTTGACGTGAGCTCCCCATCCCAAGTTAGAGGCATCTGTGGTCAGGATAACTTGCGGAGTCGACTGTTGGAATGGGAGACCAGCTTTCAATGCTGTTTGATTTGTCCACCAGTGGAGCGATAGGCATAATTGATGGGTGATTTGAACTATGTACGACAGTGGTTGGAAAGCTTATAGCCATTGAGATTTCAAAGTCCATTGAGTTCTTCTCATGGCTAACTTCGCCATAGGGGTAACATGTACTGTCAAGGCCATGTGTCCTAGTAGCACCAGTAGTTGATGGGCAGATGCGAACTGGTATTGAAGTTGGCCAAACGTGCTAGATTGTTGGCACAGTCGTTTGGAAGAAAAGCTTTCGCCACTGTGGTGTCGAGGTCTGCTCCGATGAATGTGAGGAGTTGAGACGGGTCGATGTGGGATTTTTGATAGTTGATGAGAAATCCCAGGGAATGTAATAGTATTATTGTGTTTTTTAAGGCAGACAGAGCTCCCTGCCTGGATGGATGGACTTCTGATTAGCCAATCGTCTAGGTATGGAAAAACATGAATGCAGTTTTTCCTTAGTTGTGCAGCAGCCAATGCTAGACATTTTGTGAATACTTGAGGAGCAGAGGCAAGCCCGAATGGTAGGACTCGATACTGGTAATGATGTTTTCCCACAATCAATCGCAGATACTTGCGATGTTGTGTGGAAATTGGTTTGTGTGAATAAGCGTCTTGAAGATCTAGAGAACAGAGCCAATCTCCCCGATGAAGCAAAGGAAGGATGGTTCCCAGAGATACCATCCAAAATTTTTCTTTTTGAAGAAATTTGTTGAGATTGCGTAGGTCTAAGATAGGGTGAAGGCCGCCTGTTTTCTTTGGAATGAGGAAATAGCAGGAATAGAACCCCTTGCCTTGTTGAGACCAGGGCACTGGTTCGATAGCCCTGGCAGTCAGCAAAGTAGAGAGTTCTACTTGAAGCTGAGGTGTGATGACCATGTTTGACCATATTGGAATGAATGGCGAATGCAGGGGTATTGTTTTGAACTTTAAACGGTATCCCTGATTTAGTATGGCTAATACCCATTGGCCTTTTGTGATGAGACTCCATTGGTGTTTGAAATGATGAAGTCGACCTCCTACTGGCAAGTGGGGCATAGGATTGATGGAAAGGCTTCTGTTCTCTTGATTCATTTAAAAAACCCGCTGCTGGACCAGTTTGGGGGGTGGTTTGGTTTTTTGCTGCTTTGGCTGGTGTACGCGTCCCCTTTGTGGTGGATGGTATGAACGCGCTGAAGAAGCAGGTGGGTAATATCTTCTAGGTCTATAGAAGGGTCTCCTGGTGTCCCTTCTAGTTGATTTTCTTAGGGAGGATGGCTGATTTGATGGTAGTTTGGAGAGTTGGTGGAGTGTCGCGTGGTGATCTTTTAACAGAGACCGTAGCCTGAATCTTTTCTCCGAAGAGATTCTCTCCAGTACAAGGGAGATCTGCCAATATTTCCTGGACTTCTTGCCTGAGGTCTGAGGCCTTAAGCCAAGCCCACCTCCTTGCATTAATTGCTGATGCCGATAAGCGAGTAGATGTTTCAAAAGCATCATAAGCTGCCCATACCTCGTGTTTACCAGATTCCAGCCCCTTTGCAATGAGTGTGTTTAAAGCCAGTTGTTGCTGAGGGAGATCATTGGCAATACCTTGAACTTGCTTCCACAAATTTCTTTGGTACTGTGTCATATAAAGGTGGTACGCCGCAATACGAGATACCAGCATGGATCCCTGAAAAACCTTTCTTCCTAAGGTGTCTAAGAATCTCTGTTCTTTTCCTGGTGGGACAGAAGAGTGTGGGCTTCTGTTTCCTGGCTTTTTTCTGAGCCGGTTCAACGACTACCGAGTAATGAGGTAGTTGGGGCTTTTGGAAACCTGGAGCATGTTGCACCAGGTATGTGGCATCTGTTCTTCTATTTACAGCTTGTATTGAACATGGATGTTCCCACATCCTTTGTTGGAGTTCTAATAGGACTTCATGGATTGGTATTGCCATTATCTCCTTTGGTGCATCCATGAATTGAAGGACTTTTAGGGCCTTGTGTCTTGTGTCCTCCTCTGTCAGCAATTCGATGGGAATTGTGTCCACCACTTCCTTAATGAAATTTGTAAAGGACAAGTCTTCTGGTGGAGAAGGCTCAGACTGTAATTCTTCTGACTCAGTATCAGAATCCACATCCTTCCAGGGAGTATACAGAGGATGATAAGGTGATTCAGGATCATCTGGTAGATGATGCTTTATCTTAAAAGCAGATTTTGATGGAATCTGCTTTGGCAGCAAAGGAGGTAATGAAGGCATCGATGGAGAATCGATGGGCCTCAATGGCATCGATGGGAACCGATGTCGGGTATCACCCAATGGACGCATTGGCATCGAGGGATCTTTTACTGGCATCAATGGTTTCTCTGGTATTCGATGACGGTGAAGGCCCGATGGCCCTGGGATGGAATCCGAGTCCCTATCATCTTCCTCCGATGAACCTGGGATCGGAATGGAAGGAGTCACCTGTGGATGCATCGGCATCGATGGAGTCAATGGTTGCATCGGTGGTACCAGTGTCATTGGCGCCGGTGGAGGAAATATACTGATCAAGGCATCAATTTTGTTCAGCAAAGGCTGAAATATCGATGAATCTGATGTCAATGCCGGGGCCGGTGTCGGTACCGAAGGAGGCTGGAAATTTCGAAAAGCCTCGACAATGGCCTGCTGGACCATGGTAGTCACCTCTTCCCTGGAAACTGGGACTGGGTCCCCTGTCACTGGGGAAGGTAAGACTGGCGCTACTGGCACTTCCACAACTGAGCATGGTGGCAGTCTCCAACACCGAGCCTGGTGGAGAGCGCCTCAGTTCCTCGGGTACGGTAGGGCATGTTGGTTCCAGTACCCGGACTCGTTTGGGCATCGGCTCGATGTCCTTCGACGTCGATGGCTGTGTGTTTCCATCCGATGGGTTGGTGGAACGATGTCGATGGCGTCTTTTTTCTCGATGTTCCTTCGATGCCGAGGAAGACGCTATGGAGGACGCCGATGGAGTCGGTGACGGACGGTCACCGGTCCTTTTTTCTCCTCAATGTTTTGTGACCAAGGGAGGTGTTATTCTTGGAGACGATGTCGACGATGACAATGGGGTTTTCTTAAACAACTCCTCCATCTTGTCCAAACGGGCACACCTGCCCTTTGGTGTCATCTGGGCACAAGTTGAACAAGCCCGGACATTGTGGCCTGATCCCAGGCACAAAACACAAACATTGTGGGAGTCAGTAATCGACAGTCTGGTTACAATTCGGACATTTCTTGAATCCGGAGGCCATGATAAAAAATTAGATGGAGTAATGGTCGATGACCGGCGAATACCGATAGTAAGGGTGACCGGTATCAACCGAAAAATGATTTAAAAAATGTACTCACTGATACTATGTTGAAGGGAGACCCAAAGACAATTATTTTGTGACTGAAAATATATTTTCTTCCTTGAGGAAAAAGTGAGGGAAAATTTTCCAGAGCTCCTAATCTGCTTTGCTTACAGCAAGGTGGAAAAAAAGAGACTAAAGGGTGACCCCTGTGGCTGAGAATATCATGGCATGCTGGGCATGCTCAGTGGGTTCAGTGTGCCAGCCAAAAGTTTCTAGAAACTTTTGACAGAAGTTTTTCCGTATAAGGGCTCCATCTGATGATGTCACCCATATGTGAGGACTATCATCCTTCTTGTCCTGGGATAAATATATTTTTAGTATGATTTTCCTGTTGTGATTGTTTTACAGTTCTTGATTTTGTTGTTTGATGTTTTATGGGGAATGATGGTATTTTCTGTTTTTGCATTGCATAGAGTCTGACTTATTGAGATTTCCAGTTCAGTTTTTGTCTGCACATTTCTGTTTATATTTTATGGTTCCTTTATTCTATATTTGGTGAGGATTTGTCTGTGTTCTGCATATGTAGTTGAAGTGAAGTATGCTGTTATGTAGTTTCTGTGTAGGGATCTATGGCAGCCTGGCTTGTTCTGTTTTCCTAATAGGAGCTATATTGATGTTTTAGGGCCTGGTGTCATATTTGAAGCGTTGCCTTTTCATAGGTAGGGTTGTAACAGTTTGGGTGCTGGCAGTTTGTGCTGTTTTCATATGGGAGATTTACTCATGACTTTCTGAGGGCTAAGCCCAAGTCCAACAGGCGTTACAATAGGCCTAATACCATATGGGTTCTAACAGTCATTTTTGTTTTTGTAAGGGTTTCCTGGTTGGCACCAAAGCAATGTACATAAGTATAATAAACACATTGTTTTAAGTGTTTTTACCTCAGAAGACTATACTTTGAATTTCTTGTAAAATCTATTACAAATGCATAATTTTTAATTGTTTTTGGAGATTGCAAGGCTAAGGGAGACAGAGGAATGCAAGGCTGTCAGACTCGCCTCTGGTTCCTAATACTCTTGCATCGGCCCTGGCTTTGCTGGCTCCACATGGGAAAGCAAGGTTCCATCTGGAACTGTGCTGCTGGAGATCACTGACTCTCCCCAATTTCAGCCAGGGCTTCATTTTCTTTTCTTTTTTAAAGTCCAGAGAAATGCATGGATCACTTCTGGTCATCCCCCCCCCCCCCTCGAGTAGGTATGCAGAGTAGTAGCCTGGGGAACCATACAAGCAGCAGTGTAGAGCACAGCCAATGGGAATCTGCTGGTGGGGTGGGGGCAGCGGAGAAGTCTAGGTAAGCTACAGGCACAGAAAGGAAGGGGGTGAGTCAGGAGGACGTGCATGTGCAGTGCTGGTGAGGGTTACTGAGAGGTGACTGGGCTGAGCTCTGAGAGGGGCTGCTGGCTGTGGAACCTGCGGGTCTCCTGAAGAGTGGGGGTGCTGAGAAGGGTCGTGAATGGGAAAGTGATGGGACTGCTGCAGGCTGGGGAAGGGCTGGCAGCATGCAAAAACTTTACATAGTGATGTGGCAATGCTGGGGCGGGGGGACACTCACTGTGTGAGCATGAGGAGCAGTACCACAATAGCATATGTCTGAGAGAAAGACTGTGTGAGTGTATATGTGTCTCTCTGACACAAAGATGCACACTCTCTCTTGTGCTGTCAGTGTGTGGGTGTGTCTGTGTGTCTTTGTGTCTGAGAGCAAGAGCGTGGGTCTGTGAGAGACATCCACACACTGAAGGAATGTGTGTCAGTGCATATGTGCCAATAAAGTTTCCTCAATCTGAACATATGTCTGAGTAACTGAGCACATAAGAGTGTGTGTGTGTGTGTGCCCGACACTGGTTGGCAGTGTGGTTCATTACTTGGCAATTGGTTCAAGAGCTGATTGATTGACAAGCGATTTTAACACTATACCAGGATATCTATCTATAATTTATTTATTTAAAGATTCTTGTATACTGTAATTCATAATATACATCACAACGGTTTACATGTTACAAAATCATAAAATCATACTAAAATATCTAAAAGGTACAATAAAATATGATAGAAAATAAAATTGTTAATCAATTATTAATAAAAGAACATAAAACAAAAGTAAAAATAATGTTTCTTTAAACCAATTAATCCTTTTTTTCAAGATAATCAATATAAGCCTGTTCGAAAAGCCATGTTTTTAGAGCTTTTTTAAAAGCTTTAAACTCTGACTCTAAACGCAATGCTACAGGCATAGTGTTCCAAATGCATGGACCGGCAATTGAAATGGATTGCTCTTGGATTAATATAAGATGGGCAGAGTTCACAGATGGAATTTGAAGCAGTCCTTTATTCGCCGATCTTAAGGATCTCTGCGGGACATGTAACCGGATTAGAAAATTCAGCCAGTCTGTTTTTGTCCATAAATCGCTTTGTGTAGTATTCAAGTGTTTTGTACTATATTCTTTGTGTTATTGGCAGCCAATGCAGATTGATTAAAACAGGGGTGATATGTTCACGTTTTTTATAATTTGTTAAAACCCTTGCTGCAGCGTTCTGAAGCACCTGTAAAGGGCGCAAAGTAGATTGTGGAAGGCCTAAGAGAAGGGAATTACAATAGTCTAAGGTTGAAAATATCAAAGCTTGCAGCACCAATCAGAAATCATTAACATCTAAAAGCCGTTTCAACTTTCGCAACACCAACAATTTATAATATCCTTCTCGTAATTTAAGAGAAATATGTTTTTTAAAATTTAGCTGACAATCGATGGTAATTCCTAAGTCTTTGACTGATTCAGATAATACTAGTTTAATATTATTGGATAATAAAAGGGTATTATTTGTACTAGCGAAGCTATCTTTTACTTTTCTGTCAAGGAGAATCATTTCCGTTTTTTCCATATTTAGGGCTAATTTCATATGGCATAGTAATTGGTTGAGGGCTCCGCGATAGATGTTTATTAATTTAAATGTTTGTTCAATAGTGCCAAGAATAGGTATAAGAAGCTGAATGTCGTTGGCATAGATATAAAAATTTAGACCTAACCCTGCTAAGAGATGACACACTGGAAGAAGATAAATATTAAACAGGATCGCCGATAAAGCGGACCCTTGTGGGACACCAGTTTGAAGTTGAATTTTATCGGAGCAATTATTTCCTATTTTCACTTGAAAGGATCTTTGTTGTAAGAAAGACACTATCCAATCAAGGGTTTTATTTATAAGGCCAATTTCTTTTAATCTTAATATTAAAATATTATGATCTATCGTATCAAATGCCGCAGACAAGTCTAATAAAACTAGAATATATTTTTGTCCAGAGTCAAAACCTTTTAAAAGTGTATCAGTTAATGATAATAAATGTGTTTCTGTATTCAGATATTGACGGAAGCCAAATTGGTTTGGATATAAAATATTGTTAGATATAAGAGATGTAACCAAACTTGGGGGGGGACCCAATCAATTGAATGGATGGAAGGGGGACTACAGCTTTCTTTGCTTATCCCTGCTCAAGGGTGTCCTCTACATCTTATTTAGGAAAAATGTAAAATTTTATATTGGAGATTTTTGGCTCAGTTCTGCCAGGCTCCAGGTCACATGATGTTCTTCTAAAGGGTCAGCTGTTGAAGTATACGCTGCAAGGAAATTCTATAAGGGATTCAGATGCCCCATTGTCCAGTTTTGAAAAAAATACCCAGGGCTGATATTTTCCTGCAATCTGCCCCGGGAGGCACAAAACCCAATTGTAAAAGATTACAATTTCTATTCACGAAAACACAGTGCATATCCCAGATTAGACTACTTTACATAAAAATTCAAAGATGAAAGAAGCAAGAGGCAATATAATTCATCCAGTTGTCATTTCTGATCATGCATTAATCACAATGACACGAGAGCTTTCATCTTGACTAAAAGTATTAATAGGAACTGGAAGATGAAACTCATGCTTATTAAGTATCCTGAAATCTGCCAAGAGCTCATTAAAGCCTGGGATATATTTTTAATAAAAATGATAATAAGGAGGTAATACATTTATGAGAGGGAAATTAAGCTAATAGGAAAAAGCTAGACGAGGGGAATTCAGGAGGTTGCATAGAGTGTTGGAGGGGGAACCATACAAAAGAAAAACGTACAGGTAGTAAAAATATTTGTATAAAGTTACTAGTAGTGTGCAGTAAGAGAGAGTCTGGAGACCCTTTCTCTGTACTATGACTCGAGGGCCAGATGTGGTGCTTGGCTGAATTTCATTTGTTCCCATGCAGCAACAGCAGGAGCTTGATCCGACCTGTAGCAGCAGTAAGAGGAGGAGCTTGATCTGGCCTGCAGTGGCAGCAATGAAAGCTCATTCCAACACTACCAGCAGCTCAGATACTTGAAGTTGGAAGTGCAAGTCAGAATGGCATGGGCATGATGCTGATTGGCTGTATTATGCATTGCTAGCGGGATTGCTTCTTGTGCAGGTTGAGCCAATTGGGCCAAAGACTTAGAAGGAAAGAGCTCAGTTACCCACATTCCAGTGGGAACACAGAGGAGAGGATCACCTTGCTGGTGGCTGAAAGGAATCAGTAAGTTTTTGCTTGGGACATTGTCTTTTTTAAAAGTATTGGGGCAAAGTTAACTATTTGGGAATATTATTTAGTGTGTTTGTGCTTTTAATAGTCAGAAAGGCAGTGAATAAACAAGTTAGACTGTTTGCATTTTTAAATAGTCAGTCAATAAGGTAGCAGTAGGTAGGCGGTGAATAAACAAGTTAGACTATTTATATTTTTAGTCAGTCAATAAGGTAGCAGTAGGTAGTGTGTTTATTTTTAAAAGTCTGCAGAACTGACTGTTCTGCAGACTTTTAAAGAGCTGAGTGTTTGTATTTAATACTAACTGAGTGCTTGTATTGGAAACCCCCCCCCCCCCCCCCAAAAAAAAAAAACAAAACAAAACCCAAAAAGTAGCCAGAAGCTAGAAATAAGCTAGGAGCAGTGTATACCAAAGTAAAAAAGTTGAATAGTTCAGCTCAGTTACTCACCTTGGAAAGGTGTTGAGGTAGTGTGATTGGGTTTGAATAGGGACCAACATTTGTTAATCAAGGGAGCAGTGAGTCACTCAGGCTGACTAACTGAAGTTAGACAGATCCGTCTCCAACTGCTAGCACAAGCACACTATACCCACTTGTTTTGAGTCCATCTGCTACACGCTAGGAAATAGGATCTTTCTGCATCCCCAAGAAGTCAGGCCCAGCCACTCCGAGGGTCTTCAAGGTCTGAGAGATCAAACCTGGCAACTCATCTCTCTGAAAGAAACTGAGAAGAGTTCTAAATGGCTCTAAATCTTTGGGAATGTTCCCTTCCTCACTAGGAAAGCCACCCCCATCATGGGTATCATCATAATTTACCTGCATTCAAGCTCTGTCAGACCGCACTGTTCCACGGCGTTTGACTGTGGAGACAGGTGGAGGAGAACTCAGAACGCACAGAACTACCTTAGCATGTACTCCGATTCAGAAGAACGGCCATGTAGAAATGTCTGCAATCCCTGGAAGAATTCTACCCAGGAAAAGGAGGATGGGTCCATTCCAGGCCCCACATGCCTGAACCTGACGTCCTGAGAGCTAGTATCCCCTGAAGATTCAACCCGTGGATCAATCAAGGAAGAGGACACTTCTGCCATGTGTCTCCCTCTGTCTCACTCCCCAGACCGAGGAGATGGACCATCGCTGGCAAAGTCAGGTGGTGGTATATCTCCCCGAGCATCCAGGCAGCACTGACACAGGCTTAAAGAAAGGTCTGGCTGAATGGCCCTGATGTGGCATGCAGCCCAAACAGATAGGTGTTTAGGTTTCTTTGCTGCAGGCGCCATACTGTAAGCATGCAGACCGATAATGGCGCGCGCACCTACATTACTCATGCACAAGATGTGCGTCCAGAAGGAAGAACGCCCAAACTGGACACCCAGACTCCTCTTTGCCACCATGGCGCCACTCATGGCCCCACAGTGCTCAAGCCCTCTAATGGGGGTGGCAAATCCTCTTTGCTGCTGTGGCACTGCCGCTCGTGGCCCCATATGACTTGTGCCCCCTAATGGGGGTGGTGGCAAGGCAGAAGGTGCCTAGGGCACCTAATCCCTTTGCACCAGCCCTGCCTGTACTATCTCCTCACAGAACTCCCCAGAGACATAAGCGGGACAGCCAAGCACAAAGGAAACAGATCCTTCTCCTGCTTTCTTCCTATTCCATTTTTTTTTTTTTTAAGTGAAAAACTTTTACCTGAGTTCAGCCCTCCCTGAGTGATAGCAGGAATGGGTTTCGGCTACGGGGGGAAAGGGAAATGCATGTCCACCATCTGTTGGAGATGGAGAATACTGGCGGGCTGATGTCTTGGTGGGACTATATAGCTGTGACATTAGCTTTTGCTCTGTCTCCATCTGCTGGCAGAGGTGCATAACCCACTCATTGGGAATGACCTGCCAAAAGCTGAGGAAGACCATTTTCTACCTAGTACAATGAGAGAATCCAGTTGATCTCTGCCTTTCACTTTATTTCTTTGCAAGTAAGGAACCTTTGTATTTATTTACTATTACATGTTTTAATTCCATTACTGTTTTGCCTTCTCCTGAATCTACCTCCTTAGAACCTCATACTAGTTTGCTTGTTCTTGAGCATCCTCTCTACTGCAAAACATCAAATTCTTTGCATTAATTTATACCTTTGAGATATTTATCTCTATCATATCCATCCTCCTCTCTTCTACAGTATACATATTTAGGTCCTTAAATCAATTTCACAGGGCTTTTGGTGGAGGCCCTGTACCATTTTGATGACTCTTCTCTAAACTACCTCTGCTCTCCTGCTCTATCTTTTAAATTACAGCCTACAGATATGGATACAATACTCTAGAAGAGATCTCAAAAATGGCCTCTGCTTTTTTTTGTTTTAACTATTTATGTCTCTTCCTATGTAACCTATTATCCCTCTGGCTCTAGCCATCACCTTATCACACTGTTTCACTTCTTTGAGATAAACAGATATGATCACCTGAGCATCTTTATTGAGCACTGCTCCCTTGGATTTCTTCTTCTCAAATGTATGACTGTACTTTTTTTTTTACACCAAATCTTAGCTGTCAATAACTCTCTATTTTTTTTTTAAATTATCCCTCATTCTGCCTGCTGTTCTCAGGGGTATATAATCTGCTGCAGATCTTAGTTTCATCTGCAAAATGACACTTTTCCTGTTACCCTCTCTGCAGGATTGCTCACAAAGATATTGAATAGAACTGGCCCAAGGACAGATCCTTGAGGCACTCCACTAGTCACCCTTTCTCCCTCAGAGTGACATTCCATGTACCACTACTTTATATTGTCTGTCTCAATTAGTAGCCAATTCAGCTGATCAGTTGGGGGTCATTAAATTTATTTTTTACTGTGACAGTCAGCCTGACAGTTTTCATCTTCTCTATCAGTTTTGTGAAAAGAGATAGCATCTATCCATTTCTAGACCTGCAGAACTATTCCTATTTCCAAAGACTAATTGAATAGACACATTAGTGACTTTCCCAGAACCTTTGTGATCTCTCTTAAAATCCTATGATGTATGCTATTAGGCCCATAGCATTGTTCACTTTCAGATTTGCAGGTTTCATACAGATTCTCTTACATAAATGGCATAACATTTACCCCACTACTTTATGTACCCCTGCCAAATATTGGCAATCCTCCTCCATTCACTTCATTGAACACTGAGAAAAATCATTTGTTCAGTATTTCAGCATTTTCCTTGTCCCTTTATCCGTTGCTCTCTTCCACTTCTAAATCTCACAATCCCAACTCTCCCCTTCTTTCTTTTACTGACATACAAAAATTTTTTTACCTTGCTTTACTGCCTTAGCTAGCCCTTCTTCCACTCATGCCTTTGCCATCCCAACTTCTCTGCTTCTCCTGATATCCTTCCCTGCCCTCCTTTTCCAAAGATCACTTGTACCTTTAAAATGCTCATCCTTATACCCTTAACTTTCACAGCTACCTCCTTTGTAAACCACACAGGTCTCCTTGCCCTTTTATCTACTTTCCTAACATACAGATGTTATCCTTACTGTACCTCCTTTAGTTTAGTCCACTGATCTATTTCACTAGAATTTTTCTAGCCTGCTAGTGTCTTCATGTTCTCCCCCATTTTAACAAAGCTGGTACTTTTGAAGTCCAGAAGTCTAACTTTTGTGTGCCTCCTTTCTGTCTTGGCTCTTATATTAAACCACAGCATCTCATGATCACTTGAGCTCAGTTGACTATCCAGAAATTAAAAACACTAACCTTACTTTTAATTACCAGGTACTGATACTTTTTGCCTGAGGGAGATCAGGATCTCTTTAATTCTGATTCCATGTGTGGAATGTTCCAATCAACATCTGGGAGATTAAAATTTCTCACTAACAACTTCATTACACTCTTATGTATGCCATTGGCTAAATTCTCTATCCAACTCATCTATGCTGCAGATATGTAAATTATTCTGGAGAACAAGATAACTTCCAGCACCTTTTCCTTCCCCCCATCCCCTGCATATCAGTTATTGTACTATTATTTACCGAAAATGCTGCTCCTCTTCTTTACCCACCTACCTTATCCTTTCTGAACAGATTTCAGCACAGCAGTACCATATCCAGATCTGAAGCTCTTTGAATCTGTGACAGCAATATTTAGGTTTGCCTCTGACATTAGGGCTTGCAAGTCTGGAATTGTTTTTACCTAGACTATGAACATTTGTGCTGATAACCTTCCAGATATTTCTCCTGTCTTCCTTCCTCTGTATATTCTCAGGACTTCCTTTTCATTTACAGATAGCTATGCGAGAGGCATACTTCTCTTTTGCTCTTCACTAATCTATTGGTGGTTGAGGGGACAGCCTGATTCAATTAGCTTCCATCTGCCACCAACCTAAGCTAATTTAAACTCCTCTCAACGTTAAGTACTAAACTGTATACCTAGGATTCAGATTTCACTCTCAGACTGATGCAAGCGATTTCTCCAGTAGAATCTTATTCTTCAATGTACTGACTCAGTTCCTCGAGATAACAAAATCCTCCTCTTCTTTATATTTGTGATCTAGTACATGGCTTCTTTACTGTACATAGGTAATGCCTCAAAAAATGAAGCTATCCTTGCCTACTGCTTAAGATTCGCCTTAGTTTTTTAAATTCATCTTGTATTACACAGACTTTGTTTGCAGCTTGTCATTTGTCCACAGGTGAAATATAACATTCACGTTTCTCTCCTTTCCTTCTACAGAGAAAGTGAGAATGTATTTGTATCCTGTACAGCTAAGGATCTCAACAGGCATTTGATCTTTTTCTCTCTCTCAATCCTGCCCCAGGTCAAGTCACTCAACAGAAGGGGTTTTCTCCTCTTTTGGGATCTTTGGACACTACACTTGAATTTTTAATTATTTAAACATTTGTATATCTTTATCTAAAAATCATAGCAATTCACATTATGTAGTAATTAAAAATGTACAATGAAAATATCAAGAACAGAAGAACATAACATCCCATCACTATAAAGATTAAAACAGCAATTTCAAATCAGTTAAAATAAGCAAGTCTAAAAGACCTATCGAACAAACCAAAAGAGTCTCTCACCTATTATCATATAGTAATACGTTTTATTTCACACCTCATCTCTAAACAATTACCACCCCAATTCTCCTTTATGGTGGGTTTCCTCCTTTAAACACCATCACCACATCAGATGCTTTTGGGGGAATCTCTTCTATTTCTCATGCTGTGAAAGTATTCTGTATTGGCAGTGTTTGTCCAACCAGAATCCATTGTAATCCATCTACTAAGGAAACAAGGGAGCATTACACTGACTATGTTGCATGTGTAAGTTTAGCTGGCCAGCACCGATAGGCTAAAATTCAACTGTGCCTTGGGAATGCCTCCAGCATTGCCTCTTGTGTGGGCAACAATTTGCCACAGACAAAATTTTACCCACTCGGCAAGGGGAAATATTTTCAACCCTGAAGATTTGTCTAGCTAACTCCCAAAGCTAGCCACCCACATCTTCTGAATATGGACCTTTTTATAAACAAAGGCAACTGTAGAAAGGTGATCTAAAAAGCAAGAAAATTGTGGGGGAAAAACCCGCTCAAAATTATAGAAATGTTTGAAACTGTGGAATTTGCAAGATTTTTCTGCAGATGTAATTTTCCAGCATAACTGGCATTCACCTGAAAGTCAGAATACTTATACAATCTATACATAATCTAAAACTTTTACATTTTCAGTGTGACATCACTGGATGGACATGCACAATAAGTTTACAGGCTAATTTTAAAATGAACATGCATGCACCCCATACATGCACGTACTGGCATGCGAGCAAAGATACACTGGAATTTTAAATTGTGCACACACATTTTAAAATACAGCAACCGTGTGCAAGTATGCTCCTAATTTTAAGAAGTTACTCGAGCACAGCAAGCGTGCATGACTTCCATAGGACTTTGTTTTTATGTGCATATGTAGGGATTTTAAAACATGCATATGTGAGGGACAACCCAGTTTTTACAGTTAGCTCACCAGTTTGCTCAGTTAATACAGAGGTCTTCTAGACACTCTGGTTCTTCATCTTGTACGCCCCCCAGTTGACCCAGACCCTTCACCCTGACCTGTAAGCCCTAAAACTTGAGATCTACAGACTTGCTCCTCATCTGGAGCAACAGTAAAGTTAGGCAGATAACAAGCTGACGCGCACTGTGGTCTCTGGTTTTAAAATACGGAGTTATGCGCGTAACTGTTTGCCCCACCAACAGAATGTCCATGCTCCGCTCCCTATTTTTGATGCGTGCAATGGTATATATACACGTACTTCTCAGCTTTTTAAGTGCTTTGCTTGCATACGGCCCACATACATGCATCTGTGGACATTTTTGCACGAGCAACGCTTTTAAAATCTATTTCTTAGTTTTCACTGGCTTAAACCTCAAAAACAAATTGCAAAAAAATAAAACAAACAGAAAATCAATCCAATGATGCCAAACAAATACAAATAATTCACCAAGAAAAATTTATTAATTCGACAGATATACATTCATTTTTTGTATAGAAAATTGCAGCTATTTGGTTGAAATTTATGTCAGATATACTGATGCTACAGACACATCTACAGCTTTACAAACTCTAGCCCCAAAAGCTAGCAGCTTCCAAACTCCATTTAATATTCTGCATATGATCACGATGCTGTTTGGTATAAACATTTGCCTCTCCTTTCTGCAAACGTCTTCTGAGAGCAGATTTTTGTTGTTTAGTGAGCTGACGTTTCACTTTCTGTTTCACAAGTTCCTGAAGACAGAAAAAACTGTGTAAGACTAACACTGCATGTTGCAGTAGGAAACAAAACTGCACATTTACATACTGCAAACTACAAAATTATCAAAGAATAAAAATTAAAGTCTGAAAATGCAAGCTATTATGAAATTAATTTAAGCAGCAGTGTAATCAGTTTTAACAAAACAGATATGATTGAAAAAAAATCCTCTTTCCTTTCTGAATCAGAAGCAACCACATTTCGGTATTTGTATATTTACTGCAATTATCTATCGCTTTATCTTGTGCCCCTTTTGTCCTTTCAAAGAAAAGACTAGAAATCATGAAGAATGGGTTAGAGGACACCCCCCCTCCCCCCCCGTCCCCAAAAGTAACTTCTTTGTGAAAATAAATCATCAAAGATGACTGATTTGGAGTACAAAATCAGGCTTGTACCATTCTGGTGTGATCACATGCAAGACAAATTTAAGCAGAACTGCCCAGTTGTGTGTGTGTTACTTGGGCCTTTCTCTGAAATTGTTTTTAAAGGAAACAAATAATAGCTAAGAGGACAAAATTCCATTTTTTGACCACATGCCCAATAAGTGGAAGAAAACTAATTTACAATACTGAGCTTGATTCCTAAACTATTTTACACTTCAGACTCATTTTGTTTCAAACATTGGATGTAAGTAAATTTTATTAGCTGAAACTGACAAACTTTTGACTGCAAGCTTTTTCCACGTCCTGAATTTGGGATACTCAAGCCCACAGACATAGTGCTAAAACGTCTGATTGTAGGAACCTAAAAGCCCCATGTGCCAGATTCAAATACAACTACTGGTACATACAGATGTGCAATAGATTACTAGGGAATGAGCAAGGTTATCAAGTGCTTAAAAGTAAGACACGAAGCTGTATCTCAAGGGGACTGAAAAATTCCAGTTAATTAAGCCTCAGTAATAACACCAGTTTGGACATGGCTAACTTGTAAAAATTGCTCTCATAGATGACAGCAGAAAAAAAGCTAAAGGTCCATTCAGTCTGTCCAGTTATTCTGTTTGCTGTGCCAAGGATACACTCTAGCTGCCAGATACAGTGTGTGACCACTTGAAAGATCTCTCTTATTTACAGCAGTTGTTTTTTTTGTCTTCCTCCTTTCTATTTTACCATTTTAGGTAGATGAGCATGCAAGGTCTCCACAAAGTTCCCTTCAGCACCTCACCTTTTCTGTGTTTTATCAACAAAGCTCTATAATCTGTAAAGCTAGCAATACTAGCGAGAAGCTGCCCAAACATTCAGCCTCTTAGGTTCCCACCCTGGCCTGCCAGACAAAACCCAGCTACTTGAGGGCCTGCATTTTTGCTAGGCCCTCAAGTTATTTCTATACTTACAGACTGCCAGAAAGGGCTAATTGCCTCTTCAATTCAATCATCACAACCTGATCTAAACCGCTACCATTATTTTATTATTTATTTAGGTTTTTTTATATACCGGCATTCATGATACAATCACATCATGCTGGTTTACAGTAAAACAGGGGTGCAAATAACTTCTAACTGTATCTAAAGGTGCGGAGAAAAGCAGTTACAAATAACAAGGGTGATTGAACTGGGCGAAGAGAGAAAAAGCAGGAAAGGATAACGTCGGTAAGATAATTACAGATTTCAGCAACTAGAATGGCTGAGAGAACTATGTTGACAAAGTGAGGGTTAATTACAAATTCCTGAATCTAGTATGACTGAGAGAAATATGTTGACAAAGTGAGAGATTAATTAGGGTCCAGGAATGCTTGCTTAAACAGCCAAGTCTTAAGTCTTTTCCTGAAGGTTCGGAGGCAGGGTTCTTGTCTCAGATCGGGGGGGATGGAGTTCCATAAAGGGGGGCCGGCTGTAGAGAGGGCCCGATCCCTTAGAGCAGCGGTTCTCAACCTGTGGGTCGCGACCCCGGCGGGGGTCGAACGACCAAAACACAGGTCGTTCGACCAAAACTGATCTGCGGACCGACCCCAACGGCCCGGTCCGCAGACCAGTACCGGGCCGTTGGGGTTTTTTGCCGGTCCGCGGCGCCACGGCTGCTGCGGGGAGGTGGGGCGAAGCTGGAGACCTGCCTCCTCCAACCCCAAAAGGGAGCGCGTCGCGGTGCTCCTCCTACTTACTTCCTGCCCGCCCTGCCCCGGAAGACAAATGTTGCCGGAGCCACACGGGCAGGAAGGAGGAGGCGCGTCAGCCGCGTGCAGAAGAGGAGCAGCGGGGCCGGGAAGACTAGGGCCGCTGCAGAGCCCATCCTGTGGTAACCCGTAAAGAAGAGGCCCAGAGGTGAGAGAGAGGTGTGTGCGAGTATGAGATGAGTTGAGAGATTGTGTGTGAGAGTGAATTGAGAGACTGTGTGTGTTTGCAGAGACAGCATGTGAGAGCCTCTGTGTGTGTGAAAGAGACAGCATGTGACAGTGAGAGCCTGTGCTTGAGCAAGGCAGCATGTGGGGGTGTGAGAGAGCCTGTGTGTGAGACTCAGACAGCCTGTGCCAGTGAGAGACTGTGTGTATGAATGATTGCATGACAGAAAGAGCATGTGACAGTGAGATCCTGTGTGTGTATGTGTGTTTGAGAGAGAAATGCATGTGAGAATGAGAACCTGACTGTGTGTTTGAGGGAAGAAGACAGGTGGAGAGAAAAGAAACAGAACAAAAGGCAATATAAAAGGAAATGGCAAAAAAATAAAGGGAAGCAGATGTAAAAAAAAATAAATTACTTTTTACTGATTGGTACATGTAATCTTTGGGAATGTGCAAGAGTAGCACTTTCTCTATGGCAGATCTCACAATGTACGAGATCAACATGGAGGAAGTGGAAACCCAGGGGGCCTGCGCAGAGGAGGCAGCAGAATGGGCTTCAGTGCCAATAGCAGCAATCAGCGCCTCCCCAATAGCCACGTGGCAGCAGTGGCAGTAATTAGATTAATTGTTTGACTCAGCTGGAGGTGACAAAGTATGAAGTGGGATGTGAAATCAGCTTGATCTGGTGGAGAATTAGGATTGCTGTTACACTGAACTGTATTTGGCAAACATTAAATTAAAGGGAGCCAGGATAATCAATTGAAGCCTGCAGCTGAGGACTGATTCATTATGACTCATGTAGAAATTAGTGCATTTTCCAGATTAGTCTGCATAACACAATTCTCAACATTCAGCATTATTTCTGCTGCATAGAGTTTTATCTGAGAGGCTCTGAGGTTGTGAGGGAGCCAGTAAGAGTGAGAGCATGAGTGTGTATGAGAAAAATCCAGGGGAGTAAGAGTGTGTGTGAGTGGGGGGGGGGGGGGGGGGGGAAGAGAGTGTCTTACACCCTGAGAGTGTGTCAGTGTCTGTGAGAGTGAGAGGTTATGGTGGGTATAAGAGCATGAATGTGTATGTATGTGACAGTGTATGTGTGAGAGAGAATGGACATGTGAGTATGTGTGAGAGAGAGAGGATAACCTCCTAATCCTCGACAATATCAGGGTGACTGGAAATCAAGAGCTCCCATGTATGGACAGCAGGGGCTTTTTAAAATCCTTATTAGTTTTAATTATTGTGTGTTATTTGATATATGTGCTGTTTTGAAATATTATTGGTGTTTGGGAAATTATAAAAATGTATATGATTTTAATTAATAGAAATTCTATTTATCAGTAATTTTAAAATATTATTTATTAGTATGGTTTTACTATTATAACTGATGCTTTATTTTTCTTAATTTTATTGTTTTATGAGGAATGGTGGTTCTGTTTATAAATGTCATAATAAATAAGTATGCACTAAAATCCAACCCCATCCATAACCCCGCCCCATATGACCAAAGCCCCGCCCTCGCGGGGCGAGGGGTCACCGCAACATGAGGAACTGTATTACGGGGTCACGGCATTAGAAAGGTTGAGAACCACTGCCTTAGAGTAATATGTCTGGTGGTTTTGGTGGAAGGTACCTGGAATGATCCTCTGTATGCGTTTCTAGTCGGTCTTGAAGAGTTATGTAATCGGAGGGGGATTTGTAGGTCAATTGGAGCATGTTGGTGGATGGTTTTGTATATAATGGAGATGGACTTGTAGATGATTCTGAAGTGTATTGGCAACCAGTGGAGGTTTTTTAGGATTGGAGTGATGTGGTCTCTCCTCCTGGTGTTGGTTAGCAATCGTGCTGCTGCATTTTGTACCATCTGAAGCGGTTTAGTGTGAGAGGAAGGTAGACCTAGAAAGATTGAATTGCAATAATCTATCTTTGAGAAGATGATTGCTTGTAGAATTGTTCTGAAGTCTTGAGTATGAAAGAGAGATCTTATCCGTTTTAGCACTTGTAGTTTGTGGAAACAGTCTTTGGTAGTTCTGTTGATGGAAGCTTTCAAGTTCATGCGATTGTCAATAATCACTCCTAAGTCTCTCACTTGTGTGGTTGGTGGAATGGCCGGATGAGTAGTGGTAATGCAGCTGTTCTCAGGAGAGATGAGTAGGAGTTCGGTCTTGGAGGAGTTTAGTACTAGGTTTAGGCTGGAGAGGAGGTATTTTATTTCTTGGAAGCAGTTTTCCCAGTGGTCAAGTGTTTTCGAGTAGGTGTCTTTGATGGGGATCAAGATCTGGATATCATCCGTGTACAGGAAATGTTTTAGATTGAGGTTGGTGAGAAGCTGGCAAAGCGGTAAAAGATAGATGTTAAAGAGTGTTGGGGACAAAGAGGAACCCTGAGGGACTCCTACGGGTGAGTCATAGCGTGATGATTCTTTATTCTGGACCTTAACCTTATAGCCTCTATTGCTAAGAAAAGATTTAAACCATGTGAGTACGGTGCCTGAAATGCCTATGGAAGCCAACAGGTTTATGAGGGTGGAGGGGTTGACCGTATCAAAAGCTGCCGAGAGGTCTAGTGGGATCAATAAGAAGGATTGACCTTTGTCGAGACCCATGATGATGTAGTCGGTTAGGGAAATGAGGAGGGATTCCGTGTTCAATGCTTTGCGGAACCCATATTGAGCGGGGAATAGCAATTTGTTGTCTTCAATGTAATCTGAGATTTGCGTATTCACTAATTTCTCCATGATCTTAGCTATGAAGGGAAGGTTGGCAATCGGGCGGAAATTGTTGGGGTCTTTAGGGTCCAAATTTGGTTTCTTTAGGAGTGGTTTGAGGGAAGCCAATTTGAGGTCATCTGGGTAAGATCCTTGGGATAGAGAGCAGTTTATGATGTTCGCCAGTGATTTGGAGATGGAGTCGGGAATTGTCAAGAGATGTTTGGTAGGAATATGATCCGCAGGGTGAGAGGAGGGTTTCATTCTCCTTAGAATGACTTGTATCTCAGAGGTGGAAATGGGTTCGAATGCTTCAAAACAAGTGTTTTTGAAGGAGTGAAGATGTGGAGTCGAGAGGGATGAGGTAATGGAAGGCAGCTGATTCAGAAGGTTGCTGATTTTGGTTTGGAAATAGTGAGCGAGTTCTTCAGCTTTAGATTGTGCTAAATTACTGGGGATCTCCGGGGGGTTGATTTGTGTGAGATTAGATACATAGGCAAATAGTGCTTTTGCGTCGAAGACCAGGTCATGGATCTTGGAGGCGTAGAAGTCCCTTTTGGATCTCATTGTGGAGGCCTTATATTGATGTAGAGTGGCTTTACAGGAGGCCAAAGTGCTGGCACACGGGGCTTTACGCCATTTGCTCTCTTTGTGTCTTAAGCTTTGTTTTAGTTTCCTAAGTTCTTTAGTGAACCATGGTTGTCTTTTGGAAGAGTTGGAGTGCGATTTCTTTATTACTAGTGGACATAGCTTGTTGGCAGTGGATTCTGTGATATTGTTCCAGGAGCGGAGAGCCGTAATCGGATCAGTGAGGTCAATGAGATGAAAAGTTGGGATGCCAAATGATTACTGAGGTCTTCAGAAGAACATGATCTTCTGTAAGTAAAGGAAGGTGAGGTTATGTGTGGTGTGATGGTTTCTTTCAGTGAGAATGTGGTTTAAATACGAGTATGACCTTTTTACAACTCGGGTGAGAAGCAGGCTTGATGCCAGTGTTGACGAAGATAAGATCCAGCGTGTGACCGGCCCTGTGCGTGGGTTTATTAACTATCTGGTTGAATCCAAAGGCTGAGAAGGCAGTGAGAAAGGCTTCGCAGCTGGGAGAAAGTGTGGGGTTGTCCATGTGCAGGTTAAAATCACCTAAAATTATTGCTGGAGCGTCTAAATTGAGGAGAGTTGTGGTTATTTCAACAAGAGGGGAGGCGTCAGTTTCCAGGGGGGGGGGCGTAGACTAGAAGGATTTGAAGTTGAGTAGATGTGAAAAAGCCAATTTCAAGTTTAAAGTCTGACTTGAATGGGTGTTGAGAGAATCTGAGGTCTTTTTTGGCTGCTAAAAGAATTCCCCCTCCCTTTTTTTTATTCTGTCGAGGAATGGAGAAGATGTCATAGGTATGCGTAGGTAATTGATTTATTATAGCAGTATCGGAGGGCTTGAGCCATGTTTCTGTGATTGCGCAAAAATCTGGCTTAGCGTCACTGAGATAGTCGCTGAGGATCAGGGATTTCTTGGTTAGAGATTGCGCGTTGAATAATGTTAATGAAAATAGGGTGAAGCCCAGTAGTTGAGTGATCGGTGCGATCAGGATTGGTGTAAGTGATTTTAAATTGCGGTATTGAGCTTGCCTGGTTGGTTTTTCTTTGGAGGAAAGGCAGTGTTGAAGGATTGGGATTGGGAAAACTGGTTGCATACTGGAATGTTGAGCTGGCGAAAGTAGTGGATGAGATGGGAGGAATAGCGTGGAGGCTGGAGGTGGAATGGTGGAGGTTTAAAGGCAAAGAGGGAGGAGCTGGTGTACAGATTAGTTGGTGGCGGGGCAGCACTGCGATGTGGCTGCAGAGGGTCGCTGGAATGAGAGGCTGGTAGAGAAATCAGAGTTGGTTTCGGTTGAGTCCTGGGTGAAGACAGTACTCCGGAGAAGTTTGGACTAAGAAGAAATGCCAGGGCAAGGGGGTCTGTGGTGCCGAAAGGTCCAGTGAGCCCTCGGGTCTGCACGAAGGGGCGCACACCGGGATAAGTCACGCCGCCGGGGGTGGTGGTGGGGGCTTTAAAACATTGAGGTTGCCGATTGCTAAAGTCACTGGGAGCGCCTAGCTCCGGATGGGCTGATGAGCTGGAGGGAGGGGGCGTGGCGTGGTCCGTCTCTGTCTGTCCGTGGTTCCAGTCCTCATACACAGCTGGAGAAGGAGGAGTCCTGGAAATGAGCCGCAGAGTGGGTGGTGAGAGATGCTTGAGGAGACGGAGAAGGCTTTTTGGGGAAACGAGATGGAGGCTATTGCTGGGGGCACTTGGGGCTGCACGAAGGGGCGCACAAAGGGGCCTGCCCCTTTGTCGCGCGGCGCCTAGCAGTGATGATTATTAGTGATGATTTTTTTTTTTTACCCAGCAGTTTCCTCCTCCTTTGGATCTCCAGGGCCAGTCTCGCAATTCTTAACGCAACATCAGCCCCGCAGCAGCAGGAGATGATGTCTGGATAAATGTGACTCCTGCTGCCACCCACCCTACAACTTGGCAAGCCACCGCGGAGCCTGTCCCACAGCAGCTGAAGAGAGAGCGAGCAAGAGAAGACGCAGAAGCCACCTCAGCTGGCAGCTGAAAACAAGGCCCATTCCCTGTGTATGTGTGTGTGGCTGGGTGACAGCCTAGGTGGTGACTGCCTGTGTGTGTGTGTACCTCAGTGTGAGCCAGGATCTGTGAGTGTGTGTGTGTGTAGAGGGGGGGGGGGGTGAGTCTGTGGATGTCTACCTGGGTGGGTGGGTGAGATGCTGTGTGTGTGTGTGCGTGTGTGAGACAGTCTGTATGTATGTAGGGGTTAAGAACCTGTGTATAGGGGTGTGTGGCTGGGTGAGATCCTGTGGCTGGGGGTGAATGTGTGACTGCTTGTATGTGGGAGCGAGGATAAGATTCTGTGGGTGGGTGAGAGCCTGTGTGTGTGGGAGTGGGTGGCTGGGTGAGAGCCTGTGTGTGGGGATGTGTTGATGTGTGACTGCTAGTGTGTGGGTGTGGATGGAGGGAGGAAGGGAAGAAGACAGGTGACAAAAGAAAAAAAAGAGACAAAGGAACATGGAGAAAAGAGCCGGGGACCAACTGATTAGAAAAATAACAAACGACAAAGGTAAATAAAAACAAATTATTTTGAATTTTTACTAATTGGCATATGTTATATTTGTGAATGTGCATTACATATTTGTATTTTGTTCTTTCTTCAATATTCTACCAGAGTCTAGTTTCTTGGGCTTTCCATTTTATTTTTGTCTGCATGTTTCTGTTTCTAATTTGTAGTCTTTTAATCTGTATTAGGCAAGGCTCTGTCTGTGTTGTGCATGTGTAACTGAGATGCAGTAGTTCTGCTGGCATGTAGTTTTTCTGTAGGGCTTTGTTCTGTTAACCCCATTAAGTGGTGTGTTAGTGTTCTAGGATGCGGTATAATATTTGCATTGCTGCCATGTCATAGATAAGACTCCTGTTGTTTGAGTCCGAAGGAGTTTGTGTTACTTCTCAAAGTGTTTGGTAGCAAATGTTCTTATGTTTTTAGATGAGTGTGTGTGTGGAAGAGGAGGAGAATTGAGCACGTGTGCATGAGAGTCTGTGGATTGAATTAGAGGAATGAGAGTGTGTGTGTTTGTGAGAATGAGCATATATGAGTGTGATAGAATATGAACATAAGAACATAAATTGCCATGCTGGGTCAGACCAAGGGTCCATCAAGCCCAGCATCCTGTTTCCAACAGAGGCCAAACCAGGCCACAAGAACCTGGCAATTACCCAAACACTAAGAAGATCCCATGCTACTGATGCAATTAATAGAGTGGCTATTCCCTAAGTAAACTTGATTAATAGCCATTAATGGACTTCTTCTCCAAGAACCCATCTAAACATTTTTTGAACCCAGCTACACTAACTGCACCAACCACATCCTCTGGCAACAAATTCCAGAGCTTTATTGTGCGTTTTCTCCGATTAGTCTTAAATGTGCTACTTGCTAACTTCATGGAATGCCCCCTAGTCCTTCTATTATTCGAAAGTGTAAATAACCGATTCACATCTACTCGTTCAAGACCTCTCATGATCTTAAAAACCTGTGTCATATCCCCCCTCAGCCGTCTCTTCTCCAAGCTGAACAGCCCTAACCTCTTCAGCCTTTCCTCATAGGGGAGCTGTTCCATTCCCTTTATCATTTTAGTTGCCCTTCTCTATACCTTCTCCATCACAACTATATCTTTTTTGAGATGTGGCGACCAGAATTGTACACAGTATTCAAGGTGTGGTCTCACCATGGAGCAATATAGAGGCATTATGACATTTTCCGTTTTATTAACCATTCCCTCCTAATAATTCCTAACATTCTGTTTGCTTTTTTTGACTGCTGCAGCACACTGAGCCGACGATTTTAAGGTATTATCCACTATGATGCCTAGATCTTTTTCCTGGCTGGTAGCTCCTAATATGGAACCTAACATCGTGTAAGTACAGCAAGGATTATTTTTCCCTATATGCAACATCTTGCACTTGTCCACATTAAATTTCATCTGCCATTTGGATGCCCAATCTTCCAGTCTTGCAAGGTCCTCCTGTAATGTATCACAATCCACTTGTGATTTAACAACTCTGAATAATTTTGTATCATCCGCAAATTTGATAACCTCACTCGTCGTATTACTTTCCAGATCATTTATATGTATATTGAAAAGCACTTGTCCAAGTACAGATCCCTGAGGCACTCCACTGTTTACCCTTTTCCACTGAGAAAACAGTGGAGTGCCTCAGGGAGTGAGGTTATCAAATTTACAGATGATACAAAATTATTCAGAGTAGTTAAATCACAAGCAGACTGTGATACATTACAGGACCACCTTGCAAGACTGGAAGATTGGGCATCCAAATGGCAGATGAAATTTAATGTGGACAAGTGCAAGGTGTTGCATATAGGGAAAAATAACCCTTGCTGTAGTGAATATCCAAGTATGTTAGTGTGTGTGTGAGAAAGTTTGTGTGCATGCTGCTCCAATGTTCTCTCTAAGGATTGGGTAGCTGTGAGCATAAAACTGATGGGCTTTTTGCATCAAAGATAGTGCTCACAAGGTAATGAAACCAAAATGCTTGGCTCACGAGCAAACATTTTTGCATACAGCAACCCAATCCTTAGAGGGAACATTGGTCGACTGTCCAGCTTAGCTATTTCTGTGTTAACTGAAAGGAGTTTTGACATGGTGCCGGTCTACATCTCATTTGATGGCTGGGTTCTGTGTGCCACTATGGCAAGCTTTTTTTTTTTTACAGTGCATACCCACTCGTTCTGCATACCTTGTCTGCATGTGCTGGGGCATTATTTTATTCCTGTGTTGTATATAAAGGAAAAGTAGATGCTTTGTTTACAGAGTGGTTTTTATTTATTTAGAAAATTTATAGACCGCCTATCAACATTTCTAGGCGGTTTACAATTTAACATTCATAAAAAATAATCAATTAAACACTATAAAACAATTTGTAAGCAAACAGTATGAAGAAAATAGAACAAAATCAGGTTAAAACAAAATAAAAATGGAATAAAACATGTCATTAAGCACAGTAAAAACAAATAAAACACTTCTACGTTGCTAACTCAAGGGATAACAATGCCTGACATTCTGACAGCTCTAAAATCATAATTATCAGCTTCTGCTCTCCTCTGTAAAGTTATACACTTGACTAAAGATCATGTAGCTACTAGCTGGTTTATTTTTCTCTTGTGCATTCTAGCTCTCCAGTGTTATTCTATAGCCAAATGTGTAACTGCTTCCCCCTTTCACATTCCTTTCTTCCCCTATCTCCAAAGAACATGCAAGTCTTTCTAAAAGGCAGGAATCTTCCAGTTCATGCTTGCCACAGGGTAAACCCACATGCCCTGGGGGTTTACCCTGGAATGGAAAAGATGCCCTCTTTTGTATGTATAGCTGTATGTGCTGCCTCTCTTCAAATTTTAATCTTGCTGGTTCTGTTTACTCTTCTGTTTCTTCTTGACTGACTAATATCTTCTATGTCAGTTCCATCATGATATGCATCTCTCCAGGAAGCTGCATATCATGGTTGCCTCTCAAGATGCAATGACCTGGCACCCCTACACTCCAGGACGTAGAAGAAAATAAAATTTTAATCTGTTTTTTTTCCCATTAAAATAATTTTTTATTTTTTGTAATTGTGACATATCTCTTTTAGTATAGGTTTTAACAGTGTGTTCACAAAATTGATGTGTATGATTGCAGGTATGTGTACATGTATTGTATAGGTACAGATAGTGTATATGTCTGAGAAAACAGATGAGAATGAAATCTGCATGATAAGGAGAAGAATGTGTGGTGAGTGTGTGTGTTGGCATACATGTAGCAGGAAGAATTTGCCAATGCTGCGATCGCCAATGGAGAAAAGTGGTACAGTCTCTTTACAAGCAGCAAGAAACTGCTCCAAAATGGAACTTATTAAAATCTCACCCCACAGACATTTTTCATATTCTATTCCAAGTCAGTAAAAGCATACAAGTTGGCCTGGATCCTCAATTTTTCATGGGAGGAAAAGAAAATGAAGTTCACATTTAATACCCATAGACGATAATGGGAGCCAATGAAACAAAAAAACAGGAGGCCCAGAAGGTTATGCCAAATGTAAGCAGGAGCATATATATTTGAAGTGGAGGGTTCTGATAGGAAAAGAAATGCTGCACACACGCATGAATAACTAACCTCCGACGGACCAGGCTGGCAGAGGGCATTAGGAGAACATTACGTCTGCTATGCATCCTGTGCACACTGATCTCCCTCTACTTGCTTTTCAAAATGTATATTTGGTAGCCCTTAATTTCCCCCAGAATAAAATCCTTTTACAATAGTTGCTATTTGGAAAAACTTCATGGAGTCCTAGAACAACGGGGTGAATTGAGCCTAATGTGAATGTCAGGGAGTAACTCAGCTCCACTATTTTGTCTCAGGTTCATTAGTTGTCTACTAGAAAATCTGAAAAAACAGCAGTCATGCCAATCCTCTGTTTATAATAAATTTCCTTCCTTCTTCCACTTGCTTCCAGTGGCAAAATTCTATCTACATTAATACTATATTCTTGACTGCTTCCAGCTGGGATTTGTAAACTATGTGGGAGGAAGCTGTGGGTGGTCGATGTCAGTTAAGGACTGATTAATGCTGCTATGATTCTATTTGAATGGATAATGGAAATAGATTATAAGAATACATATATATTCCACATGTTATGAAAACATTTCTAAGTTAAAAATGTTCTTTGTATCATAATTTAAGTTATATTATACCATATAAAATGTACCTAACAGGTGTACGCAATTAGTCTGTGCATTCCACCAAGCCACAGACTGTTTCTCAGTTCACAAGGTACCAAGGTTTTTTTTTTTTCCTCTGAACCATGTCATTTTAGTGAAGACCCAGCTTATTCTGTAATGCGTGGCCTAGAAAGAGGGAGGTTAATATTAACATTTCCTGCTTTCTGGTCATTCCGCTGAGGCTGCTATGTAATACTTTCTATGTGCTGGAACACTTGTCACAAATCATATTTAATAGCATGATTTCATATAACAGACCCACTCTGAATATTTTATGTATGCTGAGGTTAAGCTGAACTAGAGAAACCATGAAGATGGGGAAAGAAACCATGACTTAGTGGTACTTATGTAGGTCATGGGGTAGGCAGTTACAACTCTCCACTAATCCACTGGGTTGGTGGTGGCCAGATATTGTCTGGCAAGGCCACAAACATTCTAGGAGGCCAAATGTTTGGGGCAACAGCTTCACTAGTTTTGGTGACTGCTTAGACTGTTGGTGGGCTTGGTGATGGGACACAAGGGAGGGAGCTGGGTGTTGGATTAAGTATGGGATCTTGCATGGTCTTCTAACCCAGGATGGCAGAGAACCAATGAGGAAACACATAAAAACTTACTTCGTAAGAAATATCTAAAAATGTGTTAAGCTTCTACAGCTGGCAGATGGTCTTTTTGCTATATGCTATACTATGTATGCTACAACCTTGGAATTAAAGGCTATGGGCTCCACAGCTGCCTAAATTCAGTTAAGAGTTGCTTTGAATCTCACCTCAAATAGACATATGCAGTGCTATAAGCAGTACTTAACCATTTGTATTTGCACTGACTGTACGTGGTGAGAGCTAGGGTGGCACAGGCACAATTAAAATTTCTGTATTTATAATAACCAATTTTACATGATAAAGGACATTCAAAGTATAGTTTTCTAAGATAAAAATATCACAACATGTATATTATTTTGGCATGCATCGCTGTGGTGCCAACCAGACAGACTCTCACCAAATACAGAATAAAGGGACCATAAAGTATAAACAGAAACATATAGACATGTATACACTGGATACTGCAAAAAGCCAGATTGTATTAAGTGCAACAATGTAAAAATAGAAATACCATTCCTCAAAACAAAATCAAAGAATATAAAAATCATAATAGTAAAACCATACTAATAACATCCAATAATTAAAATCTGCCAACCAGAAAATCCTGCAATAAAGCAACACACATACTTGGTGTGCATATATTAGGCCTATTGTAATGCATTTTGGGTGTGGGCCTTATCCTCAGAAAACCCAGAGTAAACTGAATTACAATTACAATATAGTAAACCTCCCATATTAAAAGAGCACTAACTGCCAGGACTCAAACAGTAAATTCCTTAACTATAAAAAGGAAACACTGCAAATATTACACCAGGCACTAAGTACCAATATACCTATTAGGAGGACATAACAAGCCAGCCTACTATAGATCTCTATGCAAAGTGCACATTAGCACGATACCACATCTCAGTCACATGGGCAGAACACACAGACCCTCACTACTCTGCATAATTTTGTGTCACCCACAAATTTGATTACCTCATTCGTCGTACCCCTCTCCAGATAATTTATAAATATATTAAAAAGTACCGGTCCAAATACGGATCCTTGAGGCACTCCACTGTTTACCTTTTTCCACTGTGAAAACTGACCATTTAATCCTACTCTCCATTTCCTGTCTTTTAACCAACTTGCAATCCACAAAAGGACATTGCCTCCTATCCCATGACTTTTTAATTTTCTTAGAAGCCCTGATGTTTCACCTACCCAGTAAATATTGGGTAATTGAAATCTCCCATTATTACTGCACTACCAGTTTGGTTAGCTTCCCTAATTTCTCTTAGCATTTCAATGTCCGTCTCACCATTTTGGCCAGATGGACAGTAGTATATGCCTATCACTAATCTTTTCTCCAACACACAAGGGATTTCTACCCCTAAAGATTTGATTGTACATTTAGTTTCATGTACGAACTTTATCCTGTTGGACTCTATGCCATCCCGGACTTAAAGCGCTACCAAGACGCTCCTCTCTGTCATTGCGACATAATTTGTACCCCGGTATAGCACTATGCCATTGGTTATCCTCTTTCCACCATGTCTTTGAGATGCCAATACACTCTAATTCTGCCATCTTACTACTTAGACTTCTGGCATTAGCATACAAACATTTCAAAGTGTGTTTTTGTTTGTATTAACATTCTGCTTTTCAGCTGTCAGGGATAAATTGGAATCTTAAAGGTGAGTATTTAATTACAGGCACGTGGACTACTTTTATTATTAGTGAAACCTCTCTGTTGGGTTGCCCTAACTCTAATGCTGCATTAGTATCCTTTGAAGATACTTCCCTCCGAACCATGCGCTGCTGAATGACTATTGGCTTTCCCCTTTGTTGTAGTTTAAAAGCTGCTCTCTCTCTTTTCTAAAGATTAGTGCCAGCAGCCTGGTTCCACCCTGGTTAAGGTGGAGTCCATCCCTTCGGAAAAGACTCCCCCTTTCCCAAAAGGTTCCCCAGTTCCTTACAAAATTGATCCCTCTTCCTTGTACCATCATCTCATCCATGCATTGAGACTCCGGAGCTCTGCCTGCCCCTGGGGACCTGCACCTGAAACAGGGAGCATTTTAGAGAATGCTACCCTTGAGGTTCTGGATTTCAGCTTTCTACCTAAGAGCCTAAATTTGGCTTCCAGAACATCCCTCCTACATTTTTCTATGTTGGTGCTGCCCAGATGTATCCTATTTAGGAGACGTGTGAGGTCCATCACCTTCACACCATGTAGGCATGTTACCAGGCGATCCTCACACCCACCAGCCACCCAGCTGTCTACATTCCTAATAATCAAATCACCAACTATGATGGCCGACCTGACTTTTCCCTCCTTGGCAGAAGCCCTGGGAGACACATCCTTGGTGCGAGAGGACAATGCACCACCTAGAGCGCAGGTCATTGCTACAGGATCCTTTCCTGCTGTACCAGGTTGATGCTCTCCGATCATAAGTCCTTCCTCCTCCAAGGCAGCACCATGGATGCCAGACTGGAGTTGGGACTTGCCTATGATGTCCCTGAAAGTCTCATCTATATATCTCTCTGTCTGTCTCAGCTCCTCCAGGTCTGCCACTCTAGCTTCCAGAGATCGGACTCATTCTGAGAGACAGGAGCTCTTGCTTCGCATGCACACGTACAATTTCTCACTGGCGGGTAAAAAATCATAAATGTGACACTCAGTGCAAAAGACTGGGAGTCCCCCCTCTTGCTGCTGGACTATTTGTTCAGTTCCTAGTTAAGTTTTAGGTTGCTATGGGTGTAGGATTGCGTACAATTAGTGTCCTTTAAATGTATTAGTGTATTTACTGCATAACTGGTAGTAACCTACAAGGGAATGATCAAACTTTTGATAAGGTATGGGGAATTTCTGAGTTTAAGTTAAAAAGGCTGGGTGGGAGTCAAGATGGCGCCGCGGCAGGCAGCACAGTGAAATCTGCTCTGGTGTTTTTTATTTCTTGTTGGAAATTTCCTGCACAATTATGGCTCCTAAACGAAAAGGAAAGCTGAGAAAGTACCCCTCTTCGAACTCGCTTCCTCCGGGACAGAAAACCATCCCACAGTGTGCCACCAAACCATTAGAAGTGGGCTTGAGTGATCCGGCTGCCGGGACGCTGGAGGGAGACCGTGACCTGACTTCGGAATTCACCTCCCTCAGCCCGTCGGATCAGAGGCTGCCTCCGTCCGAATGGGAGACTCAGACACTACGCCCGACCGGAAGTCCCGAAGAGGATGCTCATGGTGAACGGGTAGAGGGGGCAGAGTCGGGGGAACAAGCCACTCGGATGCCTTAAGAAATCGGAGTAACTGCCGTCGGAGGATTGGTGTCGGATACCGAGGAGAGTCAAGTTAACAGCAAGGGTGAGAACACTAACTTTATCACCCTTATATAACCCGGCGAAGTAATAAATCTGACAAAACCAGAGGTAGTAATTTTAGAGTCCTTGTGGTCTCTAACATCAACCCTTGCAAAATCTTTATCAGAATGTTCAGTCAATATAAAAGTTTTATCTTCTCAGATGTGTATGATAAATGAAAATTTTGGGAAATCTAAACAGGAAGTAAAGGAAAATTTTCAGAAAATGGAGGAAGAATTAAAACAAGTTAAAACAGTTCAATCAACTATGGCACAGAACTTTGAAGCTATAAACAGAAAGATTGAATACCTGGAGAATACGATGAGACATTTAAATCTGAGGATCTTAAACTTTCCCAGAGTGGTAGGAGAATTACCCTGGTTAACAATAAAGAGATACTTCACAGAAGATTGCTAGTGAAAAAACTCCACCCCTGGATAAAGTGTATTTCCTCCCTCTACGTAAGACTCAGCAAAAACAGATAACTCCAAATGTTCTAGAAAACCTGGCGGAGTTTTTGGAATCGTCAGCATATGAAGTTGTGGAGAGAACAACGCTCCTAATATCCTATTTCAATGAAAAAGATCTTGGAGACACTATGTGGGCCTATTTTTAAAAAGCTCAAATAGACGTTTTATGGGAGCAATAGTGAGTATATATCCTGACGTAACCAAGTCCACACAGCAGAGAAGAAAGGCTTTTCTTGAATTAAAATCTGAAGTGCTAGCTTTGGGAGCATCGTTTTTCTTGCGTTTCCCGTGCAAATGCTTCACCCATTACCTCTACGCAGACGACATACAAATCCTCCTTCCGATTACAGAATCCCTTCAAAAAACCATCACGTACTGGAACGAATGCCTACAGCCCATCAAAAACCTACTCTCAAGCCTCAACTTAGTATTGAATGCTAATAAAACCGAAATGCTCATTGTCTCCCAGGATCCACGCACAATCTCTTCCAGCCTTTCTCTACCAAACACAAACAACTCATTCTCATCTGAAGTCAGAGACCTTGGAGCATGGCTTGATAATCATCTAAACCTAAAAAAGTTCGTAAACAATACCACAAAGGACTGCTTTTACAAACTGCAAGTCCTCAAAAAACTTAAAACCCCTCCTTCACTTCTCCGACTTCAGGCTAGTACTACAATCCATCATTCTTTCTAAAACTCGACTATTGCAACTCCTTGCTACTAGGTATACCCGCCAACACTATCAAACCATTACAGATGGTTCAGAATTCAGCGGCTAGAATTCTAACTAGCACCAACAAAAAAGATCATATCACCCCAATCCTCCGGAACTTACATTGGCTCCCCATTAAACAAAGGATACTCTATAAGGTACTCACTATCATCCACAAAGCGACAAATAAACTAGCTCCCATCTCATTAAGCTCTCAACTACAACCACACACCTCCTCCAGACCAAATCAGAAGCGCATACAGAGGAACACTGTAGGCTCCACAAATTAAATCATCATTGAGCAAACGAGCGCTATCTTCAGCAGGCCCTCACCAGTGGAATATGCTTCCCCCAGATCTTAGAGTAGAACCCAGTCATCAAGAATTCAAAAAAAGATTGAAGACATTTCTCTTCCAACAAGCTTTCCCAGACGATTAATTTTACGGTGACGAACAGACTTCCCAATTCCTAAGTATCCTAATTACCCTAATTATGGACACTGCATCAAGTACTAATTTTAGAATCTGCTACTGGACAATTACCGTTGAGCTCAAAAATTTACTATATTTTATATATATATTTGGCATTGCTTATATTTATATTTATTGATACGTTAAACAGTTAAACTGTCTTTATAAAATATTATATTGCTTTATTTCCAGTTAAACTATTATTACTTTATTTAGCACTATGTTAAATTGTCAATCAGTTATACTGTTCCATATGTTCCGCGGTTCCATGTAAAGCTCCGCTCTCTGTTGAGCAGTTCTTCGTTTTATGTAAACCGGATTGATTTGTAGTCCATACAAGAACTTCGGTATATAAAAATTAAAAATAAATAAATAAAGTATAAAGATGATATTGGAAAAATTACTTACCTGATAATTTCATTTTCCTTACTGTAGACAGATGGACTCAGGACCAATGGGTATAGTGTACTCCTGATAGCAGTTGGAGACGGATTAGATTTCAATCTGACGTCAGCCCTAGCACATATACCCCTGCAGGAAGTGCAGCTCTTCAGTATTCTCCTCAAAAAGCATTGTGAATATATGTATGACTGAAAAATTTGAATAACTTGATTAACTTTATAACTTGCTTAACTTGATTAATTTGAACTGGCTGAATTGGCTATAGCTGGAGACAGCCAGTGCCCTCAACCGAGAAGCGTCGACAACCGGTAGGATGGGTGTCCTAGAAGAAGGAAAGCATGGCTTACCTTTGAATCACTCGCTCCCGGGGATGTCCCCCGAGAATTCCATGAGTAACGGCAGCCGTGGGTGGGATACTGAGTCCATCTGTCTACACTAAGGAAAATGAAATTATCAGGTAAGTAATTTCTCCATTTCCTAGCGTGTAGCAGATGGACTCAGGACCAATGGGATGTATAAAAGCTACTCCCGAACCGGGTGGGAGGCTGCCCGTGACCCACTTAGTACCGCCCTTGCAAATGCTGTGCTTCCCGAGCCTGAACATCCAGGCAGTAAAACCTGAAGAAGGTGTGGATGGAGGACCATGTCGCTGCCCTGCAGATCTCGGCGGGTGACAGCACCTTGCTTTCCGCCCAAGACACTGCCTGGGCTCTAGTAGAATGGGCCTTGACTTGTAAAGGCGGTGGCTTGCCTGCTTCCACGTAGGCCGCCTTGATGACTTCTTTGATCCAGCGGGCTATGGTTGCTCTCGAGGCTGCTTCCCCCTGCTTCTTCCCGCTGTGAAGGACGAAAAGATGGTCCGTCTTTCGTATGGATTCCGTCCTTTCCAGGTATCAGACTAGGAGTCTGCCGATGTTGAGATGGCATAGACTTCAAGCCTCTTCCGAATTCTTATGCTCATTTGGCGATGGTAGAGAGATGGTTTGATTGACATGGAAGTGAGACACCACTTTGTGGAGGAACGACGGAACTGTGCGTAACTGGAAAGTTCCTGGGGTGATCTGAGGAACGGCTCTCGGCAGGACAGTGCTTGTAGCTCGGATATATGACGGGCTGAACAGACTACCAGCAGGAAGGCTGTCTTCAATGTTAATAGTCGGAGAGACAGGCCGCGGAGAGGTCTGAAGGAGGTTCCTGCTAGGATATCTAGGACCAGGTTAAGGTTCCAAAGAGGCTCTGGCCACTTTAGGGGTGGTCGGATGTGCTTGACTCCTTTCAGGAAGTGGAAGACATCCGGGTGAGAGGCTATGCTACCGCTCTCGCACTTGGTTCCGTAGCATGACAAGGCAGCCACCTGTACCTTGATGGAGTTGAGAGACAATCCCTTCTGTAGCCCGTTCTGTAGGAATTCCAAAATCGCAGGAATTTTGACAGAGTGGTATGATGTCGTAGTCCTCGCACCAGGATTCGAATTCTCTCCAAATCCTTATGTATGTTAGGGATGTGGAGAACTTGCGTGCTTGGAGTAGGGTGTCAATTACTGCCCCCGAGTATCCTCTCCTCCTTAGGCGAGCCCTCTCAATGGCCAGACCATAAGAGAGAATCGAGCTGGATCCTCGTGGAGGATCGGTCCCTGTTGGAGCAGATCTCTGTGTGGAGGTAGCGGCAGGGGGTTCCCTGCCAGCAGTCTTTGCATGTCTGCGTACCACGGTCTTTTTGGCCAGTCCGGGGCCACTAGAAGTACTAGCCCCCTGTGGTGTTCTATCTTGTGGATGATCGCGCCCAATAGAGGCCACAGCTGGAAGGCATATAACAGAGTCTCCTGTAGCCAGGTCTGTACCAGGGCATTGATTCCCTGGGACTGGGGTTCCCGCCTGCGGCTGAAGAAACTGGGTACCTGGGCATTGGACCGGTTTGCCAGGAGGTCCATGGTTGGTGTTCCCCAACGGTTTACTATCATTTGACAGTTTCCATTCTCCTGGATCTAGACTTTCTCTGCTGAGGTAGTCTGCTGCGACATTGTCTTTGCTGGCAATGTGAACGGCTGAGATCTCTTGAAGATTCACTTCTGCCCATGACATTAGGGAGTCTATTTCCAGAGACACCTGTTGGTTTCTGATTCCTCCATGACAGTTGATGTAGGCCACCTGTTGTGGCATTGTCCGACATTACTCTGACCGCTTTGCTTCGGAGTCTGTGACCGAACCTTAGTCAGGCTAGTCTGACTGCCCGGGCTTCTAGGCGATTGATATTCCATCCCGACTCTTCTTCGTTCCATTGCCCTTGGGTGATTAGCTCCTGGCAGTGTGCTCCCCATCCTCGTAGGCTGGCATCCGTGGTGAGTAGGATCCAGGTTGTGGAGGATAGTCTCGTTCCCTGGCTCAGGTGGGCTTCTTGAAGCCACCATCGTAGTTGGACCCAAACTCTGTCCGGGAGCTGAAGCCGTACGGTGTAGTTCTGGGACAGTGGATTCCATCGTGATAGTAGTGAGCGTTGTAGGGGTCTCATGTGAGCTCGTGCCCATGGGATTTACTTCCAGTGTGGATGCCATGAGGCCAAGAACTTGTAGGTAATCCCATGCTGTGGGGCGAAGTTCGCTCAACAGGGTTTGTAACTGGGTCATCAGTTTTGATCTCCTTGTTGGTGTCAGGATGACCTTGTCTTGTTTGGTGTCGAACCGGACTCCCAAGTATTCTAGAGATTGGGAAGGCTGCAGGCAGCTCTTGTTTGTGTTGACCACCCACCCGAGGCTCTCCAGTAGAGTTTTGAATCTGTTGGTTGCCTGGTGACTTTCCTCTGGGGATTTCGCTCTGATCAGCCAATCGTCTACATGAGGGTGCACGCGGATTCCTTCCTTCCTCAATGTTGCTGCCACCACCACTATGATCTTGGTGAACGTCCGGGGTGCAGTGGCTAACCCGAAAGGTAGTGCCTGGAACTGGTAGTGTCAGTCCAGAATCGAGAAGCGTAGAAAACGCTGATGCTCTTGATGGATCGGAATGTGTAGGTAGGCTTCCGACAGATCCAGGGAGGTAAGGAATTCTCCCGGTTGTATCGCCCTTATTACCAAGTGTAGGGTTTCCATGTGTAAGCAAGGAATCTTCGGGTGACGGTTGACCGCCTTGAGGTCCAGGATAGGTCTGAACTTCCTTCTTGGGAAAGATAAAATAGATGGAATAATGGCCAGTATTTATTTGTTGTGTAGGCACCGGTATTATAGCCTCTAAGGCTAGTAATCTGGTCAGTGTAGCTTCCACTGCCATTCTCTTGACAGGGAGATTCCACAACTTGTCCGGAGGGAGGTGGTGGAAATCCAGGTAATATCCCTCTCGAATGATGGATAGGACCCATTTGTCCGAAGTTATCTCGACCCATCTTTGGTAGAATAGGGCCAAGTCTGCCCCCTATGGCTTCTTCCTTTGGATGGGTCGGCTGATTTTCATTGCGGGGTGCGGCTGGGGCCTGGGCCCGAGCTAGCTCCCCTTTTATTGTGCTTGTTCCGAAAGGACTGGCTCCTGCCTGCGGGGCGGGCCGCTTGATATGAGATTCTATATGGGTTGAAGCGCTGTGATCCTCTGCCCCTGGAGGTCCGGGGGAAGGATCGCTGGTTTCTCTTATTCCTGTCCTCTGGTAGCCGCGGCAGTGGGGACCCACCCCACTTGTTGGCTAGTTTCTCTAGTTCGCGTCAGAACAGGAGTGTTCCCTTGAAAGGCATCCTTGTGAGTCTCGTTTTGGAGGATGCGTCGGCTAACCAGTTTCGGAGCCAGATTTGTCTTCTGGCCGCCACGGCGGATGAGACTCATCTAGCTGCTGTGCGTACCAGATCCGAAGCAGCGTCCGCGAGGAATGATACAGCTGGTTCCAGGGCTTCCCCAGGAGTGTTGCTCCTGGTCAGTGCTAAGCAGGTGTGTGTCACCACGGCACAGCAGGCCGCGATCTGTAAAGACACAGTGGGGACGTCAAAGGACTGTTTGAGGATAGATTCCAGATGTCTGTCTTAAACATCTCTGAGTGCTGCTCCTCCCTCCACCGTGATAGTAGTGCGCTTCGAGACTGCGCAGACCATGGCATCCACTTTCAGACATGCCAGGAGATCTTTGGCGGCTGGGTCCAGAGGGTACATGGCTGCCAGAGCCCGGCCCCCTTTGAATGTGGTTTCTGGGGCATCCCATTCCAGGTCAATTAGTTGCTGGACAGCTTGTAATAGTGGGAAATGGCAGGAGGTCTGACGAAGTCCCTCCAAAAGTGGGCTCGTCTTAGGTTCCACCGAGGCACTTGTGCCCGGGTTGGCAAGCTCTTTTAAGCTGTGTGTGACCAGGTCTGGAAGCTCGTCCTTGGTGAAGAAGCGTCTCATGGTTCGGTGGGGTTCTGTCCCCAGAGGGAGTTCCCCTTCCTCCAGGGGTTCTGACTCCTCATCTGAGATGTCTGTGTCCCTGAAGGTGGGGCTTCTGGGTGGTGGGATCACTTCCCTGGGCATAGAGGATCCTGGCATGTTGAGGTCCTCTGGTGGGGCCTGTGACCGCATTGTAGGAGGCCCCAGTTGCATGAGGATGAAGGTATGCAGACCTTTGAAGAATTCCACCCAGGAGATAGAAGCCTGGTCTGGACTAGGGGGCGCCGTGTCCCTGGGGAGCCCTGTTTGAAGGGGGGGGTCCCGCTATGTGATACTAGGTCCGGCGTGCCACTTGAGAGGCTGGGGTCCGGTACCGGCTGGGGAGGGCCATGAGTTGGGTCCCCTAGGGCCTCTTCGAACTGTATACACAGGGCTGTGGCCCCCTCATGCTGTGCAGCTCTAATGTGGCATGCTGGGCAAAGGCCCTGAGCTTTGAGCTTATTTTCAGGTGGTGCCATGGCTTGTATGCATACAATACAGTTGTGCGCTCCGGTGTGCGAAGTTGCGCGCGTAGGTTGGTGCGCACGTGTAGAGAGATGTGCGTGCTGTTGTGTGCACGGGTCGAAATTATGCGCCCGACACAGTGAGCGCGTGGCTAAACGCTTCGCTTGTGCGCACAAGGTATTTGTGCGCACGGCTCGCCTCTGTGTGCACGGATTGAGATGGCGGACAGGGCGGCGAACAGGGCCAAAATGGTGACGGCAACCACGCGGACAATATGGCGACCACCTCGGAGGGTCTCCACGTGGGAGGACCCTTGGATCTGACCGGGGTCTAGCCCTGCTAGGGCAGATCAACCCAGTGGCACTGGTCCCAGCTGGCGACCTGTGCATCTCCTCAAGCTTCGGAGACCGGAGACTTTTAAATAGATTTCTACCTTACCTTGTCCTGGGGCTTCCTGGTTTCGTTCCGGGCGGTCTCCGGCTGCAGGGGGAGAGGGAAAATACCTTCACCGCAGCGCTCGAGGTTGCACCCGTTGCCTCTCAGCCTCACCCGATGTCGGGGGCTAGGTCCCCACCGAGGGTTGGCTGCCGGCCCGAGGCTTACCTTCGAGGGATCGCGGAAATCACCTCGGGAATCTCGACTGGGGGAGGGACCCAACGGGTGTCACCGCAGGAGAGCGGGGCTCGTCTGTAGAGGTAAGATTTCTTCTTAATTTGGATTTCTTTGGTAAAATTTACTCTAATGCTGTGCTAGCGTGCATAGAGTCCCTAACTGCTATGGAGACGGAAAATACTGAAGAGCTGCACTTCCTGCAGGGGTATATGTACTATGGCTGACGTCAGATTGAAATCTGATCCGTCTCCAACTGCTATCAGGAGTACACTATATCCATTGGTCCTGAGTCCATCTGCTACACGCTAGGAAAACATATATTCTATCAGCCAGAACACCTGAAAAGTTTTGCAGAAGGGAAGAAAGCTCTTTTACAACTGAGCCTAAATGTATCTGATCCTTAAGTGAAGATAAATGGTTATGCGAAGCCTTATTCTTTGAAAATGTTTGTTTGAAATGTTTGTTACATTTATTGTAAAATGATTTCTGATTATATTTCATTCTTATTGTAATACCGTATTTCTAATTCAAAGTGGATACTTTGTAAAGTTTTTGAAAAATCAATAAAGAGATAAAAAAGGCTGATTTTTAAAAATAGTTTTTTTTTTTTTTTTTTTTTTTAAGTGTGAAGATGACACCTGCCTATAAATTAAAGGATGAGCTAGGGGTGAGTGGGAGGGTTGGGAAATACAAACACACAAACTTCTGTTTGTTGCCTGACTTTCTGACTACCTATTTAAAATAAAACATACAAACACTAAATAATATACCCCAATAGTTTAGTTCTCCCCAATACTTTTAAGTTTTAAAAATTTCTCCCAGCAGTACTTACTGATTCTTTCCAGCCACCAGCAAGGTGATGCTTTCCTCTCAGTGCTCCCACTGGATTGTGGGTTACTGAGCTCTTGTTTTCCCTAAGTGCACCTTTTACTCCTTGATCATCTAATGACTCAACCAACTCCCTCACAGGCTTCCTTGCTTCAGATGTATTTGAAAAAAAAATATATTTTTTTTAGTTTTTGCTTCTACAGCCAGTTTCTTTTCAAATTCTCTTTTTGCCTGCCTTAATGTTTTGCATCTAACTTGCCAGTGCTTATTCTTTTTCCTATTTTCTTCAGTTGGACCCCCTTTCCATTTTTTGCAAGAGATTCTTTTGGCTAAAATATTTCCTAAGATTACTCCTGAATCTATCCTCTTTCAACTTCATCCCATGACACCTTGTTCTAAAGCCTCCTTTCTATTGAAAGAGGCTCATCTCCTTGCATAGAAACCTTTGAGATATTTAAATGTCTCTATCGTATCTTCCCCTATTTTGTCTTTCCTCTATGGTGTGCATGTTTAGATCTTTGAGTCTGTCCCCATATGCTTTAGAACAAAGACCACTGATCATTTTAGTAGACATCCTCTGGACTGACTTTAATCAGTTTATATCTTTTTGAAGGTGCAGTCTCCAGAACTGTACAAAGTATTCCAAATGAAGGCTCACCAGGGATCTATATAGGAGCATTATCACCTTCCTTTTTCTGCTGACCATTCCTCTTCCTGTGCAACCAAGCATGCTTCTGGATTTCCCATTTATCCACCTGTTTGGCCACCTTAAGGTCATCAGAAACAATCACCCCCAGATCCTGCTCATCTTTTGTGCTTAGAAAAATTATGCCTCCAATACCGTATCTCTCCCTTGTTTTTTTTGTAGTCCAAATGCATTACTCCACTTTTTTTTTTTTTAGATTGAATCTTAGCTGCCAGTCTCTAGATCATTCCTCGAACTTGGCTAGATCCCTCATGTTTACCATACCTTTTCCTGGCTATCTACCCTGTCGCAGATTTTGGTAACATCAGCAAAAAGATAAACAACCTCTTCAACAATCCTTCTGCTATATCACTTACGAAAATTCTGAAAAGAACCAGTCTCAGGTCTGATCCCCGAGGGATACCATTAGTCACGCCCTCCTCCTCAAGAGAAAACTCCATATACCAATACCCTTGGTTGCCTCCCACACAGCCAGTTTCTAACATAATCTGTCACTCTAGGTTCCATATAAAAGGCACTCAGCTTATTTAAAAGTCTCCTGAGCAGAACGGTCTCAGAGGCCTTACTGAAACTGTCTACTGCTCTCCCTTGATCCAACTCTCTTGTCACACAAAGAAATTGATCAGATTTGTCTGACAAGAATTACCTTGTAAGGTAAGACTCCAGTAACTCAGCTTCGAGGCCTACTACTGCATACAAACTGAGCTAACATGTAGGCCTGAAAGGCAAGACAAAATGGAGTTTTGTGGCCATGTGATATTTTTTGGTAAATTGTTTATAAGACTTTTTCACACAGAGGAGAAAAGACTGTTTTGTCATATCAGTGAGTTGTCAATACCTCCCAAATGAGAATAAATCTTGGACCAGAACTGAGGACATGTCTTTCCAGCTTGAAGACCAGCTATAAAGCGAGTACTGTTCTAAGACCTGCTTTTGCTGATGAACTCTAATGAGCCTGAGAATACTCCTATGCATTGAGGTGTAGATGACATCATTTTCATCCCACCAATCCTGTGTCTAGAGGAGGTGGCAACATCCAATCCGGAAAAGCGTTGGAACCCTATGGAGCTGGATATCCAAGAGAGATAGACAGATGAGCTTTAATGTCAGACAGGTGATTTTTGATGTCTGACAGTGCTTGAACCAACTTTCTTCAACTTGGCCAAGGGTTTCTAACTGTGATTTTCCTTCACGGACTTCAGGAAGTGCTCTGAAAGCCATGCTTCTAAACTGATTGTGCCAGTCAGTACCATTGTGACCTGCAAGCTAAAATAGAGTTTCACTCAGCACAGTTGTTCATTAAAGCACATTCAATTGTTTTCCAGATTTACTCTGGGAGTATATTTGGCCAATTAGTGATTTTTATCCTCTTTCTCCTGTCACACCTCATGGTCTGAGATTTTTGGTCTTTTATCTGTCATTCATTAAAAAGGGATATGGATCCATCCCTGGATGTCAGACAGCATCCTGTTACAGGTGAGAACACTGGTTCAAATTACTTTACAGCTGGGAATTAGATATGGCAACTCTGCAATTTTAAGTGCAAGTTAAGCTTAGATAACATTTATTATTTGAAACCAAAGAAATAATTGTATCACTCATTTTCCAATTTGCTACTAATAAACTAATTGACTATCTCATACGAAGTGTTTTGAATCTGCTCCCTAAAACTACTGAATTCATATCTTAAGATTGTTTGTTAAATCTGATAATCTACTGAAAGATCTCCAACCTGAGATTTCCTTATAACCTCTAGTAAATCCATGCTGCTTCAGATCTTACAATCTGTTGGATTCCAGAAACTGCACTATCATCTGTTCTAGCAGTGATTCCATTAATGCGCTCATCACAGAGGACAAACTAACCGGCCTATAGCTCCCAGCCTCCTCCTCATTTCCACTTATATGAATAGGAACCACCTCTGCCCCTCTCCAGTCCTCTGGAACTACTTCTGACTTTAAAGAAGCATTGAAAAGTTGCCAGGACTTCTTCAAGTTCCCTCAATACCTTCGGATGTATCCCATCTGGCCCTAGCCTTATCTACTTTTAAGTTTGGTTAGCTCTTCACTGACACACTGCTCTGTGCAGACACAGAGTATTTCTGCCAGTTGGAAGGGGTGCTTCTGCCTATTCAAAGGATACCCTGCCCATCTGGGGAACCTATTTTTTCAAGCCCTGAATAGTAGGAACTCCACTGGCTGGCCTGAGATATTCCTGCACAGATTTGGGAAGTCATTGTAACAAGCTATTTCGTTGTGCTGCTGTGGATCAAGAGTTGTGCCATTTTACATAAATTATCTTCAGTAAAGAATTGTTTTGGGCACTAACACGGTGACTCCAGTCATTATTTGGCACTCCAGCACACACAGTAATATTAAAGATAACATTGCCAAAAGGAAATCAGAAAGAAAGAGTTAGCCACCCTGTACTGGGAACTGAGAGGACTCCTTTCATCCCCCAGTCGAAAGAGCCTATACTCTGGGAAGGAAGGGAGGTTGGAGAGCTAGCCTGGTGTTGCATTCGTGTGGAAAACATGAGGAGGGATTTAACGAAGTTTGAGGAATGGCCTAGAGAATAGCAGATAAGATTTAATGCTAAAAATGCTGATAAATGCATTTAGGATGCAAAACCTAAGGGAGAGGTAAAGTACTGGAGGTGAAATTCTTCTAAGCACAAAGGAAGAGTGGGATCTGGAAGTAATTGTATCTGATGATCTTAAGATGGCCAAATAGGTGAAATAAAGCAAAGGCAAAAGCCAGAAAGATGCTTGACTGCATAGGGACAGGAATGGTCAGCAGAAAAAGGGAGTAATATTGCCCCTGTATAGATCCCTGGTGAGACCTCATTTGAAATATTGTGTCGAATTCTCACGACCACACTTTCAAGAGGATATAAACAGGATACAGTCAGTCCAGAGGGTGGCTATTAAAATAGTCAGTGGTCTTCATTTATTTAAAATCTTTTATATAATCGCTTCTACAATGGAAGGTAGATCAAAGCGGTTTACAAAAATATACATTCATAATAAAAATCACAAAATAAGGTAAAACTAAGCAGGTCATAAAAACAGGAAAGTGAAACAAAAACAAAACAAGCCTCTGGATGGAAACAGTTGGGCTCAGATTCTTGGGGATTATTTAAATTCAATGGCGCATAAGTAGGTTTTTAATCTATTCTTATATTCTTTAGTGTTTGTTAATTGCCTGAGGGAATTGAGGATGGAATTCCAGAGAATAGGGACAGCAACCAAAAAGGCACGCATTCTAAAGTATATGGGGATAGACAAAGATCTAAGCGTACTTTAGAGGAAAGGCTAGATAGGAGAGATATGATAAAGACATTCAAATATCTCAAAGGCTCCCATGGAAAGGAGGCTCTAGAACAAGGGGTCATGCGAAGAGGTTGAAAGGGGGGTAAACTCAGGAGAAATCTTAGAAAATCTCTCTTTATAGAGAGGGTGGCAGATGCAAGGAACAACCTCTCCATGGAAGTGTTTGAGATAAAATTAGAATCTGAATTCAAGGAAGTGTGGGATAAATTAAGGGCAACTCCAAGGAATTATAGTGCTAAATTGGGCAGATGGCCATACAGTCTTTTTCTATCATGTTTCGATGTTTCAGCATCATGTTACTATTTTGTATTATTTTTCTCAATATGCATCTCTTTGCATTTGTCCACAATAAATTCCACTTTCCGTTTAGATGCCCACTCTCAACTTTTCCCCCTCTTGCAATTCTTCACAATCAGTTAATTATCTAACTTTGAATAATTTTGTGTCATCTGCAAATCTGATCACCTCACTCATAACTTATTTTCCCAGATCATTTATAAACATATTAAAAACCATTGGTTCTAATGCAGATTTCTAAGGCACTCCATTATTTATCTTTCTCCACTGAGAGAAATGACCATTCAGTCCTACTGTTTCCTATCCCTTATCCAGTTACCAAGCCACAATAGGATATTGTCTTGTATTTTATGACTTTTTATTTTTCTGATGAGCCACTCATTAAGGACTTTGTTAAATGCCTTCTGAAAATCCAGATACATTATATTAACCAACTGAGGTCTGAAAAACTCTGGCAAGTTGCCTGTCAAATTCTCTTTTGGCCTACCTTATTAATATTTAATATAAAATATGTCAGCGTTTATGCTTTATCCTATTTTCTTCATTTAGGTTTAGAAGGATGTCTTTTTTTTTTAACTTTAATAGCCTCTTTCACCTCACCATTTACCATGCTGGTAAAGAAAGGTGGGGGTGGGGGAGGGGGATTTCAGAGATGGATAAGAAGGATTAGAGATGGAAGAATTTGGGTGGCAGAGGGGAATCTGGGAGGATAGAATGGGAACCCCATTTTTCACTTCCTCACCCCATCATGCACAGATATCCTCTCTCAATCCTTTCCCCCATCTCCTGCCATTTCCTCTCTCTCTCTCTCTTTCACACACACCCCATTCAGCACCGATTCTTTATTTTTCATACACAGGCACCCCAAACCCCTTTTCCATATACACCCTATTGCCTCTGTTGTCCCTCTGCACTGTAGGAATATGGCTGAAGTAAAGCCTAACTGTATTTGCTGAGAACATGAAGTCTACTGCAAGGACATTTGGGATGCTTGACATCTTTCTCTGAAGCATCTTTCTCAGAGCAAAGACATCTCTATGCAGAAGAACAAGGACAATTAAAGAGTTTTTCTTAACAGACTCAGCTAGACACCAGCTTGTCTGGTGTTTTATGGCTTACTATACAAACCTTTTTAATTTGAAACTGTCAACTTATGACGGATTCTTCTATCAAATTATTTCAAAATACCATCATATTATACCGAAGATAGCTCTAGCCTGGGATATTTTTTATAGACAGTGAGACCTCATATATTGTGGCGGGCTTTTGATGTGTTGGCCCTTATTGGCGTTTAAGGGCAAACACATCAAATGCCCGCCACAATATATGAGGTCTCACTGTCTATAAAAAATATCCCAGGCTAGAGCTATCTTCGGTATAATATGATGGTATTTTGAAATAATTTACTATACAAACCCACATACGAGAGACTAAGGGCTTATCAAGAGAGGTTTGCACAAACTTGTGCTCAATGTCTCCCTGGCTGAGGGATGACCTATCTGTTTAAAAAAAACCCAACCTCTTAGATGATATTGATCAATTGCATTGTTGGTCTTGAAGCTGATTAGTTTGCAATAATGAACTAAGAAATGCAAATTAATCCCTTTATAAGGGAAAAGAAAGAAAAACTTCAGGGAGAGGAAGAAAGAACAGACGGGAAGAGCCAGGTGTGCCATTCCTCATCTCTGGAGCTGAGCAATCTTGGCTTCCCTCAGTCAGCCTCCCCCCCATCTCCAGCAAAGTGCTACAATTACAGAAATCCAGCTGAGTGTGAGACATTAGAAGCACTGAGACCAGAAAACTGTATTCCCAGCCACTTCAGAGAGAGTTCCTAAGCGCAGATTATGTCCTGGAGCATTTGGCCATTTAAATTCCTATCTGTGAGTAGTTAGAATCTTAACTTCAAGTGCAAGTTTCAGATTAACTTGATATGCTAATTCCTTGCTGATTTCATCTGACAAGAGTATTTTATTTGTGATAACTGCTGAATACATAATCCTTTTAATATCTGACAATCAAAGTTCTGATGATAAATATATAGTTTACTTAGGGAATAGCCACTGCTATTAATTGCATCAGTAACATGGGATCTTCTTGGTGTTTGGGTAATTACCAGGTTCTTGTGGCCTGGTTTGGCCTCTGTTGGAAACTGGATGCATGGCAATTTCTTAAGTTCTTATGTACTAAGAAAACCCCTAATAAAATATCTATTATCTAAGACAAACACAATTAGTGGTATCACTGAAAGGTGCAGGTCTGTCATAAAGGGTATATTTTATATAAATTATATGTAAATTGCCCTACAGCCCCAATCCCTTCTCACAGCTACCTTCAGCAGATCCCTTCTCACCCTCAGCTGGTTGCCTCACATCCCCTCCAATCTCCTTACCAATTAGCCTCTCATACTCCCCATCCAAATTCCAATTTTCTCAAACACTCCCCCACTTCCACTTGGACAATTCACCTCAACCCCCCCCCCCCATGCTTCCTTGCCAGTTCTTACTCTTCTCACTCTCTGCAATTGGGTCCCAAGTAAGGGGGGGGGGGGGGAGGGGCAGCAATGCAACAATGCTTATCTCTTCCTCCTGCCAATTCATAATTCTCTCATCTTCAGTACCCATAACTGAATCTCACTCATTTTATACTCCATGGGTCTAAAACAGCAATTGGGGCACAGGAGAATGCAGCATGACGTACCACTGCTCATCTCTCCTCCTCTTGCATCTTACAACTGCTGTTTCCCGGTCCCCTGACCTCCTAACAGAATGTTAGGAATTATTAGGAAGGGAATGGTGAATAAAATGGAAAATGTCATAATGCCTCTGTATCGCTCCATGGTGAGACCGCACCTTGAATACTGTGTACAATTCTGGTTGTCGCATCTCAAAAAAGATATAGTTGTGATGGAGAAACTACAGAGAAGGGCAACCAAAATGATAAAGGGGATGGAACAGCTCCCCTATGAGGAAAGGCTGAAGAGGTTAGGCCTGTTCAGCTTGGAGAAGAGACGGCTGAGGGGGGATATGATAGAGGTCTTTAAGATCATGAGAGGTCTTCGAGAAGATGTGAATCGATTATTTACACTTTCGAATAATAAAAGGACTAGGGGGGCATTCCATGAAGTTAGCAAGTAGCACATTAAAAACTAATTGGAGAAAATTCTTTTTCACTCAACACACAATTAAGCTCTGGAATTTGTTGCTAGAGGATGTGGTTAGTGCAGTTAGTATAGCTGGGTTCAAAAAAGGATTGGATAAGTTCTTGGAGGAGAAGTCCATTAACTGCTATTAATCAAGTTTAATTAGGTAATAGCCACTGCTATTAATTGCATGAGTAGTATGGGATCTTCTTGGTGTTTGGGTACTTGCCAGGTTTTTGTGGCCTGGTTTGGCCTCTGTTGGAAACAGGATGCTGGGCTTGATAGACCCTTGGTCTGACCCAGCTTGGCAATTTCTTATGTTCTTTTATGGAATTGCAATTCCATGCTGAGAGCTAGGTTTTGAGGCCCCGGCTGCGGAATTGTGTGAGAGCAGGGGGCCATTTATATAACTCCTATTGTATCAGCCCCAATATTCAGATATAGTATGCATATAAGCAATGTTTAGTAATATGTTAAGGCTAAGACTGTGCAACAATTTGATTCAGTTTTATCTTTTGCTTTGAGCTTAGGCATACCTGAATTATTTTTACCTGTAGAAGCATAGCATCAGGTTTTCAACTGTTACATTCAAGGTAAAAGCTGATATCACAATAACTACTAAGAAATAGGAATCTTTAAATATTTCTTGGCTGTCTGCAATCAAAATTCAGTAAAATATCTATTCATGACATACTATGAAAACCTCTGAACACAGCAATTGACATGACTGATATGTGGTGTTGATAGAATTAAATACCTTCTGTTTTTTTTTTCACAGATATTGGGGATCATGGTCTACTATGTAACCATGACATTCTTAGAGCAATACTGCAGAGGTTTACTGTTATCTTCTGGAGCTTTTAACACCTGTTCTTCCCATGTGGGCTCCTACCTATGTACTACTCAGGCCGACACTGCTTAGCTCCTAAGATCTGACAGGTATGGGTTCACTCAGAATGTTATTGCTGGAGGAGATAAGTAAACTATTTAATAAACTTTTTCATTTTTATTTTATGCATAATCTTTTAATCGGATCATTACTTGTTCTGATACCCTGTGACATTCAAGTCTCTTTGTACATACTTGTTACAGAGCATGATAACTGCATACACACAGATCAGACATCTTCCTTTCTTTCCTATACCAAACCTCATCCCCTTCTTTGGAAACACTGCTGTCTATTCATCATCCTTCCCTCCTCTCCACATACCATCAATATCTATCTTGATTGCTGATCCTGTCAACAGTAACAAATGAATAAGCGAAGAATGAAAAATGCATCTCTCAATGTATTAAATCTGAGGCAGGGACTTATGAGGTCTCAAAAGCTAACATACAATAACATCTAGATATAATTTATCTTTTTTGAGGGGTGAGAGGAGGGCATGGCAGTTTTAGTCTGCACCTTGGGTTTTCACCTCCTACTTGGGACATGGTGTCATAAGCCTTTATTTGCAATATCCCCCTTTTCAGACTCCTGCCTTTTAGCTCAGCCTTAGTGGCAACAATCTGTAGTAGTTGTGTGCGTGCGTGCATTTCTGACAGGATATTTTTTTTGGATCATGCAGTTTCTTCCTGCTCCCTTGGAACAACTTGCTCAGTCAGAACTAGGGTGGAATCCGGTGCCACGAGCCTTCATTCTCAACTAACCAGAGAATTATTTTCCTTTTATTTTATATTCCCTCTCAACTTAATTTAATCCAGTCACTGCAGTGACATGCCTTGGCCAGGTTCCTTCTGTAACCCTGCAATCATGGGTCCTAAATCCTAGGTGCAATGGCAATTAGGTGTTACCACTGCACAAAGATGGAATTTCTTCCCCAGGAGTAACATCCATGGCCGAGCTGAGGAGCAGGATACCTGAGTATCCTGCTCCTCAGCACAAGATAGAGTGTAGTCACAAGCTGGCCCATCCGGCAGCTGTTTTAAAATGCCAACACGGTAATTCAAGTATTCTTGAAGGACAATACAACCTCTCTTTTGTCAACTAGTTTTATAATACAATTTGTATTGTTCTTAATGCTAATCTATTGCCACATACATTGAAAGGTCTAGAATTCTGTTGCTCTAAATGTTTAACATCACTTATATGTTGATTTTTACAAGTCTGTAGATTTAGCCTTTGGAGGTGTAAAAATTAGATCTTATTTCAGGGTTTCTTTGATGTGCTAAGGCTCAGTGGATCGGAAGATATCTAGATGTACACATAGAAATAGTTCCATAGGAAAGTAAAACACTGGGTTCTGATTGATAGCCTAACATTGCTTGGCACAAAAAAACATTTGAGCCACATATCTGAGGTTTAGGACTGCTTGAATGAAGAAATCCTTACTACGTATGCCTGTGTTCTGCACACTATTTAGTCTCATCCCCTGCCTCAGATTCCTCAGTACAGAGGGAAGCAAATGCTCAACGATATATTTGACCCCAACGTCAAGCTCACAAGAGGCATCACTGGACTGCCACTGCTGAATATCTGTGCGGCATATTCAGGGATTTGTGCAGATGTTGAATTGGCTTGTAAATACTAATTCTTTATTTACCTTTTATATGATCTTAACTCTCTCGCTGCTATTCTATGCATAAGCAATATTCAGTTGGCTGTTTAGTGGACAAGTTATCTGGCTAAAGTTAACTGGATAACTTGTCCTGGATATTCAATGGCATAAATGTTCCACTGAACATCCCTGCTTAAAGTTATCTAACTAATTAAAGCCGAATAACTTTAAAAATAACCAGATATTCTTTTGAACATCCCCGGTTATGTATAAAGTTATTCGGCTATGGTTAGCTGGATAATGTCACACTTAACCGGCTATACTCAAAAGAACATTTAAAAACAAATAAAAAACCCCAAAACGTTCCAGGTTTACAGTCTAAATGTGACCCCCGGCTCCCTCCCACCCAAGTTCCAAAGAGTTGCAGTCCATTCCCCAAAACAGCCCATCTCACTGTTTAAAAAAAATTCTTTGGGGCGGGAGCCCCCATCCCTCCCCCTGCTTCCGCTTCCCCTTTTATTTTAGTATATGTGATGCCAAAGCAAGCACCACTTCCCCTTTTATTTTAAGCGCACATCTCCCCGCCCTAACACCCACCCAACCCTTTCCCTTCTAGGCACCACCCCCTCACCTATATTCATAGAAGCTGTACTCCTGGATCGTGAAAGCCTCCTACTGCGATCCAGGCCCGGCACTTCCATCGTAGCCATAGTAGACTTCCGCCATTGCTAGGCTATTACTGTACGCTTCCATCTTAGTAACTTAGCAATGGCAAATGCAAACTACAGCTACAATGGAAGTCCCGGGCCCAGATCACGGTAGAAGGCTACTGCGATCCGGGAGTAGAGCTACTATGAATAAAGGTATGGGGTCGGGCGCCTAGAAGGGAAAGAGTTGAGGTGGGTGGTAGGGCAGAGAGCCAGAGACAGACAATGTGGGCATTTGGAACTTGGGTGGGAAGAAGGAGGGGAAACAAGTTTGGGCCTGCGATTTTTTTTTTTTTTTTTTTTTTAGAGGAACGTAACTTAACCAGCTATGTTCTAGTACAGCAATTTTGCTCTGAAAAAGATTTGCTTTGAGGTATCTAAATGTCTCTAATCATACCTTTCCTATCTTTCTGTAGGATATACATATTTAGGCCCTTTTTTTCTCATCTCATATTGCTTTAATTGCAGACCCTGCACCATTTTGGTAGCTTCCCTCTGGACTGTCTCTAGCATGTCTATAGCCTTTGGAGGTATACCCTTCAGAACGGGACACAATATTTTAGGTGACGTCTCATCAATGACCTACAGAGAGGCATTATTACTCTTTTCTGCTGGTAATGCCCCTCTCTGTGTACCCTCTGGCCCTGGCCACTGCCTTATCACACTGTTTTGCTATCATGACATCCTCACACACTATTACTCCAAGTTCTCTCATCATGTACTACTCCCTTTGATTTCTGCATCCCAAATGTATGCCTCAAGTTTTTGCATTGAATCTTAACTGCCAAGTACACATAGAAACATACAGAAAAAGACAAACGGCCCATCCAGTCTGCCCAGCAAGCTCCTGCACGTATTTTCCCATACTTATCTATTTCACCGACCATCAAGTTCAGGGCCCTTGTTGATTCAAATTTCCTGCCACCCCCTGCCGTTGATGCAGAGAGTAATGTTGGAGTTGCATCAAAAGTGAAGCATAAGGCTTAATGGTTAAGGTTCTCAACCAAGTTCTCAAGCTATTTCTGATTTTCCTCATTTTGTTTACTCCCTTAGATGTGCCCATTCTGTTGCAGATCTGTGTGTCATCTGCAAAAAGGCAAGCTTTTACTTCAAACTTCTCTGCAACATTGCTCACTAGCAGACCGATACAGTAAATTTGGCTGCACGTTTTCGACGCGCTATTTTTACCCCTTATACAGTAAGGGGTAATAGCGCGTCGAAAATGTGCGGCCATGCCCCCGAAACATGCAAATGCATGTTGATGGGCCTATTAGTTATTCCTGCGCGATACAGAAAGTAAAATGTGCAGCCAAGCCGCACATTTTACTTTCAGAAATTAATGCCTGCCAAAGGCTGCCGTTAATTTCGGCCGGCACTGGGAAAGTGTACAGAAAAGCAGAAAAACTGCTTTTCTGTACACCCTCCGACTTAATATCATAGCGATATTAAGTCGGAGGCCCCAAAATTAAAAAAATAAATAAATCAAAATCTAAAAAAAAAATAATTATAAATCTGCCCGCGGCCCGGAAGATGGACGCTCAATTTAACTGGTGTCCGTTTTCCGAACCCGTGGTTGTTAGTGGGTTCGAGAACAGACGCCGGTAAAATTGAGCGTCAGCCGTCAAACCCGCTGACAGCCGCCGCTTCTGTCAAAAAGGAGGTGCTAGGGACGTGCTAGCATCCCTAGCGCCTCCTTTTACCGTGGACCCTCATTTACATACATTTATTTACTGGATCGCAAGCCCAGGAGAGTGGCCTGAGCGCTCTCCCGTGATATTTTCTGTATCTGCCCGAAAGAGACCAAACAGAAACAGCACCAGGATCAATCTCTGGGAAATTCCACTAATCACCTCTCTTTCCTCAGCGTGAATTCCATGTAACACTGCCCCTTGAAGTCTATCATGCAACCAGTTTCTAAAGCAGTCTACCACCATGCTGCCTACCGCCAGCCTGTTCAGTTTATTTTGGAGCCTCCTGTATGGAACAGTTTTAAAAGCCTTGTCCTTCATCTAATTCTCTAGCCACCCAATCAATGAAGCTGATCTGATTTGTTTGACCTAAACTCCCCGCATCCTGCAATCCTCAGTAGAATTTCCATTCAATTTTCTACCAGTGACTTAAGACTAATTGGCCTGTAGTTTACAACCTCTTCTTTGTTATCACTTTTATAAAGAGGAACATCACTTGCCCTTTTCCAATAGTGTAGTACCACTTCCATCGCCAGACATCTACTGAACAGATTCTTTAGCACCGGGTTGCCATTTTTCATTGAAGGGCAGCATTAGGCAGGACTGACTTGTCAAAGGGCCAAACGACACCCTATGGCCTGCTGTGGGGGGAGGGAATACCCACCCCCTTCAATTTTGCAGCCTGCAGGTGCTGTTTGTCTGTTTCCAATACAGCCAGCTGGTGAACCCAGAAATGATGGCAGCAGTAGTGACTGGGAGAGTAGAACAGGATCAACTGTTGGGGGAATGGGGGGTGAGAGATCCCATGATCAGCTGTTTTTGGTGACCCAGGAGGACTTGCTGCACGCTGGAAGAGACTGAGCACCTCTACTTTAGCAGACCCCCTCAGGACCACTCTGAGCTTTATCTCCTAGGATATATCCCATCTATTTATTATTATTATTATTTTATTATTTATTTGCAATTTTTGTATACCGACATTCGTTAGGGGAACATCACATCGGTTTCCATGTAACATAAGGTAGCCAACTGGGCTTTACAATGAACTGATAGGCGAACTGGGTGGCAGGGAAGGTGGGGGGGAGAAAACAAAGGTAAACTGTACAGATTAACAAGCAATATAATATGGATAGATATATGCAATGAGGACATTATCTAGTCCCATACCTTTGCTCATTTGCAGTTTTGCTGGTTCCACACAAACCCTTTCTTTCGGAAATGGTGTGGCATTTATCTCACTACCATATGGACCACTGCCAACAGCCAGTTGTCCTCAAATAAATACTGAATAAAATTATGTTTAGTATTTCTGCTTTTTATTTTTTTTGTCACCCTCCATAGATGACTCCTTTTCTCTTCTCAAGCTGTCCTTCATGCATTGGAACTTCCATAATTCTCTCTGCTCTTTTTGTTTTGAAAAATCTGTTTGTGATTAATCATGGGAGCCAAGAGAAATCAACTGTTATCACTAGCACCATCATAGTCTATGTTCAGATTCAGATTATCTTCCTGATAATATCTATTTCTATCTATATGGCAATGGCTCTAATACAAGGTAAGGACATTTCATCTTATAATAATTTACACTGCAACTTAATCTCTATTTAATATTGTCATTATATGGTTTTAAATAATTCTAAGTTTCAAAAGCTATTTTAAAATGTTCCTAGTGTTCATTACTGAGGATTTTTATTTCCCTATCAATTTCTCTCCTGATTTTCCCCACCTCAGACTTTGTATCTAAAATCAAAACCCTGAGGTCTAATGGATATTGAGTAAAGAAGCACTTCCAATTGATTCTACTTTAACTTGTTCCCTTATTCAGGCATGTAATGCCAACCAGAAAGTGTTGCAAACCATGATTTTATAACAAGGGATTAAAGTGTACTTTACCATAATACTTATTTTTTAGCTTTGCAGATGCACGCAGCACTGTTCAATATACATTCAGCTATGGAAAGTCTCTAACCCAAACAGCTTACAATCTAAGGCAATGTGATACAAAGTGACTTGCCTAAGGTCACAAGCAGTGTGAGTGGGAGAAGCAGAATCTGAATCATGTTTCCCCGGCTCCCAACCCATTGCTCTCACCAGGCTAAAACTATCGCTCACTTCTATAAGGAATAAAGGGCAAGCTGGGCTAAAAGATGTTATTTGTTACAAGCTAAATCTCTGAATTTGTAATAGAATTGTTTTTAAAATGTCTCTAGTCGAAAACATGAATTAAAACGGTGCTAGTGGGAGAAATACTGGCCACTGAAATGTATGTACATTGAAAGTGATTGTTGTGAGGTTTTTTTTTTTACAATTAATCTTTAAATTAAGCAGCCTTCAATAAAGAAGTATGATATCCAGGACAAACATCTTCATAGTGTCACTAAAATTACAAACCCAAGCTACACTTCAACTTTGGAACGGTCACAAAGGGCTTGATTCATTAAGCTGTTTTCCCACACAGACAGAATTGGTAGAAAGTCTTAGTAAATCAGGCCCTAAATTAGCACCTGGAAACAACCTTCCACTGATCCAAATTTTATCTCATGCACAACTCCATGAGAAGAAATAAATTAGGATCCAGGAGGGTCCTTGCATTTGGCTTATTACATTCTGAAAATGTCATTATTGTTGGTGTCTTTTCCATCTATGAAATGGAATACCAGTCCTACCAAAGTCGTCTGTCAGATCTTAATTGTGAAATTATATTCAACAGATGAAACCATTTGAAGTACTGTTCCCTACTTGCTCCCCTTTCAAGCATTACATTTACAAGCTCTTCTACTAGATATCTTCAAGAAAAGTCCTCCATCCTGTGGTACAATAGAGTATATACTTAGCCCCTAGTCATTATGTTGCATTTAAAAATGAAATACTAAATCCATAAACTCAGTGAGTCACCTTAGCAATGAGCCAGATATCCCAGTTCCATATGTTCTTTTATTTGCATTTTATAATGTAAGCTCCAAGTTTACTCTTTTACTTAAAAAAAAAAAAAAAAAAAAAAAAAAAGTTTTATTATATTAAGTAACTATGCAAAAGGCTCTGAAAATATAGCTTCCTAACTTTCGGCTTAGCAAAATGAAGAGAAATTTTAAAAATCCCCAAATTTAAAAACAAGAAAGGAAAAAATTCTCCAAACCATACAATTACACACAGCATTTATGTCAGCATGATTTTCTTCACCGATCACTATGGAATGAGCTTAGACACATCAAGGATATTTGCTAAACAATTTGACTTCCCTCAGTTTACAAATACAAAAACCACAAGACCAACTTTCTATAGATTCTGTGATGTGAAGAATGAAATGATGCTGCAGGTCACAAAAAATGCAACATGACTTGCACAATTTATACCATCATCAAGTAATTCACTTCAGATTAAACACACAGAAAAATCCAATCTGAACCTCCAAATGATAGTACAAATGACAGAATGTTTATGTAATGTCTTCTACCTTACTGAAACAAAACTAAGACAGATCAGTGTCCAGGAGTTTCTATCCATTAATAGAATACTGAGGGTGTAACTAATAGCAAACACCTAAACAGCATGAAAGATAACTGTTTATACTCATTGTTTTGGTATGCAATTATACTTTATATTAAAGCTCATTATTTCCAATTCAGGGAAAATGCAAAATGATGTTCTTTTTCTTTGTATAATTTTTCTTACTATGTCCTGGCTATGTCTTTTTCTTACTGATGGATACCCTGTGAATAAACAGTTTATTACAAAAAAAATAAATAAAAAATGCAAAAGTCATACAGCAAGATTAATGTTTTCCTGTCCCTCTGAGATGGGACAAAATACAGGTCATTTCTTTCATCTAGCATGTGAAATGAATTCACATAAATCCCTCAAAAATAGTGAATTATTTGAGTTAGATATTTTGGGTAAGAGGATCAAGTATGTGGGAAAAGATAAATAGTTTTTAAGCATCAATGGTGAAAATGCTTTCCTATACTAACGGCATTCTGATGCTCAGCATTAATGGTTCCCATATCCTCACCACTTGGAGGCACTCTCGTATAAAATGTTGCTGCTCTGCAGCAAAGAATTACCTGCCAGTATAAACTTGCCCATTAGGATTCTACAGCTATACATGTTTATGGTGTTCCAAAAAACATACATTTGAAGAAAAAGAAGACAGTAATTTGTGATCAAGAAACAAAAGCTTTCAGTATAAATGTTGCAATATTCTAAAAGATTCGTCATGCAAGTAAGCCTAATCCTCGATTCTTGTCTTTGCTGAAGTCAGATTTATTACATATCATCTAATACAAATATATAGCATTTTTCTTTTTAAAAACTAGCTTTTCAAGAATGTGACAATCACTGCAAAATATACAGAATCTTTATATGTTCAAACACCTTTTCATAAACCAAAAAAAAAAAAAAAAAGACGACATTGCAGTACATGAGCTTTTGAGACCAGATAGCTCCGCTTCTTCAGATGACATCTGAAGGCATCTATGTGGTTTTGGAAGCGCATGTATAGCAAATGTTTCTTACCTGTAACAGGTGTTCTCACAGGACAGCAGGATGTTAGTCCTCATATATGGGTGACATCAGAGGATGGATCCCAATCACGGAACACTTTTGTCAAAGTTTCTAGAACTTTGACTGGCACCTACTGGGCATGCCCAGCATGGCACTAACCCTGCAGCCAGCAGGGGTCCCCCTTCAGTCTTGTTTAAAGCTACAGGAAGTGCCGAAAAATAAAATAAGAAAACGTAACAAACCCAACACCGCGGGGTGGTGGATGGGTTTCGTGAAGACTAACATCCTGCTGTCGTGTGAGAACACCTGTTACAGGTAAGCAACATTTGCTTTCTCACAGGACAAGCAGGATGGTAGTCCTCACATATGGGTGAGTACCGAGCTGAGGATGTCCGAGAAATGCACCAAATGTACCCAAGATGTGCAACAGGCACAAGCAGTGGGGTGGAATTTGGTAGAGGGCATCCTGAACCCTACGGGCAGGCGGAAGGGTGTTGGTACGTCCAGTTGTAAAAAGGTTGCGCAAGACAGACTGGCCGAAGATGGAATTTTGTCTTCCGGCCTGGTCTAAGCAATAATGAGCTGTAAACGTATGGAGAGAACTCCAGGTAGCAGCCCTGCAAATGTCAGGAAGCAGCACCGAGCATAGGTGCGCTACTGAAGTCGCCATGGCCCTCACAGAGTGTGCTTTAACACGGTCTTGAAGTGGAATGCCTGCTTGCTGATAGCAAAAGTCTATGCAGTCCGCTAGCCAGGAGGAGAGAGTCTGCTTACCAACAGGCTGCCCCAATTTGATTGAATGGAAAGAGACAAACAATTGAGTGCTTTTCCTGTGGGCAGCTGTACGGTCTAGATAGAAGGCTAGAGCCCATTTGCAGTCAAGGGTATGCAGAGCCTGTTCTCCTGGATTGGAGTGGGGCCTGGGAAAGAAGGTAGGTAGTATAATGGATTGATTAATGTGAAACTCCGATACTACCTTAGGTAAGAACTTAGGGTGAGTGTGGAGTACTGCCCGGTCCTGCAGAAGTTTAGTGTAACGTGGATAGGTAACTAGGGCCTGTAACTCACTAACTCTGCGAGCAGATGTTATTGCCAGAAGAAAAATCACTTTCCTTGTGAGAAAGCGAAGATCTCAGGATTGGAGAGGCTCGAATGGTGGTTTCATGAGCCGACCTAAAACCAGATTAAGGTCTCAAGAAGGGGCCAGAGGACGCAGTGGAGGCTTGAGGTGGACAAGCCTTTCAGAAAACGTGTCACGAGGGGTTCTACCGAAATAGGAACGTCCCTGACAGCTTTATGGAAGGCGGCCACTGCACTGACATGCATTCTCATGGAGGAAGTTTATAGACCTGACTCTGACAAGTGCCATAGATAGTCTAGAAACTTCAAGGTGGAACAGGTAAAGGGATCATGGGATTGAGAAGAACACCATGATTTAAACCTGTTCCATTTGTAGAGATAAGACTTTCTCGTGGAAGGCTTCCGTGAAGCAATGAGGACACGGGAAACTGGCTCCGAAAGGTTGAGTGGCTGAAGAATTAACCTTTCAACATCCAGGCTGTCAGGGACAAAGCTTGAAGATTGGGGTGGCATAGGCACCAGCCATTCTGAGTGATCAGAAGCGGGTCCTTTCCCAAGGGAATGTGCCTGCGAATGGAGAGATCCTGAAGTATTGGAAACCACACTTGGCGAGGCCAGTGAGGTGCTATCAGAATCATGCATTCCTTGTCCTGATGTAGCTTCACGAGAGTCTTCGAGAGAAGTGGAAGTGGAGGGAATGCATATAGGAGACCGGTTGCCCATGAAAGGGAGAACGTGTCTCTTGGCTGTGAATGTTGGCTGCGAGTGAGAGAGCAAAAGTTCTCTACTTTGCGGTTTTGAGTGACGCAAAGAGGTCTATGTGAGGATAACCTCAACATTGGAATATTGAGTCCGCTACTATGGGGTTGAGAGACCACTTGTGCGGCTGAAAGGTGCGACTCAGCTTGTCCGCCAACACGTTGTCCATTCCCGGCAAGTAGGTGGCCTTGAGGTTCATCGAGTGGGAGAGGGCCTCCGCCCATATCTGTGCAGCTTCCTGACAGTAGGTAGGAGCCCGTCCCTCCCTGTTTGTTGATGTACCACATGGCCACCTGGTTGCCCGTCTGAATCAGGATGACCTGGTTGTAAAGGCGATCCTGAAACACCCTGAGAGCATAACTGATTGGTCGCAGTTCCAGGAAATTGATTTGGTGTTTGGCTTCCTCTGGAGACCAAGCTCCTTGTGTCTGCAAATTTGCGACATGAGCTCCCCAGCAGAGGTTGGAAGCATCGGTGGTGAGAATTATTTGAGGGTCTGGAGCCTGGAAGGGTAGGCCTTGGAGGAGACTGATCTGATTTTTCCACTAGGCTAGAGACTGACGAAGTGGGTTGGCGATATGGACAATGGTTGATAGAGGTTGGACGGATTAAGTCCATTGTGACCTTAGAGTCCACTGCAAGACTCTCATGGCCAAGCGGGCCATTGGGGTAACCTGTACTGAGGATGCCATGTGTCCCAGCAGGATAAGGAAGTGGCGTGCAGTCAAGCGGTGCTGAGACTAAAGCTGGTGTGCGAGAGAAATGAGAGTGAGAGCTCGCTGTCGAGGCAAAAATGCCTTTGCTTGAAAGGTGTCCAAGTCTGCCCCTATGAAGGACAAAGTTTGAGATGGGACCAAGCAGAACTTCTCATAGTTGATGAGAAATCCTAGCGAAATCAGAGTGTGCAAGGTAAGATGTAGGGACGACAGAGTAGCTTGCTGAGTGGGAGCCCTGATCAACCAATCATCTAGATAGGGATAGACATGAACACCTTGAGTCCTGAGGAAGGCTGCTACTACTACGAGGCACTTGGTGAAGACTCGTGGTTCAGATGCCAGGCCGAATGGTAGCACTCGGTACTGATAGTGTCTGGGGCCTACCAGAAATCTCAGGAATCTGCATTGAGATGGAGTTATCACAATTTCTATGTACGCGTCCTGGAGGTCTAGAGAGCAGAGCCAGTCTCCTCTTTGGAGAAGAGGAAGGAGGGAACCCAAGGTTACCATCTTGAACTTTTTTGGTAGAGGTACTTGTTGAGGGCACGTAGGTCCAGAATTGGACGAACGCCGCCTGATTTTTTGGGGATTAGAAAGTACCGGGAATAGAATCCTAGGCCTTATTGGGAGTAGGGCACTGGTTCTATTGCTATAGACTGGAGGAGGAGGGAAACCACCTGTTCCAGTTGTGGTGAGTGGTCGGATGTTCCCCACGTCAGCCAAGGTGGGGAGTCCGGTGGGATTTCGAGAAAGTTCAGGTGATAACCCTGAGAAATAATGGCAAGGCCCCTTTGGTCTGAGGTGATTATATGCCACCTGTTCATGAAATAGCACAATCGACCTCCCACTGGCATCTGAGGCAGTGGAAACTGGCTGCTGCTCTCTATGCAGGAGTCAAAAACCGGAAGCAGGGCCCGGCTGAGGAGCTGCTTGTGGCTTTTGTTTACGAGGTTGATGAGACTGGGCCTTTTGGAAAGTCTCGTGGAACGAATTCTAGACTGTGGTGGATAGGACTTCTTTGGACGGAAGAATGACTTTTTAGTATCCTTCCTGAAAGGCTGTTTGGAGGAATACTCAGAGGGCAACAGAGAGAGCTGGCGAAGGGTCTCATGATGGTCCTTGAGTTCCGCCACCGTCCGCTGAATCTGTTCGCCAAACAGATTGTCTCCTATGCAGGGCAGATCAGATAATCTGTCTTTTACGTCAGGGCGCAAGCCCGAAGACTTGAGCCAGGCCCATCTTCTTGCCGAAATAGCAGTTGCAGATACCCTGGAAGTGGTGTCAAAGATATCATAAGAGGATCTTATTTCTTGCTTCCCTGCCTCGAAACCCTTGTGTACCAGTGTTTGAAGCTGTTCCTGGAATTGCTAAGGCAGGGACTCTGCAAAGTCCTGTATCTGCTTGAATAAGACCCTGTTGTACTGAGTCATATACAGCTGGTAAGAGGTGATCCGAGAGATGAGCATTGATCCCTGGAAGACACTGAGTCTTCACATGTCCACATACCATGGATGCCTGGGCCAATCTGGAGCTACTAGTAGGAGTAATCCCCTGTGGTGCTCGATTCGGCGAATGACCCTGCCCAGCAGGGACCATGGAGGGAAGGCATATAGCAACTCTTCTTCCAGCCAGGTCTGAACGAGAGAGTCAATCACCAGGGACCACCGATCTCTTCTGCGACTGAAGAATTAGGGAACTTCACATTGTGAGATGTGTCCAGCAGGTCGATGGACGGGAGACCCCAGCGATCTACTATCAGCTGAAAGGCTTTGGCCAACAATGCCCATTCTCCTGGATCCAGACTCTCTCTGCTTAGAAAGTCTACTCTGGTACTATATTTTCCTGCATTGTGGGAAGTTGAGCTCATCTGTAGATGTATTTCTGCCCATTTCTTGCTTCCATCCTGGCGGTTGATGGAGGTAACCGAGGTTGCATTGTCCTACATTAGACGGACCGCTCGACCCTGGAGTCTGTAGTTGAATTGTAGACACGCCAATCTGACTGCCTAGGCTTCCAGGCAGTTGATGTTCAAGAGGGCCTTTTCCTCGGTCCAATGTCCTTGGGCCGTCAGTGTCTGAAAGTGAGCTCCCCAGCCTTGCAGGCTCAAATCTGTTGTGAGGAACAGCCAGTTTGGAGAGGACAGGGGTACACCCCTGCTCAGATGAGCTTCCTGTAGCCACCACTGGAGCCAATAGCATACTCCTACTGGTAAGTGGAGGCGAAGTGAATAGTCTTGAGACTGCGGGTTCCAACGTGACAGTAGTGAGAACTGAAGTGGTTGCAAGTGTGCCCTCATCCACGGCACTACTTCCAGGGTTGCTGCCATCAAACCAAGAACTTGGAGATAGCTCAACACCATCGGGTGTATCGTGCTCATCAACTGATGCACTTGGGACATCAACTTCATTATCCACATGGTCGGAAGAAAGACCTTGCCCTGCTTAGTGTTGATCTGGACTCACAGATAGTCCAAGGACTGGGAGGGCTTAAGACTTCTTTTGTCCAGGTTTACGACCAAGAGTGTTCCTGAAGCAAGGAGGTCACCCTGATGGTTACCCGGATACTCTCTTCCATGGACTTGGCCTGGATCAACCAGTCATCCAAGTATGGGTGCACCCGAATTCCCTCTTTTCTCAATGCTGCTGCTACAACCACCATAATCTTGGAAAATGTTCTGGGGGCAGTGGCTAAGCTGAAGGGCGGTGTCCGGAATTGATAATGGCATCCCAGTATCGCAAAGCGTAGGAAATATTTGTGTTCTTGACAGATTGGAATATGTAGGTAGGCCTCGGATAGGTCCAGGGAGGCTAAGAACTCTCCCAATTGTACAGCCATTATCATGGAGCATAGGGTCTCCATGCGGAAATGATTCACTTGCAGGTGTCAGTTGACGCTTTTGAGGTCCAGGATGGGACTTGAAAAGAACCTTTCTTCTTGGTGTTCCATCTATGATGACATAGATGGAACACCACCCCAGTACCTGGGGCGCAGGTACTGGGATTATATCCCTCATCCTGAGGAGCCTTAAAAGAGTAGTCTCCACTGCCTGCTTCTTGTTCTGGGACTGGAAAGGAGACATCTTGAATATGTCCCAAGGAATGCTGTGAAATTCCAGTGCATATCCTTCTTGTCTGACCTCCAGTACTCATTTGTCTGAAGTGATCTCATCCCACCTCTGGTAGAAGGACAGTCAACCCCCTATCTCCTCATTCAGAGGGTGGGATGGCAAAATTTCATTGGGGGGGGGGGGGGGGGTTCAGGACACACCTGAACTCGAGCCTGCTCCTCTCTTGGGCTGTCAACTGCAAAAGGACAGACCTCCCAAAGGGCTGAGACTTCTGAAATGTTGAGTTTCCGTAAGGGCGAAAGCTTTGGGAGCCCCTGGATCCATCCCTCACAGGCGAGGGGTGCTGTACCTGCTTTCCCTTATCTTCTGGTAGCCGGAGAACTGGAGAGTCACCCCATTTACTGGCCAGCTTTTCCAATTCGCTTCTGAAAAGAAGTGATCCTTTAAAGGGCATCTTTGTAAGATTTGCCTTGGAGGTTGCATCTGCTGACCAATTCCGCAGCTATAGCTGTCTTCTGGCTGCCACCACTGAGGCCACTCCTCTGGTTGAAGTATGGACTAGATCTGAGCCCATGTCAGCTAAAAAGGCGATGGGTTCCATAACCGCTCTGGAATTCACCCCCGAGTCATGCACCTCCTAAGAGAGGAGTAGGCATGAATGAGCCATCAGGGCACAACAAAAAGCAATCTAAGGTCATTGCTACTGTATCAAAGGCTTGTTTAAGGATGGACTCCATCCACCTATTGTCGCATCCTTGAAGGCCGCTCCTCCCTCCACTGGGATAGCTGTTCACTTAGAGATGGCACAGACCAGCGCATCCAATTTAGGGCAACGCAAATGCTCTTTCACTGCTGGATCCAGTGGGTATAGAGCTTCTAACGCTTGTCCCCCTTTAAAACTTGCTTCTTGGGCAACCCATTCCAGGTCAATCAACTCCTGGATGGCTTCCAGTACTGGAAAGTAGCAAGAGGCTTTCCATAGGGAAATCAGAATGGGATTCTTCTTTGGTTTCGTTATAGAGTCCGCCCCAGGAACTCCCAGCATCTTCAGGATCTGAGAAACCAGGGCCGGCAATTCGTCTCTATGGAAAAACCGTAACACGGTCCTATACGGTTTTAAATTAGGGGGAATTTCCCTATCTTCCAAGGAATCTGTATCCTTCTCTTCATTTGTGCCGTCCAGGGTCCCTGCCAGGGATATCCTTGGTGAGGCAAGGCATGCTTAGAGGTCTGCTGATAGGACTGGAAGAGGGAGGGTTTACAGACTGAGGTTCTGTCCGGACAGGGGCAAGTGAGGTAGCAGACTGTGCCTGTACGAAGGCTTGAAGCCCTGAAAAAATTCCATCCAAGAGAAGGCAGATGGGTCCATGCCTAGCCCAGGAGGTTCTGGGGTAGGTGCCACTGAATTTCCCTCTCCCATGGATGACCCAGTCCCAGGGCACTTCCAGTTAAGGCTGTGGCTAACCCATCCTCTGAATGGGTGGAGCTGGGCTTAGCAAAATCCGGAGAGACCAGCTCTCCATGGGCTTCCTCACAGTGCTGACATAAGTTGGAATTCAGGTCAGACTGTGAAGTCCTAATATGACAAGCAACGGAGAAAGAAAGACACTTGTGTTTCTTGGCTGCCAGAGCCATCGGTGGTGGTAACTGTGTGTTCTGTCGGCCTGCGCTTAAAATTTTATGCACACAGATTGCGGGCACCTAGGCGGGACGCAGCGAGGCACATGAGCAGCCCATGCACCCGGCTTTACCTATATTCTGCACTTAGTAGGTTGTGCACGCATGTACAAATGTGACGTTATGCGCACAGCACATGCGCAGAGCCGACACACTGCATGTACAGACGTTTTATGGAGGGCAATACGACATACACAAAGACGCACCCAAGATGGTGCTGCTGCGGCCTACCACTCGGTGAGCCGACCAAGCCTAAGTGGGGTCTAGCCCACCAGGGGGACCGCTCAACCTGCTCGGAAGCACACTTTCCCTTACCCCAACGGGATCAGGAACGATGTCTATATGGCCCGCCGAGCAAGGAGACCGGAGGAAGTCTTACCGAAACCCCTCCAAATGTCTCTGAATTGGGAGATACTTTTTTTTTTTTTTTTTTAAACTTACCTGGGCTCAGTGCTTACTAGCTGAGTACAGAAACGGTATCTGGCTGCGGGGGTAGAGGGCTTTGGCTGCCTGCACCCGTTCCCTTTCAGCTGCTTAAGCAGCAAAGTTCATGCTGGGAATCAGCTACCGGACCAAGGCACACCTCTGAAGGATCTCAGAAATCGCCTCAGGAATTCTCAGGTGGGAGGAGGGACCTTTAAGTATCACTGCAGTAGAGCGGGACCCAATTTTTTTCTCCAGTTTAAATGTAGATTTTCTCTTTCCAAAAAGTACAGCAATCTCATAGGGAGAGGTACGTTTGCCATCTGTTGGAGACGGAGAAATATCGAAGGGCTGAGGTCACTGAAGGGGTGTATATTTAGGGTGACATAAGTATTGAAATCTGACTCAGTCTCCATCTGCTGGCAGGAGAGCATAACCCATTAGTCCTGGGTCCAACTTGCTACACGCTACGAAATAAAGATTATATTTGGCAGAAGAGAGAATGGAAATGGAAGGGCTGAAGAGAGCAAGCAGGTCCAGGGGGAAATAAAATCTGATCATAACCTCTTTGGTAGAAGGCAAAAAAAGAAATCTGAATATTTACAATAAAATATCAATTTGTTAAGTAAAAGATGTGATTTCAGCCATTAGTATCTGACTCTGCTAATGTGATATACTAAAAAAACAATCGGTTCCCCCAACATAGTAAGAAGAAGAAAATATCATAGTCTATACTTACTGGTGGAATTGTCGAACAGTTCCCAATGCTGCCAACAGAGGTGAGACTCGTAGTTCTTGTCCTATGTTCATTGATATGTATCCTACTATCTTCATCTCTAAAAAATGAGAATTTTAGTTAATTTAGCAACAAATTAAGAAACCAGCCCGTTATACTCTAATAGCCCTGTGGCAAAGATGAGATCTGAAAACGTTTAACATCACACTAAGAGGAAGAAATTCTGCTTTTTTATATACTGCTTACATTTTTAGGTCATTTATTTCTTGAGTCTTTAATCTAAAATTCTGTACATGAATTAAAACAAAAGGCACAAGTTATTTCATGTCTAACGCAGATCTTTCTTTGGGGTAATTTCAGCAGGTTCTAAATTATATAATTTGTATTGGAATTAGCCATGACACCAGGATTAAAATTCCTTACTTTTTTTTTTTTTTTTAAAGCCACAGAATGATTAAGATCTAACATCTTTGTTGACCTCCATTTCATACCTCACCAGTACAATAGATTTATGACACATACAAATAAGAAAATGTACCACTGTATATATTCCCATTAGAGATGGTGAGAGAAGCAAAATGGCAGCAAGGTATGCAGACCATTTGGGGTTTGATCAATATATATATTTTTTAAACTGCTGATGCTTTTCCCTTCAGTTTGTGAAAAAAAAAATCATTCATGTATATACTTTCAAGCTTTTCTGCAGATACACCAAATGATGGAAGAAGATGGGTTAAAAACCCATTATATTACTGAAGTGTCTAGTATGTTGACATGTGAAAATATCGAGAGCAAAGGTTGAACAGGATCTTGATGCTAGGATATCAGGAGCTAAGACTGGGAAAGATGTACTGAGAGTTTCCCCATTCCACTGTGACTCTTTGCCTGCCAGAGTTTTTCAGGACTCCAGAGGTTCAGATGCCTCAGGATCTCAAGTTTATCAAAGCAGATTGTGCAGTGGAATTAAAAGATGTCAAAATTTAGACTGTAGTCTGTGGAAACAGTGAGTTTGATTTGAATAAACCAGAAAATTCCAAAGGTTTTCCTATAGCAGCTTATGCACACCTAAAAAAAAAAATCTGTATCAGCAATTCCAGACTTAAAATTTGGGATAGATACATGTTTCAACATGATTGAGTTTAAAAATAATATGAACTCAGATGTCATATCCAATATGAAGGAAGATACTGAAACGTTATAGGAGATTCTAAAATAGAAATAACAAACTAGATGTGACTAAAACAGAAGTGGTGACTGATTTAAAAACTGTAAGCTGTCAAAGACAATAAAATGCTTAGCAATCATGTGAAGCCTAAGAATTTAAGACTTACTATTCTAGTACAGGGGCAGGCAACTGTGGTTCTGAAGTATCACAAACAGATCTGATTTTCAGGACTTCCACAATGAATATGCACAAGGTATTTGCATACAGTGGAGGTAGCCCATGAAAATATACTTCATATCCTGAAAACCAGATATCCTGAAAACCAGAATTGCTTAACTGTAGGGTCTAGAGGAATGCACTAAAAATTCTTTTAGGAGTGAATTTTTTTTTTATAGCATATACGTGCATAAAACATCATTTTACACACGTATGTAGGCCATTTGAAAACTACCCCTGAGGCTGTATGTGTAAAAGTATGTACAAAAGAAATTTAGAGTTTAGGCCAGGTACTTGTGACTTGGATTGGCCTCTGTTGGAAACAGGATGCTGGGCTTGATGGACCCTTGGTCTGACCCAGCATGGCAATTTCTTATGTTCTTATCATTTAGAATCACACTTTCCAAAACTGCTTCCATGCAGGCGTAAATATGTGCTTGTATGCTGCACAAGAATTTGCACACTGATTTTCAGAGCAGACTTATGTGCATAATTATGTTATAATACTGGGCTCCTAAGAATAGCAGAGAGAAAATAATCTTTTCCATTTTGTCTCAAATATTGAAAACTCAGTTTGAATATTCTATAATAGTTGAGGGATATAGTCACATAAATATAATGGGCCAAATTTTTAAAGTTATTTGGTTAAGTTAAGCAGAGTTGCTTACCTGTAATAGTTGTACTCTGAGGACAGCAGGATGTTAGTCCTCACACATGGGTGACATCATCAGATAGAGCCCTGGCACTGAAAACTTATGTCAAAGTTTCTAGAACTTTGACTTGGGGACATTGAGCATGTGCCCTATACAAACACATGCTCATGGGGTCCCTCTTCAGGATCTTTTTTGCAGAGCTGAACCATCCTGCCTGTCCTTGGAGAACACGGCATATTCAGTAGCACGGCTACGCTGCTGAATTAACAAATGTTGCTTACCGTAACAGGTGTTCTCACAGGACAGCAGGATGTTAGTCCTCACACATGTGTGACATCACAGGATGGAGCCCAATAACGGAAAACTTCTGTCAAAGTTTCCAGAACTTTGACTGGCCCCTACTGGGCATGCCCAGCATGGCACTAACCCTGCAGCCAGCAGGGGTCCCCCTTCAGTCTTGTTTGAAAGCTACAGGCAGTGCTGAAAAATAAAATAAGAAACGATACAAAACCAACACCGCGGGGCGGCGGGCGGGTTTTGTGAGGACTAACATCCTGCTGACCTGTGAGAACACCTGTTACAGGTAAGCAACATTTGCTTTCTCACAGGACAAGCAGGATGGTAGTCCTCACATATCTGTGAGTACCGAGCTGAGGATGTCCGAACATGCACCAAATGTATCCAAAGGCATGCAACAGGCACAACAACTGGGGTGGAATTTGGTAGAGGGCATCCTGAACCCCACCGGGCAGGCGGAAGGGTGTTGGTACATCACGTGGTAAACAGGTTACGAAGGACAGACTGGCCGAAGATGGAATCTTGTCTTCCGGCTTTGTCCAAGAAATAGTGGGCTGCAAAGGTATGGAGAGAACTCCAGGTGGCAGCCCTGCAAATGTCAGGAAGCGGCACCGATCGCAGGTGTGCTACTGAAGTCGCCATGGCCCTCACAGAGTGTGCTTTAACACAGTCTTGAAATGGAATGCCTGCTTGCTGATAGCAAAAGGATATGCAGTCTGCCAACCAGGAGGAGAGAGTCTGCTTTCTACAGGTTGCCCTAATTTGTTAGGGTGGAAGGAGACGAACAATTAAGTGCTCTTCCTGTGGGCAACTGTATGGTCTAGATAAAATGCTAGAGCCCGTTTACAGTCAAGGGTATGCAGAGCCTGCTCTCCTGGATTGGAATGGTGCCTTGGAAAAAAGGTAGGTAGTATGATGGATTGATTGAGATGAAAATCCGAAACTACCTTAGGTAAGAATTTAGGGTGAGTGCAGAGTACCGCCCGGTCCTGCAGGTTTAGTGTAAGGCAGATAGGTAACTAGGGCCTGTAATTCACTAACTCTGCGAGCTGAAGTGATTGCCAAAAGGAAAATCACTTTCCATGTGAGATATCGAAGTTCACAAGAGTGAAGAGGCTCGAATGGTGGTTTCATGAGCCGACCCAAAACCAGATTAAGGTCCCAAGAAGGGGCCGGAGGACGCAGTGGAGGCTTGAGGTGAAGCAAGCCCTTCAAAAAACGGGTTACAAGGGGTTGTACTGATATAGGAACATCCCCGAAGCCTTTATGGAAGGCGGCTACCACACTGACATGCATTCTGATGGAAGAAGTCTTTAGACCTGATTCTGATAAATGCCAGAGATAGTCCAAAAACTTCATGATTGGACAGGAAAAGGGGTCAAGGGACTAGAAGAGAACCTTTTCCATTTGTAAGAGTAAGCTTTTCTCGTGGAAGGCTTCCATGAAGCAATCAAGACACGGGAAACTGGTTCAGAAAGGTTAAGTGGCTGAAGGATTAACCTTTCACCATCCATGCCGTCAGAGACAAGGCGTGAAGATTGGGATGGTGGAGGCACCCGGGGCTTTGAGTGATCAGAAGTGGGTCCGTCCCTAAGGGAATGCGCCTGCGAATGGAGAGATCCTGCAGTATTGGAAACCACACTTGGCGTGGCCAGTGAGGTGCTATGAGAACCATGGTTCCCTTGTCCTGACGTAACTTCACGAGAGTCTTTGATAGAAGAGGAAGTGGAGAAGGGGATATCCCCATTGTTGGAAGATGGAGTTCACCACAGAGGGGTTGAGACACCACTCGTGCGGTTGAAAGATGCGACTCAGCTTGTCTGCCAACACACTGTCCACTCCCGGCAAGCAGGTGGCCCTGAGGCAAATCGAATGGGAGAGAGCTTCCGCCCATATCTATGCAGCTTCCTGACACAGAAGGAAGGAGCCCGTGCCTCCCTGTTTGTTGATGTACCACATGGCCAGCTGGTTGTCCGCCTGAATCAGGATAACTTGATTTGAGAGGCGATCCTGAAATGCCCTGAGAGCATATCTTATTGCTCAAAGCTCCAGGAAATGTATTTGGTGTTTGGCTTCCTCTGGAGACCAAGAGCCTTGAGTCTGCAGATTGGCCACATGGGCTCTGCAGCCGAGGTTGGAAGTATCGATGGTGAGTAGCAGAATTGTTTGCTGGGCAGACTCGGGAATCAATTGGCATCTCTCGGCCCCTGAAGAAGCTGACAGAAACACGAGCCGTGTCGGGCCAGCGCCAGCGTGATATCCCCGCTGCACCTACTGCTACGATAAGTGTAACTTTACTGCCCTAAAAGTTGACCATACTAAAAGATGAAAAAGTTTAAAAAAAAATGAAAAAAAATCATATATATGTGCTGAGAGTAGGGCACGGGTTCTATTGCCTTGGACTGGAGAAGGAGGGAGACCTCTTGATCCAGAAAGATGGAGCGATCAGAAGTTCTCCACATTGGTAGAGGTGGGGAGTCCTGTGGCATGGAGAGAAAATTCAGATGGTAACCCTGAGCAATTATCGCCAGTACCCATTGGTCTGAGGTGATTGAGTGCCATATGTTGTGGAAGTGGAACAATCGACCTCCCACTGGTATGTGAGGCAGTGGAATCTGGCTGTTGCACTCTCTAGGTGGAAGTCAAAAACCTGAAGCAGGCCCTGGTTGAGGAGCTGCTTGTGGCTTTTGTTTACGTGTTTGACGAGTGTGCTTTTTGAACAGGTCTCGTGGCACTGGATCTGGTTGGTGGCGGGTAGGACTTCTTCGGGTGGAAGAATGACTTTTTAGAGTCCTTTCTGAAGGGCTGTTTAGAGGAACAGTCAGAAGACATCAGAGAGAGCTGTCTTAGGGTCTCATGATGGTCCTTAAGTTCCGCCACCATTCGCTGAATCTGTTCACCAAACAGATTGTCCCCCACACAGGGCAGGTCGGATAGCCTGTCTTGTACTTCAGGGTGAAGGTCAGAAGACTTGAACCAGGCCCATCTTCTTGCCGAAATAGCGGCTGCAGATACCCTAGTGGCAGTGTCAAAGATATCATAGGATGATCTGAACTCATGCTTGCCTGCCTCAAAACCCTTGTTTACTAGTGTTTGAAGCTGATCTTGGAATTGTTGAGGTAGGGTATCTGAGAAGTCTTGTATCTGCTTAAAAATGACACTATTTTATTGGGTCATATAGAGCTGATAGGCGGCAATCTGGGAGATGAGCATTGAGCCTTGGAATACCTGGAGGCCAATGGCATCTAAAAACTTCTGTTCTTTGCCCAGGAGAAAAGAGGTATGAGGCTTTGATCTCTTTGCTCTTTTTTGTGCAGATTCAACAACTACAGATTGGTGATCCAATTGAGTTTTCTGAAAGCCTAGAGCTGACTGCACCAAATAGGCATGGACACAAGGTATAATGGCATGTATGGGCATGTTCAGTGAGGCGCAAAGATCTACAAACTTTGACATAAGTTTTCCATGCTGGGGTCCACTGGATAATGCTACCATGTATGAGGAGACTGCCCTCCCTGCTTGTCCTCTGAGAACTGCTCAATCTCTAACAAGCTTACCTACATTCATTACCTCTTCATCTATCTATTTGACTTACTTCAATTTGAAAATTTTTGTTTTGTAATACTTGCTTTAAATTTCACTTTAAAAATATTTAAGGTTTTGGAATGGATTAAGTTTAAAAATACAGATCAGAAGTGGCGGTTGAGGAGGTTTTCTCTCTCTTTCTTATATGTTACTCCTTGAAAAACTGTAAAATCTTTTTTATCATCTTTATGGGGATATGTTTGTTGCTTTTTAAAAAAACAATTGCTTGTTGAATACTTGTTGATATGATAAGGACCTTCAGATACCTAAAAGGTTTTAATAATGTGCAAACGTCCAACTTTTGCCGTTGGAAAGAAATCAGAACCAGGGGTCACGAAATGAAACTCCAAGGATACCGCCTCAGAACCAACATCAGAAAATATTTCTTCATGGAGAGGGTATAGGATGCCTGGAATGCTCTTCCGGAGGAGGTGGTGAAAACCAAAACAGTAAAAGAATTCAAAGGAGCATGGGATAAATACTGTGAATCCCTAAAGGCTAAAGAATGGAAATAAAGAAAAGAGTGCACAGAACAACTTGATGGTGTGGCAGTGAGTACCCTTAGCTAATAAGCTTTGATACTGTTGATGCAACTCCATCATTGCTCTCTGCTTCAACGGCAAGGGGAAAAGGGGAATTGGATTTGTTCAGCAACCAATGAGGGCCCTGACTTTTACGGTCTGGGAAAACAAGTATGGGGGTAAATTGCTGATGCGACAGTTATTACCCTTAACTAATAAGACTGATACTTTGATGTAACTCAAACATTGCTCTCTGCTTCAATGGCAAGGCATAACAGGGAATGGGATTCAACAGCAATCAACAAGGGCCCTGATTTTTACAGTGTGGGAAACTGATAAGCATGGGGTAACCTACATGGCACAGCAGATACCACCATAAGCTTACTGGGCAGACTGGATGGACCATTTAGTCCTTTTCTGCCATCAGTTCTAAGTTTCTATAAGGTTCACGATAAAAAATGAAATTAAAATAAATATAAATTTGAGATACAAGCAAAAACATTTAAAAATAAACAGTCATTTTGGAGGAGGGATGCAATTTGAGAGTTTGCAAAGTTCCTCTTAAGATAACAATCTGCCATCTAAAAATTGAGCTTTTTGAAAATGTAAGTTCCTGATCCCAAGAGCAGGCTCTCCTAAAAATTCCCTTTTGCTTCTCCTCTCCCTCAGAAAATGATCACTAAAATGAAAAAAACAAAACAAAATACATTCTACCCCAAAAAAGAAAGCCATCTTCCCCAAAACCCAGCCATTTGACAAAATCACACCACCCACAGTGGCTTCTAAGGAAACGTACTTTAGTGTCAAGATCCAAAAATAGAACAAGATGCTAATGTGCCTCAATCAAGCATTGTTACTTTTGAAGCCTAAAGTAAATTCCAATTTGTTAGCAACTTGTAGTTTTAAGCAACAAATTCCAGAAGTCTACATAACTCCTCCAGAAGACTTTATCATTTTCTGTCTCTGAAATAAGTCCCCATACTTCTATGATTTGATTAGTTCAATGTTCCTATGGGAAACCTTTGACTTTCAAATTCAGACTATATTGGGAAACTTGCCTTTCAGAAATATTTGGACTATTCCAAATGAATATGCTAAGATTAAATATAATTGTATCGTAATGCCCTTATTTTAACGTACATTTTCATAGTTGTAACTCATTTCTGTAGAATGTTCCTCCACCACCACCAGAGCTGGGCACAGGGTGTTGCTATAGTTATTGAAGATAAACAGTTGTGATACTGGATAGAAACATATGAAAAATGAGGAATTAAACCTGCAATTATATTGAGAGATTCATTATTTTTGCTCCTAAACATATTGGATCATTTGTGTTGTCAGACTGCATTCTATTCAATCCTACCTGAAGGGAAGTTATCTGTATTTTGGGCAGAGAGTTTTAGATGATGCAACATTTTTTCTAGTTACTATTCATATTTTGTTTCAAGACATGAGGCAACTGATCTAGTCAGGGTAAAAAATAAACAGAAGAAAAAGCAGTCTATACTGGAGTCCCAGAACACTGTGAAATTTTCTGCATGAGATGTTCACAATTTGGTTAAATAGAAGAAATTGAAGGCTTTTGATCTCATGCAGCCACCATAAAACTCATGCTCAGCAAACACAGCAACATATTAATATAATGGCAATCAATAGTTGCTCAGTTCAGTCAAAAGGAAAACAAGCACAACAAAGGCTATTTTGATGTAAACTATAAGTGGATTACTCTCATTCATGACAGGGGTCACAGAACTGCAGTTAATGTCAGATCACTTGATAGATGTTATTTACTGGAATGAAAACAGAAAATTGAACCAAAAATTAAACAAAAACCCCAATCAATAGAAATAGCTACCTGAAAGGTCTGAAGTCTTTGTTTACAGATGACAAACCAACCAAGTCTGGGCATTCATCTTCATACTTTTCTGTATCTATGCGGGGCTCTCCTTGACCTGTCCAATCCTCACTCTGATTGGCACGTTCATCTTTCTTTTCACCTCCATGAAAATCAATTACAGAACTATCCACATTACTTCTGTTTCTCCCTCTGATGGTTTGCCCTTCAAGTTCTTCTACAGCTTGGCAGAAATCAGTCATATCTAACTTTTCCAGACATTCACCACTTTCCAGGTAATTGGCTTCTTTGATGCTCTGGCTGAAGTCTTTAGAAGACCTCATTTCCAAATTGTCATCTGCTTCATTGGTAGAATATCTTCTGTTTTGTTCTTCTGTCATGTCTGCTTTTGCTTTGCCTTTAATATCTTCTGAACACAGAGGAAACCCGCCTTTAGCTTCTTCCTCATCATCACTGGGGCCAGCAGGATAAAGCAATTCGTCATCTTCCTGCAGTTCTTTAGTGTAGCCACTGGCAGCAATTTCCACATCCAAAGAATACTGTCGTCTATAAGTAAAATAAAAAAACACTTCAAGCACATAAATATAATACACTGTCCCTAATACTTACTATTAATTCATTGACATAGCTAAAAGAAAAAAAGTAATATTTTAGTTTGTTTAAATTTAGCAAACTACTGTATCCAAAATATACTATGTTCCATAACACACAACAACAAGATACTAATATTTTTCAAGATCACTCTGCAATAAATAAAAGTATTTAAAAAAATAAAATGTAATGTTCCTTTGGTATTCAAATTCAATTTTTAGAGTTTTGTCTTCTGTATTCCTGTACACAGCCTACAGAAAATAAGAGGGGCAAAGGTGCTATTTGCTAATAGTGAAACTATATGCCCTACTCAACAAAAACCCTCAGTCTGATTCATTTTACCAGAAAAACAAAACTTCTTGTTACAGGTCCACCTAAGTTTGATAATGCAAGAACATTTATAAAGAAAAACATTATACCCGCCTAGAGACATTTATAATAAATTACCCTGGTTTAGGCCCTATTTAAATTCTGACATAAAATACAATAAATAAGTAAAGCCTCAAGCTCACACAGACTCGCACATGATTTGTGATGCATGTGTAGCAAACCTTAGAGGTTTGGTATAATCCATAAAAACTGACCAGTGAAATCTATGCCATTGTCTCTAAAATATAAAGATTGTATGAAAAACAAATTTTCTTCTTTGATTTTAAAATCAAAATGAGTGCCCTTGTATTGTCCTAAGAAATTTGGAAGTAAAAAAATGTTTTGATATTTAATAATAATATTAATAATAAAGCTTGATGTAGCTGGCATGTAGGTCCCTGAAATGATCACAAAGTTAAACAGCTGAGCTCAGAGGGCAAGGATATTTTATACAGCTGCTCATCAAGTACTTTCCACATTTTGTTTTGTCCTGGCAATCTCCTCCTTCCCCTTTAGACTTCCTGCTCAATGTGACCCAGTCTCTATTGGGCTATGGAGCTATAAGCCTTCATATGTGCCACTACCTTGGAATTTTTCCCTTGTATAACACCACTGCCACCTAACCCAGCCATTGTAATGTCAGTCTTCAATCAATCAGAGGCCACAGATCCTATTGTCCATCTGGAAGCTGCTATATGTGTCCCCTGGATTTGGTCAGTGGGTTTCACTTTTGAGCCATTGCTAAGAGTCACCCCTCCATGGGTTGTGAGTGGCAGTTTTACAGTATCTTCAGATCTGGCTGGCCTGGGGAGCAGAAGCCAGGCCCAGAAATTGAACCTGGGCTTCCTCATGCCACTGAGTCACTCGGTTGGCCCACTGTTTTCCCTATAAAATTAGCTAACTACATCTGTGACTATTGCTAACTTATTTTAAGCCAAAGTAACAATTTATTTTATTTTAACATTTTTATATTCCATCTACAGCAACACCCATCATTCTAGGCAGATCAGTGATAATTAATATGCCAGATGTAGACTGGAAAATCCCATCTGCAGAATCTAAAAATAGTAGAGCGATAGTGGATGCCATGCAAGTAACTTTGTTCAAACAAATGGTAATGGAACCCACGAGAGAAGGAACTATACTCGACTTAGTGCTCACTAATGGAGATAATGTCTCTGATGTCCAGGTGGGCACCCACCTCAGCACCAGAGATCATCAAACGGTATGGTTTAATATCACTAAAAGAATATGGAAAAGAAGCACAAAGACCCGAGTTTTACAGTTCAAAAACACGGACTTTGAGGAAATGGGGAAGTACCTAGGGGAAGAACTAAAAGGATGGGAGAACGAGAGAGATGTGGATCAGCAGTGGACTAATCTAAAAGGAGCAATCACCAAGGCAACTACTCTATATGTTAGAAATGTAAAGAAAAGCAAAAGAAAATTGAAACCTATCTGGTTCTCAAAGGAGGTGGCTGACAAAATTAAAGCTAAAAGAACAGCATTCAAGAAATATAAAAGATCCCAAAGGGAGGAGCACAAAGAAGAATATTTGATTCAACTGAGGGAGACACAGAAATTAATCAAGTCAGCAAAAAGTCAAGCGGAAGAGAGGATTGCCAAGGAGATAAAAAATGGTGACAAAACATTTTTCAGATACATCAGCGAAAAGAGAAAAGTCCAAAGTGGTATAGTGAAATTGAAAGGTGGAAATGATCAATGTGTGGAGAGAGACGAAGAAATGGCAGAAATATTAAACGAATACTAAAGCTCTGTGTTCACTAAAGAAGACCCTGGAGAAGGACCATCTCTACACAACAAGAAACTGGAGGGACGTGGTATAGATGAAAATCCTTTTACAGTAGAAAATGTATGGGAAGAGCTAAAGAATCTGAAAGTGGACAAAGCCATGGGGCCTGATGGGATTCATCCAAGGATACTGAGGGAGCTCAGAGATGTTCTGGCAGCTCCGCTGTGTGACCTGTTCAATAGATCCCTAGAAACGGGAGTGGTACCGAGTGATTGGAGAAGAGAGGTGGTGGTCCCGCTTCACAAGAGTGGGAACAGAGAGGAGGCTGGTAACTACAGACCGGTTAGCCTCACTTCGGTGGTGGGAAAAGTAATGGAGTCACTGTTGAAAGAGAGAATAGTGAACTATCTACAGTTGGAAGAATTGATGGACCAGAGGTAGTAGCATGGTTTCACCAGGGGAAGATCCTGTCAGACAAATCTGATTGATTTTTTTGACTGGGTAACCAAGGAATTGGATCAAGGAAGAGCGCTCGATGTCATCTACTTGGATTTCAGCAAAGCTTTTGATACGGTTCCGCACAGGAGACTGGTGAATAAAACGAGAAGCTTAGGAGTGAGTGCCGAGGTGGTGACCTGGATTGCAAACTGGTTGACGGACAGAAGACAATGTGTGATGGTAAATGGAACTTTCTCTGAAGAGAGAGTGGTTTTAAGTGGTGTACCACAAGGATCTGTGTTGGGACCGGTCCTGTTCAATATCTTTGTGAGCGACATTGCGGACGGGATAGAAGGTAAGGTTTGTCTTTTTGCGGATGACACTAAGATCTGCAACAGAGTGGACACGCCGGAAGGAGTGGAGAGAATGAGACGGGATTTAAGGAAACTGGAAGAGTGGTCGAAGATATGACAGCTGAGATTCAATTATGACCACAAACGACCTATAGCACCCAGTTTGAAGGAGGGAGTAGCTGTCCAGCAAGCAATAAATAAATCAGCTAGAATCCCAAAAGTAAAGCTCTATAATAGTGTAAGTACACAGCGTGATCTTACTTATCAGCAGACCTCATACAAGGCATACATATCTGATGCTAGTTAGCAATAGTATACCAGCGGTATAATCATCGGTCAGATAATGTCCAAAATATTTTTTAAGATTTTTCTTATGCACAAGTGAACAATAAGATAGCCCATATTAAGCTATGTAACATTGCAAATTTAGGCACTTAGCTTTTTGGTAACATTGCAAATTTTAGCACTTAATGTGCCATGAAGTGCCATGAAGTGCAAAGACATGCATATGGGGAGTGGAAATCCGAATGAACTGTATTCGATTGGGGGGGGGGGGGGGGGGGGGGGGAAAGGCTGATGTGCACGGAGCAGGAGAGAGACCTTGGGGTGATAGTGTCTAATGATATGAAGTCTGCGAAACAATGCGACAAGGCGATAGCAAAAGCCAGAAGAATGCTGGGCTGCATAGAGAGAGGAATATAGAGTAAGAAAAAGGAAGTGATTATCCCCTTGTACAGGTCCTTGGTGAGGCCTCACCTGGAGTACTGTGTTCAGTTCTGGAGACCGTATCTACAAAGAGACAAAGACAAGATGGAAGCGGTACAGAGAAGGGCGACCAGGAAGGTGAAGGGTCTTCATCGGATGACATACGAGGAGAGATTGAAGAATCTAAATATGTACTCCCTGGAGGAAAGGAGGAGCAGGGGTGATATGATTCAGACTTTCAGATACTTGAAAAACTTTAATGATCTAAAGACTACGACAAACCTTTTCCATCAGAAAAAAAATCAGCAGAACCAGAGGTCACGAGCTCAGGCTCCAGGGAGGAAGACTAAGAACCAACGTCAGGAAGTATTTCTTCACGGAAAGGGTGGTGGATGCCTGGAATGCCCTTCCGGAGGAAGTGGTGAAGTCTAAAACTGTGAAGGACTTCAAAGGGGCATGGGATAAACACTGTGGATCCATTAAGTCTAGAGGACGTGAATAAAGAGGAGACAGCAAAACACTGCACGGAGCGGCAGTAGCCACAGAGGCATTCACGGAGCGGGATGCCAGTGGTTGGTGTTCTACCTTCACGGAGCGGAAGGATGGAGGGCTGCCATCTCCAAAAAAAAAAAATAGGGGTGGGTAAGAGTATGGGGCAGGGGTGTGGCCTGCTTATTGCAGTGGTTGCTACCCCTAATTGAGCTGGATGTTCACTTGGATGCAGATCTGGCGCTGCTCTCTACATTGGTGGTGGGGTGGAGAGGAATTAGGGCTGGAGGGTACTGGAAGCCAATAGTAACAGGTGGGAGAGAATAAAAGTTAAAAAAAAAATTAAAATTTTTTTTTAAAAAAAGGATAAAGTGCCTAGCTTGCTGGGCAGACTGGATGGGCCGTTCGGTCTTCTTCTGCCATCATTTCTATGTTTCTATGTAAGACCATGCTATTACCAAATCTACTACGCCACAAATTTATATAAAATAGCAAATACCACTTTCATTTACAGTTTTCAACTGGATGTGTGTAATGCTTTATACAGACTGTAAAGGTTTGTCAAATCTAAAAAATGTACAACATGGTTTCATTTCTCATCCTCCACACTATTCTTTTAGATGTGGAAGAGTTACATAATTATTTAATGACCATTACAGCAGTTATCAATATGCTTCTCAACAATTTGGGTCCTCATTTTACCCAGCTGAGTATCACTGTAAGGCTATTAATGATAAGGTTTAATAATTACAATAAAGATTTTATTTTTTATTTAAGAAGAAATTAAAGTGAGAAAAAAAAAAAAAAAGATATGAACTTGAGTTCAATAGTAACAATAAAGGACGGCAGATGAAGACCAAAATGACCCATCCAGTCTGCACAGTGGCAACTGTATGCACATTTACTCAAAGTAGACCACACTGCCATATGAAATCAAACTCTACTCCCAGCTGTTTGTCATTTAGAGCTGTTACTGCCACTTCATGCAGGTAACCCCATGCTTTCTAGAAAGCACAATGAAATCAAATAACTGTTTGTCCTGCATCTGTCGCTTCATTTATTAACATTCTCTTATCACTAGGGATTCTCTACATTTATTCCATGCTTTTTATTTATTTATTCTTACATCTGTTACTGTTTTTGTCTCCACTACCTCCCTGGGAGGGTATTCCGGGCATCCAACACCCTCTCCACAAAAAAACATTTCCGGATATTGTTCCCAAGTCTACATTCTTAAAGCTTCATATTATGACCCCCTAGTTCTATAGCATCCTTTCTATTGAATACATTTGTATTTTTGTGCATTAACATCTTTCAGGTATTTAAAATGTGTCTATTATATCCTCCTAATCTTGCCTCTCTCCTATACATATTGAGGTCCTTCAATTTCATTTCAGAGAGCTTTTGGTAGAAATCCTGCACTATTTTGGTTGCCTCTGTGTCCTTTCTGAGATGCAACCTCCATAACTGAACACAGTATTTATTTATTTATTTAATTCTTTTTATATACCGACCTTCATGACAGGTGTCATATCAAATCGGTTTACATGGAACCAGGGGTAAACATTCTTATAAACCGTTTAACAGTAAAATAATCAGAGGAGGTAAAAAAGTTACATATAACAGGGAGATCAAACTTGGGAATAGAAGAAAGAGAAGGACAGAGGGATAACCATTTGTGATTAAAGGGTTTCGCTATGTAAGTTGTCAGGTAGGCTTGAGATGTAGAGTTCCGCAAGTGAAAAGATTAAGGGAAAGCTTGGCTAAATAGCCAGGTTTTAAGTTTTTTTCGAAATGTTTGTAGGCAGGGTTCCTGTCTGAGGTCCGGCGGTAAATTGTTCCAGATAGTGGGTCCTGCTATCGAGAATGCTCGTTCTTTAGTTGCGGTGTGGCGTGAAGTTTTGTTAGGAGGCACATGGAGAGATCCTTTGTATGATTCTCTGATGGGTCTGGATGAGGAATGGAGTTTGAGGGGGAACTGGAGGTCCAACGGGTGTTGTTTGTGGATCGTTTTGTGGATTATGGTGAGGGATTTGTGTAAGATTCTATAGTTTATTGGCAGCCAATGTAGGTTCTTTAAGATGGGGGAGATGTGATCTCTGCGATTTGTATTAGACAAGACTCTAGCTGCTGCATTCTGGAGCATCTGTAATGGTTTTGTGGCGGAGAGTGGAAGCCCCAGAAGGAGTGTGTTGCAGTAGTCAATCTTGGCAAAAAGCGTAGTTTGGAGGACTGTCCTGAAGTCATTGAAAAACAGGAGGGGTTTGAGCCTTTTTAGGACTTGCAGTTTGTAGAAGCCGTCCTTTGTCGTGTTGTTAATGGATTTCTTTAAATTTAAGCGATTGTCAAGGATTACTCCAAGTATTCTAGGTGAGGTCTCATCAGTGACCTATAAAGAAACATTATTACCTTTTTTTTTTTATTTTTTGAACGGCAATCTTTTTACCCTTACTTTTTCAGTCACCTCTTTGGAAAATCATACCGGTTTTCATTTCTGCTTACTTTTACTAACTTTCTCGATATAAAGATTTGCCACCCTCGTTATAGCGTCTTATAATTTAGCCCACTGTTCTTCCACTTTACCCACCCCTCCTCTCTCCCTTCTACAAGACTCTGCAAGCATGACAATAACCATAGTTGCTTCTAGTTTTTAGTTACTCTTATGATAGGGAGTTTATTGTAAACTTGAATGTTGTATTTCTAGTGCACCATCAACTTATACGGAAGTGTACAAGGCAGAAACATACTAACTGATTTAATATCAATACCCATATATACCATTAATAATAGTGGAGTTACAGAAAATACTATATAGTTTATTCCTATTGCTCTTGTGTCTATAGAAAGATATTGCATCAAGTGACTTTTAGGTTAGATGAAAAGGCTACTGAATCCAGAATCCTGTCTCCTACAGTGGCTATTATGCGTCATAAGTACCTGAATTCCCTAAAGGGTAAATACATTCCTTTTTTGCTCACTCCTAGGGATAAGCAGTACTTTTTCCCAAGTCCACCAGGCTAATAATTTTTTATGGACTTTTCTTCTAGAAACTTGTCCAAACGCCTTTTAAACCCAGCTATCAGGCCGATACAGTACACTGTGCTCCGGCGGAACGCACTGTTAAACTGCGTTTGGACGCGCTAGCTTTATCCCTTATTCAGTAAGGGATAATAGTGTCTCGAAAATGTGCGTCCAACCCCCCCCCCCCTCGAAACTAATAGCGCCCGCAATATGATGGCCCTGTTCATCAAATGTTCCCCACTCATAATTTTATAAACCTCTAATCATAATTCCTTAGTGTCTCTTCTTCAAGCTGAAAAGCTCTAACTTGTTTAGCCTTTCTTTATTAAGGAGAGCTACTTCATCTCTTATTTTTATTGTCCTTCGCTAGACATTTTCTAGTTCTGCTCTATGTTTTTAGAGATAAGGCAACTAAAACTGCACATAGTATTCAAGTTGCAGTAGCACCAAAGATCTATATACAGGGGCATTAAGATATTCTCATTTTAATTTTCCATTTCTTTCTGAATAATTCCTAATATTCTACTTGATTTTGTTGACCACTGTATTCATCAGGGTTGAAAATATATATCCCAGGAACAAGATTAAGAAAATTGCCTATCCAACAAAGGAAAAAAAAAAAAAAAATCATCCAGCACAGCAGAATGGGTTAGAAAATACTATAAATCAATAAAGTTTATCACACACATTCATCTCATTCTAAACACAGAATTTCAAGAAAAGCTGCTCTAAAAGATGGCTGAGATGAACTCCAGCTATGTGTTTTTCAAAGCTTTGGGTTCATTAGTTTTCCAGCTAGCTATAATCTTGCTGTACTGAACTAGGTCCAATGTACCCCAGAAGTTGACATGACTATACATACTGCTAATTTTCATACTGTGCTGATAAACTGACATCAACAGGACCCAATCTTGCAAGAAAGAAAAAAAAAAAGTCTCTAACGTAAAGAAGCATTACAGTACTCAATCCAATTATATTTTGGAGAAATTTTGTTCATGAAAGTCTATAGCTGGCCTGCCTTTAATTCTTCTTGCCACTCTTGGTCTGGGGTCCCCGCTCTAAGGGAAAGTAAGAAACACAAGCAGCTATCCTGGCATGCTATTAGTTCATTTATTGCATGTGCCGCAATCAATTTACAAAGTGCAACTATGGCTAGAATCCCGAAACAGCTGAATTACTAACCTGACATCCTTGAAGGTTGGGTAAAGCTCACTTTCATAATTGAAGCGCTTCACAAAGAAATGGCGAATGCACTTTACATCTCTGTCAAAATACCTAGAAGATATTTATATGTGATAATTATTCACTGTACTGTTTCATAGTTTATTTGGTACAAAGAACAACTGTTATGTACTTTATCCTGTTACCTTAAAATTATAAATTAAAAAAAAAAAAATGCTGCACAGCCATTTTTCCTATCCATATTTTCCAGGTTTTGTATATAGAATTTCTCAAACACACCCTTCACTTAAATCTTGTAATTTTCAGCTACAGGTTTTTCTGGAGAAGCCATTTTCAGTTAGGTTTTTCCACCATATGGGCTATTACATTTTACAAAGTAGCAATTACCAACTGTTCAATGTAGAGAAGTTAAGCTACTTGATACTATAAAGCAGACACACTGACATATTAGGTGTGGATCACTGCTGCAAATTCTTTAATTCACAGCAACAGTAAAAGATTATGCAACCACACAAACTCATTATAAAGGCTATATGAAAATGAGAACATTTATTTTTTTTTAAATTTAAAATGTGTTTACTGCACTCACATGATTGTGGTAATTTACAAGATTAAAACACACAAATTATAGATAAACAGAATATAAAACAAGAGCATATCCTTTATCTGAACAAAAGTCTCCAATAATATAGTTTGTCAGCCCTAATTTTGTCCCAATGTGCACTGGATATTTCTTACTTCAGAAGTTAGTTGCCCCAAAAGCCTACTGAAAAAGCCACATCTTCGAAGCTTTATAAAACGTTTTTGTGTCTGGTATTAGTCTGAGATAGTTAGGCTTTGTATTCCATGTTATTAGACCTGCTGTCGTAATGGCACTGTCTCTGACTTCCTCTAAGTGTGTGAGATAGATTGTGGGAATCACTAAAAGTCCTTTGTCGGCCTCAAGATCTGTGGTGGGGTATTTCAGTGTTACCATTTGCACTCTATGACAACATTTACAAAAGGAAATTTAAATGCGACACATATTAAAGACTGCTGATAACGAAGATAAAATAGCCCAAATATTTTCCTCTGAATAATTTTAAATACAAACCATTCAGCATTTGGATGAGATGTTGACACCATCTGTGGGAAATCAATCATTGTGATGCGATCCTCATCATCCAGCATGAGATTAAACTCATTGAAATCACCATGAATCAATCCATGATTAGCAAGCTTGACAATAAGTTCCATTAACTCACTATATAAAGAGGCAGGGTCTTCAATGTGACGTACCTGGCATCTGAAGGATTGAAGAAAAAAGTGAGCGTGAAGAGCAATCCATGTTCTTTCACATTCAGGACGACTAACAGTGTCTGATTCTAGAAGGCCCCTCCAGGCCTTCTAGAATCAGACACCTCTCCCATTCTAGAAACTATAACTTTACACCTAAACCTTGACTCCCCAGCTATAATCTTGGGCGACTTCAACTTACATGTTGACAAAGTTCCCCTTTCAACGAACTGCGAAGCCTTCCTCACCGCAATGTCCGCTATGGGTTTCAAACAACAAATCAACAAACCCACTCACAAAGCAGGACACACTCCCGATCTCTTCTTTACAAACGCCGGCATTTCTCAAACAACTCAACCTGAATGTCAACAAGTCCCATGGTCAGACCACTCCTTAATCTCCACCAGCTTTTCCCTACCACAACCAGATCTCAAACCTGACACAAGACCCTCCTTTCTCTACAGAAAAACATGTAACTCTGAACTCCTCAGCAAAGTTTTAGCCCCAGAACTACCGTCCATCGATGTTTCTACACCGAATTCCGCTCTTCAATCTTGGTCCAAAATAACAAAATCAGTAGCAAACACTCTTTGCCCACTGACCACCAAAAAACACTCTACAAAAGCATCCAAAAGACAACCCTGGTTTAATGATGAACTGCGAAATCTCAAACAACTACTTCGGCAGAAAGAAAGAAAATGGCGCAAAGCCCCCTCACCGGCCTCAGTCTCTGACTACAAACGTACACTCCACCAATACAAAAACAGTATACAGAAAACAAAAAGAGACTTCTATGCCCGTCAGGTTCATCACCTCATCTTTGACTCAAAAGCTTTATTCGCCTTCGTCTCTAATCTCACTAAACCTATCACTCCTGATATACCACCAGAACTTTCTCAGACCAAAGCAGACGAACTGGCTCTTCATTTCAGCAAAAAAATCTCTGACCTCATCAATCAATTGCCACCAACCACTAGCTCTCAAGATTTCACACACATTCTCCCTAACAAAGATATCCAACTTAACGCATTCGAACCCATCACTGTCACAGAAATACAATCGGTGTTGAAGAAAATGAAACCTTCATCACACCCCTTCGATCAAATTCCTTCCAAAATGCTACTTCTCATTCCTGATACTATATCAAAATCACTAGCCGAAATTATAAACTGTTCACTGTCCCAGGGTATCTACCCAGATGAACTAAAAACAGCTTCAATCAAACCCCTCTTAAAAAAACCGAATCTAAATCCAAGCGATCCCAATAACTTCCGCCCTATTTCCAACCTTCCATTCATAGCCAAAATAATGGAAAAATTGGTGAATACACAACTCTCCAACTACTTGGAAGATCACGGAATTCTATCTCCAAACCAATATGGCTTTCGTAAAGCTGCAAGCACAGAAACATTACTTCTTTCACTCTCAGACTTCCTCCTCGCCGGAATAGACAAAGGCAAAGCATTTTTACTAATCCTCCTCGACTTCTCGGCGGCCTTTGACACCGTCAACCATCACTTCCTTCTAAAACAACTAGCTAATATCGGAGTTACAGATACTTCACTAACATGGTTCAAAACCTTCCTGGAAAACAGAGGATATAGGGTTAAAATTCATAATACAGAATCACAATATCACCCCTCCACCAGAGGGGTGCCACAAGGTTCATCCCTTTCACCCACTCTATTCAATGTATACCTGCTACCTCTTTGTCAACTATTAACAAAATTAAAACTGAAACACTTCCTCTTCGCTGACGACGTACAGATTGTGATCCCTATAAAAGAATCTATCAAGATAACAATGGAATACTGGGATAGTTGCCTATTAGAAATCAAACACCTCCTTAACAGCCTTAACCTAATCCTTAATGCGTCGAAAACGGAATATCTCCTTATAGCACCTGAAAACAACAACACACTTTCAAAGCCTCCAACCATTCTACAAACCACACATGTAAGAGATCTAGGAGCCATCTTAGACAACCGTCTTAGCCTCAAACCATTCATTAACAAAACTACCAAAGACTGCTTCCACAAATTACATATTCTGAAAAGAATAAAGCCACTTTTCCACGCGCATGACTTTAGATCAATCCTACAAGCAATAATCTTCTCCAAACTAGATTATTGCAATTCTTTACTACTAGGCCTCCCAGCTTCCTACACCAAACCTCTACAAATGGTACAGAACACTGCAGCCAGAATCCTCACAAACTCCAGGAGAATTGACCACATCTCCCCCATCCTCAAAGACCTTCATTGGTTACCGATCCACTTCAGAATTATGTACAAAACCATCATGATTATCTACAAAAACATCCATCAACACACTCAACTCGACCTACAAATCCCTTTTAAAAAAAACACATCTGCCAGACCCATCAGGGAACACTACAAAGAATCACTACAGGTTCCACATGCCAAAACCTACCACCACAAATCCTACAGTTCAAGAGCTCTCTCATCTGCAGGTCCAATCCTTTGGAACTCCATCCCCCCGGACTTAAGACAAGAACCATGCGCTCTAACTTTTAGGAAAAGACTAAAAACTTGGCTTTTTAAAAAAGCATTCCCAGATCTGGATTAAATTCTCCACCCATCAGCATAAACACAAAAGTTAGTGAACTGTAACAAAAACCCACTAACTTCACACGCAGTGACAACAACATATTATACTTCACTACAATTCATATTTGGTCAATCTTTCCTACCCATCTATATTTTATAATTTTATACATATTTATTAATTGATACAGTTGGCTAAAATGTTAATATTCTTTCTTTAATTTCCTCCCCTTTCAGATCCTAGTTATTTTTCCTTGTTTTTTGTAACTTCCTCACATCCTAAATATTGTTACAATGTTTTTATTTAAGTTTCTTATTATATTTGATGTCGAATTGGGAAATGTTTCTACCATGTTACTCTCTGCAGTTATTCACATTGTTAATTGTAAACCGGGTTGATGTGATTCATATCATGAAACTCGGTATAATAAAAATAAATAAATAAATAAATAAATAAATAATGAATAAAAGCCCCCTCCCCCCCAATAAAACGATGCGGGCCATAGTGACCTGAGGCCAGCTCCCCCTCCATGATATTTAATTCAAAGGTACCAAGCCCCCTCCTGACCCCACCCACCCAAAACCTCTATTCCACCTGAATCTGGATAATTTTAGTACTACTCTGAGGCAGGCAGAGTTATCTGGCTAACTTAGCTGGATAACACTGCTCCACCCTTGGAATGCCCTGATTTATCTGGCTAAGTTTTTAACCAGGTAACTATTTAGCCAGAAAGGTTAAGGTGGTGAAACTGGGGGCAGGGGGAGGGGTGGATTTTAAAAACTCGTTTAAAACCCCAGTTTATATACTCATATGCTATTCAATAATAGATGTGCATGTATGTGGTCACCCATTAAATGTCAGCTTAAGGCCAGAAACTATGGATTCATGCCTATTTAAAAAGGAACAGACAGACTTGGGATATTATGCATTTAGTCTCAAGGAGAAAGTAGTGGCATAGCATCAATATAGAAAACGGCACTGGAAAGTAAAGCAGAGTTGCTTACCTGTAACAGGTGTTCTCTCAGATCAACAGGAGGTTAGTCCTCGCTCATGGTTGACAGATGGAGCCCTGATGCGGAAAACATATCTGTTTCTAGAACTTTGACTAGGCATACTGAGCATGCCCAGCATGCCCTATACCACGTGCCCATGCAGAGTCCCTCTCCAGTCTTGTAATATAGAATTATGATTAAAATAAAAAATAGTAGAAACTCAACTCCGTGTGGTGGCAGGCGGGTATCATGAGGACTAACATCCTGCTGTCCTCTGAGAACACCAGTTACAGGTAAGCAATTCTGCTTTTTCTGAGGGTGAATCCCTAGCTACAGGCTGCTCCAAGACAAAAGGGGACCAACAGTCACTCAACTAGGTGCCAACGGACACAACACCGGTGCTGTTGATAACAGAGGGGGAGACAGTCTGAACCCAAAACGGGCCACTAGGCAGGAGAGTTGGGTTCTATACCTCAAACAGGTTCTGAAGGACAGACTGACTGAACCTATGGACAGAATGAGCTTGATCATATAAAGCTCACTATATAAAGACCCCAAAGGTGCAGTCCCACCTGGGCATAACAGAAGGAAAGAGTCTGTTTGGCAATGGCAATGCCCAACCTATTCTTGTCAAATGAAATAAAAAGTTGGGTGGACTGTCTATGGGCTTCTGTCCGCTCCAGTTAGAATGCTAAGTCTCGCTTGCAGTCCAAACTGTGCAGTGCTTGTTTACCTTGGTGGGAATGGGGCCTGGGAAAGAATGTTGGCAGGAGGACTGACTGGTTAACATAGAATACCATCACCACCTCAGGCAGGAATTTAGGGAGCGTAAGCAATAGCACCCTGTCATGATAAAACGTAGTATAAGGTGGATAAATCACTAAGGTCTGGAGCTCGCTGACCCTGTGCGCTGAAGTGACCGCCATCAAAAATATGACCTTCCAGGTCAGTCACTTCAAGTCACAGGTGTGCAGCGGCTCTAGAGGAGCTTTCATGAGCTAAGCTAACACCATGTTGAGGTCCCAAGACATGGTGGGAGAGTTTAGGGGATGTTTCAATTGAAGCAGGCTCCGCATGAAGCATACAACTATAGGCTGTACAGAGATGGGCGTACCATGTACACCTTGGTGGTATGAGCCAACTGCACTGAAATGAATTCTAATGGAGTTTGCCTTTAAGCCAGACTCAGATAGGTGTAGGAGGTAGTCCAGCAGTTATTGTGTGGGGTGGAAGAACAGATCTAGGGCCATCTACTCACATCACACACAAAACCTCCTACATTTCAGTCCATAGGACTTTATAGTGGAAGGCTTTCTAGAAGACATCAGGACCCGAGACACATTCTCTGAAAGATCAAGCGGCTGCAGGATTAACCTCTCAACAACCAGGCTGTGACAGGGCCTGAAAGTTGGGAAGCCGCAGACTGCCTTGATCTTGCATGATGAGATCTGGGGAAGTCTCCAGACTGATTGACCTCCGGATGTCCATCTCCTGAAGGAGTGGAAACCAGACTTGACTCGGCCAATGAGGGAATATGAGGATCACAGTCTCCTTGCCCTTGTAAAGCTTCAAGAGTCTTTGCCACTAAGGGAATCGGAGGATATGCATACAGAAGACCCTTGCCCCAATGACGTGAAAGGGCATCCAAGGATGGCTTGCAGTCTGACCTGTACAGGAAGCAGAACAGAGGCACCTTCCTGTTGCAGGGTGATGTGAACAGATCTATGTCCAGGCTCCTCTAGAGGCAGAATATTCAATTCACTACCCCTGGTCTAGGGACCACTCGTGAGGTATGAAGGCTCAACTCAGCTGTCCGCTACCACATTCTCCGTCCCGGGCAGGTACATGGCTGTGAGCATCATCCTGTGGGACAGGGCCCATGGCCAGAGCTGGACCACTTCCTGACACAAGAGGTATGACCCCGTGCCTCCCTGCTTGTTGACATACCACATAGCTACTTGGGTGACTGTATGGACCAGGACAACTTTGTTGGACAGCTAATCTCTGAATGTCATAGCGCATACCTGATTGTTCAAATCTCCAGGAATTTGATTGGACAAGAGTGTTCCTGGGCAGACAGAGACCCAGAGTGGTGAGCCTATCTACATGAGCTCCCCACCCCAGAGTGGGAGCATCCATGGTTAAGACAACTTGGGTAGGGAGACTTCAAAACTATATTCCCTGTTCCAGATTTGAAGGTATCCTCCACCAGGACAATAAGTCCTGGAGAGATGGGGTGACTTGGATGCAGTCCTGGAGGCTCTGAGTGGCCTGGTGCCACGACCTCAGGGTCCACTGGGCTCTACATGTGCAAACGCTATTGGGCAAATGGGCGGTCCGGGGGCGAGGCCAGAGACATCCATACGTCCGCTGGGCTGGGAGATTGTGTGCTAGCACTCGGCCGGCAGGCGTAACTTCCACAACAAAGGTACAGGTACAGGGTGTGTGTGTGAGGGTGTGTGTGTGTGAGTGTGAGTGAGTGAGTGAGTGAGAGTGAGTGTGTGTGTGTGTGAGAGATGAGGAAAGCCAGCTGGTCTCCCCGAGGGTTCGGCGCATGCAAGTTGAACTAGTGTGCACCCTCTTGTACGCGCCAACCCCTGATTTTATAACATGCGTGCGACTGCTATAAAATCGGGCATACATTTGTGTGCGCCGGGTAGCGCGCACAAATGTAGGCCATGCACGTATGTTTTAAAATCTGCCCCTAAGGCAGTGACATGGACAGTTGCGACCACATGGCCCAACAACCTCAACATGTGCCAGGCTGACACCTGCTGGCTCTGTTGGATCTCTGATATGATGGTCGTCAGGGTGCCTGCCCTCTGATGAGGGAGGAAGGCCTTAGTCTGAGCTGTGTCTAGCAGGGTTCCTATTCACGTCCAACTGAAGTGAAGTGGAACCAAAGTCGAAAATGAACCCTAATAAATTCCCGGTTGGTCAAGTGCATGGACGTAGTAGCCCCTACCTGAGATGTGCTCTTGACCAGTCAAATCGTCCACGGCCAGGCATTTTGTGAAGACCTGTGGTGCAGATGCGAGCCCAAACGGCAACACCCATTACTGGAAGTGCTGTTTTCCCATGACAAATCAGAGATACTTCCTGTGACTGGGGAAGATCTTGATGAGTGTATGCATCCTTTAGGTCGAGGGAACATGGCCAGTCCTCTTTTTGCAAAAGGGGGATCAAGGTGCCCAGGGAAACCATCTTGAACTTTTCTTTTCTTAAAAACTTGTTCAAGGTCCTTAGGTCTAGCATGGATCAGAGTCCTCCTGTTCTCTTTGGAATCAGGAAGTACCTGGAGTAGAATTCCCACCCTCTTTGCCCTGGTGATATGGGCTCAACCGCTCTGGTTGTTAAGGAGGAGGAGAGCTTCAAAAATAGAACTAACTGATGCACTACCGGCCCCCAAAATGGGCAGGGAGGGCAATTTAACGAGACACCCAATAAGTTCAATTGGTACCCCTGATGGACGATGGACAGAAGCCACTGATCCGAGGTTATACTGAGCCACTGGTTGCAAGCAACCACAGCCTTCCCCCATCATTCCGGGTTCAGGCAATTGGCGTATGCTCTCTACAACCCAGTCAAAACCCAATCCCCAGATTTAACTGAGGAGCCAGCTGTGGGCTTGGGGACTTTCTGCTGCCTAGGTCGGCTGCAGCAGCCCTGATGGTGTTGACAGGAGCGAGGGGAAGGAGGATAGTACCTCCTTTGTTGAAAGAAAAACTTTCTTGGCCCCGGTCTCACCAGCCTCCTAGCAGAGGAGAACAGGTCTGAGTACTGGCAGAGTGTTGTTGGAGGATTTCATGGTGGTCCCAGAGTTGGGCTACAGCATCCCTCATCCTATCTCTAAAGAGATTATCTCCAGTACATGGCACATCAGTGAGTCATTCTTGTATCTCTGGTCGAAAATCCTAGGTCTACAGCAATGACTCTGCAGGCACTGATTTCCGCTGCAGAAACTCTCGATGCTGTCTCGAAAACATCATAGGTCGCACGGACCTCAGGTTTTCCACACTCCACGCCCTTATGCACCAGTGACATGAGGGTGTCCTGCTGCCGTTGAGGCAGCTGCTTATCCACTTCTTGCGCTTGCTTCCAGATGTCCTGTGAGTACTGGCTCATGTGGAGCTGGTAGGAAGCAATGAGGGCAATGAACATTGTGCCTTGAAACACCTTCCTTCCAAGAGCATTCATCGCTCCCTTGGGGTGCTGAGGCATGAGTCCGAGAGCGCTTGCCTTCTTGAAGGCAGATTCGGTGGGGCAGCTGATGCTTATCAAACCCAGCAGCCTTCTGAATGAGGTAGACCCTGTCTGCCTTCTTATTAACAGGAGGCAATGTGAGGGGTTGTTCCCCTATCTTCAGCAGCAACTGCTTAAGGATCTCGTGTATCAGGACAGCCACAATCTCCTTAGGAGGCTCCATGAACTGGCATCCTCCTCCGACAATAACAAACTGAATGGCTTCCACCTTCACCCTCACAAAACCTGTGAAGATTAAGTTCTCAGGCAGAGAAATCCTTCACTCCTCTGGAGAAGGTTCTTAAGGATGAACCCAGCAGCTTTGGAGGAAGACTGCAAAGTGTCATCCCCCTAAGGGGTCACAGGTTTCCTTATCCTCACTGTAAGCAACAGGGGATGGGTCCCTAGGTGCTCAGCCTTCGTCCAGAGATGTAGGCACCAGTAGAACTGGTTGGGGGGCAGCAGGCCTCTGTGGAGCTTCCTCCTTGAAGGGACTGGCAACGACCACCATATCAGTAGGGGGGAGGCCTCGGTGCCCTGCTGGGCACCGATACTGTCCTGGGAACCAGAACCAGCTGGATTGATAAGGTGCAAATGAGAACATTGGGTTTCTCCTGAAGTGGTACAAGAATGGGCAGCACTGGGTCCGGTGCAATGCTGCCACAAGACTGAAGCCCTGCATCGCCCGGTCCACCACTAGCTGGACTCGCGCTCCAGCTCCTCCTCGAACGCTGCCAATGCCAACTGGAAGAAGGGGTGGCCAGTTCTTTCGCGGACCCTCAAGGTGGATTGGTGACTGGCATCAGGACTGGTGGAGACCATTGCGGATCCCCGGCACTGATGGAGGATTGGCACTTCTTGCTGCGGGGGTTGCTTCGAGGGCATTGCAGCAAAAACCAGTGCATAGCTATGCCCAGCACTGGATGCTTCTTCAGCTTCCCTGGATGCTCAGCCTGGTCTTTCCTCAGTGCCAAAGCCGATGACAAAGAGCCCAAAGTCATCGGCCTGTAGATGTACGATAGTCTGTCTCTGGCAACCCTATCCGCTGGCGGCATTGACAGAACTGACGGTCCAGCCGATGTCGATGTATTTGTGTCCGTCAGTGCAGCTCCTTGGTCCTTTGATGCCGATGGCTCGGAGTTCTTTGATCTAAAGAGCTGCTCCATCTTGTCAAGTTGAAGCCGATACTCCTTTGGAGTCATCTGGGGGCATAAGCGGAAACCCTGGACATCATGCGATGCCCCCAAGCAGAGGACACACATCTCATGAGGATATGTGATGGACATGGTCCTTGGGCGCTAGGGGCATCGCCAAAAAACAGAGGTGGCTTTGACAGACAAAACAAAAGGGGCACAAACCGAAGGCAATGACGGCAGGGTGCCATGGCCAGTGGGCACTGATGCACCACTGCCACGGGCATTGAATACGAAAGGAAACTTACCCGAATCACTGAACAATCCTGACTAGGAGACGCTATGGGATGGCACCGAGAGTGACCCAGCGATGGAATGAATAGGAAAAACTGTAAAAACTGTGAGAAAAACAGTTTTCCACAAGGCCAAAAAAACCCAGAGTGCACTCACTCACAGTGTGAGGCTTACAGCTCCATGGAAAGAGACTAGACAGGGACCCCACATTGACGCGTGGTGTCACCCATGTGTGAGGACTATCATCCTGCTTGTCCTCAGCGAATACCATGACTAGTGATCACTTGAAGATGATTAGTGTGATAGGGAGGAAATAAGCTACAGCATTTGAGTACTGGACTAGAAATATCCAGGGACACAAATTCATGATTCTTAGTGCCACAGAATGGATGTCTTGTGAAAGTTATTTCAGACTCTTCATTTGACTCATTTTACCAAACTATAGTTGGGTCAAACAATATTCTTTACCTTTCCTTTTGGAAGCTCCTATGTAGATTGGATGTGAGAAATGTGCTATGTTATTCCTCAGTGGTGGCTACATGCATGTTTCTAAAGTATTGAACTTTCAAGCACATTGTAATTTTGCAATATATCTACATTATCAAAACCGACAAACAGAAATACTTGACCAAAGATGTTCTGAAGGCAATAGAAAATTTTAAGTAAATAAATATTTGAACAACAGTCTTAACATTTGATTATGTTGCTCCTCTTGATCTGTAAATATACATAAAATGTGCAATGAGGTTGAGAATAAGATTATGCTACTTCAATGGACTTACATTACCATATGAAAGAATGTATATTACAAGAAAATCTCTGTGTCTGTTTTGTTGTATTACAGAACTGAACATTAGATCGTGAAAACAAAAAATATTCTTCGTTTGGCTGCATACTGATTCCAATAACTAACATAACACTTCAGACGACAGTTTCCTTTAAAGTTGAAACCCCCAGGTAGGACTCTTCCCTTTAAAATTCATACTTTACTGGTGCAGGATATCTTCAGTACTTACAAAGGGTAACCATTAAGGAGCTCCATAACTACTGCATGTCTATTGTAGTCAGATGGCTTTGGAACAGGGAATCCTCTCTCATACAAAGCCTGCAACATAAAGTGGTTGGCAAAGGAACATAGCACATCAGAGGTTGGCAAAAGAACACAGCACATCAGTTTTCATTATTCTTTTCTAATGACCCTTTCCTGAAATAGTACAGAAACATATGTTTCAATTTAAGAATATAACGTATGGCAAAAGATAATGGTTTTATTACCAAAAGAACCATCTAGATCGGGGTGGGCAATTCTGTTCCCAGAGGACAGCAAACCAGTCAGGTTTTCAGGATATCCCTAATGAATATGCATGAAACAGATCTGTATACAACTGAGGCAGAGAGTGCATGCAAACCTCTCATGCATATTCATTAGGTTTATCTTGAAAACCTGACTGGTCTGCGGCCCTCGAGGACCGGAATTGCCCACCCCTGATCTAGATAATTACAATAAAAACTAATGATTATAAATAACTAGAAGAGGTAAGAAATGTAAGTCGACAAGAGTAGATTGCAAGGAGCCCAAGAGATCACTGGCTACATATCATTTTGTCATTTCATTTAATAAAATGTATTAATCACCTAACACTAAAAAGGCCTAGGCGATGTACATAAATACATACATAAAATTGAATCATAACAAACACATAGTTTCACAGAAACTAAATATCAAAATACCAAAAGACAAATAAAAATTCCATAATAATAAGTCATAACGGTAAACGTAAACATCATAATAAAACTCAAGATAAGTAAATGAATCCAAATTGCTGATACATCTGCTATTATATATCATGCATCTTCACATCGTGTTTTACACATTAAATGCACGGGTAAGCAGAAATTCTTTATAAGATGTTTTAAATTTCTTGACATCTTCCAAAGATCTTAAGTCTAAAGGAATACGATTCCATTGACAGGGTGCCGCGAGAGCAGTGGTTCTTAACCTTTTTTCTGTCAGGACACACCTGACAGATGGTTCTCACATGCGTGACACACTGAACACATGATCGACACGGGGCTAAATGTAAACATATATTCTGCATCTACAGGATCCACCCTGACCCCCCAACAATGGCTACAGAACAGAACTAGGACATTCCCCGTTCAATTTACCATACAAAAAGATATTTCGGGTGTCATCTCAGTAACAGCAACATAAACACTCTCGCTTTCCAGGTGCAATAGCCCTCCTTATGAAAAAACAGTAATTTACCACCAATGCATGTTCTATTGAGAAAACACAACAAATAATATTGATACAAATGCCTACATGCTAGTAAAATACTTCACCTCGGTCACATACATAGAATTGACCTTCACCAAATACAGAAAGACCACAAATTACAAATATGGAAGCAGAAACTGGAATGGAAACCCAAAAAAGCCACTCTGCATACTGTGCAAAACAGAAATATAGCACCTAACAGACTTCCAGGATCTGCAATAATGTACATAAACTAATGCTCACAAAGTTACACCTGCATTATGGAATTCAAACAGTAACAACCCTACCTATGAAAAGGCAGCACTGCAAAATTTACACCAGGCCCTAAACACCAATACACCTCCTATTAGGAAAACAGAACAAGCAAAGCTGCTATAGAACCCTACACAGAAAGTACAAGCTCGCAGAACACCGTTAACTGGATCACACACGCAGAACACAGACAGATCCTCACCAAATACAGAGTAAAATGACCATAAAGCTAATGTTTTTGTGTTGTTGCACTGCATACAGAGTTTGGCTTCTTGCTGTTTCCAGTTCAGTTTTTGTCTCCACATTTCTATTTATACATTCCTCGAGAAATATAAATAATTCTAAAACTATAATATAATAAATGTTTCAAAACAACTGATAATGGAATAACATCCAAACATTAAAAATTTTCAAAATTACTAAAAATTCTCCAAACAATAAAATATTTCTAACAGCAGACACATCACATAATACCCAATAATTAAAATGGCAGTCAACCAAGAAAGATAAACTTAAAAAGCCACCTTTACTTAACCTCTCCAGTAACTCTCCTACTCCTTTCCCTTGTAGGCCAATAGCATATACCAGAAGCAGCAAGGGCTGCTGAAGCTCTGTCCTCACACTCTTCTTCCTTAGGGCCCATGACTTCTATCTCACACACCCACCAGTCACCTCCCTGACCAATCTCTTTCTCTCACACACGCACAACCAGTCGCCTCCCTGACCAATCTCTCTCTCTCTCACACACACATCTCACCAGTCAGCTCCCTGAACAATTTCTCTCTCTCTCACCAGTCATGTCCTTGACCAGTCTCTTTCTCTCACATACACCAGTGACTTTCCTGAGCAGTCTCTTGCTCTCACACGTTTTCTCTCTTACTTACACATACACATTCTCATAAACACTTACACACATGCTGGCTCACTCTCTCTGTCTCACTCACTCACCCCCACCTCCAGCACACATGGCAGTTATAGCACAAGGTAGCTGGTATGCTGCTATTAAAAGCTATTAAAAACAGCATACTATAAATTGTTACAAATGGGGAAAAAAAAAAAAAAGACTTGCCTCTTACTTGAAAATTATAAGCATCTCCAGATATTGGAGGTATACAGTCCTATAATTTTTTGAATTACCAACTATTACTCAATTTTTAAAGTCTAACAGGTCGACACAGTAAAGTGTGCTCCGTCGGAGCGCACTGTCAGCCTGCTCTGGACGCGTGTTTTCCCTTACCCCTTATTCAGTAAGGGGAGGAAAACACGCGGCCCACCCGCGGCACCTAATAGCGCCCTCAACATGCAAATGTATGTTGAGGGCCCTATTAGGTATGCGCGCGCGATTCAGTAAGTAAAATGTGCAGCCAAGCCGCACATTTTACTCTAAGAAATTAGCGCCGACCCAAAGGTCGGCGCTAATTTCTTCCGGCGCCAGGAAAGTGCACAGAAAAGCAGTAAAAACTGCTTTTCTGTGCACCCTCAGACTTAATATCATGGTGATATTAAGTCGGAGGTCCCCAAAAGTTAAAAAAAAAAAAAAAAAATTTGAATTTGGCCCGCGGCTGTCGGGCCGACAACCGGACGCTCAATTTTTCGGCGTCCGGTTTCCGAGCCCGTGGCTGTCAGCGGGCTCGAGAACCGACGCCGGCAAAATTGAGCGTCGGCTGTCAAACCCGCTGTCAGCCGCCGCTCCTGACAAAAAGGAGGCGCTAGGGACGCGCTAGTGTCCCTAGCGCCTCCTTTTCCCCGTTTTTCCCGCGTCACCTCATTTAAATACTGAATCGCCCGCACCGGCGAGGGGCCGGTGCGCGCGCCGGGAGAGCGGGCGTTCGTCCGCTCTCCCGCGGTCTTACAGTATCGACCTGTAAACTAGTTATCTCATAATATCCCAAATCTAGGATCCAGTGCTTTTCTTCTTAAACTGAAGATATTAGTATATATATATATATATATACTAATAACTAAACAAAGCAGGTTTTATGGGTTTCAAATTTCAAAAACAATTTGATCTATTTTTTCAATTATCTATTTCATCTTCACTTCTTTCTTGTCAGACTGGATAACAGCTTTAGGGAAGAAGATTGAAGCTTGGAGATTAAATAACTGAAGGGGATATGATAAGAGGTTTACAAAATCATGAGTGGTATGAAAAGTTAATAGGGAACAGTTATTTACTTTTTCAAATAATACTAGAACTAAGGGGATACATCATGAAACTAAATGGTAGCAGATTTAAAACAAAAATTTATGAAAGCATTTTTTGAGTCAACGCAGAACTAAGCTGTGGAATTTGTTGCCAGAGAATGTGATCAAGGCTAATATTAGAGTGGAGAAAATGTCTGGACAAGTTTCTGGAGGACAGGTTCATTAATTATTAGCTAGGTAGACCTTTTCTTCTGGGAACAAGCAACATGAAATGGCTCTTCACATCTATATCTGCTGGGTATTTCCAAGTAAATTGGATTGGTTACTGCCAGAAATAGGATGCTGGGCTCAAGAGATCATTGGTCTGACCTAGTATAGTACATCTCATGTTAGATGGGATGGCACTACTCCACAGCTCTAAACAATTCATCTCTGCTCAGAAACCTGGCATAAAACCCTTTTTAATTATGTCTGATGATTTTCTGCTTTTGTGAAAGCAAGATTCCAACATTCACATCTTGTGCTGGTGATCATTATATAAACTTTAACTATATTAACAGATGCCAACTGTAATTCACATGAAAGGAACCACATCAGAAGGTTTGGCCTATTTAGTAAAAACAAAAAACCCTCTTACATTGCAGATTTAATGAAAGTTTAAAAAACATGAGGTTCAAAAGATTAGAAAAATAAAACTACAGATACAGATTATGCTGAGGCTATCAGATAATCAAGTACCTTCACTACTTTGCAGGAATTCAGCTGGAACTTATGGAAACAGGAGATAATACAGGAAAAACTCAATTTTGTTACTCTAACTGAAGAGAAATCTTCAAAATATCAACTTTAGTTTCTTGGCTATATTGCTCTCTCATATGGCCATAATCCTATTAGTGGAGGACATAATAAAGATTGCTCAAGTGGTGACGAAAACAAGAAAAATAGTGGGTTTGTACAGTTTGCTTAATAATGTAGGCTAAGTAACCACAACTTCTCAAACTGGTACAGGAGTGTTTTGGAGACCCATACTTAGGTATAGGAAGTATAAGCTCAGAGGTCTATTCTTTATAGTAGAAGAGTAGGTCAAATTCAGGTCCTGAAAGTAAAGGTACATATTTATAACAACTGCTCTCAGAGGACAGCAGGATAGCCAGTCATACATGTGGGTGGCATCATCTGACTTTGCCTATATGAAGCATCTCCCAGAGTCTTCTGGAAAATATTTTCTAAGCATGCATGGGAATTCTTGTGCAACTGTCGTCGGATGGAGCGTCTGCATTCTAAAATATTAGCTTAAGCATATAAACAACTCCTGAAGAGAAGGGAGGGTTTTTGTGATTGGTTATCGTCACCCTCAGAGAACATCTGTTACAGGTATGTAACTTTGCTTTCCCCAAAGACAAGTAGGATGTCCAATCACACTTATGGGAATCCCTAGCTAAGAGTTATTTTCAACAGAAAAAAAGGAAGGATGGAGAGAACTAGACCAACAATGGAAGAATAACATGTTTTGTTGGGAACACCTCTCTTTTTCTAACCTTGGAAGACACCCTGAAATAATAAAATGGGTCACCGAAGGAAGAGAATTGGAGTCTACTCTCAAAAAGATTCTGGAGGACAGACTGACCAAACCTAAAGCCACGTCAGGCATCAGTATCCAAATAGTATTGTAATATAAATGAGTAGACTAAATGCCACATTGCAGTCTTTCAAATCTCCTTAACGGAGACTAACATTTTTTTGATGGGCTACCGTTGTCGCCATGCCATTAGCATGATGAGTTGACATGCCCTTCTAGAGTTAGACCTGGACATAACATGAGGAGAGGCAATATGTTATCCAATTAGAAACTGTTCAGTTTTCCCAAGCCCATGTCTGTTGCGAGTCGAAAGATAGAATGTTGAGAGGATCTTTTACGGGCTTGGTGCGCTCCAGGTAGACGAGGTTTGGACAAGTTACTGGAGGAAAAGTCCATAAACCGTTATATTAGGATGGACTTGGGGAAATCCACTACTTATTTCTGGGATAAGCAGCATGGAATCTATTTACCTTTTGGGATCCTGCCATGTACTCGTGACCTGGATTGGCCATTATTGGAAACAAGATACTGGGCTTGATGGAACTTTGGTCTGATCCAGTATGGCAAATTTTACGTTATTATGTAATCCAAATATATAGGACTTGTTCACTTCTATGAACATGTGGCTTGGGGAAAAATGTTAGCAGGACAAAGTAGAAATCTAACACTGATGTAAGTAGAACTTGGAATAAGTGTGTAGCACCACTCTGTTATGATGAAACTCAGTCTAAGGTGGATAAGTTACAATGGCATGGGGCTCACTAATCATTTGGCCCAAAGTTACTGCCACCAAAAACTATGACCTTGCAGGTCAGAAACTTGAGCCCACAAAGGTTCAGAGGCTCAAAGTGGGCTTTAATTAGCTCTGAGGTCCTGAAACACAGTAAATGGCTAGATGGAAGACTTTACCCTAACAAAACTGTTTTTTAGGCTTTGAGAGATGTAGAATGTATTCAAGCAGTCTATGTGGGGAAAGAAAAGATGTTGGGCCTTGCCCTTAACACCAGATATTACATCTCCTTCATGTAAACTCTCATAAAGTCTTCTAGTGAATTCCTTTTAGGGCCTTGCCCTTAACACCAGATATTACATCTCCTTCATGTAAACTCTCATAAAGTCTTCTAGTGAATTCCTTTTAGAAGCCAGAATGTGTGTGAGAGAGAGAGACCAGGCAGGGAGGTGACTGGGGTGTGTGTGAGACACAGAGACTGGTAAGGGAGGTGACTGGAGTGAGACAGAGATAAGACAAGGCAGGGAGGTGACTGGTGTCCTTGTGTGAGACAGAGAATGATCGTAGGGTTTAATTGGTGTGTTTGTGTGTGTGAGTGACTTGTGGGCCCTAAAGAAGAGGACTGTGAGGACAGAGCTTCAGCAGCCACTGCTGCTCCTGGTATGTGCTTTCAAGGGAAAGGAGTAGGAGAGTTGCTGGAGAGGGTAAGTAAAGGTGGCATTTTAAGTTTTTTTTCTTGATTGACTGCCATTTTAATTATTGAGTATTATGTGATGTATCTGCTGTTTTGAAATATTTTATTGATATTTGGACAATTTTTAATAATTTTAATTGTTTGACCTTATTCTGGTTCATCAGCTGTTTTGAAACATTTATTAATATAGTTTTACAATTATTTCTGTGTGGGGATCTACAGCAGTTTGGCTTGTTCTGTTTTCCTAATAGGAGGTTAGAGTTTAGGACCTGATTTAATATTTGTAGTGTTGCCTTTTCATAGATAGGGTTGTTATGTGTTCCATAATGCAGGTTAGTTTCTGTGCATTATTGCAGACCCTGGGACTGTGTTGGGTGCTATATTTCTCTTTACATTTCTCTAGGTTTGCACTGTATGCAGAGTAGCCTTTTTTGGTTTTCCATTCCAGCCTATTTATTTATTTATTTAACAGCTTTTCTATACCGACATTAAAGTACATATCATATCGGTTTACATTGTAACAAAAGGTGGAAAGTACAAATAACAGGGGATGGGGAGGTGGACAACATGGATAACAGATAGACAAGAGGTAGGAAGCTCAGGATCAGCGAACCTGCCAAAACTATAAATGGAACATAATTTGTAACTATAGATGGAACATAATTTACAAATATACAAATTTTACATGATTACTTGTTTTACAAGATTCCATAGGGTTTTACAAAGATTACTTGTTTTAAAGGATTACAAAGGGTTAACTGCTAGGAACAGTGCTAAGGGTGGAGGGGGGCAGGGCGGCAGGAGTCATCAGAATTAATCTGGGAAGGCCTGGTGAAAAAGCCAGGTCTTTAGCAATTTTCTAAATTTGAATGGGCAAGGCTCCAGACGGAGATTGGGAGGTAGCGCATTCCAATGAGTGGGGCCAGCAATAGAGAGGGCATGGTCTCTTGTGGCTGTAAGTTGGGCTTTCTTAAGTGAGGGGACTTGTAGTGTGCATTTAAGGTTCGTTCTGGTGGGGTGGGAGGATTGTGTGAGTTGTAGTGGTTCACTGAGCCATGAGGAATTATGTTTGTGGATAGCTTTGTGTATAATGGTAAGGTTTTTGAAAAGGATGCGGGACGAGGTGGGAAGCCAGTGTAAGTCTTTGAGGATGGGGGTTATGTGGTCTGATTTGCATGCATTGCTGATTATCCTTGCTGTTGCATTTTGAAGTATCTGGAGGGGTCTGATGATGGAGATGGGGAGGCCAAGGTATAGGGAGTTGCAGTAATCCAGCTTAGATGATAAGGTAGCTTGGATGACTGTTTTGAGATCATGAGTGTGGAGTAGGGGCTTGAGCTTTTTTATGACCATGAGCTTATAGAAACCTCCTTTTAAGACGAAGGTAATGTGGCTCTTTAGGCTCAAATGAGGGTCAATTATGACACCTAGGTTTTGAACAGGGGGTTGTGAGGTGAGTGAGATGGTCAAGGGGTCATTAGGTGGAGTTAGCTTATAGGTTTGGTGGTTATGGATGAGAAAGAGCTCAGTTTTAGCAGAGTTGAGGGCAAGCTGAAGGGAGGTAAGTAAAGTGTTAATAGAGGAGAGGCATTTCTCCCAGAAGCTAAGGGTGGCAGTTAGTGATTCACGGATAGGGATGATGAATTGGACATCATCTGCGTAGATGTAGAATTTGAGACCGAGATCAGATAGATGATGACAGAGGGGGAGGAGGTATATGTTAAATAGGGTGGAGGAGAGGGAGGAGCCTTGAGGCACTCCTTGCAAAAGGGTGAGATGAGAGGATTCTGAAGTACCAAGTTTGACAGAGAAACGTCTTAGTTAGGTAGGACCTGAACCACAGGAGGGCAGTGCCAGAGATGCCGATGTCGGCTAGGCGGGAGATGAGAAGATTGTGGCTTATCGTATCGAAAGGCCGCAGAGATGTCAAGGAAAGCAATGAGAAAGTTATGTCCTTGGTCAAGGCCAGTAAGGAGGAAGTCCGTAAGGGATAGTAGGAGGGTTTCACAGTGCTTAAATGTTTGCGAATGCCAAACTGTGAGGAATGAAGTATGTCATTGTCATCTAGGTATTCCATGAGCTGTGTGTTTACTACCTTCTCCATGATTTTAGAAATGAGAGGGAGATTGGAGATAGGGCGATAGTTGGTAGGGTCTTTGGGGTCAAGAGATGGCTTCTTGAGAAGGGGTTTAACAACAGCATGTTTAAGGGGGTCGGGAATTGATCCAGTGGAAAGGGAGCAGTTAATAATGTCTGCAAGGGGTTGAGTAATGATATTAGGGATGGAGAGTAGCATTTTCGTGGGTATAGTATCTGAAGGGTGGGATGCAGGCTTAGATATTTTGAGGATTGCCTCAATTTCCTTAGATGAGGTGAGGTAGATGGAGTAGAGAGAGTTTTTCGGGGGGGGGGGGGGGTTTGAGGTTGGGCTTGGGAGGGCAGGGCGTAGGGGTTTGTCTCCATATTTATAATTGTGGTCTTTCTGTACTTGGTGAAAGTCGGTTCTGTGTGTGTGACCGAGGTGAAGTATTTTACTAGCATGTAGGTAATTGTATCAATCTTATTTGTTGTGTTTTTTCAATAGGATATGCATTAGTGGTAAATTATTGCTTTTTCATAAGGAGGGCTATTGTGCCTGGTAGTAAAGGGAGTTTGTTTTGCTTTTACTGAGATGTCATCAGAACCAGAATATCTTTTTTTTGCATGGTGAGTTCTATGGGTAATGCCCTAGTTCTGCTCTGCATCCATTGTTGGAGGTCAAAGGGGTTCCCGTGGATGCAGAGAGTATGTTTACATATAGCCCCGTGATGGTCACATGCTCAGTGTCTCACGCATGTGAGAACTGTCAGGTGTGTCCCGGTCGAAAAAAGGTTGAGAACCACTGCCCTAGGCTATGCTTAATCAGGGGAGACTCAGCCCCAAGAACTGTCATGCCAGCAGCAGCCAACTCCTGTTCTAAATTTGTCTTCCGCTGGCCTAGGCCTGGCTTCAGATCTCAGCACAAGATGTTTGCCTACCATTTGCTAAAGACAGAGAATACTGGGAGTCTGAGGTCAGCACAGGATCAGACAATTTATTCTTCTCTGTCTTCATCTGCTAGTAGGGGAGCATAAACTTTTGTAAAGAGTTAATGGCCCTCCTTATTATGTCTGTCCTTCTCTGAGAAAATACAGGAACTGGCAAAAAAAAAACCTCCCACTCCTCTTTTCTTTACCTGATCATCATCTTTAAATTGTGATCATCTGACCTATCTTTCTCTTGGATAAAAGTTATATCTGCCTCCCAACTTAATTTTTCCTGGAACAAAAGCCATCTTTTCTTTGGACGATTCAAGCCCTTTCACATTTAGATAAGTTACTCAAGTGTTAGCGGTAATGCAAGCATTTAATGCACAGTAATGTCTGCATTTCTGTTTAACATTTTATAGAGATGTTAACATGTTAATGGGTTTGCATTAATTAAACTTGTAGATTTTCCCACTGATTTGCATTAACAAGGAAAATATTTAAATGAGTTGCTAAAATTAAAAATTATGCCAAGCAGCTCATTTAAAGAAAGTGCAGCTTGTGTTAATACAATGGTTAATACAAAACTTTAACTGTACCCCTCTTTCAATCTTTGGCTAAATAACCAAAAAGGAAATGCCTTAACACCTGTTTCAGTTCTCTAATAATTCAGTACATTTGTAAAGTATCTTTGTAAGAGACCCTAATGCAAGATATTTACTTTTGTTTCTATATATATGTATACTGTTGTCTTTCTAAGCTTAAAGACTGAATCCATTTCAAAGAGATAGGCAATTAATTTTTGTTTTAAAAAATGTATCCTGTGAGATAGGAGCACATTTTCCAAGCTCAGAAGTTAGAAGCAAAAGCATCAGTCTGAAGGGGAGGTGTGGAATGGGTCAATAAGAGGAATCTGAATTTAGATGTGTTAGATATTACACAAAATATATATTATAGCAGAGTGTGGCTTGCCAGCATGACTTAAAGATCTAAACACGTATATCCTAGAAGAAAGGTGAGAGCGGGGAGATATGATAGAGATTTAAATATCTCAAAGGTTTCCATTCATAGGAAGCTAGCCTCTTTCAATGGAAAGGAGGTTCTAGAACAAGGGGGTCATATGATAAGGGTGAAAAAGGGTAGACTCAGGAGTAATCTTAGGAAATATTTCTTTACAGAGAGGGGAGTGGATGGATGGAATGGCCTCCTAGTAGAGGTGGTGGATGCAAAAATGATATCTGAATTTGAGAAAGCATGGAATAAATACAGGGGACCTCTAAGGAAATTTGGAAATTGTAAGGGCTAGATAAATTGGATAGATAGGCAGACTAGATGGGCCATATGGTCTTTTTTTTCCCATCATGTATGTTGAAATGAAGTTGGCCATAGAGGCAAAAACTCATAATAAAAACTTTTTAAAATATATCCAAAGCAAGAAACATGTGAGGGAGTCGGTTGGACCATTAGATGACAGAGGGGTTAAAGGGGCTCTTAGGGAAGATAAGGCCATTGCAGAAAGACTAAATGAATTCTTTGCCTCCGTGTTTACTAATGAGGATGTTGGGGAGATACCAGTTCCGGAGATGGTTTTCAGGGGTGATGAGTCAGACGAACTGAATGAAATCACTGTGAACCTGGAAGATGTAGTAGGCCAGATTGACAAACTAAAAAGTAGCAAATCACATGGACCGGATGGTATGCATCCTAGGATTCTGAAGGAACTCAAAAATGAAATTTCTGATCTATTAGTTAAAATTTGTAACCTATCATTAAAATCATCCATTATACCTGAAGACTGGAGGGTGGCCAATGTAACCCCAATATTTAAAAAAGGCTCCAGGGGCGATCTGGGTAACTATAGACCAGTGAGCCTGACTTCAGTGCTGGGAAAAATAGTGGAAACCATTCTCAAGATCAAAATCGTAGAGCATATAGAAAGACATGATTTAGTGTTTTTCTGTTGAAACCCATAGCAGCTTAGGCCTGTAGTATGCACTCTTCCCAGGCAGGGCCAGCCCAGAGAGGTTACTCTCCTGGCCCTGGAGTCAGGGTTTGAAATTCGCATGCGGGCCAGCTGTGGCTAGTGAATAATTGCTGAAGTAGTGCAGTGCCCACTCCCACTTTCAGAAATGAATTGAATGTATCTTTAGGTATTAGTACTTATTATTGTTTTACACCCCCTTTTCATTTCCGATTCCCAGTTGTACTCCCTTGTTTTATTGTAACTTTTCTCTTCTTCTAATTATTACCTCTTGTTAATTGTTAATGTTATTGTTAAGATCTCTGTTCTCTGTAAACAGAGTTGATTTGATTTGTATCAAGAAAGTCGGTATAAAAAAGCTATAAATAAAAAATATAAAAAATGGGACAGTCAACATGGATTTACCCAAGGGAAGTCTTGCTTAACAAATCTACTTCATTTTTTTGAAGGGGTTAATAAACATGTGGATAAAGGTGAACCGGTAGATGTAGTGTATTTGGATTTTCAGAAAGCGTTTGACAAAGCCCTCATCAGAGGCTTCTACAAAAACTAAAAAGTCATGGGATAGGAGGCAATGTCCTTTCATGGATTACAAACTAGTTAAAAGACAGGAAACAGAGAGTAGGATTAAATGGTCAATTTTCTCAGTGGAATAGGGTAAATAGTGGAGTGCCTCAGGGATCTGTACTTGGACTGGTGCTTTTCAATATATATATAAATGATCTGGAAAGAAATACGAAGAGTGAGGTTATCAAATTTGCGGATGATACAAAACTATTCAGAGTAGTTAAATCCCAAACAGACTATGATACATTCAGGAGGACCTTGCAAGACTGGAAGATTGGGCATCCAAATGGCAGATGAAATTTAATGTGGACAAGTGCAAGGTGTTGCAGATAGGGAAAAATAACCCTTGCTGTAGTTACACGATGTTAGGTTCCATATTAGGAGCTACTACCCAGGAAAAAGATCTAGGCATCATAGTGGATAATACTTTAAAATCTTCGGCTCAGTGTGCTGCAGCAGTCAAAAAAGCAAATAGAATGTTAAGAATTATTAGGAAGGGAATGGTTAATAAAATGGAAAGTGTCATAATGCCTCTATATCGCTCCATGGTGAGACCGCACCTTGAATTCTGTGTACAATTCTGGTCGCCGCATCTCAAAAAAGATATAGTTGCGATGGAGAAGGTACAGAGAAGGACAACCAAAATGATAAAGGGGATGGAACAGCTCCCCTATGAGGAAAGGCTGAAGAGGTTAGGGCTGTTCAGCTTGGAGAAGAGACGGCTGAGGGGTATATGATAGAGGTCTTTAACGAATAGATGTGACTCGGTTATTTACATTTTCAAATAATAGAAGGACTAGGGGGCATTCCATGAAGTTAGCAAGTAGCACATTTAAGACTAATCGGAGAAAATTCTTTTTCACTCAACGCACAATAAATCTCTGGAATTTGTTGCCAGAGGATGTGGTTAGTACAGTTAGTATAACTGGGTTCAAAAAAGGTTTGGATAAGTTCTTGGAGGAGAAGTCCATTAATGGCTATTAATCAATTATACTTAGGGAATAGCCACTGCTATTAATTGCATCAGTAGCATGGGTTCTTCTTAGTGTTTGGGTAATTGCCAGGTTCTTGTGGCCTGGTTTTTGCCTCTGTTAGAAACAGGATGCTGGGCTTGATAGACCCTTGGTCTGACCCAGCATGGCAATTTCTTATGTTCTTATGTATCTATGTATGTACCATTAACTTCACTGAATTTACCATGCTAAGTACCTGCATTCTCTCCCGCCTATTTACTACTACTATTTTTATGTATATTCTGCCTTCTGTGACACTTCAAAACAGAGATCAACAAAAGGATATCCCCTCTTGAAATATCTCACAGATGAGGTAAAGAAGAGAAAAAAAAGAAAGCAACCTCATACATAAATTAGGGATAGCAGGATGTATTACAAAATTTAACATGCTGCTAATATAACCCATCAACATTTAAACCTCTCATATAGAACTCAGAAGAGGATGAGTTTTGTTCCATGGCAAACCCCAGGGTGACGGACCCTGTTTCTCCCCATGTTCATTCTTGAGCTACAGAAGGGCACAACGTTCATAGGCCAGCAATGTGTGTAGGATCATAATACGGTATCTGCTCGACTCCACCAGTGCTCAAGTGCCCCACAGGCATGCACTTCCTCTTCAAAAAGGAAGAGAACAGGGGAGGGGGAAGAGGAAGAGCAGCCAGAACTGAGAGCATTTTGCTTTCATCAGTTTCTGATCTATGGATGTTCTTCCTATATACTTGGTCAAAGAGAGAAGAGAGATGTCGAACAGGAGATGGAGAAAGTGAGAACAAGGGTAAGAAGAAAAGGACATGAAGAGGAGGAGAGGAAGACTGGTTAGAAAGATGAATGAAAAGAAAAAGAACACAAAAGCAAAGAAATTAAATAGGCAAAAAACACTCAACCAAACCTGTATTTCATCCCAAAACAGGCAAACTCTCCCACAACAAAATAATAAAAAAGAATATCCAAAACAAACATAAGCAAAAAGTGCAAAAATAAAAAGGAAAAGAATACTTTCCCCTGCCTTCTAAATACTTTTGCTGGCTCCCAAGATCTTTAAATGTTTTTCTACCTGTGGATATAAAACTATGCTGGGGACAGAGATTCTGAATAGTTCAATGATGTACACCCTAAACCTGATTCCTGTACTATGGGCTGTTGAGAAGGAAGGGCATCTTGGCCATTGCTCAACAGTGACACCTGCTAGCTGGCTTATTGGCACAATGGTGCAAAATTCCAGGGGCAATGTCGTCTTCCATCCCCAGCCAGAGCGCTGTCACTACAATAGCTGGGCTTGATGAGAGGAGTAAAACAGGGGAAAAACAACAAACTCTCAGGTAGCTGCAAAGGAAGGCCCAGCGTGCCTAGGTACCACTAGAGCAAATGGGGTAGAAGTAGGTTTCACATAGGCTGGAAATCCCAGCAGTTAGAGCTGGCTATCGGGCAAAAATATAGTTAAAGTAAACAATAAAGGAACGGATGCATTATTGTTATCAAACCAAGAAAATGTGGACATCTTGGAGCTCCAAACTATATGCAGGGGGAGAAAGAACACCCTCTGCGCCCAAAATCTTTCCTTTATGTCCCAATAAAAATAGATGAATTTGCTTTTAAGCTACCTTTGTCTGATAATGAGCATGCTTCATTTATCTTTTATAGATCTTGGTATCTAGGGGTGACAAGCTATTTAATGTTTTGGTCTTTTTGAACAATGTAATTATGCAAATATTAGTAGAAAGCAGTATAGTACACTCAGGTCCAACCTTTTCAAATGATCAGTGCTAGAAAAGTTCTTGTTGATTGTAGGCACAAGATTAAAATATGCTAGGGCTGTATACCGTCCCCATAGTATTTCATTTCGGTACCAGAGACAACTATGTCACAGTAATAAAATCAGACTCCTTACAGCCAGCATCAAATATTTACACAACTTCCTACAGGCAGTAAAGTGTCTTTCACAGGAACAAACCAATGCCCCACAGGTGTCATTTATTGCTCCTGCTATACACTCAGGTAACTAAATGTGCTTTTGCTTCAGTCTGATGGGAGGAGAGGATACTTTGTTTTTCTTCTAAAGTTTCATACATTTTAGTATTACCTTCTAACCCACTGCATTTAGCAATTACCTGAGCAGCATTTAGGGCACAGGACAGGATACTTTTGCATTAGGAGAGGAAATGAGATAAATAGAGGAAAATAAAAGTTAATGAGCATGAAAAGCAACACAACAAAACCAGGAAAATAAGGAACTGAACAGCAACATTTCTCACAAGGAAAACTGCAATTTACCTGCACTGTGAAGGGCTAGATAAGGGGTAGGCAATTCCAGTCCTTGAGTATCCTCGCAAACAGGAAGGGCTTCAGCTTATCCACAATGAATATGCATGAGATGTATCTGCATACAATGGAGGCCTTGCATGCAAATGCAACTCATGAATATTCAGTGTGAAAACTAACTGGCTTGTGGCACTCGAGGACTGGAGTTGACTAACGCTAGGCTACATGTACTAAGCTTTCTTTTTTTTTTTCCTTACAGGCATCAAATGGGATAAACCCTTCAGTACATCTGGTCCACAGTCTGAATACAGGGAGGCAATTTTCAAATTGTCTACACACTGGGCCAAAGTCCATGGGTGCTTTTAAACTGCCGACCTTATACCCGTGGCAAGTTTCAAAGCAAAAGCACTGTCCCTTTGAAAGTACCTCAGGAGAAATGCGCCTTTTTTTGAGTGTGAATTTTATTTATTTATTTTTTTACTGGACAATACAGAGCATAGTCGCAATCGCATTTTATTTCCTTCTCCTTTAACCTATACAAGACCCCAGGAGCGCCATCTCTCAATGCCACATTGATGGAGGACAATTTTCAGATAGCTGATTAAAATGGGAGAAAGACATTTACCCTCGCAATACACTTTAAAGATGCCCTCAAAATATAAAGCTGCTGTGATGTTTAAGGTTCAAAATGTTTGTTTGTTTTAAAAGACAAAGCTAATTGAGGAGCTTTGTTTTCCGTTTTTACTGGGTTTTCCTTTTGCAGGTTTGTAGAATTTACTGTTAGGTCTAAAGTCCATATGAATGCCAGTAAACTCCCACTGTCTGTGCCACGGTATATTCTGTCATTGGGTGCCAATCAGCAGCAAGACCCCACCAGCTTCACATCACTCTTAACATGCTTCCTCTCACCTGAACACGACTGTGGCTGTAACCACACCATTAGCATCTGTCTGTGCCTTGGAAGTGTTAAAAATAAATACACACCAATTCTCTGTCACTGTTTAGAACTGCAGATTTGAAAACTAAAACTGTTTGAGGCTCGAGTTTTCAGAAAATTATGTTTGTTCAGTTTTTGTTAATTTATATCAGTATTTCCAGAAAAATTGCCTTGTTTCTTCCCTATCCCAAATCATTTTGGCTTCATTTTAACACTTCTCTAGCTCCTGTTCTGACCCCGGGTCTCTGGGATATGAGATCCTGCTGTCTTACAGAGTTTTTAGGTGTGAGTACTTAGCGCAACCAAAGTGCTACTGTCAGAGGTACTGCAGGGTCAGAGGGGGAAATTTCTCTTCTGCTGCTCACGGTCTCCCACAACCTATTCCTTTCCTGCTTGGCTATTGTATTAGTCCACTTGAATACACAGAAATAAAATGTTAGCAAATTAAAAAAAATATAAGGTGATATCTTTCCATTAGACTAACAGTACATTTCTCGACTAGTTTTTGAGAGCTAATGATCTCTTCCTCAGAACTGATTTCAAATGATGCTTGTAATGCAACATGCTGCAAACTATGCCAGCACATATCGCAGGACCCCACAATCACAGACATGTCAAACTCTGTGCCCAAGCCCTGCAGTTTCTGTGGTTTGCTCCTAGCTGTGGGCTGTTAGCACAGAATCCATTATGTCCCATGGTGCTGCTTAGTTCCTCTCCTGGATTTCTGCTGCCTGGGGTAGGGCAAATGAGGAAACAGAACTTCCCCTGTGCTCCTCCCCCCCCCCCCCCACGATCACCCTAGAAAGCAAACAAATCCAGTCTCTGATAGGATAATGATATGGAGAGAAGGGAACAGAAAGATGGAAAAGGAAATGATATGCAGGGAGATAGAAGTGAGATGGATTAGGAATGTCAGAGAAGAGGGCTGATGAATGGGACAGAGTAGAGAAAGGATGAGAAGAAGTGCACAGATGAACAGTAATAAAGGGAAGGGGAAAATGAGTGAGGGAGAAAGATGAAGGATAGTCAGGAAAAGTGAAAGGAGACTTGATAGGAGAGGGAGAGAGACATTTACAAAAAAATGAGGGAGAATAAAATGGCATGAGAGTAATTCCACTTCTCTTGCTTCCCATTAAAACACTGAAGCTTGTTCATCCAGTATAACTTGTTTTCTGTATCCCATGATACAACGCAGCAAAGGTGGTTGGCACAAGCAGTCTCAAGATTGTGCCATGGCTCCCTGAGTAATACTGCACAAAGAAAAAAAAAGGTGACCCTCGAGTTATCGGTACGCAGTTTATGTGGCTTTTTTGTTGACAAGAAAAATGTATCTATTTGTTGGGAAAAATCCTGTCTCTCAAAAAAAAAAATGGTACTTTACTTTTTTTTTTTTGGAAGGGTCATTAACACAGGAGACCCAAACAATGAAATAATCTATGCATATTGAAATAGAATATTACCATTGTGCAAACAGGCCACGGATAAAGGCAGAGGTAGAAATAAGTTCAGAAGCCTTTGACTATTAATTATATACATTAAAACAGTCAGCAAATAAAAGCCTGGAGAGAAATAGAGAGGGCTGCCTTTTTCTCTCTTCTGCTGAAATGATGAATCGGTATACCTGTCCAAGCTCATCTCTCTGATAAACTTTATGGTATGAACTCTTGTCTTCGTGGCATTTCTGAATTAATTTCCACAATCACTAGGAAACTGAACCCAGGATCAAGTTCTTCTGAGATCCCTGTTTCACATATGAGCTTAAGAGAGAGAGGTGTGAAAACTTCTAGGGATCCAGAGAGGAATCACAATCTGACACTTGTGGGCCTGGGTCCCCCAAAATACAAAATATTTTGTTCCTAGTGTAGAGAATGAAGAGCTTCCAATGAGGAGACACACAATGAGTTTGAATCCTCACTCTGCCACTAAATATTACAGTAACTGTGGTTTATTTTACTGTAATTAGATACCAGCTTTTAACACTGAGATTTTTCTCGAACATAAGCTATTTTTTGCCTAGTTCGCCTTCCTCTACACCTGAGTTTCCAGAAAGATGAACCCCACTTTGTCCCACGTGCTCTGCAATGGAAAAGTCCATATAACTTTTACTCTTAAGCTCTGCGTAACATAATATTTAACCTTACTGAACATCTAGAGAAAGCAAATGTTGCTTACCTGTAACAGGTGTTCTCAAAGGACAGCAGGATGTTAGTCCTCACATATGGGTGACATCATAGGATGGAGCCCAATCACGGAACACTTTTGTCAAAGTTTCTAGAACTTTGACTGGCACCTACTGGCACTAAACCTGCAACCAGCAGGGGGTCCCCCTTCAGTCTTCTTTTTTCCGCACAGCAGTAGCCACGCGGGTTAAGGAGCTCCACAGAGATTCCTGACAGGAATTTTCCTCACGGAATTACTAAAAACTTTCATACCCCACAGGGGTCCCTCCTTCAAATTTTTTGACTCTGCGGTACTCCGGTAAGTTTTTACCCATTTTCGGTCGATTCCCGTCGAGTTTGGCCCTCATGGCCTACTGGCCATCGACTGTACCGCGGCTAAATTTTTCAAAGGCCATGGCAGTCGGTGCCCAGGCTGTACTCTCACCATGTCCATAACAGACCCACATAAAGTCTGTGTAATGTGTCTCGGGTGCAAGCATGATGTCCTGACTTGCACCAAATGTGCCTTAATGACACCAAAAGGTCGCAAGGCCAGAATGGAGAAAATGGAACTTCTCTTCCGTTCTCAAACTCTGATGCTGTCTATTGCATTGACGTCGTCTGAACTGGCACCGTCCAGTTTGCGCCAGAATTGGCCACCGGCCGGTGACCGTCCGGCATCGATGACTTCTCGACCTTCGACTAGCTTTTTGACTAGCTGAGAGACGGCTCGTTTGTTTGCATTTGCTATTTATGGAACATTTTTTCACTCCAACGTCGGTATCACGCAACAACGTTGTGTTGATAAGAGAAAGCCTATCAGTCTGAAAAAGAATTCATCTGCAACCAAGGTATAATCAATCTGATATCCTCCACATTGATCAAACCAAGTCCTGGATAAATGAATTGCCCCTGAGGCAGCTCTGTGCAAGGGAGCGAAACTCGGCCAGAGTCGGGCATTTTAATAAAGGGCTTGCTATCATCCGATTCTCCTTGTCGTCACTGTTACACAGTTCACTGGATCGGCTACCGCTTTGCTTTTTGGGTCTAATACTTCAAAGGCAATGATTAAATCAAAAATATTTATGATCTGGATATGAACTGCATACCGTTTCTCTTTTACTGGTCAGATACTTAAGCATGCCTATATTGTTATGTTTTCCAAAGAAGAAATTTATTTAACCTGGAATTTATTTTTTTTTTTTAATTTAAACTCTTAAATTATGTTGACAGTTATAAGCCAAACTTAAAAGACCGACTTCAAATCTTCTGGAACCTATAATGCTAATCTGAATTTTACACCTTTCCTCCTTGGCAGTGTATACTTTGGCCTCACAGCAGAGAACACAATGTAATAAGATTTTTTCTTGGCTGGCTATAGTGATTACATTTCTTCATACAGTTCAATAAACTATCACATAATATCAACAGTTTGGTCATGACCATCACGAAAAGAAAAAGTTATTTGCCTTAGCCACACTTAGGATTCATGCTCCGTGTAAGAACTGAAATGTCAGTAGACTACGAACAGCAGATTCTGAACAGTGAGGCTTTTCCCATATCCTGGGGAAGCAGTCTGAAGGACTTTAATATTAGTCTGCTTCTCTGAGTTTCTGGAAAAATTCCACTTTGCAACATTAAAATGTTTTACCAAAGGAATGAAGACAAAGAAGATGGAAAAGTGTATGCTCATAGTGTAAAACAAAGTAAGCATGTTTTAGAGTCTTCTTGTTTGACTGCCCATCCTCTATTTGTGTGACACAGCATGCTGGACAGTGCTACATTTGGCAGTTGCAGGCAAGAAACATGTGCAGCTGCTTGGCACATCTGTGGCTTTGCAAATTTTCTTCACTACCTCTATTTAAATATAAATCGACAGCATGACCTACGGTCAGAAGTAGGGTGAGTAAGCAATAGTTTCTACTTACTCCTCAGATGGCCGCACTTTTCTACTCCATAGATCGGTGGGGATCTTCTTTCACTGATTTTGCCAAAATTGGGCAGGTTACTCTCCACATTAGAAAGAGACCCACCTAACAACTTTCAGGCAACAAGTTCACAATCCATACATACAATCCATACATGCAGATAGACACAGCGACGGCAAGGGGCACTTGACATGGAAGAAATGTTATATAAGGCAAAAAGATGAAGTTAGGCAGGGTGAGAAAGTACAGTGACAATGCTTTTATTCAGGCTATGCTACCATAGCAAAAATGCCAATGGTTACCAAAAATCAATGCTAGTTATCAGTATTTTCCATTGGGTATTCCTCAGGCATTTCAAATTCTGGTCATCTATGACCTTAAAGCAGCACTTCAATGCACCCATGTTTTGTATTAAATAGGTAGTCAGAAAGGCAGGCAAAAAACTGAAGTTTGTGTGTTTGTATTTCCCAGCCCTCCAGCCCCTCTCCTACCCACCCCCTAGGTTCATCCCTTAATTTGTAGGCAGGCGAGGCTTTCCCAATTAAAAAAAAAAACAAACAAACCCCAAACAACTTAAATCAGGCTTTTAACTTAAATTCAGAAATTCCCAACACCTTATCAAGAGTAATCATTCCCTTGTAGGTCACTACCAGATATGTAGTGAATACACTAATACATTTAAAGGACCCTAATTGTACGCAATCCTACTCCCATAGCAACCTAAAACTTAACTAGGAACGGAACAAATTTAATATGAAGGCAACAGTCCAGCAGCAAGAGGGGGGCCTCCCAGTCTTTTGCATTGAATGTCATATGTATGATTTTTTACCCGCCTGTGAGAAAATGTACTTGTACATACGATGCAAAGAGCTCCCTTTGCTTAGAGAACGAGTCCGATCTCTGGAGGAGCTGAGGCAGACAGAGGTATATAGATGAGACCTTCAGGGACATAGTAGCAAGTCCCAACTCCAGTCTGGAAGCTCTGGTGCTCCCTTGGAGAAGGAAGGTCTCATGTTTGGACAGCATCAACCTGATGCATCAGGAAATGATCCTGTAGCAAGGATCTGCTCTCCAGATGGTGCATTGTCCTCTCGCACAGAAGATACCTCTCCCAGGGCTACTGCCCAGGAGGGAAGGGTTAGGTCGCCCATCATAATTGGCGATTCGATTATTAGGAATGTAGATAGATGAGTGGCTGGTGGGCATAAGGATAGCCTGGTAAGATGCCTACCTGGTGTGAAGGTGTGGACTTCACCTGTCACTTAGATAGGATTTTAGGAGGAGCCGGCTGTCGTGGTACATGTGGGCACCAACGACATAGGAAAATCTGGGAGGGAGGTTCTGGAAGCCAAATTTGGACTCTTAGGTAGAAAGCTGAAATCCAGAAATTCCAGGGTAGCATTCTCTGAAATGCTTCCTGTTCCACACGCAGGTCCCCAGAGGCAGGTGGAGCTCCGGTGACTCAATGCATGATTGAGACGATGGTGCAAGGGAGAGGGATTTGGTTTTGTAAGGAACTGGGGAACATTTTGAGGAAGGGGGAGTCTTTTCCAAAGGGATGGACTCCATTTTAACCAGGGTGGAATCGGGCTGCTGGCGCTAACCTTTAAAAAGGAGATTGATTTAGTTTAAAAACTGCTCTAAGGGGAAAGCTGACAGTCGCTCAGCAGCGCATGGTTCGGAGGGAGGTATCTTCAAAGATACTAATGAAGCATTAGAGTTAGGGCATCCCAATAGAGAGCTTCCAATAATAAGAAAATTAGTCCAAGTGCCTATAATTAAAAACTCTATTAAAAGATTCCAATTTATCCCTGTCAACTGAAAAGAAGAATGTAAATACAAAACAAAAAACATACTTTGAAATGTTTGTATGCTAATGCCAGAAGTCTAAGAAGTAAGATGGGAGAGTTAGAGTTTAACAGTGAATGATAACAGACTTAATTGGCATCTCAGAGGCATGATGGAAAGAGGATAACCAATGGGACAGTGCTATATCAGGGTACAAATTATATTGCAGTGACATCTTGGTGGCGCTTTATGTCCGGGATGGCATACAGTCCAACAGGATAAAAATCCTGGATGAGACTAAATGCACAATCAAATATTTTATGGGTAGAAATCCCTTGTGTGTTGAGATAGAGTAATGAGATAGGAGTATTCTACCGTCCACCTGGCTAAGATGGCGAGATGGACAGTGAAATGCTAAGAGGAATTAGGGAAGCTAACCAAATCGGTAGTGCAGTAATAATGGGAGATTTCAATTACTAAATGTAAGGAGTATCTCTTAATCTATAAACCCACAATTAATAACACATCAAAATAAAGAACGTGGTTTTATGTATTTTAAACTCACAATGCTGTATGTTATTTCCAATAGATTTAGAAAAATCACAATTATATGAGATTAGGGACCATCATACCACCCACTGTGCTTGCAAGTTAAAACTTGTATTTTATGCACGTTGTTGGGTCTCTTTTAATCATCGGTGCAAAAGTCCAGTATTTAAATATTCAATTTTTTAAAACTTTTTTTTCAAAACTTATATGCTAAAAAAGTACAGGAGATATAACCTCCCTTAAATGACTGTCAGGGTCAGTAGTCCGACGCTCGCGTTTCGCAATCCGCTGCTTCAGAGACGTGAATTTTACTGACTCTCCTGGTCCAGCATTCCTCATGTGTCTTGCAGACGGGATTACAGGCAAATCTTTCACGCCGGTGCTTCTTTTAAGATCGCCAGATATTGCTGAAGGCGACTTGGTAGAAATTGAAGCTAAATGCCAAGCGGAGAAATGGTGTCGGGTCCGAAATTATAGTGGACCTTCAATTTCTACCTAGTCGCCTTCAGCAATATCTGGCGATCTTAAAAGAAGCACTGGTGTGCTGGAAGATGTGGTAGGCCAAATTGACAAACTGAAGAGTAGTAAGTCACCTGGACTGGATGGTATCCACGCCAGGGTGAAGTTTTAGACCTACTTCAATTGATTTTAATGATAGGTTACAAATTATCTGTTGTACTTGAAGATTAGAAGATGGCCAATGTAACCCCAATATTAAAAAAGAGCTCCAGGTGTGATCTGGGAAAAATCGTGGATTGTGTGCTGGGAAAAATTGTGGAAAGTGTTATAAAGAATAAAATCACAAAACATTTAGATGGACATGGTTTAATGGGACATAGCATGGATTTACCCAAGGGAAGTGTGATAATAAAATATATTGGAGCCATCTGTTCAGTAGAAATTCACCAAAAGGAGTCCAGGGGGCACTGCTGGCTTGTAAATTAAGGCATTCTGCTTTGCTGTCTCTCTCAAGATAAGTAGAAGAAAGGATGTATCTTTTGAAGTTACAGGCTCCCAGGAAGGGGGTTATAAAATGTAAATCTCTTCAAGGTTAGTTTCTCAGGGCTCTGGGAAATGTTAGAAGTAGCAAATGTTTAAGCAAACATTTTCCTGTAATCACATGACCCTAAATCAAAGGAGCGTTGTTTTAATTATTGGGGGAAAGGGATATTTAAGAATGCCCAATTCAATCACAAATTAAGTCAGGCTCTTAGGTTTATGAGCTGACTTCCTTATGCACATAAGAGATAAGAAATAAGAAATAAGAAATAAAGGCTATTATTCATAAGAAATACACTGAAGCTATTTTCCTGTTGTCCTTTGCTAAACATTTTTTCACTGCAGAAGTCTTTCCTCACAAATCTCTTACACTTTTTAGAAGGGGTGAATAAACATGTGGACAAAGGTGAACCAGTAGATGTGGTGTATTTTGATTTTCAGAAGGCATTCAACAAAGTCCCACATGAGAGGCTTCTAAGAAAACTAAAATGTCACAGGATAGATGGAGATTTCCTTTTGTGGATTGCAAACTAGTTAAAAGACAAGAAACAGAGAGTAGGATTAAATGGTCTGTTTTCACAGTAGGAAAAGGTAAACAGTAGAGTGCCTCAGGGATCTGTACTTGGACCAGTGCTTTTTACTATATTTATAAATGATCTGGAGAGGGGTATGACGAGTGAGGTGATCAAATTTGAGGATGACACAAAATTATGCAGAGTAAAATCTCAAGTGGATTGTGATAAATTGCAGGAGGACCTTGAGAGACTGGAAGACTGGGCTTCCAAATGGCAGATGAAATTGAACATGGACAAGTTTAAAGTGATGCATATAGGGAAAAATAACCCTTGCTGTAGTTACACAATGTTGGTTCTATCTTTGGAGTTACTACCCAGGAAAGATATCTAGTCATCATAGTGGATAATACAATGAAATAACAGAATGTTAGGAATTATTAAGAAGGGAATGGCAAATAAAACAATGGCTGTCATAATGCCTGTTTCGCTCCATGGTGAGACTGCATCTTGAATACTGTGTGCAATTCTGGTCACCGCATCTCAAAAAAGATATAGTTGCACTGGAGAAAGTGTAGAAAAGGGCGACCAAATGGCATATAACGGCTGCCCTCTGAGAAAGGCTAAGGAAGTTAGGGCTGTTCAGTTTGGATAAGAGACGACTGAGGGGAGGATATGATAGAGATCTACAAAATCATGAACGGAAAAAAGTTAATGTAAATTGGTTATTTACGGTACTCTCTCAGATAATAGAAGGACTAGGGGGCACTCCATGAAGTTAGCACGTAGCTCATTTAAAACAAATCGAAGAAAATTCTTTTTCACTCAGCACATAGTTAAGCTCTGGAATTCATTACCAGAGGATGTGACTATAGCAGTTAGTGTAACTGGGTTTAAAAAAGTTTGGATAAGTTCCTAGAGGAAAAATCAAAAAACTGCTATTAATTAAGCAGTAATAGCTAGAGATTTATTTAATGTTTAGGTGCTTGCCAGGTACTTATGACTTGGATTGTCTACTGTTGGAAACAGGTTACTGGGCTTGATAGACTCTTGGTCTGACCCAGGATGCCATATATCATATTTTCTAAATGCTTTATCTGAGTCTATAACATTGAGTGCCACAATGTGCCAACGATTTAGAATCATCATCAGGTTGGTGGGTGCCAGGCCAAGAATACCTGATGCTCACCATCCTTGCAATGTATATTTCAGGAGTCATTCTGGAAGTTGCCTTGCTGATTGTTTTATAACTGCCTGCTGTCATGAAGCAGTTTTGGTAGAGACCCAAAATGACAGATTAACTACCATCTTAGAAGAGAAAGGAAAATTGGCTCTGACCTGCTAATTTTCATTCCTGGAATACCACAGATCAGTCCAGGTGCCTGACTTTGCCTCCCTGCCAGCAGATGGCGACAGATAAACAGATTTCACTGACACTGCCCTATAACTTAGTATGCCACCTGCAGTCCCCTCAGTACTGACCTGTACCCAAGCCAAGATGAATGTGGAACACACTATTTAAACAGTCCTAGACCCCCTTAACTAGCAGGAGGAAGGTGAAGTCTCAAAATGGAAAATCCTTTCCAACAATAACAAAAAGAGATCATTGAACCCCCCCTCAATAATTCATTATATCTACACTATTGTTACAAGCAGACTCTCCCAAAAGGGTGGGACTCTGTGGTATTCCAGGAACAAAAATTAGCAGTTAAGAACCAACTTTCCTTTCCTTGTTCATACCCAGATCAGTCCAGACTCCTGAAATGTACCCAAGCTTCCCTAACTAGGGTGAGACCATGTCAGTCCCACCCAAGCTCATGACCTTTCGAGCCTGGACATCCAAGTGATAATGCCTGGCGAAAGTGTGCAATGATTTACAAATAGGTGCCTGACAAATCTCTTGCAGCGACACCTGTTGACACTCAGCCCAGGTGGTCACCTGAGAGTGTGTGGAGTGAGCCCTTAAGCCAACTGGTACAGGATGACCCTGACATGATCCTTCAATCAACGTGCAGTGGTTGATTTGGATGCCTTATGCCCTTTTCTGGGACCATTACAAAGTACAAAAAGATGATCCAACATCCTGAAACTATTAGTGGTCTTGAGTTTTCTCAATAATGCCTGTCGCACATCCAATAGTTGAAGATCCTTCGCATGAGGCACAGGGGAATCCAAATTAGGAAAAGGCAGAAGCTTTGACTCAAATGAAATGCCAGAACAACCTTTAACTCAAATGGAATGCCAAAACAACCTTCGGGAGAAAAGCGGTTACTGTACACAATTAAGACCCCAGAGTCTGAAATGTGTAGAAAGGGATCTCTAGACAACAACGCCTAGAGTTCCAAAATTCTTCTTGCTAAACAAGTCGCTACCAGGAAAACTACCTTAAGGGTGAGCTTTCTTCAGGAGCTCAAACAGAGCTGCACACATTCCCTTTAGTATCAAATTAAGATTCCAAGGGGGACATAGCTTCCACATTGGAGGTTGCAAATGCTTTGCTCCCTGGAGAAGGCAAACCAATCCAGATGCGCGGCCAGGGATACCTCCTACACCCTAAGGGAGTTAAAGACTAGTCCTTTAACTAACCCTTTTTTGTGAAAAAGTCTAAAGATGTGCAATCAAAGCATGAGTAGGTTTAACCAGGACTCGAAAACCATCCAAATCCTCACATAGGCTAAGGAAGTGGATGGTCTTCTCACCTGCAGCAAAATTGGTGATGACATCCCTCAGGAATATCCCTTCCATCTCAGATGCTTCCTTTCAAAGCCAAGTCAGCCTTTCAAGCTGGTTATGCTGGAATTCAGCTTTTAAAAGTAAAAAGCTATTTTAGTGATCAGTAAAGCCTTCCTATACATCTAACATACACCACAGAAACTTTAGAAAATAATTGGATTGTAGTAGAAAAGAACTAGAAAAAGAAGAGAATAACCTTGTATTCTGATACAATGGAAACACCAAACATCATATGCATAAAATACAAAAAATACCTGTTTTTCAGACTGCTGCCTTAAAACATGCTGAAATGTATCATCAATTACAAAATATGGCTTACTCCCACATACTGCTCTTACTAGCTATATCTATATTACACACACACACACACACAACAGTTCTGCTTAAAGATCATTGAAAAATACCTTCATGTAGGCAAATTCCTTCATAGCAGCCAGGCGAGATAAATACAGCCACGACATCTTGTGTCTGTGCTTGTGATAGTCACGCTTGGTTCTTCAGATTACGAAAAGAAGGTCCTTCCTAATCGATGCAGAGTTTCAGTGCAAGCTGTGTCTCTTCTTCATTTGCAACAATATAAATATCTGCAGAAATGGTAAGGAATACATTGGTTTGACAAAGTCCCTCATGCGAGAATTTTAAGAAAACTAAAAGTCATGGGAAAGGAGGGCAATGGTCTTTTCGTAGATTACAAACTGGTTAAAAGACAGGAAAGAGTTGGATTAAATGGTCAATTTTCTCAGTGGAAAAGGGTAAACAGTGGAGTGCCTCAGGGATCTATACTTGGAATGGTGCTTTTCAATATATTTATAAATAATCTGGAAAGGAATGCGATGAGTGAGGTAATCAAATTTATAGATGTTACAAAATTATTCAGAATAGTTAAATCACAAGCAGATTGTGATAAATTGCAGGAGGACCTCGTGAGACAGAAGACTGGGCATCCAAATGGCAGATGAAATTTAATGTGGACAAGTGCAAGGTGATGCATACAGGAAAAAATAACCCCTGCTGCGGTTACACAATGTTAGGCTCCACATTAGGAGTTTCCACCCAGGAAAGACATCTAGGCATCATAGTGGATAATACATTGAAATCGTCAGCTCAGTGTGCTGCGGCAGACAAAGAAAGCAAACAATATTAGGAATTATTAGGAAGGAAATGGCAAATAAAACGGAAAATGTCATAATACCTCTATCGCTCCATGGTGAGACCGCACCTTGAGTACTGTGTACAATTCTGGTTGCTGCATATCAAAAAAGATATAATTGCACAAGAGACGGGCGACCCAAAATGATAAAGGGGGATGGAACAGCTCCCCTATGAGGAAAGGCTAAAGAGGTTAGGGCTATTCAGCTTGGAGACGAGACAGCTGAGGGGGAATATGATAGAGGTGTTTAAAATCTTGAGAGGTCTAGAATGGGTAAATGTGAATCGGTTATTTACTCTTTTGGTTAATAGAAGGACTAGGGGGACACTCCATGAAGTTAGCAATTAGCACACTTAAAACTAATCAGAAAAAAGTCTTTTTCACTCAACACACAATTACGCTCTGGATTTTGTTGCTAGAGGATGTGGTTAGTGCAGTTAGTGTAGCTGGGTTTAAAAAAAAGGTTTGGATAAGTTCTTGGAGGAGAAGTCCATTATCTGCTATTAATCTAGTTGATTTAAGAAAATAGCCACTACTACTATTACTGCCATCAGTAGCATGGGATCTACTTAATGTTTGGGTACTTGCCAGGTTTTCTGGACACTTGGTCTGACGCAGTATAGCAATTTCTTACGTTCTTCTTACATGTCTCAGATAGGCTAAGCAATGGTGAAGGCTTGTGGGTAATACACACACACAGTGGAAAAAAATTTAGAAAACTTGGGTGTTAGACAAAATGTTTTAAGAGCCAGGGCAAAAATATACTTTTCCCTGTAACCTTTGTTTATTCTTGTTTTTTCTTTTTTATTTCCTGGACTTTTTGTTGCTTTCTTTCTTGTTTTATCTATAAGTCAGATCTTTTTTCAGTTTTCTTTTCTCCCCTCTTTCTTGCTTTCTGCTTCTTTTGGCTCCACTTTAGGTCAAGCCTGCTACACTAGAGGTTTCTCCTCCGAGCTAGCACAGTGAAGTTGGCTATTCCAGCCTGGCCTACTGCAGCAGGTGTGGCTTCTCTTGGATTTGGGCAAATTCAGGAGCCCAGAAATATTCCACTCCTATATATCTATAGAAAACCTTTGCATAAGCTTATATCTAATGTTTATTGTACCTGTTGGATTGTACCATGTGACTAGGATGCCAAGACTGGCTGGAGAAACTATGGTATGGAGGGAACATTCTTCCTATACAAAGTGGAATTCCCTCTTAGCTCACATTGATTCAGAAAAGCTTACCATGCAAATGGATTTTTCTTTTAATCCTGAGATCTTTCAAATCTAATCAGAGATTTAGCAGAAACTCGCTTTAAATGAAATCACCATCTCAGCTGGAAGAACCAATTTAGCTAGACAAGGGAAAACACTGCCCCACTCCCGAAGAGAAAATGGTGCCACAAAATTTAGGGAACTGAAACCATATAAAAACGAGTGTGTCCCTGCACCAAAAAATAAATTTGTTGGGAAACCGTTGCGATCCACTTAATCTTTAATGAACAAGTGATACTGGACCATCACTATACTTTACAATTTTCTCTCTGGCAATTATCCTCTACTTACATGAACTACACTATCCATGTCCCTTGCATACGCTATATGGGTGCATATACTGTATTTGCCGGCATATAGGATGCACTTTTCCCCCTGAAAATAGGTGAAAAATAAGGAGTGCATCCTATGTGCCGGTAATCAAAATTTACAGGGTCTGGTGGGGGGGGGGGGGGGGGGGGAGTGACGTGGTGGCGTCAGGAAGCGAGGGTGCACCGCCCGATTGGCCGGAGCAGGGCAAAAGGGGCTTGCCGAAGCGCGGCTTCCCCGATCAAAATCAACAGCTGAGAAGCGAGGGCCAAACCTGCTGCCTTTGGGAGAATCAGATTTGGTTAGATTTATTTATTTATTTAACAGTTTTATATACCGAAGTTCTGGTAACAAAGTTACTAATCACTTCGGTTTACATTACGACAATAGATTGACAGTATTTAGATCCATGAAATGAGTGATTAAAAGAACGGGAGCAGGAAAGAGAATCAGGGATCAAACTTGATAGAGGAAGGGCTGGTCCAGCAATCAAACGGGGAAAGGAGGGAGAGAGAGAAAGAGAAGTGAGGAAGAATGAGAGAGAGGTCCAATCGGTGATTGGAAGGAGAGATTGAGAGAGGACTGCTACTGACCTGAGCTGCTCCTCCCCACCCCACCCTCCAACTCAGCTGACGCTGTTGATTTTGATCGGGGAAGCCGCGCTTCGGCAAACCCTTTTGCCCAACACCGGCCAATCGGGCAGCGCACCCTCGCTTCCCGACGCCACCGCGTCACTCCCCCTTCCCCCCCCACCAAACACCGGACGCTGTAAATTTTGATTACTGGCGCATAGAAAGAGCATTCCCTGCCCACTTACAGGTACTTAGGAGGGCCCATTATGGTAACTTTAATCAGTATGTTTTGATATGGTGTAATGTCCTGAATGCTCTAGCATTCCCCGTGCCCTCGCTCCCCAATGCCACCGTGACACTCCCCCCCCCCCCGACCAGACACAGTTAGTAATTTTGATAACTGGCGCATAAGACCTGTAGAATCGCTTCCCGAATCGGCGGCACGTCACACCCCCCCCCCCCCCACCGGACGCTGTTCTGATTATAAGTCAGTTTAACATAAAATTATATAGAAAATTATTTTTTTCCTTAAAAATATGTATAAAAAAAAGAGGGTGCGTCTTATACGCCACTGCGTCCTATACACCGACAAATACGGTAGTTCTGGTAAATGTTTTGGCCAGCTACAGTGGGTGAAAAGTTGTTCTTTGCTGATCCCTTAAGTATATTCATTTAATTTACACAAGTATAAATCTCAGATGAAAGCTATACGAAATTCCATGTTAAACCCAAAATGTCCATGTTCACCTACTAAAATAAAATGTTCTAAGATAGATGGATACATATTCTCCTGTAAAATGTTAGCAGCCACAGACCTTGATTAAAAGAAATTTTATGAAAAATTAATGCTGGTCTTTCAAGGGATTTGCAATTGATTATGGGCTTGGGTCCTGTGATTTTGCATGGGACAGATTCTACAGTGCACACAGGTCTACACTACTGTTACCATAGTTACTGAAAACAAACAAATCATTACTAAGTACCAAGAATACGTGATGCTTAATGCCAGTAACTGAGAAATTCAGATCACTGTCAGAACTAAATACAGTTGATTCAAGACATTATCTGACAATCAGATAAAACAATGCTGGTAAACTGATTGCCCTTATGATATATTTTTACAGCTTATGAAGATTAATATCCTACTGTTTCATGAATCACCTGTTTTATTGTTGACATGTATATATGTTTTAATTATGTATGCATCAGTACCCACCACGAACAAGGGCGTGCATGGGATATACATTTTTTAAATAAGACATTTTCCCCAGAAGCTACTCCCAAGCCTTCTAGTTGCTGTCATCCTCCAGCACAGGAGAGAGGATGTTCTGCTAGTTATAGGAGGAGCGCTCCAAGTAGAGATGACGATGCCAGTTGCAGGAGGAGGAAGGAGCTTGCCAGCAGGCATAGGTATTGTGCTGCTGATGTACACAGAAGGAAAGCCTACGGGTGGAAGGAGAAGCAGGGAAAGACTGCACAATGCCTGTGAATAAAGCAATGCATTACTGAGACGTTATGACTGCATCTTTATAAGCATAAAACTAAACACCAATGAGAGTATGGCTTTGTGTTTGACTAAGCTTTGCAAGATACAGAAAAATAAGCTTAAAAAAAGGATATGAAATGAAAGTGTTAACACTGAAAAAGATAACTTACTGCTACAATTTCCACTGGAGAAATTACTTTATCTGATAATTTTGTTTTCCTTAGTGTAGACAGGTGGACTCAGAACCAGTGGGTTTATGCTCCTTTGCCAGTAGATGGAGACGGAGCAAGCTGACATCATAGTATACATATAACCCTGCAGTGACCCCAGCCTGCCAGTATTCTCATCAAAAGCAACTGTGGACAGACTAGCAAAAAAACCCCAAAAACTTGGTTTTTTTTTTTGCTAGTCTGTCCACAGGTGCTTTTGATGCTCTCTCAATCTCTCCTTCCAATCACCAATTGGACTGCTGGACCAGCCCTTCCTCTATCTAGTTTGATCCCTGATTCTCTTTCCTGCTCCCGTTCTTTTAATCGCTCATTTCATGGATTGATTAAAAACATGATTAAAAACAGATAACCAGAACTGCACTAAACCAACCAACCAACACTGAACTCACATAGAATTCTAGGTACCCCAAGCTAGGGACTGGAAGAACACCTACCAGTAATCCCTTGGGACCCAGAGCCCCATAGGAGGACTATTGACACTCACGTGGTAGCCAAGGGCGGGAAGCGGAGTCCATCTGTCTACACAAAGGAAAACAAAATTATCAGGTAAGTAATTTCTCAATTTCCTAGCGTGTAGACAGGTGGACTCAGCACCAGTGGAATGTACCAAAGCTACTCCCCAACAGGGTGGGAGGCTGCCCGCAGTTCAGTCAACACCGCACATGCAAAGGCTGCATCCTCCCAGGTCTGCACATCTAGACACTAGGGAAAAGTGTGTAAGGAGGACCACGTCACAGCTCAGCAGATATCAACAGGAAACAACAGTCTAACCACCGCCAATGACACTGCCTGAGCCCTAGTGGAATGAGCTTAACCTGAGTAGGCAATGGCTTTCCAGCATCCACATATGCAGCAAGGACCACCTCCTTAATCCAACGAGCTATGGTAGCCCACGAAGCCGGAGCACCTTGCTTACTTCCACCATGGAGAACAAACAGGCGATCCATCTTTTGAAAAGACTCAGAGACCTCCAGATACCATATGACAAGATGCTTAACATCCAAGGAGCGCAAAAGGCGAAACTTCTCCACATCCCTGACCTTATCCAGGCATGGCAAGGAGATGGACTGATTCAAATGAAAGTATGAGACTACCTTGGGCAAGAAGGATAGAACAGTATGCAGCTCTAACACCCCCGGAGTCACCCGAAGGAACAGTGCCAATCAAGACAAGGCCTGCAGCTCAGAAATATAGATGCGCAGAACATACAGCCACCAGCAACACAGTCTTCAAAGTCAACAAACGTAAGGAAAAGCTACGCAGTGGTCAGAATGTAGGGCATGCCAAAAGTCCAGCACCAAATTAAGACTCTACAAAGTAACCGGTAACTTAAGGGAGGTCTAAGGTGCTTCACTTCCTTAAAAAAAAAAAAAAAAAAAAGGGCCACATCAGGATGAGACTACAAGGAAACACCATTCACCAGGCCTCTGAAACAGGCAAGAGCCGCAACCTGCATCTTCAAGGAATTAAGGGCCAAGTCTTTATTCAATCCATCTCGCAAAAAATCCAGAATGAGAGGGATCTTAAAAGAATGAGAAACACCACCCATCTCCACCCGCACATAAGCCAAGGAAGTAGAGAGCTTGCTAGCACGGAGTAAAGTGGCAATAACCGCAGAGGAATAACCATGCTTTAACGGGCAAGCCCTCTCAAGGGCCGAACCTCAAGACAGAATAGAGTTGGATCCTCATGAAAACCTGGTCCCTGCTGAAGCAGATCCAAGTCAAAGGATGGCCTCCACCGGAGTATACACAAACTGCATACCACAGACACCTGGACCAGTCCAGTGTCACCAGGAGTACTAGCCCCCTGTGGCCTTCAATCTTGTAAATTATCCTGCCCAGCAAGGGCCATGGAGAAAAGGCATAAAGCAATGTGTCTTCCAGCCAGACCTGTACAAGACAGTCTATTCCCAGGGACCATAGCTCTCTCCTGCAACTGCAGAAGCGAGAAATCTTGAGAAGTCGCCAGCAGGTCTAGGAACAGAAGGCCCCAGAGATCCACAATCAGCTGAAATGCCTCGGCTAACAACACCCAGTCTCCTGGGTCCAGACTCTCCCTGCTGAGAAAGTCCACTCTTACGTTGTCTTTTCCTGCAATGTGAGAGGCCGAGATCTGCAGACGACCTTCTGCCCATTCCATCAGCTGGTCTATTTCCTCAACACTTGCTGGCTCTTGGTTCCTCCTTCATAATTGATACCGTCATCGGGCTGTCCAACATCACGTGAACCACTTGATTCTTCAGCCTGTGGCTCAACTGCAAGCATGCCAGCTGTACTGCCTGGGCCTCCAGGTGAGTGTTGTTCCAGCAGGACTCTTTGGCACTCCAGCGCCCCTGGGCCACTAACTACAGACAATGAGCCGCTCCCAAACTGTCATGAGTACCAACCAGGCTGAAGAGGACAAGGGAACTCCCTTTCTCAGATGATTCTCCTGCAATCACCACTGGAAGCGGTAGCAGATTTCTATCGGCAAGTGGAGCCGAACCGCATAATCCGGAGACTGTAGGTTCCAACAAGATAGCAGAGAGCGCTGAAGAGGACGCGTATGCGCCCTTGCCCAAGGCACCACTTCCAGGGTAGCTACCATCAAGCCGCTAACCTATAGGTAGGACAACACTGTCAGGCATATGGTGTTTATCAACTGATGCACTTGAGACATCAATCTCTGGATCCAAACTTCCGGTAGTAAAACTCTGTCCTGTTCCTTGTCTAACATGACACCCAGATACTCCAATGACTGGGATGATTGAAGATTGCTCTTGGTCAGGTTCACCACCCAACCAAGCACCCTGCAATAAGTTTTGTGTGTCACCAGGCGGCTTTCTTCCTGAGACTTTGCTTGAATCAGCCAGTTGTCCAAATATGGGTGCACCAGGATTCCTTCTTTTCGCAAGGTCGCTGGTAGCACCACCATAATCTTTGAAAATGTTCTGGGAGTGGTGGCTAGACCAAAAGGCAGTGCCTGAAACTGATAATGGTGCCCCAACACTGCAAAGCGTAGAAAGCATTGGTGTTCCAATCGGATGGGAAAATGAAGGTAAGCCTCTGACAGATCCAAGGAGGTCAGAAATTCCCCCGACTGCACCGTCATTATTACAGAACGTAAGGTTTCCATTCGAAAATAAGTTACTTCCAAGTGACAGTTAACCCTCTTTAGATCCAAGATGGAACGAAAGGAACCCTCCCCTTCTTGGGCACAACAAAATAAATGGAATATCGCCCCATATTTTGAGACGTAGGCACCGGAACCACAGCCCTCAGTCTGAGAAGCCTTTGAAGTGTGAACTCCACTGCCTGCTTCTTCTGCGGGGAGTGGCAAGGGGACATCATGAACATGTCCTGAGGAATACTGCTAAATTCTAGTGCATACCCCTCATGTATCACCTTCAGGACTTGCTGGTCCGACGTCATCTCGACCCACCTCCAATAAAAGATATATATATATATATATATCCCTATTTCCTGTTCTAGAAGGTGTCGGCAAACCTTCATTGGGAAGCTCGGGAAGGTCCACCACCCAAGCCCGCTCCTCTCTTAGGTTGCCGGAGACGAAAGGACTGAAACCTGCTGAAAGGTCGACCCTCTGAAGGGATGAAAGTGCCTGGAACCCTGGAAACGACCCCTCATAGCAAAGGAGCGCTGTAACTTTCTTATCTTCTGGCAACCGAGGCACCGGAGACTCGCCCCACTTACTGGCCAGGTTCTCCAACTCGCTCCCAAAAAAGAGCAAGCCTTTAAAGAGCATCTTGATAAGATTGGCTTTGGAAGCTGTGTCAGCTGACCAATTTTGCAACCAGAGTTGACGCCTGACCACTATCACTGAAGCCACTTCTCTGGCCGATGTCTTGACCAAATCACAGCCTGCGTCTGCTAAAAAGGTGCAGGCTCCATTACTGTTCTGGAATTCCCTCCAGACTCATCAACCTTCTGTCAGTAAAGCATTTATGATGGTCTGGATGTGGATGAGGAGTCCAACTTTGGCCTGTTTGATGAGCCACAGGAGTCATGAGACTTAAGGTAGGTATAGTAAGTTTGAGGTCAGTGAGAACGGAGTCCACTTCGTCTAGGGGTAAGGGGCAAGAGAAGATGGCACAAGTAGACAAGTCTGGATTAGGCTGCATTGGGAAGGTCTTGAAGTTATTGTTGAGGTCTGCTGAGATTCGCAACGTTGTTTGCAAAGAATTTTGCAAGTTTATTGCAGTAGCTATAAGTGTGAAGCGATGGGGCAGATGTTCCAATGAGTTTACTGACTGTGCAGAAGAGCTCTCTTGGAGAGTTTGCTGCTTGGGAGAAGATTTTGGAATAGTATGTTCTCTTACTTCGAGTATCGCTTTATGGTAGGTAGTCTGTCTTTCACAAATGTCTATCGCTTTGCAATTTGGATTTCTGCATCAATGTTCAAGTCTCCTGCTTATTTGTTTTAGTTCTTTTAACTCATTGGTGTACCAGGTCTGGGGTTTTTAATGGTAGTGATCCTTGCTGGCACAAGTGCATTCAATATTTTCTTAAGATCAGTGTTCCAGACAAGAGCTGAGAGAGATGGTCTCAGCAGAAGTACGACAGGTCAGGGTGTTGTTCATCATGGTCTGGAGTTTCTGATGAAAGATTTCTGGGGTGAGGTATGCCATAGGCCTGATTAACTTTGGACCAACTCAAGCACGCCAACTGAGGTTTTGTTGGCGTGCTTGAGAATTACTAGATCCGTCTGCAACTTATTCAGAATACTGCAGCACAGACCCTGCTCAAAGTCAATAAATTTGAACTAGTCACACTACTGCTGAAAGCTCTGCACTGGCGGCCAATCTCATACCGGTCCCTTTTTTTTTTTTAATTTAATATTTTTACAGAGTTTTTTTTTTTTACAACAAAGAATACAAGGCAAACAATCATTGAAAATACAAAGATCATCTATTAACATTTATGGTAGTAAACTCCTTTGATTCTTTGTCTCTAAGTTCCCCCCAGCTCCTTCCCATTCCCCCCACACCTTCCTGTAAGTATTATTTGAATTCTCTGGGGACTCAGATCTGGAAGAATAGATATATTCAAAACAAGCAAATAAACTGTTACCATTTCCAGTACCGGCAGAACTTCCTCCCGATGTCAGCGAGATTCCGCATCTGGCACCCCTGTTCCCGCGACGCCAGCACTGCGCCTTCGCCCCGCTCGGGCTCGGCGTTCTCCTAGGACGTCAGGAAATCATCCCTGACGCCGGAGGCAAGTCTCGCGCGAATCGCGCCTTGGACACGCCCCCTGACGTCAGACGCCGACCAGCTTCAGTTTGTGCGGGAAGGGATTGATATTTAAGGAGAGCTCCTTCCTGAGCTCGTCGCTTTGGCCACAGTGCGTTTGGGAAGTGTTTTTGCTGCTTACCATGCCTGTTGCTTCAGCTCCGGACCTGGACTGTCTCATTGGATTACTCTGCCTGCTGCCTGCCTACTGGATCTGTTTGCCTTGGTTCCTCTGTCTGCTGCCTGCCCTGACCTGGACTGTCTTATTGGATTACTCTACAGGCCACATCCTCAGGATTGTCCCTTCTTGGTCCCTGAGAGGGTGATCTTCAGTTCCTGTGCTTCCCGGGCTCAAGGTAAGCGGTCTCGACCCAGGTTCCACTTAACCACGGTAACATAAACAAACGGGGCTATAAATTCAAAATTACATTTTTTACCACTGGAGACAGGCCATCAATGAAGGACTGTGTTAGGATTTGTGGACCCTTGGCCCGAGGTGGGGTTGATGCTACCTGAGGGGTTGAGAGCCCCACAGGTCCCCACAGTCGGGAGGTGAGGCTGGCCGGGAACAGAGGCAAACAGGAACTTCGCCAGTACCGGCCCTCGTTCCCCGCAGGTTGAGCCCTTGGGTGCCAGGGCCAGCTGATCTTAGGTGCACCTCTTGTGTGGCTGGTCCCGGAGAAAGTAGGCGGCTGGAAGCAGAGAGTGTCTGAGAAGTTAGGTTCAGTCCAAGACTGAGGTACTCTTGGAGAGAGAGGGAGAGAACACCTCAAGGGGTGAAAGGCCACCGCAGTTCCGAAGACAGTAGAGCAGGACCACGTGGGAGTGGCCCTGAGGAGAGGAAGTGCAGAGGCTGTATAGTAGTATGTTGAAGCAGGGCTAAAGCAGGGGATCCACTGTGGCAGGTTCGAGTGGAGAAGTAGTGCAGAGGGGCTGCCTAAGGAATGGCAGTGCAGTAACAGGGCATTGTGATGTAGAAGCGCTGAGAGGTGCCCGAGGAGCGGGGATGCAGAGACACAGTCCAGTAATGACCAAGTGCTGAGACAGGTCTAGAGCAGAAGCATAGAGACAGCGTCTTGTGACGTAGAAGCTCTGACCCAGACCCCGAGGGGTGGAAGCACCGTGACAGGGTCTCTTGGTGTAGAAGCGCTGAGCCAGGTCTCGAAGAGTAAAGCACTGAAGCAGGATCTCCGATGTAGAGGAGCTGAGGCTGGTCCAGCAGAGCGGGAAGCTCCGAGGCAGGGTCCCAGGTGTAGAAGTGCTGAGCCAGGCCCCGAGGAGCGGGAAGCGCAGAGACAGGATACTGATGAGAAGTGCAGGGATCCGTATAGCAGGAACAACAGGACTAGAGTACTGGAGCAAGCACCAGAAAGGAATCAGGGAACTCGTTGCCAAGTTGCTTAGTGGTGGCTGGAGGTAGTCCTTAAGTATCCTGGGCCAATGATGTCATCAGCCACAGATGAGCCTGAAGTTCCTGCCATTGGCCCTTTAAAGGGAGAACAGATGGCGTGCGCGCCTAGGGAGGCCCAGAATCGGAACGCTGGTTGGCGGCATCCCAGCCGCCACGTGGAGCACAGGCAGCTAGAAGGAATGCGGCGGCAGCGACTGGTCACAGCCGCGAGTGCACCGGGAATAGAGGGCCAAGCATGACATGATATGAGTTGAGTCGGCTGCAGGTGGCCGCAGCTGGTGGCCATAACAAATTGCCAGTCTGCAAACTCCTGTTTAACAGAAGATTAGGATTTTGCAATTAAATGTTCAAAAGTAACTGGGTCATTCTTTTCTCCCACTGGGTCAGGGTTAGAGATGTTTTTCTATCCAATTTGCCAGAACTGTTTTCTTAGCTATCAGTCCCACTTTATCTATAAATAATTTTTTAGGTTTGCTAATTTGCAGAAGGTCATTGTCAAACACCAAGGAACCAAATTATTGGATTCCCTAAGAAAGACAGCCCCAGAAGTGAAGAGCAGCATTTTTTCTACCTCCTTCCAAAAAAATAAATGAATCTTAGAAAATTTCCAAAACCCATGTATAAAATCACATTTGGGACAGGTGGGAGACTGACATTTTTACTTTGAAAGCCCTTTCTTGTGAAACGTAAGCTTGCCAAATAAAGTTGTATTGGGTTTCTTTCAATATTACATTTTCCGTAATATCAAGTATATGTAAAGTAATATTATAGATCTTAGTAGGTTAACTTTAATTCTGTACATCTATCTAGCTCAACATGTCAAAACTTCTGAAAATTCTGCCTGAGTTTCCAAATGTATAAGAACCTTTGACAATTTAGTGCAACATGGTTTCTCTAATTTTCCTCCTAAGATCACCTCCTCCACCTTATGCCCTAGGCCCAGAAGTAGGTTAACTATTAAATATATGAAATTTAATATCTTAATGGCAAATAAGCAAAACTATCTTTGCAAGGCAAATTAAACTCAGTTTGTAATTCCTGGAAACTGTGTAAATTGCCTTTTCAATAAAGAGTTGTTTAATAACTTGGATCAGAAAGGTCTCCCAATAGGAGAACATCACCCTGGTGTAGCAGGAAGTGATCCTGTAGCAAGGACCTGCTCTCCAGGTGATGTATTGTCCTCTTGTACTGAGGACAAATCTCCCAGGGCTACTGCCCAGGAGGGAAGGGTTAGGCTGGCCATCATAGTTGGTGATTCGATTATTAGAAATGTAGATAGCAGGGTGGCTGGTGGACGTGAAGACCGCCTGGTAACTTGCCTGCCTGGTGCGAAAGTGGCAGACCTCACGCGTGTGATAATAAAATATATTAGGGCCATCTGTTTAGTGGAAATGCACCAAAAGGAGTCCAGGGGGCACTGCTGGCTTGTAAATTAAGGCATTCTGTTGAGCTGTCTCTCTCTAGATAAGTAGAAGAAATGATGTATCTTTTGAAGTCACAGGCTCCCAGGAAGGGAGTTATAAAATGTAGATCTCTTCAAGGTTAGTTAGTTTCTCAGGGCTCTGGGAAATGTTAGAAGTAGCAAATGTTTAAGCAAATGTTTCCCTGTAAATTCATGACCCTAAATCAAAGGAGTGTTGTTTAATTGCTATCCAAAACTGTATTTAAGAATGGCCGTTTCAATCACAAATTAAGTCAGTCCTTTAGACTTACTAAGCTGACTTCCTTATGCGCATAAGAAATAAGAAATAAAGGCTATTATTCATAAGAAATGCACTGTCTCTATTTTCCTGTTGTCCTTTGCTAAACATTTTTTCACTGCACGCGTCACCTAGATAGGATTATAGACAGTGCTGGGGAGGAGCCGGTTGTCATGGTACATGTGGGCACCAACGACATAGGAAAATGTGGGAGAGAGGTTCTGTAAGCCAAATTTAGGATTTTAGGTAGGAAGCTGAAATCCAGAACCTCCAGGGTGGCATTCTCTGAAATGCTTCCTGTTCCACGTGCAGGTCCCCAGAGGCAGGCAGAGCTCCAGAGTTTCAATGCGTGGATGAGACGATGGTGCAGGGAAGAGGGATTCAGCTTTGTAAGGAACTGGGGAAACTTTTGGGGAAAGGGGAGACTTTTCCGAAAGTATGGGCTCCACCTTAACCAGAGTGGAACCAAGCTGCTGGCACTAACTTTCAAAAAGGAGATAGAGCAGCTTTTAAACTAGAACAAGGGGGAAAGCCGACAGTCACTCAGCAGTGCATGGTTCGGAGAAATATATCCTTGAAGGATACTAATGAAACAGGAGAGTTAGGGCATCCCAAAAGAGAGGTTCCATTAAATGCAAACATAGTTCATATGCCTATATGTAAAAAATCACCAAAGCTAATGAGTTCTGAATTATCCCAAACAACTGAAAAGCAGGTTGTTAAAACAAGCAAAAACCACACTTTGAAATGTCTATATGCCAATGCCAGAAGTCTAAGAAGTAAGATGGGAGAGTTAGAGTGTATAGCAGCAAATGATGAGATTGACATAATTGGCATCACAGAGACTTGGTGGAAGGAGGATAACCAATGGGACACTGCTATATCAGGGTACAAATTATATCGCAATGATAGGGAGGATCAACTTGGTGGGGGTGTGGCACTTTATGTCCGGGAGGGTATAGAGTCCAACAGGATAAAGATCATACAAGAGACTAAATGCTCAGTACAATCTATATGGGTAGAAATCCCATGTGTGTTAGGTAAGAGTATAGTGAAGGAGTATACTACCGTCCACCTGGTCAAAATGGTCAGACAGATTATGAAATGCTAAGAGAAATCAGGGAAGCAAACCAATTTGGCAGTGCAATAATAATGGGAGATTTCAATTACCCCAATATTGACTGGGTAAATGTAACATCAGGACTTGCTAGAGACAAAGTTCCTGGATGTAATAAATGATTGCTTCATGGAGCAATTGGTTCAGGAACCAACAAGAGAGGGAGCTATTTTAGATTTAATTCTTAGTGGATCGCAAGATTTGGTGAGAGAAGTAACGGTGATGGGGCCACTTGGCAACAGTGATCATAACATGATCAAATTTAAACTAATAACTGGAAGGGGGACAATAAGTAAATCTGCAGCTCTAACACTAAATTTTAAAAAGGGAAACTTTGATAAAATGAGGAAAATAGTTAGAAAAAAACTGAAAGGTGTAGCTGCAAAGGTTAAAAGTGTTCAACAGGCATGGACATTGTTTAAAAATACAATCCTAGAGGCGCAGTCCATATGTATTCCACGCATTAAGAAAGGTGGAAGGAAGGCAAAACAATTACAGTCATGGTTAAAAGGTGAGGTGAAAGAGGCTATTTTAGCCAAAAAAACATCCTTCAAAAATTGGAAGAAGGATCCATCTGAAGAAAAAAGGATAAAACATAAGCATTGTCAAGGTAAGTGTAAAACATTGATAAGACAGGCGAAGAGAGAATTTGAAATGAAGTTGGCCATAGAGGCAAAAACTCATAATAAAAACTTTTTTAAATATATCCAAAGCAAGAAACCTGTGGGGGAGTCGGTTGGACCATTAGATGACAGAGGGGTTAAAGGGGCTCTTAGGGAAGATAAGGCCATTGCAGAAAGACTAAATGAATTCTTTGCCTCCGTGTTTACTAATGAGGAAGTTGGGGAGATACCAGTTCCGGAGATGGTTTTCAGGGGTGATGAGTCAGATGAACTGAACGAAATCACTGTGAACCTGGAAGATGTAGTAGGGCAGATTGACAAACTAAAGAGTAGCAAATCACTTGGACCGGATGGTATGCATCCTAGGGTTCTGAAGGAAGTAAAAAATGAAATTTCTGATCTATTAGTTAAAATTTGTAACCTATCATTAAAATCATCCATTGTACCTGAAGACTGGAGGGTGGCCAATGTAACCCCAATATTTAAAAAAGGCTCCAGGGGCGATCCGGGTAACTATAGACCAGTGAGCCTGACCTTCAGTGCCGGGAAAAATAGTGGAAACTATTCTCAAGGTCAAAATTGTAGAGCATATAGAAAGACATGATTTAATGGAATATAGTCAACATGGATTTACCCAAGGGAAGTCTTGCCTAACAAATCTGCTTCATTTTTTTGAAGGGGTTAATAAACATGTGGATAAAGGTGAACCAGTAGATGCAGTGTTTTTGGATTTTCAGAAGGCATTTGACAAAGTCCCTCATGAGAGGCTTCTACGAAAACTAAAATGTCATGGGATAGGAGGCGATGTCCTTTCGTGGATTACAAGCTGGTTAAAATTGGCATTCTGTTCTATTGTTCCATGTAAAGCCCCTTCCTCTATGTTGGGCATTTCACTGTTTTATGTAAACCGGAGTGATTTGTATTTCTTACAAGAACATCGGTATATAAAAATTAAAAATAAATAAATAAAAGACAGGAAACAGAGAGTAGGATTAAATGGTCAATTTTCTCAATGGAAAAGGGTAAACAGTGGAGTGCCTCAGGGATCTGTACTTGGACCGGTGCTTTTCAATATATATATATAAATGATCTGGAAAGGTATACGACGAGTGAGATAATCAAATTTGCAGAGGACACAAAATTGTTCCGAGTAGTTAAATCACAAGCAGATTGTGATAAATTGCAGGAAGACCTTGTGAGACTGGAAAATTGGGCATCCAAATGGCAGATGAAATTTAATGTGGATAAGTGCAAGGTGATGCCCCCCCTCTTTCCTCGCTCTCCTCCCTTCTTTTCCCCATCTTATCTCCTAGCTTGATTAAAATTAACCTCATAGTTTTCTTCCTTTTGTACATATGTATATAATTGCAAACTTTGTTTATAATTTTATTGCAAAACTTCCCATATTATTGTTCCCCCCTCTCGTTAATGCCTTATCATGTTTTTACTGTTCAATGTAAAGCGCCATGCCGTGCGTTTGTTTTTGCGTTACAATGTGAACCGATATGATATCCTGGATGAATGTCGGTATATAAAAATTTTAAATAAATAAATAAATATAGGGAAAAATAACCCATGCTATAATTACACAATGTTGGGTTCCATATTAGGTGCTATAACCCAAGAAAGAGATCTAGGTGTCATAGTGGTTAACACATTGAAATCGTCAGTTCAGTGTTCTGCGGCAGTCAAAAAAGCAAACAGAATGTTGGGAATTATTAGAAAGGGAATGGTGAATAAAACGGAAAATGTCATATTGCCTCTGTATCGCTCCATGGTGAGACCGCACCTTGAATACTGTGTACAATTCTGGTTGCCGCATCTCAAAAAAGATATAATTGCGATGGAGAAGGTACAGAGAAGGGCTACCAAAATGGTAAGGGGAATGGAACAGCTCCCCTATGAGGAAAGACTAAAGAGGTTAGGACTTTTCAGCTTGGAGAAGAGACGACTGAGGGGGGATATGATAGAGGTGTTTAAAATCATGAGAGGTCTAGAACGGGTAGATGTGAATCGGTTATTTACTCTTTTGGAAAGTAGAAAGACTAGGGGGCACTCCATGAAGTTAGCATGGGGCACATATAAAACTAATCGGAGAAAGTTCTTTTTTACTCAATGCACAATTAAACTCTGGAATTTGTTGCCAGAGGATGTGGTTAGTGCAGTTAGTATAGCTGTGTTTAAAAAAGGACTGGATAAGTTCTTGGAGGAGAAGTCCATTACCTGCTATTAAGTTCACTTAGAGAATAGCCACTGCCATTAGCAATGGTAACATGGAATAGACTTAGTTTTTGGGTACTTGCCAGGTTCTTATGGCTTGGATTGGCCACTGTTGGAAACAGGATGCTGGGCTTGATGGACCCTTGGTCTGACCCAGTATGGCATTTTCTTATGTTCTGTTAGAACTTTCCTTTGCCATTCTTTAAACATAGCATTTTCCATGCCTGGTGAAAATTGGGGGTTCCCACATATTGGTATATAAATTGTCACTGTCCCATAAATGTCTCAGATTATGCCCCCATATAGATAGATTTGGGATTAGCAGGAAGAAAAGTGGGGAGTCAATGTGGAAATTCTCTTCTTAGCTCCGAAAGGATAGAGAATTTCAGCTATTCTTACAGAATAAATGGAGAGAATATGCCACATATAATGCTCAACATGTCACAACTCCTGAGTTGTTCTGGGAAACAAGTTAGGCTGTAATAAAAGGAGAAAAGCAAGTTTGCTTACCGTAAACTGTGTTTCCGTAGATAGCAGGATGAATTAGCCATGCTGTCATGGGAACTGCCAATCAGGGCCTGGGAGGCAGAGCTTAAGTAGCAGAGTGTAGATTTTTTCAGACTCTGTAGCTGCGCGTGTGTTCCCGCGCAGGAAGAAACAGATTCTCCTCAGTCTGTAGTTAAGCTTGAGCGTAGTTGTTGAAATGTGACTACCAGGGAGGTGGGTGGGTCCGCATGGCTAATTCATACTGCTATCTACGGAAACACCGTTTACAGTAAGCAAACTTGCTTTTTCCCGTTGATAGCAGGGCTGAATTAGCCATGCTGTCATGGGAGTCCCAAGCTCCCCATCATGCTTTATCAATTACCTAGCGTGTGATGGGTAAGCATGGTAGTCGCTTGTTTTAAGTAGGCAATGTGTGAAGAATCGCCTGTCCCAGCTTCGCATCTGCTGCTGACTGCTTGTCTATGCAGTAATGGGAAGTGAAGGTATGCAGGGAGGACCATGTGGCCGCCTTGCAGATGTCCACTGGTTGTACATTCCTGAGATGTGCCATGGAGCGAACTTGATGAGCTCGTGGAAGCGAGGGAAGTGGTACATTTTTCTTGTTGCAACAAAACTGGATACACTGTACTATCCAGCTTGAGATTGTTCGTTTAGCTACTGGCAATCCCAGGGCATTCGGGTTGAAGGAAACGAATAATTGAGATAACTGGTTCGCAGAGTGAGTTCTTCTTTTGTAATAAGCCAGTGCTCGTTTACAGTCCAAGGTGTGCAACAAACGTTCTCTGTCGTTTGAATGAGGTCTTGGGAAAAAAATGGGTAACTCGATTGATTGAGCTGGAAGGCCGAAATCACCTTTGGAAGGAAAGCTGGATGAGGACGCAGGATGACCTTATTATGATGGAATTGAAGGTATGGCTCATAATGTACCAGTGCCTGTAATTCACTCACTCCAAGTGCAGATGTTACTGCTACTAAAACTACTACTTTCCAGGTGAGATATTTGAGATGAGCTGACTCCATGGGTTCAAATGGTGGCAGCATCAGTTGTTCAAGAAGTACATTGAGGTTCCAAGGAACCGGTGGTTTAGCTAGCTATCAGCGGGCGAAGATGCAGTAACCCTTTGACAAACCTGGATAATAATGGGTGCTCAGCAATAGAGTGATTATTAATCGGTCGGTGATATGCGGCAATCGCGCTGAGATGTACTCTTATAGATGATGTTGCTAATCCAGCCTGATATAGTGAATGTAGATAATCTAATAAGAGGGTTGGTGAACAGTCGATGGGCGGAATACCATGTTCCGTACACCAGTTGGAATAGCGTTTCCATTTGAATGTATAACTGCGTCTAGTAGATGGTTTCCTTGACTCTAGAAGTATCGCTTGTGCTACTGCAGAAACTTCCTGTGCCGTTAGTAGTGCCCGTTCAATTTCCATGCAGTCAGATGGAGGGAGGAATGGAGTGGATGGATGAGCACGCCGCCGTCCTGAAGTAGAAGATCTGGTCGGTCTGGAAGTCGAATTGGGTTGTCGATCGACAGACGTAAGAGATAACTGTACCACGGTTGTCTGGGCCAGGCTGGGGCAATGAGGATCATTTGGCTGTTGTCCAATATGCATTTTTGAAGTGTTCTGGTGATTAGTGGAATCTGTGGAAAGGCATATAGAAGATCTGTCATCCATAGTATTAGGAAGGCATCCTGGGCGAGTCGTGATGAGCTTGGTCGAATCGAGCAAAATTGTGGAAGTTGTGTGTTCGCTTCCGTTGCAAACAGATCTATCGTTGGGGTTCCCCCAAAGATCGAAGATCTGCTGAGTCACTTCTGGGTTGAGTGACCATTCGTGCGGGTGGAAAATGCGACTTAACCTGTCCGCTCTGGTGTTTGCTAGTCCCGGCATGTAGGTCGCTTGAATATGGATGGAGTGCCTGTGTGCTTGGTGAAAGATTTGCAGAGCTTCCCTGCAGAGGGACCATGAACCGGACCCACCTTGCTTGTTTATATAAAACATTGCCACTTGATTATCGGTATAAATCATGATGCGCCGACCTTGCAGGTGTTTCTGAAAGGTTTTTAAGGCATTGCATATCGCTCTTAGTTCCAGGAGATTGATCTGCAGATTCTGTTCGGTAGGTGTCCATAGACCCTGCGTTTCCCAGAGGTCTAGATGTGCTCCCCAAACCTTCCGGGATGCATCTGTCTTGAGGACTGTATTGTGCGGCGGAGGACTGAATAGGGCTCCTTTGTCTAACGTGTAGTCTAGGAGTCACCACTCGATGTCCTTCTTCATTTGAAACGTCAACATTACACGCTTTTGTAATGGTTGCACATGCTGTTTCCATTGTCGTTTGAGACCCCACTACAAGAGTCTCATGTGAAGTTTCGTGTTCAGCACCGTGAAATTTGCTGCCGCCATGTGACTCAGGGCTGTCAGAATGTTTCGAGCCATTGGGTGTTGCATATCCTTTAGTGACCGAAGGAGAGAACGTATTGTCATCTTCCTGTCCTCCGGAAGGAATGCTCTTGTGTGAATGGTGTCCAGGCGAGCTCCTATGAAGTGTAGAACCTGTGTAGGTTGTAATGTGGATTTTGGGTAGTTGATGAGCAACCCCAATCTCTGGAGGCAACTGATTGCTATGGTGAGATGTTTCTTTAATAGAATTGGGTCTGACCCTATTATCAACCAATTGTCCAGATATGGAAAAACTGTCAGACCTTGTTGTTGAAGGTGGGCCACCACCACTATCATACATTTGGTGAATACCCTGGACGCTGCCAATAGACCAAAAGGGAAGAACCGTGTATTGATAATGTTGACTGTGATATTGAAAACAAAGGTATTGCCAGGAGGATCAGTGGATTGGAATGTGTGTGTAAGCATCCTTCAGATCTATTGCACACATCCAGTCCTTGGCCTGTAATAATGGAAGGATGGACTTCAGAGAAACCATCTTGAATTTTTCCCGAAATATCCATTTGTTCAAGTCCCTTAGGTCCAAGATAGGTCGGTTTCCCCCGGATTTCTTTGGAATTAGGAAGTAAGGGGAATAAAAGCCCTTGCTCCGGTCTGCTCTAGGAACGTACCAGATAACCCTACTCCACCATCAAGGAGCTATCTCTTGGGCGAGCTGAGGATGCAGAGTTTTTGAGCCCCGAGGTGTTAGATGTGGAATTCGGGGATTGGTGACAAACTGAAGTTGATATCCATTCTTCACTATTTCTAGAACCCACTGATCCATTGTTATGGACTCCCAAGCAAAGAAGCGAGCTGTGATTCTTCCGGGAGGTGCTTCTGTTAATGGTGGTGGTGGCCTGGTACTTAAAAAGACTGTGAGGACTTTATTGGGGCCGCTGTTTGCTGCGGTTGTTGTCTTTGCGATCGTGGTTTTCCCCTCCTCTGCTGGTGTTGTGGAGGAGGATGAGACTGCTGTCTTTGATATGTAGGAAAAGACGGCATTCTAAAGGGTTGATAATTCCTATACGGTCGTCTAGAGAAGGGTTGTCTACGAGCCGTTTGATAGTATTGTTTGGAAAATGTTGGTGTTGTTAAGGATTGTACTGCAAGAGCTTGATCCTTCAACTTCCTGACTGTATCATGGAAACGCTCACCGAACAAGTTATCTCCCATATAAGGGAGATTAGCTAATTTCTCATGTAAGTCATCTCGAATAGCACTAGCTTTTAACCAAGCCAGTCTGCGTGCTGCTAATGCTGTGACTGATGCTCGAGAGGAGTTTTCAAATCCTTCAAAGACTGCTCAAAGTAGATGACGTGAACATTCTTCCATGTCTAAAATAGAAGGAATGTTATCCCCAGTCGAGGTAAACATTCCTTTGGTTGCTTGAATACATTCATACATGTACTGCACCGTGTAGAATTGATGATGATAAATGCGAGCTGTTAGCATAACGTTTTGGTAGATTCGCTTAGCAAAATCATCTAAGAATTTATTATCCTTGCCAGGGGGGTTGGAGGCATGTGTTTTTGACTTTTTGGACCTCTGTAACGCTGATTCTACAACGATGGAGTCATGCGGTAACTGTGGAGTGGAATATGTAGAAGGTTTTTGTAACTTAAACTTCAAGTCCATTTTCCTAGATACCGCTGATACTGAGAACGGTGTTTCCCATGATTTTTGAAAAACACTACGTAACACATTGTGTGGTGGCAGCGATGTAGGCTCCCCTGGTGAATCGAAGATTTTTAAGACGCCCAACGTTTCCGCCCTGGGCTCTGGTAATTTCTGCACTTCCAATTTTAAAATGGCTCCCATCTTTTCTACAAACTTTGTGTAAGAAAGATCCTCCGGGGGAGAATATGGTTCAGATAGCTGTTCTGCTGGATCTGACGGGTAGCCAGTGGATGAGGAAGGCGAAGATTGTGACGCTACTGATTCCCCTTGTGAGGAGTGGGAGCGAGCTGGAGACGAAGGCTGTGGTTGTATTGGAACAGGTGTTGGTTCTACCGGGAAGAACTGTGGCTGTTCTGTCGGTTCCCGTGGACTAGATATGTCTTCTGGTGGCAACATAAACGAAGACTGCAGCGTTTTGAAGAATCCTGCCAGGGATTGTGAGAGATCCCAGAATGCCTTTTTGGTTTGTGCTGGCATCGGAGGGCGTTTATGAGATGTGCCCAATGGTGGCGGGCCATCCGGTGGCTGGACAGACTGCGGGGTTGGAGATCTTGAACTAGTATACTCTACTAATGTTTTAGCGTGATTCCCCGAGTGTTGTCCGGAGGATTCCCTGTCTGTAGACTTTGAGAGGGAATGAGATGAATTAGAGGATGAAATTGGTATTGTTCATCCCTCCGACGGTCTTGATCTTCCTGCATAATTGGAGGAAGATGAAGCTGGTGACTTGTCTCCAGTATAAGTTGAGGAGCGGTGACGTTTATGCCCGTGAACATGTCTGGAGGAGGAAGAAGAACTTTTATTATGATGTTTCGACCTCTTTCGTCTATGCGAATGTTCACTATCCATTGGAGAATCCCTCCCGGATATTGAGCGTTTTGAAGATGTATGACTTCTGCCCACCAAGGACTGTCTTTCATGCCTCGATCGGGGTTCTGTGTGCTTTATAAGCTGTCGTCGTACCTGCATCAGTCCTGGAAGTAGTCCCAAGACCTGGCGTGACGTACTCGGTACTGGCTCCGGAGATTGTTGCACCAGCATTCGCTTGTGCGGCGCCGGCTCCTGTGTTCTCGGCACTGGATTCGATGCTCACAGCGAAGGCTCCGGCCTCTTTAGGCCCATCGAGCGGTGCCGTTTCATCGACACTATGTGCGTTGGGCGGGCTTTGGGTTCCGATCGGGAATCTGTCCTCTGCGTCGATGGATCCTGGTGCGCCCGTACCTGTTTGTATGATCGTCAGCGCCGTCTTTTTTGAGTTGAGGGTGAATACTCCCTCGAAATCTCCCATTTTGATACGAGGTTTTGGTTTTCGGTATGGCGTGACCCAGATCCCTGGGTCTTCTCCTGTTCCATGGCCCTACCTCCGGTCCCGGAGGCCTGCTGGTCCTACGAAGAGGCTTTTCTCTTCTGGGGTGGCGGCCGCGACGCCGGCCCCGGTGAGGAATGAGTCGACGGCCTATTCATGAGCTTGAGTTCCATCATCCTGTAGGACCTATGACGCCGGGCTCGCAGGGACATCCGTCCACAAAAATCACAATCGGACTTGATTGTGATCCGGTCCCAGGCAGCAGTAACAGTGATCATGTCCGTCAGTGACGGACATGATCTTACCGCAGGGACACGGTTTGAAGCCCGAAGGCTTTTTCAACATTTTCTTCTAAAAAAATTTTAAACTGTGTGAGGAGAATATGGCTCCGCGTGCGCTCCCGCGCGCGGAAAAAACAGACTGAGGAGAATCTGTTTCTTCCTGTGCGGGAACACACGCGCAGCCGCAGAGTCTGAAAAAAACCTACACTCTGCTACTTAAGCTCCGCCTCCCGGGCCCTGATTGGCAGTTCCCATGAGAGCATGGCTAATTCAGCCCTGCTATCGACGGGAAAATAATCTTATATCTGAAAGGGAGAAACACCTGCTTGAATAATATAGTCCTTCAATTGGAGACAAAACTGAAGACTGCCAAGGGAAGTATGATGAGATGCCTCACTATGACAACTAAAGCTGAATATTGTAATATTTTAGAAAGTTTTGAGTACATGCCTACAGCAAAGAGCATAACAGTTTCTCCAGTACTCTGATCATAATTTCTTTAGATTTGGCAACAAGTCTGGTAGGCTCTTAGCTAATGCTGGTAGGTTACCCTTACAGATTCCTATAAAACTTTTGCTCATCTCTTAAATCTTTATTGGTTAGCCAAATGGGCAGAATCTGCATTAAATACAGCCATTTGGGAATCTCCATTTTCAATAAATTAATCCTGCCTGTTAAAGACAATGGGAGATTGGACCACTGGTTTAGGTTCTTATTCATACTCTGAATTAAAGAGGACACATTCACTTTATAGATAATGTTAATATCTGCTGGAATTTTAATACCCAAATATATCATTTCAGCTTGTATCCACCTAAGTGGAAATTCTCCCCCCCCCCTCCCCAATTGGGTTTTTAAGTCACCACTTACTTTTAAAGCTTTCCAAAACTTAATTGGTGTTCCAAAACTTTAGGCAAGGAGTCTACTGGCTTTTCTTTTTTCCCCTTTCAAGGGTATAGTAACTAGATATTTTTCCATGTATTTATCAATATGTGTCAACTCCTCGCTTATCGAGAAATCAGTCTTCCATAGTTCCAGACACCACAGATATCTAGGGATGAAAGGGGGAGATGCCTGAACAAGCACGTTCGTCCAGACTCACCACATTGCGTGACTCTGGTCCATTTTTAAAATCCTAGTCCTGGCCTTCAAGCTCTCAATGGCCTGGCTCTACCCTACATGGCCAACTGACTCTCCCTGTATACCTTGGCTCGCCCTCTATGCATGCTACTGAACACTCACCTGATAGTCCCTAACCCTAAGGAAATCAGACTCATCTGCATATCTGTTGACAGTCCTGACCCTTTGCAACTCCCTGCCATGAGGCATAATGTGCTCTCCGGATCTGATGACCTACAGGAAGAATCTGAAAACCTGGTTAGTCACAGAGGCATTTGGTCCTTAGCAGAGGGGTGATCCCCTTTCCATTCTTGACTTAGACCTTTGCTCTGTCTAATTGTCTGCACTCTCTAATTTAATCTTATGCTACAGTTATCCTCTCCCTCCCTATGTTTCTCACATGATTGCCTCACAATGGTATTCTGTTTATGTTTTTGCACATGGCTTGTTCCTCTTCTTTGCATTTTCTCTAGTTAATGATTCACATTGTATCTGTAGGATTATTTTGTGTTTTATGTTGCTATCAGTGCAGACTTGTCTGTTGTACTGTAACATGCTTTATCTCATCTGCTGTAAATAAATTGAGTACTTATTTCTCTGCAACAGACTAGGGCACTTGCCTTGTGGATGCTTTCATTGGTTAAAGGTAGCAAATGCATGAGACACAGGATGTGAAATTGAGGTAAAGTAGGAATGGAACAGCATTTGTGGCAATTGTGTGTGAAGCTTATGTAGGACAGTGGTTCTCATCCAATCCTCAGGGGACCACCTGTCTATTCTGGCTGTCAGCATATCCACAATGAATATACATAAGGTAAATTTGCATGCACTGTTTCCATTATCTGCAATTCTCTTTCATTATATAATCAGATTGGGCTCCAGTTCCCATTATCACCACCCTTACTGTCCTAGGGCTTAATTTAATAAACATTGTTCTCACAGTCACAGAATGGGAAAAAAGCCGTGGTAAATCAGGTTCCTAGACTGATGTCTATTGTGAACTGTCAGACCACGGAAGCATCAAAACAGTTAAATTTTGGATCTTCTGAATAAAAGAAAGGTGATGTTTGTCATCTAAGGAGACAGTGTTACATCCGTTATGGGAAGGAGAGCTGTTAATCAATAAAGGGGAAAGTACTGTGTAGATATGAAGAAAGCATTTTTTGGTTTGGATACACTTGCCTTTCCTGACAACTGTTTTTATGCTTTGTACTTTTCAAAAGTATTACAATTTTTTATAGGGATAAAGAACTTTTCTTTATATATTGATTCAGCTTGTGATTTCTACAGAAGCAGGGCTGTGTAAAGTGTGGGCAAGCATTTTTAGCACCTTGCCCATAATTTGCAGATATCATGCTATGAACAAGCTCCTTGTGCTTCCTTTGCCTTATGCTAGTGGACAGAAACGGCATATCTACAAAAAGAGATAATGAACCTCATGTAAAATGTATTACAGTTAACAATATATACTTGTCTGTTGTACTGTAACATGTTTTATCTCATCTGCTGTAAATAAATTGAGTACTTCTTTCTCTACAACAGACTAGGGCACTTGCCTTGTGGATGCTTTCATTGGTTAAAGGTAGCAAATGCAAAATACAAAAAGAGACAATGAACCTCATGTAAAATGTATTACAGTTAACAATATATACCAGAGAGCTGGAACAGGTCTAAAATCCCACATAAAGGGAATTTATTTGGGTTTTTGCAACTGTGTCGGGCCTTGATATCCTTTCAAACTCGATACAACATTTATTTGCACAAGCTGGTAAGTAAATTGTTCTAAGTCTAGAGCAGGGATGAATCGACTTTTCTAAGCCTTCTCTATGGGATCAAAAAAATGAATATCACTTTACAACTTAAATATTGACTTCTGGGCAGGGCTTACTGCAGAAAATATTAGATTCCCACCACAACTGTTTTATCTAGTGAAAAAATCTATGATAAAAGAAAAATATATTAAAAATTTGTGAATCATCCTTACCAGGTTTAAAAAAAATTGCTCACAGCAATGTACAAATTAACACAATCAAAAAAACCAAAGAAGCAGAACACCTCTCTAATAAATCAAAAAATCACAAAAGAGAGGGAAAAGGATCAAAGTCCAATCATTGAAGTCAAAAAGAAATACTGGCAAATGACAATATCATAATAATTGCTTTGGAATTTCAATCTGCAGCCTCTCGCCTCGCAATGGGCCGCAAGCTTAAATCAGCTTACAAAGCAAAGTATAGCATTCAATCATTTATTGTCATATTGCTCACCATTGATTCTAATTTATAATTTCAAAAATGCTTTTATTAATACTAAGTTAATTTAATCTCATTAATGTTTAATGAGAAATGTTTTGGATAGTTTAGATGTGGGAAGTATATGGTTTTTTCATAGACACGTTCAAACCTTTTTTTGGGTGATTAAATTAACTTTGTATTAATAAAAGCATTTTTGAAATTATAAATTAGAATCAATGGTGAGCAATATGACAATAAATGATTGAATGCTATACTTTGCTTTGTAAACTGATTTAAGCTTGCGGCCCATTGCGAGGCGAGAGGCTGCAGATTGAAATTCCAAAGCAATTATTTATGATATTGTCATTTGCCAGTATTTCTTTTTGACTTCAATGATTGGACTTTGATCCTTTTCCCTCTCTTTTGTGATTTTTTCAAATTAACACAATAACTTAATTTTAAACATATTACATAAAATCCAAATTAAAAACACCACATAAAATAAAATCAAATAACACAAAAAAAATTTAACACACTTTTGCACCATTCAGCTATAGACTACTGTTACCACTTCAATACTACTACATATGTAGATTTTAATACCCTCTTCCCATTAACCAAGCTTACACATCCTTCTGGAATCTCATCAGATCTCTCTCCCCCCTCAACACCACGGGTAATTCATTCCACAATTTAAGAATGGCTAAGGAAAATGGCCGATTTCATAGACATGTGCATTTTATTTTTCCAAGTAAACTACCCTGTTGTCCTCTTTCTCCATGTTTGTCTGTTTGCCCTTCTCTTGCACCTCCATTCTTGGCTCCTTGATCTTTTCCTCCGGATTCCCCCTCCCTGTTGTGAAATGAATTACCAGTGGTGTTGAGGGGAAAGAGAGATCTGATACAACAACATTTAGAGGCTTGGTGATATGCAGTAACATTCCTGTTCTGTCTACCAGCATTTTGAGAGTGGTGTTAACATGCCTTCACTATAAAGGCAGGGAGGGAGGGAAAGAAAGAGAATGCAATAGAATTGCTGGTGAAAGACAGCCAAGTCAAATTAAACTCACTATGCATTTATTTGCTTTTTTTTTTTATTTTAATAAAATCTAAGTTGCAATTAGACCAACTTAAAAAAACAAAAAAACAAAAACCAAACATTAAAATATTACTTTTTTAAAAAAATTACCTGATTCTTTGCCTACGCCCATCTGGTTTCCAACAGAACTGACTGCTTCTCTAGAAGAGAAAGCTTTCAAAGCAAGGTAGTCATAACCTCCATAAGTTAAACGATAGCCTTGGACAGCTAGATGAAGGAATGTGTAAAAAAAAAAAAAAAATTCAAAGTTATTCATTATCCAACTATGCACAATCTCACATTCCGAAAGTTCAATTTTTTGACTTTCTAATTTATCCCCAAAACACTCGATAAACTTGATATCTGACCACATCCTTAGAGCAGTCTCCTTCAAGGGATAAAAAGTTGAATTTTTGTTTAATACAATAAAATCTGCAAATAGCAGAACTATTGAATTTTTACTTTTTATAAAAAAAAAACAAACCCAAACCCTTTAATATACTACAAATATTACATTATTCCTTAAAAACCATCCAGAACAATGCAGGTAGGCTGGTGATGATGGAGAAGATAAAAAGAAAAATAACCTAATGATGCTGCAGGCCACAGGCTAGTTGGGTAGGTACTAACAAGCTAGAATGCTTCATAAACCAATGGTTTGAAGCTGGAAGGCTGGTGGCTGCCTGCCATCATCCAGCAAGGTCACAAGATTTAGGCAGCAAAATGTTCAGGCCACAGCCTTGCTGGTTTTAGTACCCGATTACAAACTGGCAGTGATAGAATATGGTAACTTGTAGGGTCATCAATGCACTGTTATGGTTTTTATATATATATATATAAATTTTATAATGATTGTGTTTTAACATTATGAATGTTGTATTTGGTTTTGTTTGTTGACTTTTGTTCATTACTTTGGGCTATTGTTTCAATCTATAAAGCAATTCACAAATGCTGTTAAATAAATAAATCTAAACTAGATAAATGCCAGGATATAGAAAAGAAAATTACTTCTTACCTGCTAATTTTCGTTCCTGTAGTACCAAGGATCAGTCCAGACGGTGGGTTATGTCCCCCGTCCAGCAGATGGAGTCAGACAAGGCTTCGAAGAATGCTGCTATAAGCACGTATGCACCCTCTGTAGGAGCTCAGTATAGAGAATATCAAAGCCAAAAACAACCACTTACCAAGGCTGGATCATGTGCAACAATCATAAAAACAAATTACAACTGAGGCAATGAAAGCCATCAACTGAAACTTGCAGAACAAAACTAACTAACAGACGCGGGAGTTGGACCAGGCTCTAGAAGTCGAATGTAATCCAAAATGAAAAACAGAGTGCGGTGAATAGATCGAGCAGGGAAGAAAGTACCCCAGAAGAAAACCCCATAATCGAGAGGCGGGCGTCTGGACTGATCCTTGGTACTACAGGAACAAAAATTAGCAGGTAAGAAGTAATTTTCTTTTCCCTGTACGTACCAGGATCAGTCCAGACGGTGGGATGTACCAAAGCTTCCCTACACCAGGTGGGCCCTTGAAAGCCCTGCTCGAATGACAACAACGACGGTAGATGCAAACGGTAATGTCGTGCAAAGGTATGAAGAGACTTCCAAGTCGCCGCTCGACAGATCTCCTGGGAGGAAACAGACTGTACTTCAGCCCAGGATGCAGCCTGAGAAAGAAGAGAGTATGCCTTAATCCCCCGCGGAGGATCCCAACCCATACCTATGTACGCTGTGACTATGGCTTCCTTAAGCCATCTTGCGATCGTCGTCTTCGAGGCCCGGGCACCCTTCCTTGTTCCCGACCACAACACAAACAAGTGGTCTGAGACTCGAAAGTCATTGGTGACCTCCAGGTAGCGAAGGAAAACCCGCTTGACATCCAGAGCACGAAGGTGACCCGATTCCCCTGCTGGGAAGGAAGGAAGCTCGACCGTCTGATTCAGATGGAAAGACGAGATGACCTTGGGTAGAAAGGAGGGCACTGTGCGTAGGGAAACCCCTGAATCCGTGAACCGGAGATAGGGTTCTCTGCAGGAGAGTGCTTGGAGTTCCGAAATGCGGTGTGTGGAACTTATGACCAACAGGAAGACAGTCTTGAGCGTGATATCCTTGATGGTCGCGTTACGTTGGGGCTCGAAAGGCGGCCCCACCAGAGTCTGGAGTACCAGATTAAGACTCCAAGAAGGGAACGGATCCCTGACCGGGAGCCGTAAATGTTTCGCCCCTTTGAGGAAGCGGGCAATGTCCGACTGTCTCAAGAGAGAGGAATAGTCTGCGTACTGGAGAAGTGAGCCCAGGGCAGCGACCTGAACTCTCAAGGAATTGTAGGCTAGTCCTTTATCCAAACTGTCTTGAAGGAATGCCAGAATCTGAGGGACGGAGGCCCTCGAGGTAAGGGTAACGTGCGCTGTGCACAAAGCCTCAAAAACCTTCCAGACCCTCACATAGGTAGCCAAAGTCAAGGTTTTTTGGGCCTTGAGTAGAGTTGAAACTACTGCATCAGAGTATCCCTTGCGTCGGAGGTGGTGCCGTTCAAAAGACAGGTCGCAAGAAAGAAGCGTTCTGCCTGGTCAAAAAATACTGGCCCCTGATGAAGCAATCGCGGGAGATGGCCCAACCGGATCGGGCCGTCCACTGCCAGATGGAGCAGGTCTGCAAACCAAGGGCGCCGTGGCCACTCGGGAGCCACCAGAATGACGGGCCCCAGATGAAGCTCTATTCTCCGAAGGACTTGCCCACTAGAGGCCAGGGGGGGAAAACGTAGAGTAGAACGTGGTCCGGCCAGGGGAGCACTAGAGCGTCTACTCCTTCTGCCCTGTGCTCTCGCTGGCGGCTGAAGAACAGAGTTGCTTTGGTGATGAGGGACGTCGCCATGAGGTCCAGTCGTGGCATCCCCCAGCGATGCCGAAGAAGATGCATGGCTTCAGAGAGGGACCACTCTCCGGGGTCCAGTTGCTGACGACTCAGGTAGTCGGCCTGAATGTTGTCTACACCCGCAATGTGCGACGCTGCCAAGTGCTCTACGTGCTTTTCCTCCCATGCCATTAGGCGGGCTGTTTCGAGTGACACGTGCCGGCTCTTCGTGCCCCCCTGGCAATTGATATACGCTACGGTTGTCGCGTTGTCCGATAGGATCCGCACCGCTCGATTCCACACCAAGGGTAAGAATTGCATGAGAGCCAGATGCACTGCCCTTGTTTCCATGCGATCAGCCAGGTCGCTTGCTCCTTCATCCACAGCCCCTGTGCTGAACTCCGGTGGCAGACTGCCCCCCAGCCGGAAAGACTGGCATCGGTGGTGACCACCACCCAATCCGGTGTCTCTAGAGAAACGCCGTGGGCCAGATGACGCGGCTCCAGCCACCAGCCCAGGCTGTCCCTGGCAGACTGAGGGAGAGGAAGCACCAGCTGGTAATCCTGAGAGACTGGTTTCCAGCGAGAGAGAAGAGCCGCTTGTAGGGGGACGGAGGTGTGCAAAAGCCCATGGGACGAGATCGATTGTGGAGGCCATGGAACCCAAGAGCTACAGATAGTCCCAGGACGTGTGATCTGGTAACACAGAAAAACGCTGTACTTGTTCCCGGAGTGATTGGGCCTTGTCCGGGCGTAGGAAGACCTTGCCCTAAAGCGTATTGAAGTGTGCTCCCAAAAAATCCAAGTGTTGCGAAGGCGTGAGGGAGCTCTTGGCAAAGTTCACCATCCAGCCCAGGGACCTGAGAAAATGAATGACCCTGGAGACCGCCTACTGTCCCTGGGAGAAGGACTTCGCTCGGATGAGTCCACCCCTACCTGTCCACCAGGTAGGGGTGGACTAGGATCCCCTCCTGTCTCAGAGCAGCCGCAACCACCACCATGATCTTCATGAACGTCCGTGGGGCGGTCGCCAGCCCAAAGAGGAGGGCTTGGAACTGATAGTGTCAGAATCTTGAAGCGAAGAAACCTGTGATGTGCCTTCAGAATGGGGATGTGTAGATAGGCCTCTGTCAGGTCGAGGGAGGCAAGGAATTCCCTTTGATGTACCGCCGCAATCACGGAACAAAAGGGTCTCCATGCGGAAATGGAGGACCCTTAGGGACTTGTTGACCTCCTTGAGATCCAGAATTGGGCGGAAAGAATCGTCCTTCTTGGGCACGACGAAGTAGATGTAATAACGGCCCGAGCCCACCTCTCTGAAGGGGACGGGAGCAATGGCCCCGAGGCTCAGGAGTCTGTCCAAGGTCTGTTGCACTGCCAGTCTCTTGAGGCTCGATCCGCAAGGTGAGAAGAGAAACCTGTCCCTTGGGCGGCGGGCAAACTCCAAAGCGTAGCCGTTCTTTAAGATGTCTAGGACCCACTGGTCCGAAGTGATGCGAGCCCACTCCTCGTAAAAGTGAGAGATTCGTCTACCGATCCGCGGAGTCGAGGAGTGGGCAGGCTCGGCATCATTGAGAGGGCTTGGACGAGGCCCCCTGAATTGTCCCCTCCCGAGCGGGCCTGCGACTGCGAAAGGAACAGGGCCAGGACTGTGATCTGGAAGTCTGAGTCCGAGGCCCCTGTTGTTTGTAGCCCCGGTAGTGACGCTGCGCCCGGGAGTGGGATCTGGAGGGAGTAAAAGACCTGAAGTTCCGCTGGCGGTCCTCTGGCAGCTTGTGGACCGAATTCTCCCCCAGAGACTTGATGATCTGGGCGAGATCTTCACCGAAGAGGAACTTGCCCTTGAAAGGAAGAGGCCCAAGACTGGACTTGGAGGAGGTATCCGCCAACCAGTTGCGAAGCCATAGGAGGCGGCGTGCGGAAACCACAGAGACCATGGATCTTGCCAGAACGCGGAACAAATCATACAAGGCGTCCGCCCCATAAACTATGGCGGACTCTAGATGGTCTGCCTGTCGCGCTTCCTCGGATGGTAAATCCTGGGAGGTCAGTAGCTGTTGTACCCAGCGGAGGCTTGCTCTCTGTGCCAGGGAACTGCAGATGGTGGCGCGCATCCCCAAAGCCGAGACCTCAAATACCTGCTTGAGGTAGACTTCCAGTTTCTATTCTGAGTATCCCGCAGAGCTGTGCCACCCGTCACCGGTATGGTCGTCCTCTTGGTCACCGCCGACACCGCCGAGTCCACTTTCGGGACCTTAATCAACTCCAAGAAATCCTCCGGGAGAGGATAAAGTTTTTCCATGGTGTGTCCGACCTTAAGGGATGTCTCGGGAGCATCCCACTCCCGGGCTAACAATTGTAGAAAGGTGGGATGGGTGGGAAAGGCCCAGGATAGAGGGCGCAAGCCGGCTAAGAGCGGGTCCTCCTTCCTGGCGGATGAGGTGACAACTGGGACTGGAGGTGCTGGCGGTTCGGATGGGGGGTTCGAGATCCAACTCCTGAAGGATCTGCGGAATAAGGTCCTCAAGCTCTTCCTTCCTAAAGATGAGTAGGACCAGCGGGTCATCGCACTCTAGTTGTGTCTCCGAGATCAGATCGTCCGGATGAGACGGGGGATCCCCCCCGGATCCGGGACAGATCCCGACCTCTCCCAGCGAGAGGGGTGCGAAGTGGACCCTGAAAGCCCCGTGGGAGGGCCCCGCCCCCCCCCGCTGAGCCCTGGGTCCCCTGCGGAACCTCCACTAACTGGGGCGCCTTGGAAGGAGGCAGGTAAAGTCTGGGCACCCTACCTACCTCCAGGTGCTGCAAATAAGCATTGTGCATCAGAACAATGAACTCCGGGGAAAAAGGTGGGGGACCCCCGGGGGGGGGGGGGGCCCTGGCCCCCTGAGGCACAAATCAGAGCAAGAATTGGTGGTTCTCCCCCATCAGAATCCTCACCTTTCTCCCCTGATGGTTGTTGGAGATGATCGGGAGAATCCAAAATGGCCACTGTTCCCGCCGATAGCGGCGAAGGGGCCGGCCCCCGAAGCCCGGATCGAGCCGAGGCGCGGTGAGGAGTACGGTCCAGCGGCCCCGAGGTGCCCTCCCCACCAGGGAGGCACCTGGAACAGATTCCCTCTCGTGAAAGCCTCGACCCCGGCTCGCCACAGGCAGAGCAGCGGGACGGCCACGGCATGCTAACAGGCAGCCGGGGGAGGGGCGAGGGGGCCGGTAAGAAAATGCCGCGGGAAGCGGGGAAGCAGCCCTGCGCTCCCCCGAGTGCCCCCAGAACAGCAGCAGAGGAATGCCCCCTCTCTGCTGTGGCAGCCCCGGGGCAACCTGCGGCAACGGGGGGGGGGGGGGGGGGGGAAGAGGCTGGCACCACCAGCTTTCCCCAGCAAGAAGCAGCTACGGCTAAAAAGGAGAGAGTCACAAGGAGAAAACCACAAATTCAACACTTACCCGAAGGCGGAGAGAGAGAGAGAGAGAGAGACTGAAATCAGCCCTGCCTGCAAGCTCTGTGAGAGGAACTGTCCTCGCAACTCCCTCTTTTTTTTTTTTTTTTTTAAACAAAACTTTCTGACAACTCTAAAAAACTATTTCAAACACCTTGAACCAGCCTGAGTATAACAAGCCTAATGAAAGAAAAAAAATCCTTCATGGAGGGGAAGCACCGGGTTCCCCTACTCCTATCTGCTGGAGTCAGAGATATACTGGGCTCCTACAGAGGGTGCACACGTGCTTATAGCAGCACCCTTCAAAGCCTTGTCTGACTCCATCTGCTGGACGGGGGACATAACCCACCGTCTGGACTGATCCTGGTACGTACAGGGAACAATAATCATTCAAAAAGCGCAGACTTAGAAAAATGCCAATGTATGTCTCCAAAGGGGTGTCAGCAAGCTGGGAAGCCAGAGTGAGACCACCTACAAGGTGGTTGCCTACTCAATCATCCACCCAAGAGGAACCGTGAAATGAAAATCTAAAGTAAATCTAAAGGGGGTTTGTTTGTTTTGAGACACTACAGCGTATATATTTGGTTATATTATAGGGGACAGTTCTGTGAACAATGGGTCTTTGTTAATGTTGCACAATGCATACTTTTTAATTGCATAACAAAAATTTACAAAAAGTTACTTTACTTTAGATTTTCATTTCACTTTTCTTCTGGGGTGGATGATTGAGTAGACCAGGCAACCACCTTGTAGGTGGTCTCACTCTGGCTTCCCGGCTTGCTGACACCCCTTTGGAGACATACATTGGCATTTTTCTAAGTCTGCGCTTTTTAAATGATATTGTTCTATATCCTGGCATTTATTTAGTTTTGTTTGGAATACAGGATTTTTGAAATAAATTTATCCAGGACTTTTAAGTTTTAGAACTCCAATATTTTTTTCTTTACCATCAACTTTTTCTCTCAAGTCTCTTTCTTTCTTTCTCAAGGGCCCCTTCCATTTGTTGAAACTTGTCAAGTCAATTTGTTATTTATTTATTTCTATACTGTTATTTGGTTAAGACAATCATAGAAATTCACAAAGTTCATATTCATAAATTAATACCAATTACATACATAAAATCAAAACAGTTACTTTACAATTTGACCTTTAATCACACATGACTCTATATCAGGCTATTCTCATTTTGTCGATAGCCTTAGAAACTGATTAAGCCTATTTTAAATAGCCAAGTTTTTAATCCTTCCCTAAAAACTAAGATCTTTTTGAATTCATTAACTCTTTGGGTAGTGTTTTATCAGATGGGTTTTCTGTTCTGGTTGCTATGCTCTTTAATGTCTTTCTTCAAGTCTGCCAAAGCTGTGGAAATGATCAGCTTGATCTCTGTAATAATCTGTCAGGTCTGATTTTGTAAGCAGAGCTTCTGATTTTTGTGTAGCCATGCTCACTGCAGCATCAGTTATTGCCATTTTCTTTTTCTCCAGTCACTGTGCCGCTTCTGCAGAATTTTGAGTATATGCTCTAATGCTAATTCAGCAATCTTTCATCTGTCTATTGCTTCAACTAACATTGCCATTCTACTGAAATCTAATTAATTAGGACTGAGAAGCAAGAGACTGTTAGAAAGCCCCTATACGATGTGGTCGCTTAGCTAACATCACAGCACTGTGGAATTTTAGTTTTATATTAAACAACAAAAATGTCTGAGTCAATACAAATTTTATTAAAGAAAATAAAAACCTTGCAGCACTTAACAGTTTGGCAAAAGGAAACTAAGCAAGCTAGAAAAAGGAGGGAATCTAAAACCAGGTTTGGGGAACAATTAAAAATAAAACACCTGCCCCTAGATAACTCCCTGGAGCCCCGGTATTGTAAAATTACATCAATGTGGTAAACACATCCAGGCAGGACCTACTGGGGTGCAGGGCCATATTTGAGGAAGTAGGCTGCATTAGCACCTTCTGTGCATGTGCGCAGACCACAGTATCAATGCCCCACTTTTATTTCCATCCAAAGCAGCAAGCGCAGGGCCAAGGCACTCGTCCTGCTTGCCACTCTTGAGAGCATTACTCACTTTTTGAGCGTTCATACACAAGGAGTTTGTGTTTCACCAACTCCCGCAACACTTTATTACATCCTCCATGTTTCAAGCTTGCTATGGAGGCAATCAAACTAGCTGGAACTATTTCATGATTCTTCATGCCCATTTCAACCTGAAAGACAAAAGGAAACATAGGGGGGAATCAGACAGACGTTGATAGTTTCATAGTTTAATTTCTTTAAGATATAGAACTCTTCATACAGTTCTGGCTCAGAGGAAAATTGGCAAAGAGTTTTGTCATTCTACAAAGAAAGCTGATCGGTTATTTAAAATCAATCAACAAATTGGAAAAGTGTACATGTTTCACATAACAAAAGAATGGCACATTCCATAGTCTTGCTTTAGGGTCTGGTTCTCCTGCTCTTCTGTTTCAACTATCACAGCCTTCCCCCACAGTGGCTTTGGCTGAATGCTGGCAGTGTTAGCATTTCAGTAAGAGATACTCCAACAAATTTCAGCCACTTCCATCTACAGAGAGGGCCCCTGATACATGCATATGGGCAAATAGACATAGTGACAGCAAAAGACTAGATAGAAATCCTGCATCTCCAGTTCTGTTAACAGACACCGTGTCCACATAAACACTCCTGAATAAAAGATACAGAGCAGAATTAGAATACTTTCTTTTACTACTCACCATACAAAAAAGAAATTCAGTACTCCTTCTACTATCAGGCAATTAGTGAGACAACATAAACCTTAAAAAACAAAAAACTGAACACCTATGAAGCAAACCTACCACACAAAAACAGCACTAACTTTCAGGACTCAGACACCACCTATGTAACCTTACCTATGTAAAAGCAGCACCGCAGATTTTGTAACATGCCCTAGAACAGCAACACACCTAACTCTGGTTCTGGTCTATTTACGCATGTAAGTCTTACGACAAGAAAAATATGTACTAAAGTGCACTTGAATGTGGGAAGAGACATTACCTTGCTGCATTCAACAGTTTACATACATGTCGATTTTTCTAATGCCGCAAAACTTACAGGCATAATATTCCTGGCAACGGAAAGAGATCTGTGGAACTCCAAGACCAGAGTTGCTACCCCTGTTCTAGCATGTCAAACTTGAAAAGTAAGAAAGGGTAAGTTTGATCAGATGTTTTTGGGTGTCAGATATTCTTGTGGCTGCAAGACTGCTTCCAGCATCTTGAACTCAGTTCACATAGAGTGCTTGTATATATATGACCATGAAGAAGCACATCTCTCCATGCATGTGTAACTGGATTGTGCATAAGCATGAGGATCACTATGATGGCAAATAGCATCCATGATGGAGTTCAGCAAAGCACGCTCTATCAGAACATAAGAGCATAAGATATGCCATACTGGGTCAGACCAAGGGTCCATCAAGCACAGTATCCTGTTTCCAACAGTGGCCAATCCAAGTCACAAATACCTGGCAAGTACCAAAACATTAAATAGATCACAAGTTACTATTGCTTATTAATTACTGTCATAGCAGTTTATGGATTTATCCTCTAGGAACTTATCCAAACCTTTTTAAAACCCAGTTACACTAACTGCTGTAACCGCATCCTCTGGCAATGAATTTCAGAACTTAACTATGCGCTGAGTGAAAAAGAATTTTCTTCTGTTTTAAATGAGCTACTTGCTAATTTCATGGAGTACCCCCTGGTCCCTCTATTATCTGAGAGAGTAAATAACCTATTTACATTAACTTGTTCAAGTCCATTCATGATTTTGTAGACTTCTATCATATCCCCCTCTCAGCCATCTCTTCTCCAAACTGAACAGCCCTAACTTCTTTAGCCTTTCCTCATAGGGCAGCCGTTCCATGCCTCTTATTTTGTTTGCCTTTCTCTGCACTTTCTCCAGTGCAGCTATATCCTTTTTGAGATGCCGTGACCAGAAATGCACACAGTATTCAAGGTGTGATCTCACCATGGAGCGATACGAGGCATTATGACATCCTCCATTTTATTTGCCATTCCCCTCCTAATAATTCCTAACTTTGTTTGCTTTTTTGATCACCACAGCACACTAGGCCGACAATTTTAATGTATTATCCACTATGACACCTGGATCTCTTTCCTGGGTGGTAACTCTTAAAATGGAACCTAACATTGTGTAACTACAGCAAGGGTTATTTTTCCCTATATGCCTCACCCTGCACTTGTCCATGTTGAATTTCATCAACTATTTGGAAGCCCAATCTTCCAGTCTCGCAAGGTCCTCCTGCAATTCATCACAATCAGGAGCAATATCTACTTTATGAGGCAGCTGAATTGCTTCGGCCTCTGTTATGCCTTCGCCATCAGGTCAGAAAAGTAAATTGGTGTCCATGGTAGTTTGATCTAGCGCAATATGGGGTGCGCTAGAGAGGAATCTCTGAGATAGGGAGAACTGGATTAGTCACGTTATCATCCCATTGTGCAGCTGCTTCAAGGTGCTAAACTTGGGCCTCGGCAGTAGCTGCTTTCTTTTCCTGACATTGCACATGTTGGTAAATATACCCCAAATGCGCATTTTTAGGAAATAGGCCCAGTTGGGATTAATAGGGCCCATTTACTAACAATCAAAGGAGGAGAGATAAAACGAGTTGAGATGTCCATAAAAATTTCAATAAAATTTAAGGTAAGAACATAAGAACATGCAATACTGGGTCAGACCAAGGGTCCATCAAGCCCAGCATCCTGTTCAGAACAGTAGCCAATCCAGACCATAAGAACCTGGCAAGTACCCAAAAACTAAGTCTCTTCCATGCTATTGATACTAGTAATAGCAGTGGCTATTTTCAAAGTCAGCTTAATTAATAGCAGGTAGTGGACCTCTCCTTCAAGAATTTATCTAATCCTTTTTTTAAACCCAGCTGGGTTCTCCGGGGGGGGGGGGGGGGGATTTTTCCTACAGGGCACTGGAGGCGCTAAGACTTTGGTTCCTCCCAAAAGACGCTGCACATGGTCACAAGGGAACGCTGCAAGCCGCTTTCGCCGCCGGCTGCCCCTCCGGAGGACGGCAGAGAAGGGAAGGAGCTGAAAGTAACAAAAAGTAAGAAAACAACAAAAAGTCGCTTCGGGAGGAGGGGATTTTAGTTTTTTAGAGGTTTCCTTTTGGGGGAAAGTTTGCCGTCTACCATTACCCCTGCCTCTAACACAGGGGTAAGGGTAGGTGGTAAGTTAGCAGGTTAAACGCGCGGCAAAATGGCAGGGTAAAATAGCGATAGTCGGGGCGCGCGTTACTGTATGGGAGGGAATAGCTAATTCGATCGTTTACATTTAATATACATGCGGAAGGGGATACCCGGGGATTTAAAGAGGCGGTAAGGATGGGTTAAAGGGGATAGTGTATCGCAGGAAGGGCTAACGCGGCCAGAAAGTGAGTAGAAAGCGGGTTAGGAGCGGGGTAATCGTGGCCCCACTTTATTGTATCGGCCTGTCAGTTGGGTCAGTCACAAGTGACAATTTAGGTTGACTGTTTAATTGACTGATTATATATTATAAGCCAAAAATTTAGATAGTTAGGATGTATGAGATGATATTGATAATTAATCCACTACCTTTCCAGTGGAGGCCCTGTAACCTCTTCCTTTCATTGATAAAGCTGCGGCCACAATTCTTCCACAAAGAGATTGCCTGTTGACTTGTACTGTGTGCTCTCAATTTTATGTGCTGGGGGTGGAAACAGTGGGGAAGGGGACAAACAAGGGAAGTAGGTTGGAAGGTTCCATGCTGTACCTGGACCTACGGTGCTATATTTATGATGTCGCATATGTTTATGTTGTTGACTAATTGTTGTAAAGCATATACTACAGAATAAAACAATTTTAAAGAAAAACAAAACCTTACTCATAAAAAGTAACTAAGCGTCTTCTGAAAGATAGTGACTATCTGGAAAACTCCTGCCAGAACTACAGGAAGAGGAGTGCTGACCCGAGAATGAAACTCAGGTCCTCTACATGGCAGTGCTCTGTTTTTCTTACATCTGGGCAGGAGAACATCCGCATACCTAGACACTAGCGCTATCTTACGAAGATACATATTACATTTTTTAAACCTGCACAACAGTACAAGGACCAACTTTTACCAAAAGCAAAACATTACTATATGCCAGAAGTGTGGGCAAAGAAAGAAAGATCTTAAACTACAAGCGAAAAACCCTTTTCAGAGTTACACAGGTACATGGGAGAAGAACCCAGGGCCGACACAGACAAACACGAGGAGCAGAACGTAACATCAGACAGACAAGAACTCGGGTGGGGACACAACAGCAAGAAAGCCACGGTCTCATTCCCTTCTCACCGCCGTCAGTACTCGGAAGTCCTCCCGAGACAGATACCGCAACATCACCACGTTAAGCTTCCCCATGGCGGCTCCGGCTGATGACGCCACTCTGAGGGAAAACGCCCTCCTTCGTCATCTGGAACCGGCGAGAGCGCACGCAGACAGCCCACCCCACGTGACAGCTCAGTGCAAGGCGCCGCACCCCGCCCTGCGCTCTCTGTACTGCAGGTCCTGGCTGCTGGGTACATTATTATGGCAGCGTTTACATGTTCTCTATAAGCTATAAATAATTCGAACCGCCCTCACGTTAGTACTAATATTTAGAGAATAGAAGTGTTTATATTTTACGTGGAGTACAGTCATTTTGTTTTAGTGTTTCTTTGTTTGCTTCTTCTCTCTGTCAGGACTGGCTGCCAGGGAGAAGCGTCTAGTTGCAGGTGGCTGTTGTGAACTTGGCAGTGTGGAGCGCGCGTTGGGACGAGTCGAACAGGCGCGAGAGCACCCTTTTGTCGTCAGCTGGTTGCGTCTTAGCTCACCTTCTTCCCCCCATAGTTGCAGGGGTAGCCGAAAATGACTTCTCGCGGTTCCCAGCAAGCTGCAGAGCTGTCTAAGGTAAAGCGCTGAAGTTTGTGCATTTGTAATTCTTCCTACGGTTGTCACATAGGTTTAGACACGCCAGTAGCGTTCTGTTACACTTGTGGGTTTATTGTAGAGCTGGAAATGTTACCGCCTCTGGCATAGGTTGTAAAGGTGTGTGGTGTGTTAGGAGCCCCACATTGTAGTTTGCTGAAATGTTCGCTAAAGCGTCACTGAGGACCTTATTTAGACACGGTCTGCATAGCAAGGTTATCTAGATAAGCTTACCCGGAGAACTTTGGAGATATATTCAGTAGTATATCTGTAGCACTGTTGAATAAAGCTAGCTACCCTAAAGTTAGCCAGTTAACTTTAGAACAGCTCTTTCACTCAATTAGACTTAGCTGACTTAAGTCATCCGACTATCTCTGAATATCCGAGTTCCCTGTAGGTACCCAGATCAGTCCAGAGTCAGACTGTAGGGTTTTGCCTCCCTTCCAGTAGATGGAGACAAAGTTTCACCAACACTGCCACATAATCCAAGGTGGCACCTGCAGTCCCTCAGTATTTCCTTGTCTCCAGCAGATGGTGGAGGTGCAAAACCTGCAGACTAAGACTTAATTAAAAAAAAAAAATAAGACTTTGGAATTTAGAGATTGCTTCCCAGGAGGTTGCTAGGTCCTAGTAGGGCCATCCCGCCTGGTATTTTAGGCAGACGAGCAGGGGGTTGGGGACCCTTTTATGCTCAGTCCTTGATTTCTGCCAGGGGTGTACAGCTGGGGGTCCCAGTTCCCTTGCCTTCTGGAGGACAAACAGAACCTGCGACCAGTCTTCATCTGAGCAGGAATGTAGGTTTTTTCTTGGTTTTCTGGTGTTTGTCTGCCTTGTTGAACTCAAGCCGCGTGGCATTGCACCAAGATGCCAGTCCCACGTGACAAATAGCTGCACTCACACTTCCACTGAAGGATCGGGGAAAACAGCCGCTCAATCCTTTCCGAAGAGGAGAATTTGTTGTTTTCTCCGATCCTTCATTGGCGTTGTGAGTGCAGCTATTTGTGGCGTGGGACCGGCACCTTGGTGTGATACCGTGCGGCTTGAGCTGCGTGATCTGTGGGGACGTGCATGCACTCTCCTGCGATGGCTGATGTTTCCGAAGCCTCTCCGGAGGAGAGGGCACTTTGGGAGCTCTTGTGGCAACATCAGGTGGGTGGTGCAAGTCTGGTAGGCTCACTGATGTGCTGCAGGTGGTGGTTGACCCTGTTCCAGTAAGCACGGGAATGGCGGATATCTTGTCCTCATTCACGGCTGCTTCGTGCGCCGTGGAGGGGGAGGGGGATTTTCCTCTTCCTCCAACCAATGAGACCTCTGGGGGAGGCCAGCGGGCTAAGGGGATCCAATCTGAGGATGAGGAGGACCTCCTGGGGGAGGCTTCAGATGACGCCTCCCATTTTTCTACTGATTTTGTCCTGCTGTTTCACAGGGCATACATGACCAGGAAAGCTGTGGGGCAGCATGGAGCTGAGCATGAGCCATTGGGGCATCTGTGGCCGGTTAAGAGGGCTAGGCCTTCTCGGGCTGTGGGAGCCATGAGAGTCTGGCGAGTACTGAGAACACCTGCACTGGCATGTACTGAATCGGATATTTCGGAGGTTTCCGAGGATGAGAACAAGTGGGCACAGGATCTGCTGGAGGCAGATCCAGCTAGTGGGGGACCAGGATCTGGAGGAGATGCTGGGTACAATCCTGCCTGTGGAGGGGGTTGATCCGAAGAAGGTTCAGTTGTTCCATAAAGAGAAGTTAAGTCCCCTGATACCTGGTGTTCTGAAAGAATTGGGGATAAAGGTCCCACAGGAGTCTGATCAGGAAGATGCAGATCCTGTCATGGATGGGCTATGGGGTCCGGCGAAAACGTTTCCTTTCCATAAATCAGTTAAGAAGTTGGTATTCAGGGAGTGGGATACTCCTGAGACTGGGTTGAAGGTTGGCAGAGCAATGGACAAATTATATCCCTTGCCTAAGGAAACCCTGGAGCTTCTGAAAGTGCTGAAGGTGGATGCCTCGGTTTGGCTGTCACTAAGAAAATGACCATTCCGGTGGCTGATGCTGCAGGCAACTCCCTGGGAGGAGTTCAGATGGGCCACACCTGGCTGACCCTTTAAATCTGTGCAGAAGCCGCAGGCCGCCCCTTAGGAAGGAAGGGGCAGGACCCTGGACGGCGGCCATGCTGCCGCTGCAACCCTGAGCCAGAGAGGAGATGGAGCAGGCCTCAGGGCAGGCCCCGATGAGAGAGGCTTCCAAGCCGCTGAAGGAGGGTCCGGAGGCGGTTCCCTTGCTGAAGCAAGTCCGAGGATGTGGCCTCTGGGCCGCGGAGCAAGATGCCTGGCCGGCGGCGGCCTTCCGCGGAAGGGTCCGGGATGCGGCCTCTGGGCTGCGAACCAAAATGGCGTCGGTGGCTCCTGCCGCTCCGGGACGCCGGCGGTGATTGTCGAGCCGGCCTGAGAAGGTAAGAGACCTCCTGTGGCTCCGGCCGTGGGTGGAATTGCAACAACCACCACCTATGTTAATATGTTGAACATAAATGGACAGCATTAAAATGTGATTCCAAAACTATATCATCTGTAACATGAAGGAATCATAATAGTCAAATATTATCTTCTCCTTAAATTGAATAAACAATTGATTAGAAGAAACTGGTTTAAAACATATCAAATAAATTTAATATCAAAAGTAGAATGAAATTGAACTAAATACATGACAATATATATTTAACACAAACCACTGTGGAAACTAAACTTTTAATATTCACACACATACATACAACAGCAAACTGTCTAATACATTTTGTGAAAATTATATAGCACTGTAGATCACATTTATTAAGCTGGTAACAAAATACTTCTGGTTATGCATATGCTCATGAAAGAACACAATGTTTCACTTCCTTTTAAACCAACAATGTATTGCTAAAGAATAAGTGTAACAATATGTAAAAGAAACTGGACAACGCTGAAAATCTCAAAGTGCTAGCAGAAGTATAACTTGATAATCTACATATTGAACCAAAAAGAATGATTCCCAAGTTGATGATATATGTCTCAAGTTGATGATGTGTGTCCCAGTTTAATATATGTAATCTACAGTGCTATGTAATTTTCACAAAATGTATTAGACAGTTTGCTGTTGTAAGTATGCATGTGAATGTGAATATTAAAAGTTTAGTTTTCACAGTGGTTTGTGTTAAGAACATAAGAAATTGCCATGCTGGGTCAGACCAAGGGTCCATCAAGCCCAGCATCCTGTCTCCAACAGAGGCCAAACCAGGCCACAAGAACCTGGCAATTACCCAAACACTAAGAAGATCCCATGCTACTGATGCAATTAATAGCAGTGGCTATTCCCTAAGTAAAATTGATTAATAGCTGTTAATGGACTTCTCCTCCAAGAATTTATCCAAACCTTTTTTGAACCCAGCTACACTAACTGCACTAACCACATCCTCTGGCAACAAATTCCAGAGCTTTATTGTGTGTTGAGTGAAAAAGAATTTTCTCCAATTAGTCTTAAATGTGCTACTTACTAACTTCATGGAATGCCCCCTAGTCCTTCTATTATTCGAAAGTGAAAATAACCGAGTTACATCTACTCGTTCAAGACCTCTCATGATCTTAAAGACCTCTATCATATCCCCCCCTCAGTCTCTTCTCCAAGCTGAACAGCCCTAACCTCTTCAGCCTTTCCTCTTAGGGAAGCTGTTCCATCCCCTTTATCATTTTGGTTGCCCTTCTCTGTACCTTCTCCATCGCAACTATATCTTTTTTGAGATGCGGCGACCATGAGGACCGCGACATCCTTCCGCGGACAGACAAAATCCCCATGATCCTGGAATTTCTGCAGGATGGCTTGAAGAAGGGGTTGTCTCTCAACTCCATCAAGGTTCAAGTGGCCGCACTGGCCTGCTTCTGAGCCAAAGTGGATGGCATCAGTCTATCTTCCCAACCAGATGTTTTCACGCTTCCTGAGAGGGGTCAAGAAAATCTGACCACCACTAAAGTGTCCGGTGCCCCTATGGAATCTCAATCTAGTACTAGACTTCCTAGCGGGAGCTTTCTTCAGACCTACTCGCAGTCTGTCACTACGGCTCCTGACCTTGAAGACTGCATTCCTAGTGGCAATATGTTCAGCCCGTCACATCCCTGAAATTCAAGCACTATCCTGACGGGAACCGTTCCTTAGATTCACACCAGGATCCATACAGCGCCGCACTGTCCCCTCCTTCCTTCCAAAGGTGATTTCTCATTTCCATGTAAACCAAGCCATCTCGCTGCCATCTCCAGACGAGCATAAGGACTCGGAAGACTCATTGCTTCTTCGCCATCTTATTGTCGGCAGACTCCTAGTCCGATACCTGGAAAGATTGGAATCCGTACGAAAGACGGACCACCTATTCGTCCTCCACAGTGGGAAGAAACAAGGGGAAGCGGCCTCGCGGGCAACCATAGCCCACTGGATCAAAGAAGTAATCAAGACGGCCTACTTGGAGGCAGGAAAGCCTCCACCTCTACAAGTCGAGGCCCATTCCACAAGGGCCCAGTCAGTGTCCTGGGCAGAAACCAAGATGCTGTCACCAGCCGAGATCTGTCTGGCGGCGACGTGGTCCTCCATTCACACCTTCTCGAGGTTCTACCGCCTGGATATTCAGGCCCAAGAGGGCACAGCATTCACAAGGGCAGTACTAAGTAGGCCACGGGCATCCTCCCACCTGGTTCGGGAGTAGCTTTTGTACATCCCATTGGTCCTGAGTCCATCTGCTACACACTACAAAATGGAGAAATTACTTACCTAATAATTTCGTTTTCCTTAGTGTAGTCAGATGGACTCAGTATCCCACCCACGGCTGCCCCAAAATCTGGAAACCTCTGGTGTCAATCCCCAAGAGCAAGGCAAGCACGGGTAAGTCAGGCTTTACCCCTAGTTTAAGACACCCATAGTTGCCTGGTGTTGGCGTTTTTCGGTTGAGTACACTGGTGGTCTCCAGTTGGAAATCAATTCAACCAGCACAAGTTTATTAAGTTAACCAAGTTATTAAAACACACATATATCCACAATTGCTTTTCGAAGAAAATACTGAAGAGCTAAGCTTCCTGCATGGGTATGCTGACGTCAGATTGAAATCTGACTCTGTCTCCCAACTGCTATCAGGAGTACACTATACCCATTGATCCTGAGGCCATCTGTCTACACTAAGGAAAATGAAATTATCAGGTAAGTAATTTCTCCATTACAGGAGGACCTTGCAAGACTGGAAGATTGGGCATCCAAATGGCAGATGAAATTTAATGTGGACAAGTGCAAGGTGTTGCATATAGGGAGAAATAACCCTTGTTGTAGTTACACGGTTAGGTTCCATATTAGGAGCTACTACGCAGGAAAAAGATCTAGGCATCATAGTGGATAATACTTTAAAATCGTTGGCTCAGTGTACTGTCAAAAAAGCAAACAATGTTAGGAATTATTAGGAAGGGAATGGTTAATAAAACAGAAAATGTCATAATGCCTCTATATTGCTCCATGGTGAGCCTGCATCTTGAATTTTGTGAACAATTCTGGTCGCCACATCTCAAAAAAGATATAGTTGCGATGGAGAAGGTACAGAAAAGGGCAACCAAAATGATAAAGGGGATGGAAGAGCTCACCTATGAGGAAAGGCTGAAGAAGTTAGGGCTGTTCAGCTTGGAGAAGAGACTGCTGAGGGGGATATGATAGAGGTCTTTAAGATAATGAGAGGTCTTGAACGAGTAGATGTGAATCGGTCATTTACATTTTCGAATAATAGAAGGACTAGGAGGCGTTCCATGAAGTTAGCAAGTAGCACGTTCAAGACTAATCGGAAACATTTCTTTTTCACTCAAGGTACACTAAAGCTCTGGAATTTGTTGCCAGAGGATGTGGTTAGTGCACTTAGTGTATCTAGGTTTAAAAAAGGTTTGGATAACTTCTTGGAGGAGAAGTCCATTAACAGCTATTAATCACGTTTACTTAGGGAATAGCCACTGCTATTAATTGCATCAGTAGCATGGGATCTTCTTAGTGTTTGGATAATTGCCAGGTTCTTGTGGCCTGGTTTGGCCTCTGTTGGAAACAGGATGCTGGGCTTGATGGACCCTTGGTCTGACCCAGCATGGCAATTTCTTTTGTTCTTATGTTCTTAGATTTGAGAAGCCTGAGTAAGCTTCTGCTCCATGAGAAATTCAAAATTAATTTCTTCAGCATGATTCTTTTTTAATTCCAGAAGGACGAATGGATGTGTGCTCTCGATCTGAAGGATACATATGTGAGCATATGTATCCATTCCTCCCACAGGCACTACCTTTGCTTCGAGGTGGATTCTTCCCATTATCAATACAGAGCACTTCTCTTTGTCCTGTCAGCGGTACCATGAGTTTTCACGAAATGCCTGGCTATAGAGCTGCACACTTATGGTGTCAGGGGTCCAAGTCTTCCCATACCTTGGCAATTGGCTAGTCACAGACAACTCTCAAGAAGTTGTATTAGTCTCCCTGCTGAAGACAATTCAGCTTCTGCAGGGGTTGGGTTTCTGGTAAGCTTTGAGAAGTTAAATTTAGTGCCGACCTAGTAGTTAAAATTCATTGGGCGTGGATAGATTCTCTGTAAGAAAGAGTACTTTTTTACTATTAGAATGAGCGAACATTCGGGGAGTGAGAGGATACTAGTGTTCCTGAATTAACCTGCAATGAGTGGGGGAGAGAGGCGAGTTTCATCAAAGCCTACCAGTTCTACCCAGTTCCTGTACCTGTCTGTGATGTCACTTCTGGCATTCCCCACTACTAAAGATCAAGAGTAGCAGCTCACAAAAGGGATGCACCCCTAGGTACAGAAAGGCTTACTGTCCTGATGCTATCAAATTCGTGGAAGATGGGTAAGAAAAGGAAAGGTTCAGTCTGCACCCTCCCATTTTGGTTGGCTTCTCCTACTTCTCTAACCCAACTGATAATGGACTCATTTTCTTTACAGAGGTCACAACCTGGGGGTTCAGAGCTTGAAAGTAATTTGCATCCTGCTTCCACGGAATCGTTGGTCTCCCTGAGCCAAGGTGGTCTCTCACCATCTCAGGTTTCTCACTCTCCTTTTCTCGAACTAGGGGGAGAAAGTAGGATTGGTACATCCACTCTTCAATCTCCCCATGATAGGATAGTTCCAACAACTGTAGCTGCTGGTAGTGCAGTCCCAATTCAGAGGGGGAGTATGTTTGTTCCAGCAAGCCTGAAGTTATTACTCTAGAAGTGCTTTGGAATGCCATCTTCAAAATGGAGTGATCCCTTACTGATCGAGTGAATTCAATGCTTGTGAATTTTGGGACTACATCTACTGTGGTTAATGAACATTCACAAGTAATTTGTACTCTGTCTGATAAGATTAATATTATTGAAGAGGAGCATTTAATACTACAGAATTGTAATACAGTCTTGTTAAGTATAATATAGTATTACATTCTAAAATGGAAAATCTTGCTAATTTTTCCTATAGTTTAAAATTTAAGGTTTTTCCATCGATAAGGCTGAATTAGCCATATTAAATTGGTGTCGTCATCAGGGCGGTACTAGATGGAGCTCTCTCTCAAAAGTAAGGCTTATTGCCTTACTGGCATGTGTGGTAGTTGCCATGCGAATCACCCTTCTAGAAGTCTCCTCAGTATGGGAGGATGTCACCCAGGGCACAGAGGCAGCAAGCAGAAAACATAGTTTTGACTCCAAGCTAAAGACACCTCAGTCCAATTGTCAGCCTTCTCATCATCCTTGAAAGAAGTAGGAGAGCCCCTCCACTCAGTTCAATCGTCCCTGGGCCAGCTATGACACCCTGATGTGCTGGAGCACCGGCCAGCATCCCCAAGCTCATTTCCCGATCCAGATACTATGCACAAGCACATGCCTTAACCCAAGGTGACTCTGACAACCCTGCTTCTTCAGACACCTGTACCAACGCTCAAAATGCTGAAGAAAGCATCGCATGTGCCGAAGACTGCCCACACAGTGCTGCTGATGACGCATCCTGTGCAGAGTACGATGTACAAGGCGCCAAAGACTGCATTTAGTGCCAAAGATGATGCACACAGCACGCACGACACATAAGATGGTGCATTCGATGGCTCACATAGTGTACATGCTGGCTCATATGGAGCATGCTACGGCATATACGGTGCTGAAATTGCAAAAAAAAAGGTGCATGGCACGCACATGCCTCTTATGGCACCTAGGACAACTGAAGGGATGATGCAACCCAGTGCAGGAAGTTGAGCATGGAGCAAAAGGACCTCTAGGCCACTGGAAAAGAACAGGCAAGCATACTTCTACCACAACTGGGATTCACCCCTTAAGAAATACAAACATTGTGGGGAGGGGCCATATTCATTGGCCAAAGAAAGAACTGAAGAAGCTCATTATCTTTTTCATTCCCCTCCCATGTCAGGCTCATCTGAGTTTTTTCACCCCTGCTTCTCCAGAAGATAGATAAGGAGTAGCAGGAACCTGCTTCGCTGGGTCAGACTTCATTGGATATACTAGCAGCAGTAATTCTACCACCTGGGTTGCCAAAAATTCTGTATCAACCTCTGACGGTGCCAAGTACTTCCTCCAAGTACTCAGGTCACCTTGCTTCATTCTAGTTTTAGTGCAACAGGGCTTCAAGCTACCTACACTCCAGCCCATATGCTTGCTTTTGCCTCTGACTTCCACTTTGGTTCTCGAAAAGCAACAAGACTTGGAGCAGGAAACCTCTACACTCCATCCTCCACACTCCCAGCAAGTGGTTAAGCAAATTTCGGATAATGCATCCTTCTTTCCCTCTGGCTTACCCAATTCAACCACTGGAGTCTAGTCCGGACAATCCCCCTTTATTATCGCCATCCTTTAAAGGCCGTTTGCCGCTGCTATCCCCGAGGTCACATAGTCCAATGCCACCTTCCCCTGGGGAATCCTACTGTAGCTAACGGATATCCCTTCCGATCCACCAGACCTGAAGAGAGTGAAGTAATCGCTCCTCAACCCCTTCTTGATATGGCTTATACACCTCTTAAGGGCCATTTTCGAAGGGTTGATAAGGCGGCAAGAACCTCGGATGCCATCCATAGATAGCAAAATGAATTAGCCATACGTTCCTGCCCTTCCTCCTTGAACAACCTCTCTACATGTTCTGGATGACATTTTTCACTTTGATATAAACTGAGGAGACTTCTAAAAGGCTCATTCGCACGGGACCTGCTACGCTTGCCCATAGGAGCAAAAAGCCTTAGCTTTGAGAGACAGCTCCACCTAGTGCTGCCCTGATTTCGTTACCCATTCAGCATGGCTAATTCATTCTGCTATCTATGGAAAACACCATTTACAGTAAGCAAACTTGCTTTTATACATTTTTCTAAGTGCCCTGTAATGTTCTACACTGAGATATTGAATAGATTTGAAGCTCTCTCAAGAGTCTTTAACCTAAATTTGCAAATTCTTTTTATATTTTTGATTAGAGACAGGTGACTGGTGCAGAGGGCGGTTCACATAATTCGTCATCTACTGTTGGAGATTTTGATTTAACAGCTTTTATAGAGCAATCTCAATGCGATATGATGGAAACTGCAACCCTCGTTTGTCACTTTCTTCCAAGAATCTGATAAGCAACTAACCCTGAGGCTTTTTTTCTCCAAAAGACTGGCTTTGTTTATGGGGAAGAAAATGTCCATTTTCCCTGACATAGTCAGGAAAACACAATCTAAAAGGAAATTTTCTTTTTCTTAAGCCTCGAGTTTTGGTGCATAATGCTCATTTTTTGTTTAAATTTCTGAGTAAATGTTATATTAGATTTCAGGGAGGGAAATATATATTTTTTTGATCCTTCAGAGCTTTAGAACGTTTTACAAAATAGGAAAGCTCCAATTGCTGTTACTTCTGGTAGAGACGAATATTTAAATTTCTCTGATTTGCGTAATATAATTTGTTTTTATTTCTTTTTGAATTCTCACTCCTCTTATAGTGAACTTATTAATGTCAACCGTGTGTTTTTTGTCTTTGTTTTTGTGTTGTTTCCGGATATTTAATATGTACATGTGTTGATATGTTTTTCCTTTTTCAGGATTTCATGAACTGTATACATTTGAAATTTAATAAATAATAATTTAAAAAAAAAAAAAAAAAAGAATGAGTGAACACTCTGAGATAACTCATTCATCTGGTTGTTTCAATTCATATAGCAACATCCATTCATGTAATTTCACGAACTGTCTTCCATATCTGTCACCTGCTGTGGGATCTACGCTGTCAATGGGACCAATGAACTCACCCTTTGACAATGACAGTATGAGTTTCCGGAGATATGAAACGGGAATTGTGCTAGATGTGTTTGCCCCCATCAAGTAACCTTAGAGATGGACACCTCCACAAAAAGATGGGATGCCAATACAGGATTTATTTGAACCCAAAGGACTTGGTCTCTCAAAGAAAGTAATTTTCAAAACTGCTGGAAGTGAGAGCAATCGGATATGTTCTGATGACTTTCATGCATCTTCTCTAAGGGAAGACTATTTTAATTCAAACCAACAAATAAGTTGACATTTTTTATGTCAACAGAAAGGGAGGCACAGGGTTATGGTCTCTGCCAGGAAGTGATCTGGGAATGGGCAGGGAAGCATCAAGGTGTCTTTAGAAGCCACCTATTTTCCAACATTCTAGCAGATTGTCTCAGCAGAGCTTTCCACCCATATGAGTGATCTCTGTGACAGTCATCAGCTGACAAACTATTTGACTTATGGGATCTACCGTCAGCTAATTCACATTGGAATAGTACAGAAAGCTGGAGAAATTTTTCTCAGTTCTACCCAGCAAATTCAGGTTAGCTCAGTATACTTTCCTGCTCATTTGGAACACAGGTCTCATGTATGCTTTTCCACTTATTCTGCTGATCGTCAGAACAGTGCAGAAAGTGCTATGGGATTGAGCTCAACTGATCCTCATAGCTCCAGCATGACTCAGACAGAATAGGTTTGCATCCAGCAGTCCTAGCTTCTGGGGACAGACGCTGCCTTGCCAAGTTAAGAAGGAACTCTATTCCATCCAAACCTTCCATCACGAAAAATGACAGCTTGGATGGTGAATGCTCAGTAATTGCTGATATCTCTTTGCCCAGAGAGATTGAAGACATAATAGTTTTAGCAAGGAAGCCATCAATTAGGAAAGTGTGTGGATTTAAATGGAAACATTTTCCATATGATGTTAACAAAATAGCTTGGGCTCGTTTTCTTGTGAGCCCAAACATTTGCTGATCTACTTGCTTTTCCTTTCCAAATCAGGTTTTGCTACATTTTCCACAAGGGTACATCTCAATGCCATAGCAGCTTATCATGTTTGTTTGCCCATCTCAACTGATCCATTGTTATACAGATCTATGAAAGGCTTATGGCATATTAAACCTCAGATATAGAAATCTCCGATACCATGGGACCTAATATTGTCTTCTCTCAATTGATGTTAGCAACCTTTGAGCCATTAGAATTGACTTCTTTTAAATTTTTGACTTGGAAATTGTTTCTTGTGGCAGTAACATCAGCCAGAAGAGTCGTCAAACTCCAAGCACTGGTTCGCTATCCACCATATATGCAGTTTTTCCGTAATAGAATGATGCTCTGCACTCACCCAAAGTTTTTCTCAAAAAGCATATCTGCTTTCTACATCTATGTGTCCATCATATTGCCTACCTTCTTTCCTAGGCTACATGCACATGAAGGAGAAAAGTCCTTAATATTTTTAGACTGCAAAAGAGCTTTAGCCTACTAGAAGAAAAGGACTTGACCACATTGCCAAGCTTTGCAGCTCTTCATCCCCCTACGATCCTAACAAGACTTGGCATACCAGTCAACAAGTGTACATTATCCACCTGAATATCAGACTCCAGCACTACTACACAGATGCAGGCATGCATATTACAGACTCTGTCAAAGCTCGTCAGATAAGAGCTATAGCCTCTTTCTTTGCTAATCTGCGAGAGGTACCTCTTGAAGACATATGCAAAGCTGCCACTTGGTCATCATTTCACACCTTTATGTCCCATTACTTTCTGGACAATCTTTCAAGACAGTAAATTTGAACAATGAATTTTATGTAATCTTTTCACTCAGTAGTTTACTGTCCACAGTCGGGTCCAGGTTGCTTACTCAGTAAACACTCCACTGCAACCCTCAGGTTGGGAATCCCACATGTCATGACTAATTCAGCTTGTTTATAGACAGAAAAAGCATGTTTGCATATTATAAATGGTGCTTCCATAGCTAGGATGAATTAGCCATGCTAAATATCTGCCTGTCTCCCGGAAGAGTTTACTATCTAGGTAGAATTAGTTCTGATATTGATTGAGGAGGCTCATTGGGCAACGCCTGTGCAGAAATTCCCTCACATGTTCTGTAGTGCTAAAAGCTCTACTAGCTAGCAGGTCGATACAGTAACGTGCAGTTAAAGATTTCCCGTCTGTAACAAGCTGGGAGCGCACAATACAGACGAGTAAGGCAATCCAGCAATCCAGTCTCCAGTTTCACGCGTCCGTAGCGCTTCTTAAAATAGACACATAACCCTTTCCGCGGCCTTAACGTGTTAGTTTACCGCCTCCCCCTAGTAGGAGTTAGGACTGTGAGTCTTGTAACAAATCCATCGACACCACTTAAGATACTCAAACACAATAAAAAACAATTAAAAAAAAAAGCGATAAAGAGATGATCGAGAAAATGTAATGCTGTGGGACACATAAAACCTGTCAGAAAAAAAAAAAAAATTTAAATACCTGTCACTTTCCGAATCGTGCGGTCATCCAGGCAGCGGCGGGAGCCGGAGGGCTGCGTGGGTCCAGGCGGCCGGCGGCGGGAGCCGGGTGTTCGATCGAGGCTGCGGGCGGATGGGCGCGTGTTTAATCGAGGCCGCGGGGGCGGGTGGGCGCGCGTTGGTTTCGGGCGGGCGGCAGCGGCATCCGGGTGGGCGCGTGTTTAATCGAGGCCGCGGGGGCGGGTGGGCGCGCGTTGGTTTCAGGCGGGCGGCGGCAGCGGGATCCGGGTGGGCGCGTGTTCAATCGAGGCCGCGGGCCGGGTCGCACAGGTGCGCATTCATCCAAGCGGCCTCCGGCAGCCCCCACCGGCAGTGAATGAATGCGCGTGAGCGCCGAATCGCAAGGGTCGCACAGGCGCGCATTCATTCACTGCCGGTGGGGGCTGCCGGAGGCCGCTTGGATGAATGCGCGCCTGTGCGACCCGGCCTGCGGCCTCGATTGAACACGCGCCCACCCGGATCCCGCCGCCGCTGCCGCCGCCCGCCTGAAACCAACGCGCGCCCACCCGCCCCCGCTGCCTCGATTAAACACGCGCCCATCCGCCCGCGGCCTCGATCGAACACCCGGCTCCCGCCGCCGGCCGCCTGGACCCACGCGGCCCTCCGGCTCCCGCCGCTGCCCTCCGGCTCCCGCCGCTGCCTGGATGACCGCACGAGTCGGAAAGTGACAGGTATTTAAAATTTTTTATTTTTTTTTTATAACATTCAGGTTTTTATATTTTTGGTTTTTTGTTTTTTACACTTCCTGGTACCTGTCATTTCAAATGTCATTTGAAATGACAGGTACCAGCGCACCCAGGTTACTGTATAGGCACTGTACTCAGCGCCTATACAGTAAAATGGGTTGCGCGGGCATAACCCTTCCCTATCGCTTCACAGCCGCGGCATGCATTTGCATGCAATTAGAAGAGAGTATCGGGGACTTAGGGAAGAGAACTGTGCGTGCGGGGAGGAAGGGTGCGCCTGACACTGCCGCACTGTTTCTACCGCGGCCTTACTGTATCGACCTGTAGGTGAGATGAGTCCGTTTGGCACTGCTGGATGATGTTGGCCAAATATCATGGGTAATTCATCCTGCTATCTACAAAAAAACACTGTTTACAGTAAGCAACCTTGTTTCATTTCCTCCATAATTTTTCAGGTTGCATGCCCTAAGAACACTCTCTTTCCTCCTTGATGGTTCTCTAGTTATTACCAGTTCTTAATCGGATACCTGTGCCCTGTGACCTGCCTTTTGTTAGTGTCTAATAGGGCACAGAGGCCTTCCAAGAAATACTTTTTTTCATGGTTTTTCCTAATAGCAATACATTTTAAAAGTTTAATACATATATGTGTCATTTTAAGTATGTAAGCATGTAATTCAGTCTAGTAAGTGTGCGATTTTGTGACCTAGTTACCTAAATCTTGATGGCAATAATGCATATTATTTCTATTTTCCCCGATACAAAGTTAAAGTTAAAAGGTTACTACAGGAGCAGCTATATTATAGTTTATCCTGATGTTATAGAAGATTGAATACCCTGTCTCTGCTGAGCTTTTACATTAGTATAAGAAAAGTATCTATGTGGTAGAATATATAGTTTCATCATAGAGACAGCTTCTAATTACTTTTGAGCTATATACAGAGAGGGTATCATTTGGCAAGTGTCAAAACAACAGTAAGTTATTATAGAAAATGTGATTTATAGTTTGTGGTCAGTGCAGGTTGAACATTAAATATTTTGCAACCATGCTTATTGGAAAAAATTTTGTCATCAAGGTTGCATTGAAACCTTTCTTGAGCATTTGAAAAATGTTCTGCAAGGAGTATTTTCTTTTAAGAATGTTAAACTCTCTGACAGCTGAATGTTAGCCATTCCATGCTGGCAATGATGAGTGAATTTTATTTGTTTCAACATTTTATCAATGCAGTATTATGACAAATTGAAACAGTACAGAAAGTGTTAAAAAAAAAAAAAAGCCACCCCCCTCAAAAAAAAAAACAACCAAAAAAACCCCCAAAAAACCCAAAACAAATGATTTTACTTGATTTCATTCTGTAAGGCTTCTTTTTTTTCTATTATTTTTTAGTTTGTAACTTAAACATTGTAGCAATGTACAATAGAGAGATAAATGAATACTTGTATATGTAGTGAAATAGTATATGAAATTATTAATATTAAACTCCATTTATCCTAAACGTAAGAGAAAAGGTACTTTTACTCAGGTATGGAGCATTTCACATTATTGCTAGTAATTACTTCTATAAATCTACTCTATGTACACAGCTTTGAACAAATGTACATAAGAAACAGTTCCCCGAAAAAATAACGAATTTACAACAAGAGAAAATGGTGAAATTAGAAGAAAAGATAATAACAATGGAGAATATTCAGGGTAATTTAATTAAATCAGAGGTTACCGCAGAGAGAAAGTTTGAGAACATAGAGAACTCTCTTCGTTATTTAAATCTCCGGATTGTAAATTTTTCTGTGGTGAAAAGAATGTCTCCGGTTGACATGCTTAATGAGTATTTGATGGAATGCCTAAAGATTCTAAAGAATCCTAAAGAAAAAGGAAATAATTCCGGTTATTACCAAGGCGTTCTTTGTTTCAAAGAAACCGATGACATCAATGAGGTAGAGGAAGTACAGGAACAACAGACATTTGAATATCTCTGAGTTGATCAAGATGTCAGTACATACAGAAAGTAAAACTAGAGGCACACTACTAGCATCATTTGCTTTTGAACAGGATAGAAACCTTGTTCTAAAATTTTTCTTCAGGAATAGAACAGCTCAGTATCATGGGCAAAGTGTTTGGCTATACCTGGACATTGTCCGCTCTACAGAAGAACGAAGGAGAAAGTTTCTACTCATGAGAACTGAGGTGACAAGTCGAGGGGCTAGTATGGTGTTGATATCCTTGCAAATGCCTATTAAAATTTCAAGAGGATAAATGTATTTTCTTTGAACCAGATTAACTAAGGGGGTTTCTTGGATGAGAAGGGATGAAGTGCTATATTGAATAGTAAGGGGATATCTTATGTGACGGTTTATTCCTTTATATTTTGGATAAAGTGTTGCAGTCTGGGAAGCTGCAGACCAGAAGTGAACCCTTGGGCCGAACTACCCCAATGATAGGGCAGGTCGGGAGGCAGAGCCACAGGCAGAGGTCTTCACCCGGGAACCAGGAACCCCCCAGGAGGAGCCCGTAGGGTCCTAGAACCTTGGGACTTAGGAGAACAGTGAGAGTCTCTATAGTAGAAGAAGGCCTGGGCAGAGAGTATGATAAGGTAGTCCAATAGGAATGCTGTAGTCCGTGGGCTAGTTGGGGCCGGTGTATGCTGGAGCAGGTAGTGAGTAGATACAGAGTCTATAGCGTGCTGTGGACTGGAGCAACCTATGAGCAGGAACGGAGTCTGTAGCGTGCTATGAGCTGAAGCAAGCTGTGAGCAGGAACGGGGTCTGTATCGTGCTGAGAACTGGAACAGACTGTGAGCAGGATCGGAGTCTGTAGCATGCTATGAGCTGAAGCAAGCTGTGAGCAGGAACGGAGTCTGTAGCGTGCTGAGAACTGGAACAGACTGTGAGCAGGATCGGAGTCTGTGGCGTGCTATGAGCTGAAGCAAGCTGTGAGCAGGAACGGAGTCTGTAGCGTGCCGTGAGATGAAGCAACCTGCGAGCAGGAGCAGAGTCTGTAGTGTGCTGAGAACTGGAACAGACTGAGCAGGAACGTAGACGAACCCAGGTCAGGTTGGCAGCAGGCAGGAGCGGAATCAGGCACGGGCAATGGTCGGTGGCTGGCGGCGAGCAGAAGCGGAATCAGGAACAGGCTGAGGTCAATGGCAGGCAGAAGCGGAGTCAGGAACAGGCTGAGGTCAATGGCAGGCAGAAGCGGAGTCAGGAACAGGCTGAGGTCAGTGGCAGGCAGAAGCGGAGTCAGGAACAGGCTGAGGTCAGTGGCAGGCAGAAGCGGAGTCAGGAACAGGCTGAGGTCAGTGGCAGGCAGAAGCGGAGTCAGGAACAGGCTGAGGTCAGTGGCAGGCAGAAGCGGAGTCAGGAACAGGCTGAGGTCAGTGGCAGGCAGAAGCGGAGTCAGGAACAGGCTGAGGTCAGTGGCAGGCAGAAGCGGAGTCAGGAACAGGCTGAGGTCAAGTCAGGAACGTGGAACAAGCGAAGCGCAACTCAGAACTACTAACCAGTAGCGACCCTCGTTGCAAAGCAATGAGACGGTAACCGAATGCCGGTTGAATCGGGCTTGGGGCGTGGCGTTGTTAGCCTGGGCGGGGCCAGACTTCCGGCGGCTGTGCGTCCATAGTGCGCGTCCGGCGGCAGGGAGATGAGCTGGTAATGGCGGACGCCCTGGAGGGCCGGCAGAGCCGCGGGAGCGGCGTTTCCACCACTGTAGGTAAGCGCAGTGCAGAGCGGATAGGGGGGAAGCGGTGGAGACTGCAACATAAAGATTGTATTGAGCTCTTTAATTTGCCTGTATATACATCTTGGTCTCAATTTTCCTGAATGTATAGAGATCTGTGTTAAAATAAATAACTATGTAATAGTTGCCTTTGAAATGTTTTGAAAGACCTCTTATTCCTTTGTTATATGGTGTAATATATCAGAAATTGCAAAAATAAAAAAAAATTAAAAAAATGAAACAGTTCCTGCTCAGTAGAGCTTAGTCTAATCAAGACATACAGTACAAAATAGACTTTAGGAATTTCATTTAATAAAATGGCTAAAATCAATAAGGCTGTAAACAGAATAATCAGGGGTTAAGATTTTAAAAAATCCTCAAAAAGGTGGAAAACAGAGAGTAGGATTAAATGGACAATTTTCTCAGTGGAAGGGAGTGGGCAGTGGAGTGCCTCAGGGATCTGTATTGGGACCCTTACTTTTCAATATATTTATAAATGATCTGGAAAGAAATACGTCGAGTGAGATAATCATATTTGCAGATGACACAAAATTGTTCAGAGTAGTTAAATCACAAGCAGATTGTGATAAATTGCAGGAAGACCTTGTGAGACTGGAAAATTGGGCATCCAGATGGCAGATGAAATTTAATGTGGATAAGTGCAAGGTGATGCATATAGGGAAAAATAACCCATGCTATAATTACACAATGTTGGGTTCCATATTAGGTGCTACAACCCAAGAAAGAGATCTAAGTGTTATAGTGAATAACACATTGAAATCGTCGGTTCAGTGTGCTGTGGCAGTCAAAAAAGCAAACAGAATGTTGGGAATTATTAGAAAGGGAATGGTGAATAAAACGGAAAATGTCATAATGCCTCTGTATCGCTCCATGGTGAGACCGCACCTTGAATACTGTGTACAATTCTGGTCGCCACATCTCAAAAAAGATATAATTGCGATGGAGAAGGTACAGAGAAGGGCGACCAAAATAAGGGGAATGGAACAACTCCCCTATGAGGAAAGACTAAAGAGGTTAGGACTTTTCAGCTTGGAGAAGAGACGACTGAGGGGGGATATGATAGAGGTGTTTAAAATCATGAGAGGTCTAGAACGGGTAGATGTGAATCAGTTATTTACTCTTTCGGATAGTAGAAAGACTAGGGGGCACTCCATGAAGTTAGCATGGGGCACATTTAAAACTAATCTGAGAAAGTTCTTTTTTACTCAACGCACAATTAAACTCTGGAATTTGTTGCCAGAGGTCGTGGTTAGTGCAGTTAGTATAGCTGTGTTTAAAAAAGGATTGGATAAGTTCTTGGAGGAGAAATCCATTACCTGCTATTAAGTTCACTTAGAGAATAGCCACTGCCATTAGCAATGGTAACATGGAATAGACTTCGTTTTTGGGTACTTGCCAGGTTCTTATGGCTTGGATTGGCCACTGTTGGAAACAGGATGCTGGGCTTGATGGACCCTTGATCTGACCCAGTATGGCATTTTCTTATGTTCTTATGTTTAGATTGGATTTGTATAAGGCAAGTGAGGGAGCATGGTGCACCAATTCAGGAAGACTGTTCTAAGCATATGGTGTAGCCAAGTGGATAGCACAGAGTTGGGAGTTCCCTGAGGGATGCACAGGATAGGACAGGCCTTTTCTACCAATGGCTTGGCTTTGCAGTCTGCTTTTTGTGGTTTGATGGATTCAGCAGCTCCCATATTCAAAAGAGACAGCAAGAATAGAATCAGGGTTGGCTTATTTAGTAGACTCCCTATGTGATCTGATAAGGATGGCCTCCTGAGTGGTGACTTCAAAGGTGGCTACCAGGAGGCTCCTATAACTAATAAGAAAAAGGAGGTGATAATCCCCTTGTACAGATCCTTGGGGAGGCTTCACCTGGAGTACTGTGTTCAGTTCTGGAGACCATATCTCAAAAGGGGCAGAGACAGGATGGAGGCGGTCCAGAGAAGGGCGACCTATATGGTGGGGGGTCTCCATTAAATGACTTATGAGGAGAGGTTGAAGGACCTAAATATGTATACTCTGGAGGAGAGGAGGTGCAGGGGAGATATGATACAGACCTTCAGATATCTGAACGGTATTAATGATGCACAATCGACAAACCTTTTCTGTTAGAAAGAAATCAGTAGAACTATGGGTCACATAATGAAACTCCAAGGAGGACGATTTAGAAACTAAGTCAGGAAATATTTCTTCATGGAGAGAGTGATGGATGCCTGGAATGCCCTTCCGGAGGAGGTGGTGAAGACAAAAACAGTGAAAGATTTCAAAGGGGCATGGGATAAACCCTGTGGATCCCTAAAGGCTAGAGAATGGAAATGAAGAAAAGAGTGCAGGGGGGGTAACTTACTTGCGTGGCAGTTACCACCCTTAATCAATAAGCCTTCATACTGTTGATGCAATTCCATTATTGCTCTCTGCTTCAAAGGTAGGGGGAGAAGAAGAAAAGACAGCAACCAACAAGGACATTGAATTTTATGATCTGGGAAAACAAACATGGGGGTAACTTGCTGATGCGGCTGTTAGTACCCTTAACCATAAGCCTGATACTTTTGATGCAACTTCAACATTGCTCTCGGCTTCAATGGCAAGAGGGAATTCACATACATAATGACTGGTCTTGTGGGACTCAAGCATAATTTAACCTTCGGTTTGAACCAAAAATTCAGAAACCCCATTTTATTTATTTATTTATTTATTTATTTATTTGATCTATCTTATAGTCTGCAACTTTCAACATATGTCCAGCTTGGAGAACAATAATACAATCACAATTCTTGCATTTACATAATAAAACAATAAGACACAAGAAACAAGAATACATTAAAACATTAAAAACTGACCTCGTGGATATGTTTTTCTGTAGTAAAATGCCTTATAGTTGTCTTCTGAAAGTCTTAATATCTACATCAGCTCACAATTAAATGGCAGGGCATTCCACAATCTTTGTATTTTTTATTTATTTTTTATTTAAAATATTTATATTCCGCACGGAATTACAAAGTTTCAAAATATATATAAAAGATAAAATATAAAAAGAAATACATCATGTAATAGTTGGAGCACTGAGAGGAGAGGATCACCTTGGTGGCTGAAAAGAATTGGTAAGTACTACTTGGGGAAGTTTTTGAACTTAGAAGTTTGGGGAGAAGTAAAATATTGGGGTATGTTCTTTAGTATGTTTGTGTCTGTATTAAATGGCTAGTGAGAGGTCAGGAGTTTGTGTTTTTGTCTTTCCCTCCCACAAACCCCTCTCCAACCACCCCTAGCTCATCCTTTAATTTATAGGTAGGTGATACTTTCACACTAATTTTTTTTTAGTCAGCCTTTTAACTTAAATTCAGAAATTCCCCATGCCTTATCAAGAGTTTTAATCATTCCCTTGTAGGTCACTACCAGATAAATAGTGAATACACTAATACATTTAAAGGACCCTAATTGTATGCATTCCTACTCCCATAGCAACCTAAACTTAACTAGGAATGGAACAAATTTATGATGTATGTTGTGTAGTGCTATAGAAATGTTAAGTTGTAGCAGTATGTATGATTTTTTACCAGTCGATGAGAAGTTGTACGTGTGCACTTAGTGCAAAGAGTTCCTGGCTCTCAGAGAATGAGTCCGATCTCTGGAGGCTAGAGTGGCAGACCTGGAGGAGCAAAGGCAGACAGAGAGGTATATAGATGAAACCTTCAGGGATACAGTAGCCAAGTCCCAATTCCAGTCTGGCAGCTCTGGTGTTACTTTGTAGGAGGAAGGTCTTCTGATCGGAGAGCATCAAACTGGTACAGCAGGAAATGATCCTGTAGCAAGGACCTGCTCTTCAGATGGTACATTGTCCTCTTGCACTGAGGATGTCTCCTCCAGGGCTATTGCCCAGAAGGGAAAGAGTTAGATCGGTCATCAAAGTTGGTGATTTGATTATTAGGAATGTAGACAGCTGGGTAGTTGGTGGGCGTGAGGATCGCCTGGTAACATGCCCTCCTGGTATGAAGGTGGTGGACCTCACATGTCATCTAGATAGGATTTTAGACTGTGCTGTGGAGGAGCCATCTGTCATGGTATATGTGGGCACCAATGACATAGTAAAATTTGAGAGGGAGGTTCTGGAAGCCAAATTTAGGCTCTTAGGTAGAAAGCTGAAATCTAGAAACTCCAGGGTAGCATTCTCTGAAATGCTCCCTGTTCCACGTGCAGGTCCCCAGAGGCACGCAGAGGTCTGGAGTCTTAATGCATGGATGAGATGATGGTGCAAGGAAGAGTGATTCAGTTTTGTAAGGAACTGGGGAACCTTTTGGGGAAGGGGGAGTCTTTTTAGAAGGCATGGGCTCCACCTTAACCAGTGTGAAACCAGGCTGCTAACGCTAACTTTAAAAAAAAAAAAAAAAAAGAAAGAGAGAGAGCACCTTTTTAAACTAAATGAACAGGGAAAGCAGACAGTGGCTCAGCAGTACATGGTTTGGAGGGGAGGTATCTTCGAAGGATACTAATGAAGCATTAGAGTTAGGACATCCCAACAGAGGTTTCAATAATAATAAAACTAGTCCAAGTGCCTTTAATTAAAGACTCACCTGAGCTAAAATATTCCAGCTTATCCCTAGCAACTGAAAAGCAGAATGTTAATACAAACAAAAAAAGACACTTTGAAATGTTTGCGAAGCTCTCGAACCAACCTCGAACTCCGACGCACATGACACCAGTCTTGACGCAGTCTACACTGCACACTCAAAAAATCTCAAAAATACACAAAAAACAAAACATATGAGATCATCAAAACCTCGTGAGACAGATTCTGACCAAGATGTGGAACTAGTCTCTGACCATGACTCCGACATCTCTAACAAACTTCACTTAGCAAGGGTTCTGAATCTGATGGGTCTTCATTTAGTAGACCACAATCCCCTCGTCTTCTACATAAGTCATGCCTGCCTCCTCAAGACTTGCTCATACCAGCATTGCCTCCAGAACCAGGTCCATCTCCACGACCTTCACAACCTCAACATCTCACATCTAAAGCGATGTTACAAATTACGCAGGCATTAAATACTTTTTTCCAAGATCTGGAGTCTGCACATCCTCAGCCTCCACTTGCGCCTTGTCAACCTTCGCCAGCTGCATCATTGACTCTGCTCCTTCCATCTCAGCCGCCAGCACCATCTCCAGTCCCAGATCGACCAGATTTTCCAGACTCTCAATGGACATCGTCGCCTGGTTCATCCACATGACTCCCATCAGATCCTCCAGAAGGTCTCCCGGAACCTTATTCCCCTCCTGAAGACTTGTCCTACACAAAGTTCATAGAGAAAGTAGACTTTTAAATATCAAGACGGGAAAGATCCCTGATCCTAGGTCGGAGGATCTAGGAATACTGAAAATATTTGAAATGCCTCCAGAGCCAACAGCTCTACCACCACATACAGTCCTGGATGCAGTTCTTCGTAAAATGTGGGAGAAACCTTTTACCACCACAGCCACATCAAGGAAAACAGACTTAAAGTACCGTATGCGTAATTCCACGATTTAGGATTCCACACAATTATCACACAACTCAATAGTAGTGGAATCTGCACTATCGAAGGCAAAAAGGACAAAACTTCATGCCAATTCACCACCAGGGAAGGACCATAAGTCTATGGATGACTTCGGCCGTAAGGTATACCATTCGTCCATGCTAGCAACAAAAATTCAACACCATCAGTTTTACGTAATCCAGTATTTATTTAAATGTCTTCAGAGATTACGTCCCTTATGTTTAGCCTCTGATAACACCCTACCACAACTATTTACAGACCTGGAAGAAGGTCTTCGCCATCTACTTCGGTCTGTATATGAGTTGTTTGAGTCTTCCGCAAGATCTTCGGTTACGGCTATAGCAGCATGATGAATGGCATGGTTAAGAGCGAGCGCAGATAGAGACGACGTTCACGATAAATTAGTGAACATACCGTGTCTAGGAGACAATCTATTTGGTGATAAATTTGGGGAAACTGTTACCCTTCTAAAAGAACAGAGTACCACTGTACTGTCACTCACATCTCCAGTGGACCCCCATACCTCATCCAGGAAATTTTACCCTTCGTTCAGGAAGAAATCCTACTCAAGGGCACCCTTGAAACCAAACCATACCTATCGAGCGCAGAATTATTCCCACCAAAGTTACCAATCTCATACTCAACAATCCTGTGGACGACCTCGTCAACAATGACCACAAAAGCAAGCACCAGCATCTCCTCAAAAACAGACTTCATCTTTTTGAGCTATCCTGAGCCACCTCCACCACTATACATAAGAGATCGCCTTCAACGATTTGATGCCAATTGGGAGGCGATTACCTCAGATTGTGGGTGCTGAACATCATAAGGGAGGGCTACCGAATACATTTTATAACACTCCATGCCTCCCTCATGTTCCCTCCCTCTGAAATACCTCGACCCACTCACTGCACCTTCAAGAACAGTTACAAAATCTAAAAATCCAGAAATCCATTCGAAGAATTCCAATGTCACGGGAAAATCAGGGATTCTACTCCCATTATTTTCTCATTCCACCTCAGACAACTGTCGATCCAGATTTTTCCCTATCTGGATGACTAGTTTTTACAAGCCTCTGATCAGGCTACTTTACGAACTCACACATTCCAAACAATCAACTGTCTTCAGACAGTGGGCTTCATAATCAATTATGAAAAGTCCAACCTGCAACCGACCCAAACACTACAGTTTATTGGAGCGCTCATCGATACAATAACAGAGAGCATACCTCCCGCACGACAGGATTCAAACTCTATCCTCACTAGCCTAGACATCTATGCAACCGATCACATGCATCAGCACGTCAAGTCCTCCAGCTACTGGGTCATATGGTGGCAGCTATCCATGTGGTTCCCCATACGAGACTACACATTTGCCGCCTACAATGGGGGCTAAAAAATCAGTGGTCTCAATACTTACAACCCCTCTCAACCAAGATACAACTTACCACTCAAATGCGCACCGACATTCGATGGTGGAGGAACACCACCAACCTGACCTCGGGAGCACCTTTCCGGTTACCTCCCCATCAACTCACACTCACAACGGATGCATCCAGAAAGGGCTGGGGAGCCCATCTGTGCAACCTAAATCAATTAGGTCTCTGGTCTCCTCAGGAGAGCACACACCAGATCAACCTCCTGGAACTTTGAACCATTTGGAAAGCACTTCAAACCTTCTCCCCTCAAGTTCAGGACAAACATCTCATGGTATACACAGACAACCAAGTCACCATGTTCTACATAAACAAGGAAGAGGGTCAGGTTCATGGATCCTCTGTCGGGAAACACTTCGGATACTGATGTGGGCAATAGCAAACAAAATTTTGATACAAGCCACTTACCTCCCAGGTTTAGACAACGTCATGGCGGATTGCCTCAGCAGAATATTTCATCCACACGAATGGCTTTAAATTGAGAAGTAGCAACCAGAATCTTTCAAGCTGGGGCAACTCGATAACAGATCTCTTTGCCACAGAGAACAACCATCAAATGCAAACATTTTGCTCCATTTACCTGAGCAAACTTCGTCATGCTCCAGATGCCTTTCTCATCCCATGGACGGGGGGCTTGCTCTACGCTTACTCTCCCATTCCGCTAATATCAAGGATGATTAAAAAATTCATCCGAGACACAGCGGATATGATCCTCATAGCTCCAGTATGGCCAAGCAGCCATGGTATCCGTATCTCATGCGACTATCCATTCGCCCACCAATTCCACTGGAGAACCATCCACGCCTATTGACTCAGGAAGGGGGGGGGGGGTGGTTCCCTCCTTCATCCAATACATCATTCCCTCCACCTGACAGCTTGAAGGTTGAAAGGCAATTATTAAACCACCTAGGACTGCCATCTCAACTTGAAGACATTCTTATTGCATCCAGGAAACCTTCAACCAGGCGTAACTATGCAAGAAAGTGGAATTGTTACGCAGAATGGTGCAAACCACGACGACTAGACCCTTTCTCATCAACAGTCACGCAACTCCTAGGGTATCTCCATATGCTCTACCTTGCTGGTTTAGCGTTCGCTTCAGTTCATGTGCATGTTAGTGCTATTGCAGCTTTCCACCACTCTCATAATGGACTTCCCATTTCCAACCATCCTTTAATCTCCAGACTCATGCGAAGCATGCTACGTCTAAGGCCACCAGTGTCAAAGCCACCCGTACCATGGAATCTCAATATTGTCCTTGAACCGGTCTACTGACCGGTCGCCTACTGACCGGTCGCGACGCGCTCCCAGACAGCATGGCTAATTCATTCTGTTATCTATGGAAACACCGTTTACGGTAAGCAAACTTGCTTTTATCATCTATGTTTTTATTTTTTCATAAAGATGTAAATTAATGTTTGTAAAATTAGACTAGTATACCTTCCCACAGTACAGTTTTAATTTTTTGTTTTCAAATCATGGAAATCTTAACCATTTTGCAAAATTGTCTTTTATAGATCAATGCTGAAATGTATATTATATATATAGATAAACTGCTGAATGTAAACCGGTGTGACATCTCAATTGAGATCAAATGTCGGTATATAAAAATAAATAAATAATAAAAAAATAAATAATCTTTCCATAAAATGAATGGAAACTTTAACCAATCCACTTGTTTATCTAAAAATGTTCAGTGATGCTTAATTAATAGAAGCTTTAATAGTACTTTTGGAAATAGTGTAATGTTGGTGACTGAGTCATCTCCAATCATTGTCTGTCCTAACTTTTTAAAGTTTGTAAGCCAATTTTAATTCTATTTCATCTTTCTATTTAAAATAGAAAAGGAAAAACTGCTGTTGGTAAAAGAAATAATATAGTAAGGATAAAATCAGCTTACCAAAAGGATCCTGTTTTGGGAAAAAAGACTTTACAGTTATATAATGTTTCAACTGTACAAAATTTTTGAAAATTGGGACAAAAAAGTAAGAACAGTGTTAAGGTTTGTACCTCTGGTGAGGTTAGTAGGTTAATGCTTCTGAAGGCAATTTTACACAAGTTTTCTCGAAGATTTTGTAGGACAGTTTTTTAAACGGGTACTATTGTGAAGTTAAAAGCAGATAAACCTAAGCACAAGAAAACTTAGGGGCCTGTTTACTAAAGTATGTTAAATATAAACATGTATGAGTCTATTAACAGCACAGCTAATACATGATTCTCTGAAGGGTGTAAATCCTATAATGAATTTTGTGTTAAAAATGTTGATGAAGTGTGCACATTAATTTGCCTAACTAAACAAATACTTAACTATACCTTATAAGAGATTATGGACTCCCAATGGCCCATGGGTGATTTTCCCTTGCTTGGGTATGAAGCAAGCATCACCATACTTCAGGAGATATAGTAAGGCTTTATTGCTGCAACAGCATAGACACATGTACATGTGGAGGCAACACAAGTTGTCTGAGACTTATTTCTTAGCACAGAGTTTATATAGAAAAGCAGTACAATGGTGGAACATGGAGATCACATGGTTATTGGGGACTTTCCAGGTTTATGTGCCTGGTGAAGAAAGATACTTGGAGGCGCTGACCACATGACCCGAGGTCAGCCCTAGTCTCCAGTGGAATAAAACCCACAAAGGGATTCGGAGGCGAGGGGATGTTTTCCATCCTGCAGCTGCAGAAAAGGTCACTCACTTCATGCTAGGCGAGGGACACGTTGTGATGTCATAGACTCATCTATATCTTTGGCTTGCTCGGTACCATGAACCATGCTGGACTTCCCCCATCTGCTAGAGGTGAGGGTACATGGCATACCTGTTAGCACTTCTTGCTAGAAGAGAAGCGGAATGCTTATATTAGCTAACCACAAATATCCTGTCAGATATTGCACTGTACACTAGCTAAAACCACATCTTATTTAAGATGTAATGGTTAGTGCTTTACAGCAAGTTACCCTAGTTGCAGTATTTAAATTTTATGACCTTTTTTCTTGTCTATTCGATTTAATCCTTAGCAGTGTACAGCATTGTATTTTTAGGCCCGAAGGATAATACTGGATTGTGTTCCACAAGGTGTAGTTGATTTTTTGCATTAATGGTCATGTTTACTCATGCAAACACATTAATGCAGTGTTGTGTTTGAGGCATTGAGGACCCTTGGTCACAATAGAGATGACTCCGCCCACGGGAAGGAGCCCCGTGGGGAACCACTGCGATAGACTGACACAGTTAGCAGACACAGAATGGATAGAGTCTTTATTGTACTGCTGTAAATGGATGGTAAAGCAGGAAAGTAAGGCACTGATCCACGAGGTGCCAATACGCTCAACAGGCTCAGAAGTATAGTCTCACCCAGATGTTCACAATATGCAGGAGCCCACAGTGTGGGTAACGCTGTGGCTGGTGGGTGGAGTTGGAGCGCCGGTTCGTAGAGGTACTCACAGAGTGAAGGCGTCTTCCTGATGGTGGAATGGTGGGACCGAAGGTCCGTGGTGCAGGATATGAAGTAGATAGGCCCTCGTGGAGCGAGTACCCAATGGTCCAATATCCTGGAAATGAATAAGAGAAAAGACTCCCGAGGCGCGGTTGTATAGGTTAGTGAGGACCCAGAAGGGAAGTTGGAAGTGAAAGACCCCCGAGGAGCGGGTGTCTAGAGCTTCTGCTGGAGCAAGGCCCTTAGCAAAAGGAGGCGTCTAAGCTAGCAGCTTAGAGCAGGCAGAGTAGTGAAGCGAAGTCTTTGCTAACTCAAATTGGTAGTGGAAGCGGAGGCTAGTTATACCTGGAGGTACTGATGTCATGCGGTGGGGCTACCCCCGAGGTTCCCACCTTGACGTCTATTTGAGCATCAGAGATGTGCGCGCTTGCTCCCTAGGAGGCCACGGGAGTGAGCATGGTGGATGGGGGACTCCCATGCTGGTCTGGAAACACCGAGGCCCACGGCACTCGGCACCGGAGACAGCCATCTTGCCCAAAGAGAGAGAAAGATTGTTAATTGTTGTTTTCTCTTCAATGTCTTCAATTAGTTTTATGTAACATGTTGTTATAATCTGTAAACCGGAGTGAAGGCTACTCTGCTCTACCTCGGTATATAAAAAATGCTAAATAAAATAAATAAATAAATAAAGGGGAGAAAAAGAGATAAGGCAGAGCGGTCGCAGCCGTCTGCGACCGATGGACGCAACACGCAGAATGCATAACATTTAAATGATAGCATAATTTGCATATTACTTAACCAATTTAAATTTTAATGCAAAAATCAGTTAACTGAAAAAATTACACATCACAGCAACTGTACTAAATCATGTTAATGCATATAAACACAACTTTAATGCATGTTAAGTAGTAATGCTGACAATTTATGTACATTAATATGTTAATGCTCTTTAATAAATAGGCCCCTATGTTATTTGCCCATGGTAAATGGTAGAGTAAGTATTTAAACCTGACTCAATCTTCTGGATCATTAGTGGAGGGTAAGATTCAAATCCTGGCTTTACTGGTTTTTAGCATAGCGCTCTAACCACGAGGATACTCCTCTTTAGGTTTCTATGTGAGGAAAATCTATAAAAGGCTCAAAAGAAAAGAGAAAAATTGGCAAAATTCCATTGTATCAAATAAAAGGAAATAACATAGCAAAGCTCATCTTTATTGCATTCTTCTATGAAAAGAAAACAGAATTGTATTGTGGTATTACAGTACTGAAAAAAAGTTTATGAACCCCATACAGTGGTCTATATTTTAGCACAATTTATACTCAAACCATGATTATATTCTAATCTAAATTCTGATAAGAGAAAGATAATCCCATTGAATAAATAACTCAGGCAAAAAAAAGATATAATTTGATTGTTTTTTAAGCAGAAAGACTGAATAATAAGTATCCTTGTGTGAAAAAATGTGTGATCCCCTTCATTCAGTAATTGGTGGCATCTCCTTGAGCAGCAATAACTTCAACTAAATGTCTCATTTAACTGGTGATAAGTCTCTTACATCATCCTTGAGGAATTTTGGCCCATTCTTCCACAAAGAAATGTTTCAGTGCTCTGATATTTGAAGGATTTTTGCATGAGGATTAGTTTATTTACTAACTGGACTGCCTTTCAAACCAGTTTGCATACAAATAATCAAGTCAATGATATGCATACAATATAACAAACATCAATGAATCTTTAAATATTAAATCTAAAAAAATGCAAAATGTACAATATATTTACATTAAATTATTAATTTTAGAATAATTTAACTTGAATGCAAACTGTTTAAATAACCAAGTTTTTTTTGGTTTCCTGAATTTAAGATAGTTAAATTCTCTACGTGCCTCACTGGTAAGGTATTCAAAAGCAATGACCTTTGATTACTAGAGGAGATACACTATGTACCATTCAGTCTCATCTAAGTTAACGATGGCAGAATTAGAAGTTCGTGTTTAGAAGATTGTAATGACCTACCAGGCTGATAAGGTATCAATAAATTTGATAAATATAAAGGAAAATCAGTATAAAATGTTATAAATACTAAATGTAAAGTCTTAAATCTTTTCCTACTTGTAACAGTTCAACTCCCTGAGGCATGTTGTAACATGAACAAAATCCTTTGTCTCAATCATTTTTGCTGCAGTATTTTGTACCATTTCTTTTTTGAATATGTTTGTCAATATATTCAATTACAGTACAACCAGAACAAACAAGAAGAAGCATAATAAATTCACGTTTGTAACTTGAAAAAGCATTTCACACAGACTCAAAATATTTTCATTTATATTCATCCTCTTACTTAGCCCACACAAACATATTCACATCCATTTTCATGCCAGGCATAAATCAACTTGGTCAAGTTAATGAAAAAATAGATAAAATATAAAAAAGACAGAACAATCAAGTCAAGAATGAAACAAAACATCATTGAAGTCCACAGAATGGCAACCAGATCTGGAAGGTAACACCTTAGGGATAACATACGTCTAGGATTAGAATTTCTTTCTTCCTAATCAATTCTAATGTAAGTTTGCTGCATTAGATCAGTCCATAACCAAAAAACATGCAGTTTGTCTTTATTCCAAAACCAAAGAATAATCTTTTTAGCCAATGAAAGCAAAATAGCTAAAAATCTTTCTCACAGGACAAGCAGGATGGTTGTCCTCACAAATGGGTGACATCGAGGATGGAGCCCACCACGGAAAACTTCTGTCAAAGTTTAAACAGAACTTTGACTGGCCCCTACTGGGCATGCCCAGCAAGGCACTGACCCTGCAGCCAGCAGGGGTCTCCCTTCAGTCTTCTTTTTTCCGCGCAGCAGTTGCCACGTGGTGAAAGGAGCTCTCTAACCACGTTCCTGACAGGAATTTGGAAATTAATTTCCTAAGACAATTTGCCCCTCAGGGGTCTCCCTTCGACAAATTTTTTAGTCATCTTATGGAACCCGGTAAGTTTTTTGCCTTCTTCCATCGACTGCCGTCGATTTTGGCCCTTGAGGCCTGTGGGCACTTACCGATCCCCAGCCTAAATTTTGGCTTCCAGCCATGGCAACGGGGTTCCGTCGTTGTCCGGATTGTACCCGGACTATGTCCATCACAGACCCCCACAGGGTTTGTGTAATGTGTTTGGGTAGTGGGCATGATGTCCTGACTTGCACCAAATGTGCCTTAATGACACCCAAGGGTCGCAAAGCCAGGATGGAGAAGATGGGGCTCCTCTTCCATGCACCAACCCCAACGCCATCGATAGCATCGACGTCATCGGAACCGGCACCGTCGAAGTTGTACCATCATCGTCAACCCTCCGGTGACCGTCCGCCATTGATCGCTTCTCGGCCGTCGACTCCCGTCCCTTCCCCGGATGGGCGAGGGGATCGGAAAGAAAAGCACCGCCATCGACGGCATAAGTCTCGGCCTGTCGAGGATCCACAGCCATCGACCTCTGCTCAAGCCGAGCCACCGACAAAGAAGCCGCGAACAGACCGGACGCCCTCCACGTCTCGTTCGCCGGCATCGAGGAAACCCTCACCCTCTCGGGGTGTGGGGGCCGTGATCCCACCGGTTACGGTGGTCCCTCCGGCCCTGCCTCAGCCTCCCTCTCCCGTCGAGCCGGGTATAGTTACCCCTGGTCTCCGGGCAGAACTGGACCGGCTGGTCCAGGAGGCCATCGAGAAAGCGATGAAGAAATTACAACCTCCATCGGCACCTTCTCCGGCACCGGTTCCAGTGCCGCCCCCCGGCACCGACGCCGGCACCGGCTTTGCCACCGAGGAGGGAACCGACCACCGAGCCGTTGATTCAAGCACTAGCACCGCTACTGAGCCGCATGGAGGCACTCATGACGGCCCTTCCATCGGTGATTCCAGTGCCATCGACAACACCACCGTCTCCGACTGGTTTCTCATCGGCAGGAGAAACACCGTTTCGAATTCCCCCTTCCGGGGTAGTTCCATCGGTACCTTCGGGTATATCTCCACCGATTTATCCTTCGGCTCCATCGATTCCGCGCCAGGCACCGATTCCATCGGCAGCACCGAAGCCATCGATGCCATTTCTGGTTCCACCTACCGCACCGATTCCACCTCTGTTTCCATCGATGCCTTTAGAGCCTCAGCCAGGTCCATCAGGGCTACAAGCCACACATGATCCCTACGATACCTGGGGTGATGATGATGATACCTCTTCTGACACAGATCTGCCTTCGCCACCATCTCCTACAGAGAGTAGAAAAAGATCTCCTCCTGAGGATCTATCTTTCATTAATTTTGTGAAAGAAATGTCAGAAGTTGTACCTTTTCAACTACAATCTGAAGCTGATGACAGATACCAGATGATGGAACTACTTCAATTTCTGGATGCTCCAAAAATCATCGCTTCCATCCCTATACACCAGGTGTTTTTGGATCTGCTCAAGAAAAACTGGGAATCTCCCTCATCGGTGTCACCAGTTAACAAGAAAGCTGACTCCACATACCTTGTCCAGTCAGCACCAGGTTTCCAAAAACCTCAACTGGATCATCGCTCTGTTGTGGTTGAGTCCGCGCAGAAGAAGGCCAAGCGTCTTAAGCCGCACTCTTCTACCCCACCTACCAGGGACAACAAGTTCCTGGATAGTGTAGGACGGAAAGTGTATCATGGAGCTACGTTGATTTCACGCATAGCTTCATATCAACTTTACATGACTCAATACAACAGAGCCATCTTTAAGCAGATGCAAGACTATGCTGACACGTTGCCGGACCAATACCAACCACAGCTTCAAGCCCTTCTTCACAAGGGATTTGAGGCAGGGAAGCACGAGATTAGGACTGCCTATGACATATTCGATGCTTCCACGAAGGTTTCAGCCACAGCCATCTCAGCCAGACGTTGGGCTTGGTTAAAGTCATCCAACCTTCGCCCAGAAGTCCAAGATCGTCTTGCTGATTTGCCCTGCTTAGGCGACAATTTGTTTGGAGAGCAAATTCAACAGATTGTGGCGGAGTTAAAAGACCACCATGAGACATTGAAACAACTCTCATCTGTCCCACCTGAGGTGACCTCCAAGCAACCGCAAAAGAAGGACTCTAAGAAGTTGTTCTTTCGACCACGTCGCTACTACCCTCCGTCAACTAGGGCTCGTCCTGCACGGTCCTCTAACAGGCCTCAGCCTCGTCAGCCGAGAAAGCAAAGACCTACTGTAGCCCCACCTCCTGGGCCTGCGGCGGGCCTTTGACTTCCCTGTATTGAGCACATGCCATCTCCCTCTTCCACACATCCCTGTGGGGGGTCGACTGTTCCACTTCTTACACCGTTGGAAACAGATCTCCTCAGATCAGTGGGTGCTAGCAATTATCGCACAGGGTTACCACCTCAACTTCATAACACTTCCGCCAGACTCCCCGCCCCTTCAGGCATGGAGTCTAACCAGCCATTTCACTCAATTACATCAAGAAGTATCCCTTCTTCTACAATCAAATGCTATAGAACCCGTCCCTCCTTGTCAACAAGGGAAAGGATTCTATTCCAGATACTTCCTAATACCAAAGAAATCAGGGGGGCTACGTCCAATTCTGGACCTTCGGGCCCTCAACAAGTATCTGCAAAAAGAAAAGTTCAAGATGGTAACCCTGGGCGCCTTGCTCCCTCTGTTGCAAAAGGGGGATTGGCTGTGCTCTCTCGACCTCAAGGACGCTTATACCCACATTGCGATCACACAATCCCATCGCAAATATCTGCGGTTTCTTGTAGGCCACGACCATTATCAATACCGCGTCCTACCTTTCGGTCTGGCTTCTGCCCCACGAGTCTTTACCAAATGTCTCGTGGTGGTAGCAGCATTCCTAAGGAAGGAAGGTGTCCACGTCTACCCCTACCTGGACGATTGGCTAATCAGGGCCTCCACCCAACACATAGCTCAATCCTCCCTAAAATTGACAATTCAAACACTCCTTTCCTTAGGGTTTCTTGTCAATTACGAGAAATCTTGCTTAGTCCCGTCTCAAACCTTATCCTTCATTGGAGCAGACTTGGACACCTTACAGGCAAAGGCTTACCTTCCTCTTCAGAGGGTCCACACCCTAATATCCCTGGCTCGCCAGCTCCAGTCTCAAAACACTGCCACGGCTCGCCAGTTCCTCATTCTCCTAGGACACATGGCATCCTCGGTTCAAGTCACTCCCATGACCCGACTAGCCATGAGAGTAACACAATGGACTCTACGACACCAATGGATTCAAGCTTTTCAGCCTCTGTCCTCCATAGTCACAGTCACACAGGCCCTGCGCCTATCCTTAACCTGGTGGACAACTCAGGTCAACCTCCTTCAGGGCTTACCTTTTCTTCCACCGGATCCGCAGGTAATCCTAACCACCGACGCTTCTCACATCGGTTGGGGAGCCCATGTGGACGAATTACAAACCCAAGGGTTATGGTCCAAAGAGGAAGCCGAACACCAGATAAATTTCCTGGAACTTCGCGCAATCCGCTATGCGCTCCGAACTTTCAAAGATCATCTATTCCATCAGATAATCTTAATCCAGACGGACAACCAAGTGGCCATGTGGTACATAAACAAGCAGGGAGGCACAGGCTCCTTCCTTCTGTGTCAGGAAGCTGCGCAGATTTGGGCGGAAGCCCTCTCCCACTCTATGTACCTCAGGGCCACTTACCTGCCGGGAGTAGACAATGTATTGGCAGACCAGCTGAGCCGTGTCTTCAAGCCACACGAGTGGTCTCTCGATCCTCTGGTAGTGACCTCTCTGTTTCACAAGTGGGGTTTTTCCCCGCATAGACCTCTTTGCGTCCCCTCAGAACCACAAAGTGGACGATTACTGCTCTCTCATTCGGAGCCAACACTTTCAGCCGAGAGATGCCTTCTCCCTCAAGTGGACGACAGGTCTGCTTTATGCATTCCCTCCACTTCCTCTTCTGTCAAGGACTCTCGTGAAGCTACGCCAGGACGGAGGAACCATGATCCTGATAGCACCCCACTGGCCACGCCAAGTGTGGTTTCCCATACTCCAGGATCTCTCCATCCGCAGGCACATCCCTCTGGGAACGGATCCGCATCTGCTCACTCAAAACGACGGATGCCTCCTCCATCCCAACCTCCAAGCCTTGTCCTTGACGGCATGGATGTTGAAAGGTTAGTCCTTCAGCCTTTTAACCTTTCGGATTCGGTTTCTCGTGTCCTGATAGCTTCACGAAAGCCCTCTACCAGAAGATCCTATTCCTATAAATGGAAAAGGAACACATCATGGTGCACTTCTCAGTCCCTTGATCCCCTTTCCTGTCCAATCTCTAAGTTCTTGGACTATTTATGGCACCTATCAGAATCCGGTCTAAAGACCTCTTCCATTAGGATGCATGTCAGTGCGGTAGCCGCCTTCCATAAAGGTGTACAGGGTGTCCCGATTTCAGTACAACCCCTTGTAACACGTTTTCTTAAAGGCTTGCTCCATCTGAAGCCACCCTTACGTCCTCCGGCCCCATCTTGGGACCTTAACCTGGTTCTTGGTCGTCTAATGAAACCTCCTTTCGAACCTCTGCACTCCTGTGAATTAAAGTATCTCACATGGAAAGTGTTATTCCTTTTGGCTATCACTTCAGCTCGCAGGGTTAGTGAATTGCAGGCCCTAGTTACCTATCCGCCTTACACTAAGCTCCTGCAGGACCGGGCGGTACTCCGCACTCACCCTAAATTTTTACCTAAGGTAGTTTCTGAGTTTCATATTAATCAATCCATCATACTACCTATCTTTTTTCCCAGGCCCCACTCCAACTCCGGGGAACAGACTCTGCATACCCTAGACTGCAAACGAGCTCTAGCTTTTTATCTAGACCGTACAGTTGCTCACAGGAAGAGCACTCAATTATTTGTCTCTTTCCATCCTAACAAGTTAGGACATTCTGTGGGTAAGCAGGCTCTTTCCTCCTGGTTGGCGGACTGCATTTCTTTTTGCTATCAGCAAGCTGGCATTCCTTTTCAAGACCGTGTGAAAGCACACTCTGTGAGGGCCATGGCGACGTCAGTGGCACACCTTCGATCGGTGCCGCTTCCTGACATCTGCAAAGCTGCAACCTGGAGTTCTCTCCATACCTTTGCAGCCCACTATTGTTTGGACAAAGCTGGAAGACAGGACTCCATCTTCGGCCAATCTGTCTTGCGTAACCTTTTTCCAACGTGATGTACCAACACCCTTCCACCTTCCCGGTAGGGTGCGGATGCCCTTTACAAAATTCCACCCCAGTTGTTGTGCCTGTTGCACGTCATTGGGTGCATTTGGTGCAAGTCAGGACATCCTCAGCTCGGTACTCACCCATTTGTGAGGACAACCATCCTGCTTGTCCTGTGAGAAAGCAAATGTTGCTTACCTGATGTAACAGGTGTTCTCACAGGACAGCAGGATGTTAGTCCTCACGAAACCCGCCCGCCACCCCCGCGGTGTTGGGTTTGTTTTGTTTTTACTTTTTAGGCACTGCCTGTAGCTTTGAAAATCAGACTGAAGGGAGACCCCTGCTGGCTGCAGGGTCAGTGCCTTGCTGGGCATGCCCAGTAGGGGCCAGTCAAAGTTCTGTTTAAACTTTGACAGAAGTTTTCCGTGGTGGGCTCCATCCTCGATGTCACCCATTTGTGAGGACTAACATCCTGCTGTCCTGTGAGAACACCTGTTACATCAGGTAAGCAACATTTGCTTTTTCCTCCCTCTCAGTAAACATAGGCACCTATCAAAAAAATGCAGAAATATTATTTTACCAGCAAATCAATTATACAATCCAAAACTTTCTCCAAATAGATACATACTTGTCTCCAAAAAACTGCAGCTTGAGATATTTTATAAACATATTGAACAATTTTTAATCTTTTTAACATGGTTAGAGGTAAACTGCAGTAAACTACTACAGTAGCCAAGTCTTGTTAAAATCAAAGAATGTTCCTGGAAGAGACGTCCATGAACTGTATTAGTCAAGTTGACTTAAGAAATAGCCACTGCTTGTTACTGGCATTAGTAGCATGGGATCTATTTAATGTTTGGGTACTTGCCAGGTACTTGTAACCTGGATTGGCTACTGTTGGAAACAGGATGCTGGGCTTGATGGACCCTCAGTCTGACCCAGTACAGCAACTTCTTATGCTCTTATGTAAATGATATTAAAATGGGGATGAAAAATGCCATTTAAATAATGCAGGATATCACTGCACAGGAGGCAGCCTCTTTCAGTGAAAAGAAGGCTGTGGAACAAGGGGTCATGGGATGAAGGTGGAAGACTCAGGAGTAACATAAGGAAATATTTATTTTCAGAGAGAGTGGTGGATGCAATGAACAGCCCCACTGCCTCTCAGAAGAAGTGGTGGAGTTGAGAATAGTATCTGAATTCAAGAAAGCATAGGACAATAATAAGGGATCTATGAGAGAGTAGTAGAGATTGTAGAGCTGAGTAGTTGTTGTGGATAGGCAAACTAGGTAAGCCATCTAGTCTTTTTCTTCCATCATGTTTTAATGATTCTATGTTTATTAGCTATTCATAGTTGAAACTTGATATGAATACGATGCATTGCAAGTAATTGCTTGAATTATGGCACAGGGTTTTAATTTTCCAGAATTTGATTTGGACATCCCAAATGCAGTATCTTCTAGAAGCAGGGAGATCCTGGATTATGTGCAAGGAGAACTGTTCTGTCAACTGGTAACGGTATCTGCATGGGAGGGGGCGATACTGGACCTGATGCTTACCAGCGGGGACAGTATTTCAGATGCTGTAGTGGATTATCATCTAGGACGCAAGAAATGAAGGTTCCTTCTAAGGCGAGGATCCTAGACTTCAGGAAAACTAACTTTCTCAAAATGGGGTAGTACCTCAAGGAGTCATTTGCTAAATGGAAAAATCTAGGGGAAGTAGAAGGGCAGTGGGCAAAACTAAAAGGAAATATAAGGGCAACTAATCTTTTTGTTAGGAATGTAAATAAAGGGAAGAGGAAAAAGAGACCTTTAGGGTTTTCTAAAGAAATAGCTGAAAAGGTAAGGGAGAAAAAGTTAGCATTCATAAACTACAAGAGATTGCAGAAAGAGGAAGACAGACAATATCTGTAAAAATTAAGAGAAGCTGGGAAAGTAGGACTGCAAAAATTCAAATAGAAGAAAAAGCAAATATGGTAAAATGGGGGGGGGGACAGACATTTTTATTAAGATATATTAGTGATAGAAAGAAGTATAGAAGTGGCATTGTGAGACTCAAAAGTGAAGGGGAGAAATATATAGAGGCTGAAGAGGAAAAAGCACAATTGCTTAACAAGTATTTCTGATTGGTGTTCACTTTGGAAGGGCCCAGAGCAGGACCACATAAAACAAACTCAAATAAGATTGGAAGTGAGGTAAACCACAATCGATTTTCAGAACAGTGTGTTCATGAGGCGCTAACTAAACTTAAAGTAGATAAGGCGATGGGGCTGGATGGGATACATACAAGAGTTCTAAGGGAACTTAGAGATGTCCTGGCAGCTCCGCTGGTTGACCTTTTCAATGCTTCTTTAGAGTCCGGAGGACTGAAACAGGGCAGATGTGGTTCCTATTCATAAAGGTGGAAGTAAGGAGGAGACTGTGAACTACAAGCCAGTTAGTCTGATCTCTGTGCTGAGCAAACTAATGGAATCCCTGCTAAAATAGAGGATAGTGCGATTTTTGGAATCCAGTAAATTGCAAGATCTGAAGCAGCATGGTTTTACCAGAGGTAAATCTTGTCAGACAAATCTGATCAATTTCTTTGGTTGACCAGAGAGTTGGATCAAGGGAGAGCACTAGATGTAGTGTGCTTGAATTTTAGCAAGGCCTTTGACACTGTTCCACACAGAAGACTTATAAATAAATTGTGTTCCTTGGTAAGGATCCTAGAGTGACTGAGTGGGAAGTGACAAAGGGTAGAGAGATAAATGGAGTTTTCTCTGAGGAGGTTGTTATTGTTAGCAGTGTGACTCAGGGATGGGATTGGTCCTTGGACCTGTTCTGTTTGACATTTTTTGTAAGCGTCATTATGGAAGGGTTGTCAGGAAAGGTTTGTCTTTTTGCCGATAACACTAAAATCTGTAACGGGGTGGATAGCCAGGAAGGAGTGGAAAACATGAGGAGGGATCTAGCAAAGCTCAAGAAATGGTTGAAGGTCTGGCAGCTAAGTTTTTATGCTAAAAAATGCATTTAGGCTGCAAAAACCCAAAGGAAAGGTAACGTATTGGAGGTGAAATTCTTCTAAGCACAAAGGAAGAGCGGAATGTAGGGATAATTGAATCTGATAATCTTAAGGTGGCCAAACAGGTGGATAAATTGACAGTAAAAGCCAGAAAGATGCTTGGCCGCATAGGGAGAAGAATGGTCAGCAGAAAAAGGGAGGGGATATTGCCTCTGTATAGGTCCCTGGTGAGACCTTACTTGGAATACTGTGTACAGTTCTGGAGACCCACCTTCAAAAGGATATAAACAGGATGGAGTCAGTCCAGAGGGTGGCTACTAAAATGGTTAGTGGTCTTCATTCTAAAGCATATGGGGATAGACTTAAAGATCTAAACATGTGTGCCCTAGATGAAAGGCCAGATAGGGGAGATATGATAAAGGCAGTCAAATAGCTAAAAGGTTTCTATGCACAGGAGGTGAGCCTTTTTCAATGGAAAGGAGGCTCTAGAATGAGCAGTCATATGATGAGGTTGAAAAGGGTGTAGACTCAAGAGTAATCTTAGGAAATATTTCTTTACAGAGAGAGTGATGGGTGTGTGGATCAACCTCCCAGTAGAAGTAGTGGAGACAAAAACAGTATCTGAATTCAAGAAAGCATGGGATAAATACAGGAGATTTTTGAAGGGAGTGATGAGAATTATAATACTAAATTAATGGGGAGGATGGACAGACTGGATGGGCGATAGTCTTTTTCGGCCGTCATGTTTTTATATTTCTATTTTATGCCACTAAGTAAAATTTTTCTCCAGCTTAAGTTAAGATAAAAAGGTGGTTTACAACCGTCTCTAAAATTATATGCATGACTATGTATTTTAAAAGGTTGCAAGACATTTACAGAAGTACCTCTCCATGAGTTCAAGTTGCCACAGCAATCCACTGCACAAAGGGGAGAAAACGAGCAATGAATTTCAAGCACATCATCTGAATAGGAGGGCCGCAGGAAATTACCAAGTCTTAGAGGTAGGTCTCTAGGTTAGTATTTATTTATTTATTTATGTTTGTTAGTTTAGCTGAAACAAGCGGGGTTGGTTCACTATTTTCTGTACTTTTACTGCTCTTTATATATGCTTCATAACAGAGTGAAGAGTCTTCGAACTCCTGAAGTAAGGAGTCAAGGCAGGATATCTCCCCTCTCATTCCCCCAAGCATGGGAAGGCTGCCCCTGGAGATACTGGGCTCTGGATTTGTCTCAAATTGGGATTTAACCATGGTGCAAAATCTCTCTGCACTGGAGGAAATGTGGAGAAAGCTACCTGAGCTGCAAGGGGGACCCCTTTTGGGGCTCGCCCTTTCAGAGGTAGAAAGGTCAGCACAGGGCCCTGTGGAGCCAACCCCTTCCTTGATGCTGAGATGGGATGTAGTTTCTTCAGCGCAAGTGCCAACTTCATTTCCCGTGTCTGTGTTGATTGCTCTGCCCCCATTGATAATATTACTTCGGCATCTGCTTTAAAATTCCTCGTTGCTTTAGGTGTCGCTTTACAGAGAAGTTCGTGCAAGAAGGAGCGCAACAAAGGAGCTGCTCCTTTGTGTGCTTCGTGTGCATCTTTGGTGCCTTTGCCATCTTGTGGCCATTGAGATGATACTGTTTTTGATTGGTTTTGTTTGATTTTCTGTGAATGAAAATGTTAGCTGTGAGGCAGGATGGGTGAGTTTACTAATGTAGTCTTTGGCTTTGGCCATTATGCTAGCATCCCTTCTGGAAACATAATAATCCAGAACAGACCTCTACCGTTTTTGTTAAACTGAAAAAAAGGTGAATCTGCTGTTTCTCTTACTTTAATTCCACTGACTATGTATTTTTTAATTATTGTACAAGCCATTTGGAAGAAGATACCAGTCCTCACTGATATTTTTATAGTAGAAAATCCACATATATTCTACATCACAGAATCTTGGTTGTGTGAGACTGATGATATTCTTTTAAATTAATTAAATGTTACAGGATATCAGATTTTTTTCACAGCCTAGACCTATGGGCAGACGGGGCAATTGTTAATTTTGGCAAAAATGTCTCTTAACATGTTTTTAAATAAGATTGATTCTATTTCAAACGTTAAGGCTTTAGAGATTTCCAGTTCTGAGTGGGGAGTTTGTTTAATTTATTCTCCTCCTACCTTTTGAATATATATCTTTCCACCCTTACTGATGTGTGATGTATTTTAATGCAGATATGAAGAATTTGTAGTGCTAAGTGATTTTAACTTACATGTTGTTGTTGTTCTTCCCCTATCTTATAGTTGTGGCTTAATACAGTGAAATCTTTGGCTCAGTTTGCTGCAGCAGTCAAAAAAGCAAACAATGTTAGGAATTACTAGGAAGGGAATGGCTAATAAAATGGAAAATGTCATAACACCTCTATATTGCTCCATGGTGAGACTGCATCTTGAATTTTGTGAACAAGTCTGGTTGCCACATCTAAAAAAAAAAAGATATAGTTGCGATGGAGGAAGGTACAGAGAAGGGCGACCAAAATGATAAAGGGGATGGAACAGCTCCCCTATGAGGAAAGGCTAAAGAGGTTAGGGCTGTTCAGCTTGGAGAAGAGACTTCTGAGGGGAGAAATAATAGTGTTACGTTCCGCGGCTGCAGACGTTTGCGACCGCTGCTGCTCACCTCTCTTTTTACTGCTTTGACTCTGGGCGAACTCGCGGCCTCTGCCAGCTACCACCGGCCTTCCGGCCTCCGTTCCCTGGCCTACCTGAGCAACATGGACGCTGCCAACCGCCATCTTACCCTCAGGGTCCCCTAAGTGCACACGCGTGCTCCCCGACCTGCTTTAACCACGTCATGGCGGTAACCTCGGGGGCATCCCCATCAGATGACGTCACTCAACTTCGATATTTAAGCTCGCCAGCCCAGACAGCCAGCTACTTGGCAACAAGTTCACTTGCTGTATCTACCTACTCTCACTTCAGCATTGTTCCAGTTCCTGCTTCCGTGGTGTGAGATTATCGGGTACCCGCTCCTCGGGGGCCCTTCCTCGTCTCTTGGCTATCCACTCCTCGGAGGGCCTTTCACCCAGACTCCTGCCTGCCTCGTTTCCCGAGGTTTTCTACGGAACTACTACTTGTCTTCGGTCGCTATGAGTACCACGCTGTGGAACCCTGTTGTGATATCTACGTGGGAATCCTCTCCGGTGTACCCCGCTCTGCGGGCCACTACCGTGATTTCCCACCGAGGAACCCTCTTGAGTACTGTCTCTATGGACCTAGTGTAAATTCAGTGACTGTAACTATCTCCCGGCACCCCTGCTCCTCGGGTAGTGCCGCAGCTATTGCCTGACTCCAGTCATCCGAGCTGAGTCTGACGTCAGCTTCTGCGCTGTTGCTCCGTGGCCCGCCTCCTGGGGTCACCCTCTCTTTCTCCACCTCTACCTCTGCTGTATATCATCCCGTAGCCGAGACTCCACCTCCCGACGGTGAGGCTCAGCGGGGCTCCTCCCCTGGGTGGTACCACCTCTCACCTCGGCCAAAGGGCCCACATACTTACAAATCCTAACAAATAGAGGTCTTTAAAATCATGAGAGGTCTAGAATGGCTACATGTGAATCAGTTTTTTACTCTTTCGGATAATAGAAGGACTAAAGGGAAATCCATGAATTTAGCAAGTAGCACATTTAAAACTAATCAGAGAAAATGTTTTCATTCAATGCACAATTAAACTCTGGAATTTGTTGCCAGGGGATGTGGGTAGTGCAGTTAGTGTAGCTGGGTTTAAAAAAGGTTTGGATAAGTTCTTGGAAGAGAAGTCCATTGACTGCTATTAATCAAGTTGACTTAGAGAATAGCCACTGCTATTCCTGGCATCAGTAGCTGGGATCTACTTAGTGTTTGGGTACTTTCTAGGTACTTGTAGCCTGGATTGGCCTCTGTTGGAAACAGGATGCTGGGCTTGATGGACTCTTGGTCTGATCCAGTATAGCAATTTCTTATCATCTTAAGTTCTTATTGAATGCTGGTCCCAGGTTAGACAACAGGCAACTCATAAGAATGATCATACTCTGGCTCTTTTATTTCTGAAAGCAATCACTTCTCTTTATAAAACAAGTTTTATTTGCACTGACGTTCCTTGGACTGATCACTTTTTAATTGAATTTAAGACCTTTTTACCATCTTTTACCCCATCTGATAAAATCCTTCCAGTTAGGGCTGATAGGCGAAATCATCTTGAGATCGAATCACTATGTGGTGCGTGGATCCTGAAGCAAACTAAGTCCGCTATTTTGAGTTCTGATAATACTGTTGCTGTTTGGAAGCAGTAATTGCAGACTGCTTTATTTATTTATTTATTTATTTATTTAAGTTTTTTATATACCAACATTCAAGACGGTGGTCCCATCATGCTGGTTCACAAGAAACAGGGGTGAAACTTTACCATTTAACAAAAGTGCAGAAAAGCAGTTACATAAAACAAGGGAAAACAATAACTTGGAATGAGAAGGGAAATGAAGATTAGATAGTAAAATATAAGTATAAATATAAGTATAAATAACATCTTTAGATCTTATTTCCCTGATCATGCAGGTGATTATTAAAACTTTGTCACAGAGCACCTTGGTTTAATAATAATTTACATGTGGCAAAGTGAAGAGCGTCCATGGCATAAGTCAAAGCTTACTGGTGATCATCAGACCTATTCAGACATTTTGAAAGGCTTTAGATTGAAGGCTGATGATTCTAAGAAACTTTTTTTAACTTGTATATAGACCACTCCAAATCAGCACTGTTAATTATTTCATATTGTTAAGTCTCTTATGTTGCCTCTTGATGATGAGATTAATGTGAAGCTTTGTCTTAGTCCTAATATTGCTGGTTACTTTTTTTTTTTAAGATTTGAAGGCATAGTTTCCCCTACATTCAGTGATGGGCTGTGGCACAGGAATTGATGCCGCTAGGTTGTAGGACCATTTTAGATTGGTTTCCTCTGATGACATTGTCCATGTTATTGGGAAACTTAATAATACCTTTTGCCTTTTGAGCAAAAGTTTAAATGTTTAATTGAAAATTTTGAGGGAGGACCTGGTTATTAACTTCTCAAGAGTCATGCTGACCATTACAAGATTTGTCTTGTTCTGGTTTTCCCAGTTGATGAATGATAACCCCTCCCATCCCCCCAAATCTCTTTTGTAAAAAATCTTTTTGTTGAAATTTGTTTGCATTGTTAGAATTGAAAAGGAACATTATTTCACAATAATTAATATTTTGTAATTGCTACATATTCCAGGTCTTTAATTCAGTATAACAATTTAAAGGAATGCACAGATAAATAAGGATGTCAATAATAGGGTTAATATTTAGATATGAAAAAATGTAAAGATGCCATATATGTATATTTTAGAATGGATACTGAAGAAAGACAGTCATTAAAACTTTAATGTAGGCACTCTTAAATGTTATAGAAGGCTGTATTTGCATGATTTCTTATTTGTTGATTACTATATTTCCATCCTTTTTGTTTTGTTTTAAGAAACTTCAAGAAGAAAATGCAAAATTAAACTATGAACTGGAAGACTTAAGGTAATAGAATACATTTCAGGTTTTAAGTATAATGTTTCCACTTTTTGCATTGCATATTTCTAGTTTCCACAGAGATTCCAGGAAAGTGGAATCTAGGTAAGTTATGGTAATTTTTTTATTGGACCAGTCCAGGAATAATCACAAGATATTGTAGATCAGCTCTTCACAGTATATAGATTTCCTCTTGATATGCGGCTGCAAGGTAGAAGGAATTCTCTGTTGATAAGCAGGGTTGAATTAGCAATGACAGTGAATGTACAGGAGTTCTTGCACAGGTGTTGGCTCATGATCCCCACAGTCTTTTTTTCATCTACGCTCCTCCACAGATGTGTACCCTTTCTCTCTCATCTACATTTTTTGTATTTTTATTTTTCTCAAACTTGCTTTGCACTGCCTCGGCATTCTCTCAATAGCACTTTTCAGTGCTACCCAAAAACAAGTTGTTATCTCCTCATGGCCGCCCCAAGAAGACTGCACCTAACAGCTTCAAAAACTGCATGTGTTGCTGATAGATGTCATAACTGACAGCCATGACATCTGCTGTTGGTGTCTGGGCCAGAGCACAATGCAGCTACTTGTTATGATTATGGCCAGATGACCTTGATCTGGAAGATGGAGTTACTTCACAAGTCTATAAAAAGCCAGAGTCATTTCTTCTGTCAATGTAGGGTATCCTCCAGCTCCCTCCATGCCAAGATGAAAAAGAAGCTCCTTGAGTAAAGCTGTCACTGTTGTGGTGCAGATCTCTGGATCTACTGGCCCAGCGGGTTTGAACAAAATGCAGAAGCGCTGCATTTTGTTCAACCCCGCTAGGGTGGCAACTAAGAACACCTGAAAAGTGGTATTCTTAGTTGCCATGAAATTGGCTAGAAGAGTCAGTGAGCTTCAGGCACCATATATGCAGTTTTTCCACAACAGAATGGTGCTCCGCATTCACCCCAAGTTGCTGCCAAAAGTGGCTTTGGATTTTCTTCTGAATCAAACCATTGAGTTGCCCATGTTCTTCCCCAGACTCGTGCTTATGAAGGGGGGAAGGCCATCCATTCACTGGACTGCAAAAGGTCCTTATCTTATTATCTAAAGAAGACTCAGCCTCATCATTGGGCTTCTGAACTCTTCATCTCTTACGATCTTAACATTGGGAATAGCAGTTGCCAAGCATAATATGTTGTCCATCTGGCTAGCAGTCTGTATAGAACATTGCTGTGTTCTCTCTTTCCTCCTCTATTGCACATTGCTATGCTTTAGCTAGTATCCAGATAATAGACTCTGTCAAGGCTCAGCAAGTGAGAGCCATGGCTATCTCAATGGCTTATCTGTGAGCTGTGCCGACTGAAGACATTTGCAAAGTTGGAGCTTGGTCATCATGTCACACCTTTACATAGAATAAATGATGGCAGATAAAAACCAAAAGGCCCATCAGCTCTGCCCAGTACTAAGTTTATATACATTTACCCAAAGTAGATCAAATTCCCACATGAAACCCAACCATCAATCCCATCGTGTCCCGTTTAGAGTTGTATCTGCCGCCCCTTCAAGGTTTCTCCAAGCCACCCAGAAAGCATAATGCAGCATATCATTGCTGCCCTAGGCTGCAATAGTCACTCAGTGATGTCTGCATTGTTCCCTTATTATTTTCTGGCCACCAGGGATCATCTGCGTTTATCTCAAGCTTTGTCTGCATTGTTCTTGTCATCACTAACTCTTCTGGGAGGGTATTCCAAGCATCCACCAATCTCTCTATGAAAAAATACCTCCTGATATTGTTCCTGAATCTACCCCCTTGGTGTTTTATATTGTGATCCCTAGTTCTAGAGCTTCCTTTCTATTGAAAAAAAACTTGGCTTCCTATGTATTAATACCTTTCAGGCTGATACAGAAAAACGCACGGGAGAGCGGGCGAGCGCCCGCCCTCCCGGCGCGCGCACAGGCCACTCTCCTGGGCACGCGATTCAGGAGGGTGGCCTATGCAAATTAGGGCCCGCGGTAAAAGGAGCGGCGGCTGTCAGCGGGTTTGACAACCGACGCTCAATTTTTCCGGCGTTCTCAAACTCGCTGACAGCCACGGGTTCGGAAAACGGACACCGGCATAATTGAGCGTCCGTCTTCCGACCCGCAGGCCGATTTTTTATTTATTTATTTATTTATTTATTTATTTTTACTTTTTTTTTTTTTTTACTTTTGGGGCCTCCGACTTAATGTCGCTATGATATTAAGTCAGAGGGTGTACAGAAAAGCAGTTTTTTTCTGCTTTTCTGTACACTTCCCCGGCACCAGCAGAAATTAACGCCAGCCTTTGGGCAGGCGTTAATTTCTGAAAGTAAAATGTGCGGCTTGGCTGCACATTTTACTTTCTGTATCGTGCGGGAATAACTAATAGGACCATCAACATACATTTGCATGTTGCGGGCGCTATTAGTTTCGGGGGGGTTGGACGCACGTTTTCGACGCGCTATTACCCCTTACTGTATAAGTAAGGGGTAAAGCTAGCGCGTCAAAAACGCGTCCAAACCTGGGCTAACAGTGCGCTCCACCGAAGCGCACTGTACTGTATCGGCTTGTTTGTTATTTAAATGTCTGCATCATATTCAACTCTCTCACCTCTCTTCTAGGATTATACATATTAAGCTCCTTCAACCTCCTCTCATGGGGCTTCCTGTACAAACACTGCACCGTTTTGATTGCCATTCTCTGGACTATCTCCAGGCTTTCTATATCTTTTCTGAGATATGGCCTCCAGAAGTGAACATAATGCTCCAGGTGACGCCTCACCATTGACCTATAAATAGGCATAATTACCTTTTTTTTTTTTTTCTACTGCTTATGCCTCTCCCTATTCATGAAAGCATTCACCTCATGCTTGCTACCTTGAAATCATCCAACCCTATCACACCAAGGTCTCACTCGTGGTCTGTGCACATAATCTCCTCACCCCCACCACATACCATTCCCATTGATTTCTACATCCCATGTGCTTGACACTGCACTTTTTAGCATTGAATTTTAACTGCCAAGTATTAATCTACTCATCACACTTTCTTAGATCACTTTTCATTCTGTCTAATCCTTCAGAGGTATCCACTCTGTTGCAGATATTTAGTGTCATCCCCAAAATGGAAAATGTTTCCCCCGACTCCTCCGCTATATTGTTAACAAAGATATTGAACAGAACTGATCCCTGAGGTACTCCACATCACCCTTATCTCTTCAGATTGAATTCAATTTACCATTACTCTTAGTACTGTATTAGTTTTTGATCCAGGCTACTACTTTGGGACCTATTCCCAGGCTCTTCAGTTTAATAATGAGCCTCCTATGCAGGACAATATCAAGAGCCTTGCTGAATTCCACTACTGTCTGGACAATCCTTCAAGTGATTTTAGGAAAGTGAATTTGCACAGCCTATTCACCCAGTCCACTTGCTGGGGTGGGGTCTGGGTAGTTTTTCAGTAAGTATTTCACTGCATCCCTCAACTTGGGACTCTGCATGTGTCATGGCTAATTCAGCTCTGCTTGTTGATAGAGAAAGGAAGTTTGCTTACCATAAATGGGGGTGACTATAGACAGCAGGATGAATTAACTATTCTTAATATCCGACTGACTCCCTGGAGAGCAGACTATCGAGCTAAAGCTAAGCTCTACAATCAACTAAGGGACTCATGAGGCAGCATGCATGCGGGAACTCCTATATTAGGAAGCGCTAGGAGAGTGGTCCCGTTTCCAAGGGGATTGTTTGCCCTTGGACCTTGGCACGACCCCAGAGGACTCCAAGGCAGAACCAAAGCTGGTGAGACATGTCCGAGCCTGGGCTGAAACCAGGAAGCCAGGCCTCTACCGACCTGTACAGCCTGAGTGAAGCCAACCATGCAAGGTTGGTCTCAGAGTGGTCCTCAGACTACTCCAAGCCCTTTCGGACCTGCCGTTGGGAACGGCAAAGGCAGCTGGCCGGACAGGAGGCGAGGGCAGACGAAGGCTCTGGAACATAAAGACTCAGACGAGGGAGATGTGAAGACACAGACAAGAATCTTGGGACGTGAAGACTAAGGATCAAGGTTCAGGGAACAAAGTCAAGTACTGAGTTGAGGCTGCGATGCAGTGTGCCCTACACAGCCCACCACAGGGCAGACCCACAGGACTGGTCACGGACCACTCTTGAGTACGAGGCAGACTTCAGATGACTACGTGGAAAATTAAACTGAAACATGGCGAAGATTCAGTAGAAGCCTGCACCGAGACGCGCCCTACACAGCTGCCCATGGCTGGTCACGGACCATGCTGAAATGGAACAGGTTCAATCAGAGTCTTAGGCATGGACGGAGCAGACTGAAGAACATCTGAGGACCGGGATGAGAGTCGGAACGGAGGGCCAATACGAGACTTGGCTTCAAACATGAGAGACAGGACCAAGACGAGACTTGGCTTCGGGCAAGGGTGACCCTCCGGAGACTTGAACTGCAGACAAGAAGACAGGCTCATGCCATGAGGTGATAAAACACAACATGGCACGCCAGGAGAGGTGACTACAAGGAACCAAGGGTTCAGGACATCAAAGTAGGATCACAGAACATCAGGAACAAGACGAAGGATATCCAGAAGAGACTAGGAACATCGAGCAACGAGGGATCCCACAAAGAACAAGAAAATAGCAGCAGCGAAGACGAGAAGTCCTTGGGAGGACTAACCCCAAGGAGACTAACTCCTTGCGAAGGCAACCAAGGACTGGAAGCTGGGCCCTTATATAGGGCTGAAGATCAAGAAACACTCAAGGCGGAGTCCAGGTGGGGTCTGGGGCATTTCCGGCTGTGGGCCTTTTAAATCACCGAAGGAGGTGCGGCCCGCGCCTTAAGAGCAGTAACAGGAAGCAGTGCAGGACCATGGCCAGCGGCCATGCTGCAGGACGCCAACACAGGAGCAGAGAGGAAGCTGGGCCCTGACATTAGCGGCGTGTCTGTCGCTGAAGGGAGGAGTTCAGAGACAGCCTCGAGAGTGCCAGAAGAAGACTGGGTCGAGGCAGCTTCCACGCCGTGGGAAAGGCTCTGGCTTTTGCGGCCTCCGGGCCATGAGGACGATGACGTCGGCAGCAGCTTTATGCCAAGAAGGGGGCCAAAGTCCGCGGCTCCCTGCCACGAAGGTAAACGCCTGCTTGCGGCTAGCCTGCAAGCAGAAGTGTAACATTCTATGCATGCTCAGCAGAGCAAAAACTCTATGAGCTTGGAGAGATGGGTCCGTTTGGTGCATTTGGATGATGTAACTCAAGTGTCATGACTATTTCATCCTGTTGTATACTGAAAACCCTATTTACAGAAAGCAAACCTGATGTATTTATATTTAGAGAATGTTGTGAAGGCAGCAAGTCCCACATGAGAAGTTTTTTTTTTTTAAACAAAAAACTATTTAATTAAAAGTTCATGCGAAGCAAGTAGCAAAAAAGATTGATACTTAAGTACTATTTGACATGTTGTGTATATTGGTGGAAAGTCTCTTTAATGTTTGGGTACTTGCCAGGTACTTGTGTCTTGGATTGGCCACTGTTGGAAACAGGATACTGGGCTTGATGGACCTTTGGTCTGACCTAATATGGCATATTTTAAGTTCTTATGTACTTCTGAGCTTTCAAGAGAGCTTTTTGCACATGCATGGGTGATTTCTTGCAGTCTGCTGAATCAGCTGCTTGTCTGTGCTTTCCTTGTCCTTCAAAGTAGGAGGATGCTAGACTAATGTAATTGCTATCATTTTTAGGTTTTTCTGTCTTTCAGATATTTTTTGTCTTTTTTTCTGCTTTGTTTTTTGTATTCCCTATTAGTACCCCTTAGGCATTTCCTCAAACTTAACTTTTCTTATTTTTCCATTGATACTGTATTGACTCTGTGCCAAATTTTCAGATTTGGCTCTGCAGCACTGCACTTTATGGCTTATTCAGTATCAATGGAACACTTTCTTGGTTTGAGCGGCCCAAGCAAATCAACCAAGCTATGCCCCCAGTTACACCTCCTTCCAATGCCAATTTCTTACCTTATATTTAGAGTCAGTCATTCTTTCTCACATACATTCTTCATATATGTCATATAGCATAATTACTAATTCCTAGACTGACCAATAAAAAGCTTGGTGCTAGAAAACCAGGCATATTGGTAAAGGAGAAAATGACAAAAACAGCATTACTAATATATGTTAGTACTAAGTGACTATTATGTACTATGTATGGAGAGAGAGAGAGAAAATCAAGTACCAAGGGATGCAATCAGAGATTAAGATAATTTGTTTTAAAGATACAGAAATAGTCCTACTTTGTTGGGTAACATTCACCTGATTAAAAAACTTCCACACTTACCACAATATACAGTCTGTAGATTTTGATGTAATTCTTAGTGGAACACAGGATTTGGTGAGAGAGGTAACAGTGGTAGGGCCACTTGGCAATAGTGACCATAACATGATCAAATTTAAACTAATAACTGGAAGGGGGACAATAAGTAAATCTACAGCACTAACTCATCAGGTGCGAGCCACAGCATCCTCTGTGGTGCATCTCCATAATGTCTCCATAAAAGACATCTGTAAAGCAGCTACTTGGTCATCAATACATACCTTTACAGCACATTACTTCCTTTGCCATCTATCAACTTCAGATAGCGTTCTGGGGAAAGCAGTATTATCAAATGTGCTTGGCAGAAGAGACATGTTCACGGAGGAAAATAACATTTATTAATTCTCAAGCCTTCCTCACTATAAAAGTATTCTTTTCTTTAAGTTTGGGACTTCCAAACAGCATGGCTAATTCAGCCTGCTTATCGATGGAAAAGAAGCAGTTTGCTTACCATGAATGGTGTTTTCTGGAGATAGGATGAATTAGCCATGCGTACCCTCCCTCTTCCCTGGACATGTCTCCTATGCCAGATTTCCATCTATCCTATTTTCTATCTAGCTTTCTAACAAACTGGAGAGACTGGGCTTGCGATTGATGTGGGAAGCACAGAGCAGGCGCGGCAGATCAAAACTTTGGTTTAGAGCCGCAGATGTCCACCAGGCGCTGCCGTGATAACTTCACCCAAATAGCATGGCTAATTCATCCTGCTATCTACGGAAAACACTGTTTACGGTAAACAAACTGCTTCTTCTTGCGTGACCATCACAAGACATGCCAAGAGACAGCACTTCTGGGATGGTGAAAATTTGGTGGGGCCAGGGCTCGAGTGGTCCACCCTGTCTAGTGTCTATAGGCTTATTCCCTTTTTTTACTCTTTGAAGCCATCTTTCTTTGAAGAAAATTTTTGTTTGATTTTCCTTCACTTATTCTCTAACTGAGATGTCAGCAAAGCAGGCCTGTTACTTCGTGTGGTACCCCAGGTGCAGTCATAAGATTTCCACTGCAGATCATCACAGCAAGTTCTGTTGGTGCCTGGGAGAAGATCTCAGTGTTTCTGACTCTGGCTTCTATATCTGGATGACACCAGGGCTGGATTTAAGGTTTTGGCACCCATAGGCAGGGTTGGAGAGTGGTTGGAGGGGGTTGGTGGGAGATCCTAGAGTTTGGAAAGTGGCGTAAGTTCCTCCTCCCAGAAACCCAGAATGCCCTAGCAAAGCCCCTTTGAAGTGGATAACAGGATTAGCTCCTCCTTTGCACATTTGCTCTCTTATTTGGCATGGGTATTTTATACCTTCAAATTTTGGCGCCCTTGGCAATTGCTTATGTTGCTTATGCCTAAATCCTAACCTGGATGTCACCCAGAGCCTTTCAGGTCAGGAGGAGAGTTTACATCACTACTTGAAAGACAAATTGTAATCAGGTTTGAACTTGGCTGTGAAGTTGAGTGAAAAAACTCAAGAAAGCAATTCGAGTTATGCAGATAGCCATCCAAGGACAGGGTCCAGATTGTTGACACCTCCCCAGTCTTTCACTTGAGTTAATTGAAGGATTCTGCTTGCAAGGTAAATCAGGTGAACCTTGAGTGAAGGTATCAAAGACTAGATGCAGCCCATTCATGTACAGTTCTGAGGGTGCAAATTTAGTCAATTTATCTTATGTTCGTGAAGAAGACTTCATAATGTTAGTGGGAATCCACAAGTGCTCCACTAATCGTTGAAGAATGAAATTACCTCCTGCCCCTGAGTCCACTAGGGCAAGAGTCAGATACTCTAAGGGTCCGCAGATCAAGGATACAGGAAGAGACACCCAGTTTCCCAGACATATAGGGCATGTTTGAACAGCATGGCCAGCTTGTCCACAGTACATACACAGCCCCAGTTTCTTCCGTGTTCTTCTCTCTTTAGCTGTCAGATGGCTGCAGCCTAATTGCATTGGTTCTTCTTCGTCAGCAACTGGAACCGGGAGAACAGGCCTGGGTATGGACTTAACTCGAGTTTCACCCTGAAAGGATCTTCTGGGAGTCTTGGTCTCTTGAACCTTGTCACGAAGTCGGCGATCATTCCTTGTTGCCAATTTCACTAGTTCAACCAAGGTCTCAGGCATTTCATGAGCAGCGAGCTCTCCTTCAGACGAGAAGAAGAGGGTCCTCAGGCATTTAGGGTCCCAGTGTAATTCAGATGCCAGTGTCTTGAATTCGATAGCGAAGTCAGCCAAAGGTTTATTACCTTGCTTTAGGTGAACCAAGGAGGATCCTGCAGTGGTATACTGGGCAGGGTCATCAAAAACTGATTTGAACAGCTCGAGGAAGCTCTCTCTCTCTGCCCTTCGGGATAATTGCTAACCTGGGTACCCGCTCCTCGGGGGCCCTCTGCTTTATTTCAGGTGCCTTACAGGGATCAGGTACTCGCTCTTCGAGGGCCTGCTCTCCCTGCCTCGATACCTGTACCATCTTCTTCAACCTGGTGGAATCGCATACCTACAGCAAGCATCTAGTGAGTAATCTAACTCTGTCTGTCTCATCATCAGTACTGCCTTGCTGGGAGATCTACACCGGAATTCCCCTATACCAAAAGGGTGAGAAGGGTCCCCCCTGCTGAGGGTCCTGAGACTGCTACATCCAGACTACCTCATTACTGCCACCTCTGGTGGTACACCTCAAGCTGTATAAATAAAGAACTAACTGTGTTGTGCGTCCTGCGTTTAGCCCAGTACTGTGGCGCTTTACGGGTCTCCTCCCTGTGGGCCTGGTCATCTGCCACAGTACCTGAGAATCCACCCAAACACCGCTTAACCATAACACACACACTCTTGCAGAGGTAGCATTGAAGTAGTGAGAATATCAATATTTTGTGCTTCCTGTTAATAAGATGAATAGGCGTAGCGTTGAGCTCAACTTCTTGAAGCTCCCACATGAGAGCAGGATTTATTAAGGGCAAACAAAGATTGTTTTCCTGATGTTTACCAATCAGCTTGGTATGGTATTCAAAGGTGGGTAGATTCCAGAAAGGTGTGTGATTGGATAATATAGACCTACTTATTTTTGGTAGTAAAAAGAATGGGACTGGGCTGCAGTTTTCAGAAAAGGGCTATCTAATTTACATGTGAATCCTCAAGCACAAGTGAGAGTAAATGATACAGTGTCATGGACCTTCCCTTTGGGAAGAGATATTGCACATGGAAGTCCCTATATTGTTTATTGCCATAGAGTCACTAGCCAGTATAATTAGGGATTTGAGGGATTCTGGGATTTCAGGAATCTGGAGAGAAAATGGACCAGAGACTAGGGCTATACGTTTTGTTGATGCTGGGTTCTTGTATATCCATAATTTGCCACAATCTCTGAACTTACTATTGGGGGGTCATTCACAAATTTGCCCAGCTTTTAGGATATAAGGTAAAGTTAACCTATATAGAAAGGATTTAATTAAATATTCCCTTGTAATAGATTGTTCTGTCTCGCTCCATGGTGTGACCACATCCTGAGTATTGTGGCAGTTTCGGTTACCGTATCTCAAAAAAGATATAGCAGAATTAGAAAAGGTACAGAGAAGGGTGTCCAAAATGATAAAAGAAATGGAATGATTACCCTATGGAGAAGAAACAGCTGTGGGGAGATAAGATAGAGGTCTATAAATTGGGCAGATTGGAACAGGTGAATTCTAATCAATTGTTTACTCTCTCAGAATATACAAGGATGAGATGACATGCAATGAAGTTACTGAGTAATACATTTAAAACAAATAGAAAATATTTTTTCTCAATACATAATTAAGCTCTGTAATTCATTGCCAGAGGAGATGTGGTGAAAGTGTAGCAGGGTTTATAAAAGGTTTGGACAAGTTCATGGAGGAAAGGTCCATAACTTAAACCAAGGGAAATGCAGAAATACACTTCATACAATATCATATAACTAAAACCAATCTACTTTATTACAGTTTTCACTTTCAACAGCATTTATAAGTGATACAGCTATTTTTATAAATACCAAATTTATATATACCCTTCACAAGCAAATTTGGACCAAGCAAACAAATTAACATAATAGGGTCCACAAAACACAGCATAAAACAAACAACCAAAAAATACAAGACATCAAATTATACACATAAACAGTCCAAACCAAATAAAACCCATACAGAATAAATAAACCCAGTCTTGTAAATATAAATGTCATATAAATCCAGCAGAGGAGCCGGTTATACAATATATAACACACAAATCCAATCCTCCTGATGAACCCCTGTCCACATTGTACAGTAGGTCTTTCATTAATCACCCTTAGACCATTGATACGTTAGCAATTCTTCTTTCAAAGGTAAAAAAAAAAAAAAAAGACTTATAATGTCCACACTGGGCACTCATGGGAATATTATCCTAGGATGATGAACATACCACCTCCATATTCAATTCAAAGCTTAATTTGTTACTGATAAACAATTAAACATCTTCCTCTGATGGTTATGGAATACCAATTGATAAAGTCACTAGACTACATAATAGCTGGAAATAAAGATGCTGCACAGTGTCCACGCCCGATATGTTTCTTCGGTAAACAGCTTTTTCAGGGGTTCTTGACAAACATGTTATGCCGATGGATACCTTCCTCCAAACTTTCACCTCTGTGTGGACCCCATAAGTTCATTACTCCGTTTGAGGATTAAGAATTGGATTCTTGAAATGTGCCCATAATTTTACGGGTCCGAAAGTTGTGTGGTACTATTAAAGTTCCATCGGATGTCACCTAGAGCATAACAGCAGTGTGTCTGGAAATGGAAGCCCTAAGGAAGGCACTGGTGAGTAAGAGCCTGAAATTGATGCAAGACTGAGCAGCAGAGGTGTTGTTCATCTGGGAGTGAGACATCTTTGGACTATTGGTACAGGAATTTGAGACAGGAATTTTCCTCCTCTTGTTCCTGCAAGCATGGAAAAGCTCTTCCCCTGTGGTGCCAGTTTATGGATCAGGGGTTGAGCATGGCATGGAAACTTTTGGCGCCAGATTGAGTACCTGAAACATGTGAGGGACTCCCATTGGGGCCATCCCCCTAGAGCTGAAGAAAAGATTGGTGCCTTCAGCACAGGGAATTCCTTGACACTATAACAGGAGATAGTCATCATTGAAGGTTCCATAGTCCTTTTTAGGGGCAGAAGATTCTCATAGCATCGAGCCATTTGTTTTACCTGGACCCGAGACCAGCCTATGCACGGTCTGTGATGTCAGCATGGAGCTTGTATTCTAGAGCTCAGTCAACATAACTCTATACGGCATACCCAGGCAAAATTGATTGTCAGAGCAACTTTGGTGCATAAACCCAAAAGTCCTACTGCTGGTGCTATGGTGTGGAAGAAGGTGCTACTTGTGCTGTTCAGGAGTTGTCAAAACATTTTTATGCCTCTTTGAGCCTTGAAGACCAGAGAGGGAGATTAGAACCTCTCCTGCCAAAATGAAGGAAATTCTCCCACATAGTGCTGCCGTCCAACATCCCATACCAGTGCACACCTCTCCTCAAAGCTTCCAGTGTTGGGGGTAAGTTCTCACTATGAGGTGTTAACTTCCCTGCAGGAGGAGAATCTTCATTACAAATTGGAAGGGAAAGAAGTGGGATCAGTTCATTCTGAGTTCCTACTGGACTTTTCCCCTTTGGACCAGCAGAAATATCCTCAGTCACCCTCTTTATCATTGGAATTGTGATTCAGTATCCCCCTATGGTTGGGAGAGGAGAGGAGGAAGTATCTATAGGGATTCCTTCAGATCCCCTGCTGCCTTGTTTCAAAATACCTCTCCTCTGGAGAATTTTACTACTTCACATTTTTGGATAAGCTGGCAAAGAAGCTGTCAATCAATGTCAGGAAGGAAAAAGACCGAAAGCATACAACTTTGAGCTTATTCAGTTCCTTCAACCTCCATCAGAATCTATGACTAGCCCGGTTCACAAACTTCTGAACGACCTTCAGATGAGGATGAGACAGACAGTAACATTGTGCCTTTCAGTAGCCTGGAAGCTGAATCTAAAATACAGGATCCATACCCCCCAGTACCCTTCAAGGCTTTGGGATTGTCCAACATCTGTACTACTCTTGGTAGAGAAGTTTATTACTTGGAAAGTTATATTCTTAGTCACTGTCCCTTAGAAAATTCAGTGAGCTATAGTTTTTCTAAAATAGGGGTGTGATTCATATTCATCCTAAGTTTTTGCTAAACTGGTTTCTGTATTTCATTTGAATCAAGCCATTGTTTTGTCCATGTTCTTTTGAAATCTCATGCACTAAAAGGAGAAAAGGCCCTCTATTTGTTGCATCATAAAAGGGGCCTAGCCTATTATCTGAAGAGAACTCGATCACATTGACAGGTTTCTGAACTTTTCATCTACTGTGATCCCAGCAGACTGGGCATGGCTGTTGCCAAACTCACATTGTCTAACTGGATAGCAGACCATATTGTGCATTGCTATGCTCTGGATGACCATCATTTCACAAACTCTGTCAAGGCTCATCAAGTAAGTTCCATGGAAACTTCAGTGGCATATCTAAGATCTGTCCCTGTTGAAGATATTTCCAAAGATGCAGCTTGGTTGTCAGTTTACACCTTCACACCCTCCTGCTATCCAGGCAACTTCTTCAGGCAAGTTTTGCACAGCCTGTTCACCTAGCAGTCCATTCTCCAGGAGGGATCTGGGTTACTTTATTCAGTTAGTGCTATGCTACTCAACCTTCCGCTTGGGACTCCCTGTGTGTCATGGCTAATTCAACCCTGCTTGTTAATGGAGAAATCAAGTTTGCTTATTGTAAATGGGGTTCTCTATAGACAACAGGATGAATTAGCCATTCTTAATACCCACCTGCCTCTCTGGAGAATTGACCATCTTGCTAAAGCTAAGTTCTACAGTCAGGTGTGGGACTCGCACAGCAATGTGCATGGGAACTCCCGTGCACACTCAGTAAAACTTTGAGCTAAAGAGGTCCATTCGGCGCTGTTGGATGACGTCACTCACGTGTCATGGCTATTTCATTCTGCTGTTTTTAGTGAACCCCCTTTACATTAAACAAACTTCCTTTATTATTTTATTTATTTAGTTTTATTTTATTACACTTTCTAACCAGCAGAACCTCAGAGCAAGTCACAACTTCATTCCAATAAAATAATTGAAACCCACCTCCCAAGGGAGATGGAGGTTAAAGAGCATGCTATCAGTTAAGTGAAATGCAGCAGAGAAAAAAGAGGACAATGCAGCTATGTAACATGAGCCGCTAGCCCAGGAAAACCCAGAATGAGATTGGAGGTTGCCAGACCCCTTACTGTGAAGGTGCTTAAATGACCATTGAATAGATGAGTCAGAGACTCAGGTAGGGGATTTGCATGTCATAGCCCTCTGGACTACTGTTGGTAACTTGAAGTGAAATATCACTTTAAATCAAAGGCTAGCAAAGTCCTAAATTACAGAACTTTGACTGGAAAAGTTCTACATTGGAGCATTCTGAATGAGAGAGGGATTTATAAGAAAAAAAGTCCTAGGAAGCAAACAGATTCTCACCTTGGCTAAGAGTCAGACCCTTGGGTACCTAGTTCTCAAACAACAGAAAAAAGAGGGCAGGCACGATGGCAGAGTATACATACATACTCTTTCCATGGTCCTGCCTAGGTCTTGGCCGTTTGGCTGAGAGAAGGTAACCCTTCCAGGCTGGGTAACAGCAAATAACTGGCCATGAACTTAGTGGAGCTAAAATCTCTGAAAGCTGAGACTGCGGAGGGCCTGAATCACTGAACACTAAACAAGCCATGAGCCTAGTGGAGCTGTAAACCCAAGCCAGCAAAAACCCATCTACCAAGGGAGAAGAACCAAACTTCAGCAGCAGATCCGGAGGCAGAGTGGTCCCCAGGAGGGTGTGGACCTCAGTGGCAGATCAAGTGGTCTCCTAGGAGGAATGGGACCCCAGCGACAGATCAGGAAGTTACCCTGGGTCCTCTTTGAGCAAGGGGACCCCAGCGGCAGATTGAGAAGTCCCCCAAGAAGTAGGGGACCCCAGTGGCAGGTCCAGAGGTACAGTTGGGTTCCCCAGGAGGGCGTGAACTCCTGCGTTGGCACGGACCTTTCAGTGGAGTGGAAGTGGCACGGAGGAGATAACAGCGGTTTAGATACAATGGACTCCCCCAGGCCAACACTACTCACCATCTCAGTTGCATCTTTTCACAATGGTGAGACTTGGGAAATAAGGGGTAGGATAATAATAACACTTGATTAAGTGTGAATACAAGAGGTCCCTTCTATTCTATATGGTGGTATATTGTGGGGGTCAACAACCCCAAATTGCCAAGTATTAAATGTTCTTGCTACCTTGTAGAAATGTATATAGTTGTGTGGCCTGAGACTATTAACCATGAGTAGATAAGTGTGCTATTTGACATCCTATTAGCGATGTACATAGTCATGTAGAAATGTATATACTTATATAGTCTAATAAACCTGTATATATTTGTTCATACTGCCAGCCTTGTTCACAGTTCCTTTTGTCTCATGGGGTGAAGGGAGGGAAATCCCACCCACTAACACCTTCTTCCCCAGGTTGAGGCACTAGGCACCAAGGACATGAGGACTGACAGAGTCTGCCCTAGGGAGCTCTGTCAAGGTTGGTCCTGGATCCTGGATCGCTTTTCGAGGGAAGCGTTCAAGGGGACGTTACATAATGGAGTGAATAATTAATTTTTTATGATATACCAAATATTACATATAATGAAATTAAAACTTCTCCCCTCCTTCCCCATCATTTCGTTCAAACACGTCCACCTGCTTTAAAAATAAATAAATCAGACTTTTAGCCACTAAATCCTCAGGCTCCTATTCTATCTACATGAGCTATCTTCCCTAGAAAAGAGCCAGGTCTTCAGCTTTTTTTTTTTTCAAGAATGTAAAGTAATTCAATTTCATGTCTAAATCCTCTGGTAATTTATGCCACAGATAAAGCCCAAATTAACTGAATGCCCAATTCCTAGTAGAAATAAGCTTTACTTCAGAAACATTGTGGGAAAGACAGTAAAGCCTGATCAAATGAATGGTGTGAATGTGAAAGAATATAATATAACACTATTTCAGTAAGTATCTCTGTTCCTCCTTTTACACTGCTTTATAAACTGTACAAAGAGCTTTCAACATCATCTGACTACCAATTGGTAATCAATGCAAACGCTCTTATAAAGGAATGATATAAGATATTTTCTTTCTCTACAAAATCTTTGCAGCCTGGAGAAAATAAAGCCATATAAATGACCTCTTTGGAAGCCCTTGGTATAAAACATTACAGTAATCCAATGTCAAAGTGACTGCTTAGTGAATAATTATTGAGAGGGCATTAGGACTCAAGAAGCAAATGACAATAAATGTTCCAGTTAGTTTTACTGTGCTCATTGTGTACTGCTTGAACTTAACTGGCTAATGCTGAAAATCCGTGTTAGATGGTTGAGTAAAATAAAAACCAAAAACAAAACTAAAGGGTCTATTTACCTAGATGTGTAAAATGTTTTTAAAATAGTGCGCATTATTTTATGTGATAAAAAGCGGGAGCCAAGGCTAATTAGATCATATCACTTCATGTATTGCATTATAATACAGCGCTTTGTGTGCCCCGATATTACATCACTTTGCACACTGTGTATAATATAGCACTTTGGGGTAGATTTTAAAAGGTGCATGCGGGCGTACATGTGCACGCGTTACTCGGCACGCACACATGTACGCGCGCATGTTATAAAATTGGGGGTCGGCGCGCGCAAGGGAGTGCACAATTGTGCACCTTGCGTGCGCCAGCCCACTCTGAGCCACGCTGCCTTCCCCCGTTCCCTACCCTCCCAATCCACCTTCCCCTCCCTTCCCCTACCTCCCCTGCCCTTTCCCCCTGGGGCTGAAGTAAGTTGCACGCGCCGGCCCTGCAGCAAATGGCCACTGTGCTGGGAGCCTCTGACCCCGCCCCAGACTGCCCCGCCCTCTCCCTACCCATTTTTGCAAGCCCCGGGACTTACATGCGCCTGAGGCTTTACGAGCGTCGCCGGGCCTTTTGAAAATTTGGCCCTTTGTGCGCCATGATACTACATTGCTTTATGCACTATTTTTTTGGACTACAAAAAACATCTTTCTGCAGCTGCTTCTCTGAGGGTTGTTTAGTAATGGTAGAAGTGGGAGGATACAGGAGTTATCTGAGAGAGGAGAGGATTTCATTGATTACTTCGTGTCTATATGTATTCCTTTATCTTAATTTTTCTTCTTGTCTTGTGTCTCTACTTGTGTATGCAAGGATCATGTATGTGTTTGTAGTGTCTGTTTTGTTTGTCAATGTGTCCTCTGTTTAGAGTGTGCTAGGACTGAGTATGTGTGCATGGAAGGAGTGGGCGTGACAGGAGTTTGAGAGCACTGAGTGCAGATAGGGGGGATAGAAAAAAGGGCAGGGGTAGGAAGAGGAGGGCCGGAGGGAGAGTGGTGGAGGAGAGAGGCAGAGAAGTAGAGTGAGGGAGGAGGGCAGAGGTGGGAGAAAACTGGTTGAGGGCAGAGAGAATGCACTGGATGGAGAAAGGCAGAAAGAGCTTAGTGAGTGGGAGGGCCCGCAGCTAGAGCAGGTACAGGAGGAAGGGGAAGAAGGGAGGGGAGCAAGGAGTAGGAGAGAGTGCCAGGAATGGAGGGATGCTCCCTCACCCTCTCCAGAAGTGGCAGCAACACCACTTGGCAGCCAAGGGGGAGGGCAGGCAGTATATACATGAAATGGAGGGGTAGCCTAGTGATTAGAGCAGCAGACTGAGAACCAGGGAAGCCAGTGTTCAAATCCCACAGCTGCTCCTTGTGACATTAGGTAAGTCACTTTAACCTCAATTCCTCAGGTACAAATTTAGGACTGGATGTATTAAATCATAATTTTATTTTGGCGGGGTGGGGGGTGTCACTGCAATAGTGGGGCCCCTCCCTCAAAAAATGTTGTGACTCTATGGTGCATTCTTTTGACTTGCGACCAAACACCATGGGACAAAAGGACATGGCTAGCAGCCCTTTAGGTGCAATGGTGGCTCCAACCTTAAGGGACCATCATTGCCTTACCGGGCCACTGTCAAAAAAAAAAAAAAAGGAAGACATTTGCCACGGCAGAAAGACAGAGTTGTGTGGGGATCACAACTAATGGCTCTGACATCTCAAAGTGTCAAAAAAAAAATAAATAAATAAATTCCATGTGTGGAGATGGCTCCGCCCCCTCCAACCCAGTAAACTGTATAGTCCAGGCCCCCATCCCTCTTTCCACAAAGAATAAGGCCGCCAAGGTTCCCCTCTCACTCTAATAGCCGACCTGATTTGATATTTGTATCGAGAACATCGGTATATAAAAATGCTAAATAAATAAATAAAATAATAGGACCCCTAAATCATTGGGGGTATAGTGTCCCTCTCCTCAGTTTCCAAATGTCATTAAAAAAAAATCACTGGGGTTCAGTGACCAGCCCACTCCTGACCCCCTCTTCCTCACTCCAAAAGAATGAACAATAATCATTGGGGTTCAGTGGGGGCATCCCTTCCCCTCCTCCCAAATGAAAATAAAAATGTCATTGGTATTCAGGGACCCTCTGACTCCCCCCCCCCCCCTCCCCCGCACCACCGAACCTTAAATATTAGAAGATTCCACCATAGGTCCCAAGGCGCCCCCCCCCCCCCCCCCCCCCCAAACACCCAGCCCTGTTGACACCATTTTTCAGAATGGCATTGACCTGACCTTGCTCCTGTCATGTGATGGGACAATCTCTGGACCTAGCTCCCTCCATTGACAACTGGATAATAAATGTACAATAATATTAACAAATATGCCATTTCAAACATCAGGCACATAATGATTTACCTGGTGTTTAACACTACCTGCCGCTCATTGTGGAGAGATACAACCCTTGGGAAGAAGGCAAGCAAGATCCAGGCTGCACAGTTTCCACTGCTTTCCAGTGGGGGGGGGCTACCTTAGACACTAACTACAGCAAGCATGACAACTACTAGGATGCAGTCTTGTTCTACACAGTTGCCCTTGAAAAACCCAATATCTCCTATAGAGAGAAGGAGTTAGCAACACAGAATAAGCTTGATATTTCCAGATACATGCCACATATATTATAATGCTTCTTGAAATTGAGCCCTTGCGAGCATAAACTAGGCCCTAACATGTTGACATGTTACAGGGTGTGAACAGGATGGGCAGGGGCCAGACAGAGGCAAAAAACGGGCTAACACCAGAGCTGGCAAAATTCAGGCAAAGATGAGAAGGCACACACACTTAAATTCATGTGATTTCAGAAAGGAGGCTTTTTTATTTCTGTGTGGAACTTTTAGTTTATTAAGACATCAGTAACATTGCTATGCTGTATTTGAGTTTCAGAGACTAATTCTTTCTTTAATCATTATTACTAGTCTTTGCCTTTGATTTTGTTTGTTTCTAGGTATTATGGTATTATGACGCTGATATTTAGTGCTACTTAGCTGGATAAGCAGAGATTTATCTAAGTAGCAGCGACTGAATATCCGATCCTGTTCAATGGCCTCCACTTAGCCGGCTAAGTAGTTATCTGCCTAAGTAGTTAGCCAGATAAGTGATGGGTGAGAAATGGGCATTCTGAGAAGGAGCTACTTATTTGGCTAACATAGCTAGTTAAGTAGAGATATTTAGACTTATCTACTTATATTAGCCAAATAAGTTAGACCTATTCAATAGCAGGTCTAAAGTAGCTGAATAAGACTTATCCTGTTAGGTAGCAATTTATTTGGAGATATTCTGCAGCATAGCCTTGTAAGTTAGCCGGATAAGCTTTATCCAACTAACTTACTTAGATGTTTTGGTTTGAATATTAAACCAGAAGGAGGAGAGCATTCTCCATAGTGGGTCCATTCCCTTTGGAATGAGCTCCCCCCTGAACTGCGTGCCATGGTAGATTATAAACAGTTTCTAAAACAATTGAAGGCATATCTGTTTTAATATGTTTTGCTTTATCATCTAAGTATGTGTTTTATTGCTTATGATTTGTTTTATATTATACTATACCCTGCTCAGCAGTAAATTCTGTTTATGATTGGTCTATAAATGACTATGAATAAAATAAATGATACTTCTGAGGATTACACTCTGTAAGGAAATATGAGCTATTTCATGTATTTAAAATATTTCTTATTGCACTAAAATCTAGATGGGTTATAAAATCAAACATCCATAAAAACACAAAACAAAATAAAACAATACATCATTACAAAAACTAAGCTGCTAAAGCAGTCAGCAAAGTTGCAGACCAGTTAATTTGCTCCAGGACTGACATGCAATAGTATCCTGCTGAGAAAACATAACCGATCCATAACCAGCATAGACTGTTACTTTCTGAGCACCTGGACAAATAAGAATCCCTTTGTTCTTTTGTGAAATGTCTTAATGCATAGCTCGGCACTCAACCTCTCAGGTAGTGAGTTCCACATTACTGGACTTGCAACTGTGAACATTCTATCTGTAGATTTATACGGTCAATTCAAAGTCATTTAGCTGGGTGGGTGACACCATTAGATGGAACCAACATGGATTCAGCTCAGTAAACGTTTTACTGGACATGTGCAGATCATCTCTCTCTCTTTCTTCATCCGAGATATATCACAGATGTGCTCCCATAAGGCCACTTAAAATTCTTGATGCACCAAAAAGCTGAGGTGGATTAGACTTCCACTCTTTCTCACAAGTCATGAAAGCCCCCCCCCCCCCCCTTCCCTCTGTGGCACCAGCCTCCAAATCCGCCACAGGTCAGGAGTTGAGCAAGGCATGGAAGATGATGGCATCTAGAAAAGTGCCTAAGGAGCATGAGAGAATTTCTTTGGTGTTGACTCCCTCCGTGCCATCAACATGGTCTTCTGTGGGTGTAGACCCTGCCTCAACACCGAGATGGGAGATAACTTCCTTGGTGTAGATGCCTTTGTCCTTTTATGGTGTAGAAGATTTCATTGGTGACAAATATTTCATCTACTTGGACTCTGTGCTAGCCCAGGTGCAGTTTTATCTCCTTAGCACCAGTGCACTCTCTGTAGGATGCAGTCAGCCCCCTTTGCACAGGATGCTAAGAATCCTTCTATCTGGTCAGAGCCACCATGAAGCATAAACACAGGAGTCCCTTCACCATGGCAGGCAAAGCCATGGCGCAGAAGATAGATTTACTGGCGCCAATGATCAGACTTGGTGCTGGTCAGCGCGAGGCATTGGCGCAACCAGCACAGAGTGTCAGAACCCACCACGTCTAAATTTGCAAACATTTTGACTCTGAGCTCCTACTCAGCACCGCCAGCAGCCCTCAATGAGGAAGAACCAATCTGGGTTTGTGAAGAGAAACTCCAACTCCACTGCAAAAGGTTAGGGAGCCTAACTTTTGGAGCTAGTGAAGAGCTTCTTTGCCTCCTAAAGACCAAAGAGGGAAGACAGAACCTCCCTTATTCAGGATATTGTGGCTATTCAGTCCCCTAGAGGTCAAAACTCATCTCAGGGGCTTTTGATAGAGAGAGCAAGTCCCTGTCACGATGTGATAGATTCACCTTCTGGGGGGAGTCCTTTCATGGATCAGAAAGGAAAGAAGTGGGTTTAGCTCATTCTGAGTTCTTACAGGACATTTCCCCCTCAGACCAACCTCTGTCTTCCTCATCATCGGGTTCCTGGGTCAGCGTGACTTCATGGTCAAGGAACGAGGATTCTGCAGGGATTTCTTCAGATCCCCTACCAGACTTACCTCAGATATTTATATGTTTAATTTTCTTTATAGATAAGAGATTTGATAGCATTAAAATGTCAATATTCCTTTGTTTCCTTTTATTAGCAACATAGGCCATGATGTCACCTTTCAGCACTTCTCATAGAAACATGGAAATACAGAAATGATGGCAAAAAAGGACCAAATGGTCCATCCAGTCTGCCTAGCAAGCTTATGGTAGCAAGCTTATGGTAGTAACTGTGCCGTGCAGATTTTCTCCATGCGTATCAATTTCCCAAACCTGTATGAATCCAATTCCCTGATACCCCCTGCCATTGAAGGAGAGAGCAAATGTTGAAGTTGCATCAAAAGTATCGGGCTTATTGGTTAACTCCAGCAAGTTACCCCCATACTTTGTTTCCTCAGACTGTAAAAGTCAGGGCCCTCGTTGGTTGCTGTCTGAATCCCATCCCCCTATTCCTCTGCCATTGAAGTAGAGAGCAAAGATGGAGTTGCAATAATTTTATTTATTTATTTATTTAAGATTTTTATATACCGACGTTCATCAGGGATATCACATCGGTTTACAGTGTAACTGAAATTGGCGCCTGGGAAGGCGTTTTACATCGAACAGATATAACGAAGTAACATGAAAACAAATAATGGTTTGTAGGCTTATTGGTTAAGGGTAGTAACTGCCACACCAGCAAGTTACCCCCATGCACTCTTTTCTGCATTTCCATCCTGTAGTTTTTAGGGATCCACAGTGTTTATCTCATGTCCCATTGAATTATTTCACTGTTTTCATCTTCACCACTTCCTTCAGAAGGGTATTCCAGGTATCCACCATCCTCTCATGAAGAAATATTTCTTGATGTTGGTTCTGAGTTTCATTTTGTGACTCCTAGTTCTACTGATTTCTTTCCAATGGAAAAAGATTGTGCATCCTTAAAACCTTTCAGGTTTCTGAAAGTCTCTATCATATCTCCCAGGATATACATATTCAGATCCTTCTGCCTCTCCTCATAGGTCTTCTGATACAGACCCCACACCATTTTGGTCGCTCTTCTCTGGACTGCCTCCATCCTGTCCTTTATCCCCCTTCAGATATGGACTCCAGAACTGAATACAGTACTCCAAATGAGGCCTCACCAAGGACAAGTAAAAGTGTATCATCATCTCCTTTTCTTACTGTTTATTCCTCTCTATGCAGCCCAGTATTCTTCTGGCTTTAGCTTTTGCCTTGTCACATTATTTATTTATTTATTTATTTATTTATTTTAATTTTTTCTATACCGGCATTCGTGAAAATATCACATCAAGCCGGTTTACAATAAACAATGGGTGATAACCGGAACAGAGAACGAAATAATATGAACTATAAATAATATAGATGCAGTTACAATAAACAGGGAGACGTACAACTAGGAGCAAGAAGAAGACAAGATAGAAACTTTAACAAAGTGTATAAAACCTGTAGAATGGAGGAATTTCCAAAATGGATGTTTGAGAATTGCAATGATTGTTCCGTACAAGTATGTAGTTTAACAATAAAGGCGAAATCATAAGTAATGAAGATTCTGGATGATAATAATGCTTAGGGGTAGGATACCAGGATGGTTATAATAATAAAATATGTTGATTGGAGGTTGAAAATCGGATAGAATAGAACATTGTTTTGTCATCTTCAGATCTCTAGACACTATTAACCCAAGATCTCTCTCCTCGGCTGTGCACATCAGTCTTACATCCCCCATCACATATGGCTCTTTTGAATTACAGTACTCCTGATGCATGACTCTTTATTTCTTGGCAATTAATCCCAGATGCTAAATCTTCAACCGCCCAGTTTTCATAAATCTATTTTCATTCACTCTACTCCTTTAGGCATGTCCACTCTATTGCAGATCTTAGTATCATCCGCAAATAGGCAAATTTTATCTTCTATCCCTTCTGTAATGTCACTCACAAAGATATTGAACAGAACCGATCCCAACTCCGATCCCTGTGGCACTCCACTTAATAAGGTTCTCTCTTCAGAGTAGGTTCCATTTACCATTACACTCTGTCTCCCATTAGTCAACCAGTTTGTAATCCTTGCCAACAGCTTGGCACTCACTCCCAAGCTTCTCGTTTTATTCACAAGCCTCCTATGTGGGACCGTATCAGAAGCTTTGCTGAAATCCAAGTAGATCACATCTAGCGCTCTTTCTTTCTCCAATTCTATAATCACCCAATCAAAAAAATCAATCAAATTTGTCTGACATAACCTTCCTGTTGTGAATCCATGCTGCCTTGGGTCCAGCAACCCACTGGCTTGTAGGTAGTTCACAATCCTTTCCTTCAGCAGAGTCTCCATTAATTTTCCCACCACGAAGGTGAGGCTAACCGACCTATAGTTTCTGGCCTCCTCTCTGCTACCACTCTTGTGAAGCGGGACCACCACTGCTCTTCTCCAATTCCGCGGCACCACTCCCATTTCCAGAGATCTATTGAACAGATCTTTCAGCGGACCTGCCAGTACATCTCTGAGCTCTCTCAGTATCTTGGGGTGATTCTCATCCAGCCCTATGGCCTTGTCCACTTTGTTTGCCTAGCTTCTCCCATATATTCTCTTCTGTAAACAGAGTTTCTTCTACTCCATCCACATCTTCAGTCTTGTTAATTAGCAAAGGGCCTTCCTCAGTATCTTCTTTAGTGAATACTGAATATTTAATATTTCTGTCATTTCTTCATTATCCTCTACAGATTTCTCATTGTCTTTCACAACAAAGGCAGATAAATCTCAAGACCTTTATTAAATGCAATGTTTTCTGCCCATTTTGTTTTTAGAAACATAAAATATATTGTCATGAAAAAGACCCGGAGTCATTCTGCAGCAAAATGCTCCATATTGTAGATTGCCAAATTTTACAATGACCTGTACTGAAGTATGATCAGAAATAATAAAAGTTTCCATAATAGCAAAACAAACCTTAGGGAAAACAGAAATGATTAGAATACATTTAATGTGGATTTGATAAAAAAAAAAGTGTAATCCCGCTCCCCACAATGCAAAGTTCTCCAAATATCCAATAATCCCAACTCTCAAGTCACTAAATTTACCCCTCTCTTGAGATGTTGCGTTTCACAAGCTTGAGGGATTTGCAATCTCCACTACTATCAGCACTATATTAAAGTCACAACTGAGAATAATCTGATTTTCCAGTGTTAAGCAGGCTGAATTAGCCATGACAAGTGGGTGGCGTCATTTGGCGACATAAGAACATGCCATACTGGGTCAGACCAAGGATTCATCAAGCCCAGCATCCTGTTTCCTACAGTGGCCAATCCAGGCCATAAGAACCTGGCAAGTACCCAAAAACTAAGTCTATTCCATGTTACTGTTGCTAGTAATAGAAGTGGTTATTTTTTAAATCAACTTAAGTAATAGTAGGTAATCGACTTCCCCTCCAAGAACTTATCCAATCCTCTTTTTAAACACAGCTATACTAACTGCACTAACCACATCCTCTGGCAACAAATTCCAGAATTTAATTGTGCGTTGAGTGAAAAAGAACTTTCTCCGATTAGTTTTAAATGTGCCATATGCTAACTTCATGGAGTGCCCCCTAGTCTTTCTATTATCTGAAAGAGTAAATAAGTGATTCGCATCTATCCATTCTAGACCTCTCATAATTTTAAACACCTCTATCATATCCCCCCTCAGCCGTCTCTTCTACAAGCTGAAAAGTCCTAACCTCTTTAGTCTTTCCTCATAGGGGAACTGTTCCATTCCCCTTATCATTTTGGTCGCCCTTCTCTGTACCTTCTCCATCGCAACTATATCTTTTTTGAAATGTGGCGACCAGAATTGAACACAGTATTCAAGGTGCGTTCTCACCATGGAGCGATACAGAGGCATTATGACATTTTCCGTTTTATTCACCATTCCCTTTCTAATAATTCCCAAAATTGTTTGCTTTTTTGACTGCCGCAGCACACTGAACCGACGATTTCAATGTGTTATGCACTATGACGCCTACATCTCTTTCTTGGGTGGTAGCACCTAATATGGAACCTAACATTGTGTAACTATAGCATGGGTTATTTTTCCCTATATGCATCACCTTGCACTTAAAAACAAAGCGGTAGCCGATCCAGTGAGCTGTATAGCAGTGACAACAATAGGAATCGGATAAAAACAAGCCCTTTATTAAAATGCCCGACTCTGGCCGAGTTTCGCTCCCTTGCACAGAGCTGCTTCAGGGGCAATTCATTTTACCAGGACTTGATCAATGTAGAAAATATCGTATTGATTGTGCCTTCGATGCAGATATGTTCTCACTCAAATACACTTTCTCTACTCAGCATGGTATTGCTTTGTGATAGCTGCTTTGAAGTCAAAACGTTCTGTACATGACAAATTTAGATTGACGAGCCGTATCTTGACTAGCCAAGATACGGCTCGTCAATCTAAATTTGTCATGTACAGAACGTTTTGACTTCAAAGCAGCTATCACAAAGCAATACCATGCTGAGTAGAGAAAGTGTATTTGAGTGAGAACATATCTGCATCGAAGGCACAATCAATACGATATTTTCTACATTGATCAAGTCCTGGTAAAATGAATTGCCCCTGAAGCAGCTCTGTGCAAGGGAGCGAAACTCGGCCAGAGTCGGGCATTTTAATAAAGGGCTTGTTTTTATCCGATTCCTATTGTTGTCACCTTGCACTTATCCACATTAAATTTCATCTGCCATTTCGATGCCCAATTTCCCAGTCTTTCAAGGTCTTCCTGCAATTTATCACAATCTGCTTGCGATTTAACTACTCTGAACAATTTTGTATCATCCGCAAATTTGATTACCTCACTCATCGTATTTCTTTCCAGATCATTTATAAATATATTGAAAAGTAAGGGTCCCAATACAGATCCCTGAGGCACTCCACTGCCCACTCCCTTCCACTGAGAAAATTGTCCATTTAATCCTACTCTCTGTTTCCTGTCTTTTAGCCAGTTTGTAATCAATGAAAGGACATCTCCACCTATCCCATGACTTTTTAGTTTTCTTAGAAGCCTCTCATGAAGAACTTTGTCAAACGCCTTCTGAAAATCCAAGTACACCACATCTAACGGTTCACCTTTATCTACATTTTTATTAACTCCTTCAAAAAAGTGAAGCAGATTTGTCAGGCAAGACTTGCCTTGGGTAAAGCCATGCTGACTTTGTTCCATTAAACCATGTCTTTCTATATGTTCTGTGATTTTGATATTTAGAACACTTTCCACTATTTTTCCTGGCACTGAAGTCAGGCTAACCAGTCTGTAGTTTCCCGGATCACCCCTGGAGCCCTTTTTAAATATTGGGGTTACATTAGTTATCCCTCAGTCTCCAGGTACAATGGATGATTTTAATGATAGGCTACAAATTTTTAGTAATAGGTCTGTAATTTCATTTTTTAGTTCCTTCAGAACTCGGGTGTATACCATCCAGTCCAGGTGATTTACTACTCTTCAGTTTGTCAATCAGGCCTACCAGATCTTCTAGGTTCACCGTGATTTGGTTCAGTCCATCTGAATCAGTACCCATGAAAACCTACTCCAGTACGGGTACCTCCCCAACATCCTCTTCAGTAAATACCGAAGCAAAGAAATCATTTAATCTTTCCGCATGGCCTTATCTTCTTTCAGTGCCTCTTTAACCCCGCGATCATCTAATGGTCCAACTGACTCCCTCACAGGCTTTCTGCTTCGGATATATTTTTAAAAGTTTTTGTGAGTTTTTGCCTCTACGGCCAACTTCTTTTCAAATTCTCTCTTAGCCTGTCTTATCAATGTCTTACATTTAACTTGCCAACGCTTATGCATTATCCTATTTTCTTCTGTTGGATCCTTCTTCCAATTTTTGAATGAAGATCTTTTGGCTAAAATAACTTCTTTCACCTCCCCTTTTAACCATGCCAGTAATTGTTTTGCCTTCTTTCCACCTTTTTTAATGTGTGAAATACATCTTGACTGTGCTTCTAGGATGGTATTTTTTTTTAACAATGACATGCCTCTTGCACACTTTTTTACCTTTGTAGCTGCCTCTTTCAGTTTTTTTTCTAACAATTTTTCGCATTTTATCAAAGTTTCCCTTTTGAAAGTTTAGCACGTGAGCCGTGGATTTGCTTACTGCCCTCTTCCAGTCATTAATTCAAATTTGATCATATTATGATCACTATTGCCAAGCGTCCCCACCACCGTTACCTCTCTTACCAAATCATGTGCGCCACTGAGAATTAGATCTAAAATTGCTTCCTCTCTCATCGGTTCCTGAACCAATTGCTCCATAAAAATGTCATTTATTCCATCCAGGAATATATCTCTAGCATGTACCGATGTATAGCATAAAGAGAAGAGGCATGGGGGTGGCTTGTGGGAATGACGGCTACTACCCTTATTCAATAAACATACACAAGGTTAATGCGACTCCAACATTACTCTATGCTTCAACTGCAAGAGGAAATGAGAGAAAAAAGATCTGCATTCACAAATAAGCGTGGGAGTAGCTTGCTTGTTGCGGCGGTTACTACCCCAAACCAAATTAGCATGATGTTTCACTTTCATTGCATATCCAAGCAGCTCTCTGCTTCAATGGCAGGGGGGAACGAAGAAAAGAGGATTTATATTCAAACAACCAACAAGGACTAAATCGCACAGGCTGGAAAAACAAATGAGCGTGGGAGTAGCTTGCTTGTTGCGGCGGTTACTACCCTGAACCAATCAAGCCTGATACTTTACTTTCAATACATATACAGCGCAGCTCACTGTTTCAACGGCAGGAGGGAATGAAGAAAAGAGGATTTATATTCAGACAACAACCAACAAGGACTAAATTGCGCAGGTTGGGTAAACAAATAGGCATGGGAGTAGCTTGCTTATTGCAGCGGTTACTACCCCTAACCATTTAGGCTTGATACTTCACATTGATGCAGCTCCAGAACTGCTCTCTACATCCATAGCGGGGGTGGAGGGAAATTGGAACCAAAAAGTTACCAGTGAGGGCCCTGACCTCGGCGGTCGGAGTAATGGATAAGTATGAGAAAAGTAAGTACGAAAGCTTGCTGGGCAGACTGGATGGGCCATTTGGTCGTCTTCTGCCGTCATTTCTATGTTTCTATATGTTACATTTATCCAGTCAATATTGGGGTAATTGAAATCTCCCTTTATTACTGCACTACTAATTTGGTTAGCTTCCCTAATTTCTCTTAGGATTTCACTGTCAGTCTCACCATCTTGATAGGTGGAAGGTAGTATACTCCTATCACTATAGTCTTCCCCGACACACAAGGGATTTCTACCCATAACGATTCAATTGTGCATTTAGTCTCATGCAGGAAGTTTATCCTGTTGGATTCTATGCCATCCCGGACATAAAGCACCACACCACCTCACGGGTGCTCCTCTCTGTCATTGCGATATAATTTGTACTCTGGTATAGCACTGACCCATTGGTTGTCCTCCTTCCACCATGTCTCTGAGTTGCCAATTAAGTCTATGTCATCATTCACTGCTATACATTCTAATTCTCCCATCTTACTTCTTAGACTTCTGGCATTAGCATACAAACATTTCAAAGTTTGTTTTTTGTTTGTATTTTCATTCTGCTTTTTAATTGATAGGGATAAGTTAGAATTTTTTAGCTCAGGTGAGTTTTTAGTTACAGGCGCTTGGACCACTTTTCTTATTATTGGAACATCACTGTCGGGATGCCCTAATTCTAATGCATCATTAGTATCCTTTAAAGATATCTCTCTCTGAACCATGCACTGCTGAGCAACTGTCAGCTTTCCCCTTTGTTCTAGTTTAAAAGCTGCTCTATCTCCTTTTTAAAGGTTCGCACCAGCAGTCTGGTCCCCCTTTAGCGCTAAGCTCGCTTTCTGCTCCGCGAGCTGCCCCGGCCCTGCTTGGGCCGCGTCGGGGCATTCTCGTGGCATTCTCCCCACAAGGGAGACACTGTCGGCATCTTCGGGCAGCTCCACCCACTAGGCGCATGCGTGCCTGACTGCCCGGGATTTAAAGGGGCCCAGGCGGGAAACCTCAGCCCGGCTCCAAATCCCAATTCATCACTGGAGGACTATAAATAGGCTGCCTCAGACCCCATTGCCTTGCCTTGGCAACAGGTAGCCTCCTGGGTGAATCTAATTGCTTGTTCCTGACTCTGTTCCAGTATCCTGCTTGTTCCTGACTCCGCTCCTGCCTCCTCCAGCTCCTCTCCTGCTCCTGAGTTCCAGTTCCCACTTGTTTGCTTCTTCGGTTTGATTTCGGCTTGGAATCTGGTTTCATCTGTCAGCTGCCCGTCCTGACCCTTGCCTTGCTCTTCGGTTCCATCTGTCTTCTGCCGGCCCTGACCTCTGGCTCATCTCCTTATCTGGCTCCTCTGCTGCCTGCCTCGAACCCCTGGACTGTTACCGACTCCCCACATCTGCAGTCTGCCTCACCTTGGATTGTTCACTGTACTCATCTTCACCAGGAGACCTTCTCCTCAGTCCTGCCGGCCCTGGCACCCAAGGACTCAACCTGCGGGGGACGAGGGCTGGTATATGTGAAGGTCCTGTCTGATCTCCTGGTCCGCCTCCCAGCTACAAGTACCACTGCAGGCCTTCCTTCAGTGGTTCCACCACACACTCTAGTTGCCCCAAGGGTCCACTTTCACAATAGCCATTATATGCAACTGTTTCTGGATGCCATAGAAGGCCCTAAGGCACCTGCTACGCACAGTTTAGGAGTCCTACGACAGTGTCTCTCACCTCTCTGCTGTGTCTATAGGAGCACACCATATGGTATGGCTGAGAGGCAGTGGCATTTAGGAGGATGACCGTAAAAGTTGGCAGACCTTCCATACCTGCATGACATTCTCTTCAGCAATAATCTGAAGGGCACAGTCATATAATCAAGGAACAAAATGTGGTGGTGCAGTCATTGTCATTGGGTTCTGACCAGTCTTCCACTTCCAAGCATTCTTTCTTTTCTTACAAGTATACCCATTACCAGAGGTTCCCCTTCCAGTCTAGATACTGCCTTCTACCTCTTGCAGCCCAACATCAATAGCAGCTTCTGCATAGGCCTTAGCAGTGTGAATGCCAACAACACATGGTGCCTCAATAGATCCCGGTGAAAGGCGGGCCTAGGTTTTGATTGCCTCAAACCCCCCCCCCCCCCCCCCCCCCACCAGCTGGAAGTGGGGAGAAGAATCCAGACCTTTGTGAAGGATTGGTATCTCGTTACACAGGATCAATGGCTCCTCAAGATATTACAATCTAGATACTGGCTGCTTTTTTCCCGGTTGCCATTGCTCCCTCACCTTCCATCTTTCCATTTGGACCCCATGCATTTGCAGCAACTCCGCCTAGAGGTGCATGTTCTTCTCCATCAGTGAGCAGTAGAGCCGGTCCCGGTCTCCCAGGAGGGGCCAAGGGTTTTACTCCCATTACTTCCTTGTTCCAAAGAAGAGATGAGGAAAATTTCAAGATGTATTATCTCAGCATGATTCTTCCCTTCATTCAGTGGGGAGCATGGATGTGCTCCCTGGCCCTCAGAGATGCGTATGCGTATAGTCCAATTCTTCCTTCCCATTGGCATTACCTGCATTTCAAGGTAAACTGTCTTCACTACAAGTACAGAGTGTCACCTTCAGCTTCTAGTCAGCCCTGAGGGTTTTTACTAAGTGCCTTGTGGTTGTGGCAGCTAAATTACATCATTAGGGGATTCAAATTTTCCTGTACCTTGACCATTGGCTGGTGACAGTGTATTCCCAGGAGGCATTGCTGGACTCACTGCAGTGATTAGTTTGGTTTCTCCAGAAATTTTGGTTCAACATCAATTTCAAGAAGTCTTCCCTGGACTCAATGCAGAGACTGATGTTCATTGGAGTGTAGATAGACTCCTTTCAGGAAAGGGCTTTTCTACCACCAGAGAGGGTCACTATGTTATCATTGCTAATATGCAAGCTGTTGTGTGTGCAGTCTTCCCCGGCCAGAACCTGGTGGTGTTGGGCCATATGGTGGCTGCTGTCCATGTTGTTCCAATGACACATCTCCAAATTCATCATCTTCACTGGGGTCTGCATGCCCAGTGGGACCAATGGCTTCAGCTCTTGTCCACAGTGGTTTGGTTTACAAATCTTATCAAACAGAACCTGTCCTGGTGGCTCAACCCTCAAGTGCTTCTGGAGCATGCTCCACTTTGAGTGCTGCTGCATCAAGTGGTGATAACGATGCATGCCTCCCGAAAAGATTGGGGCACCCATACCAACTCTCGACTGACTCAGGGGTTGTGGTCGCTCGAGGAAAGTTGCTTCCAGATAAATCTCTAGGAGTTGAGGGCAATAAGCTATGCTTTCATTGCCTTTGCACAAATCTTCCAAGGAAAACGGGCCTTGATTCAGACAACCAAGTGGCCATGTGCTATATCAACAATGGGCCAGGGGGTTATGGTCCCTTTGCCAGGAAACACTACTGATTCTTCAATGGGCGAGTGAATTTCAGGCTACCCTTCAGGTCACATACCTTTCAGGGCTGTCTCAAAACTTATCGGAGAAAGTATTCCTCCCCTCAGATTGGGCAATTTGTCTTCAAACACTAATCCAGAACTTGCTACATTGAGATCAGGTTCTACCCCGAGCAATCCTGATTGTCCTTGGGCACATGGTGGCAGTGGTATGTGGTCCCCATGACTCATCGCAACATGAGAGTTCTCTAATGGAGCCTTCACACTCAGTGAGGTTAATTGCATCAACCTTGTAACATTTTTTCAATTTTTAAAAAATGTTTTTAATTTTTTAAATGTTACTATGAGATGAAAACATTCTTCCATTGGTGGCTAAACCTAAGGTTCTGGAGATAAGTGCCCTCTTCAAACTTTATGTTATCAGGTAATATAGGAGATAGATGTATCCACCAGGAGATGGGATACATACACAGGCTTCTGAACTCATGGGATTTGGTCAGCCACAGAATGTCTGTTTCATATTGACTTCTTGGAGATACATTGAGAGTGTTCTTGCTTCATCTTCAAGGAAAGATAATTCTGATCCAAACCAACAATCAAGTGGCAGTGTTCTACATGAACAAAGAAGGGGGCACATGGTCCTGGACTCTCTGCCAGATGTTTCTGAAAATTTGGGCATGGGCTCTCATTCAAAGAGCTTTTCTTCAAGCAATGTACTTTCTCAGGATCTCCAGCATGCTGGCAGATCAGCTTAGCATAGGTTTTCATCCCTACTAGTGGTCCCTGGATCAGGGGGTGGTAGACAAGCTATTTGACCTTTGAGGTAGCCTGTCAATTGACTTGTTTGCATCAGAAAACAACCAGAAAGTAGACACATTTTGCTCCATTCTTCAAGCAAGTTCGGGTCCACTCCGGATTTCTTTCTACTCAGGTGGAATGCAAATATGCTGTATGCTTTTCGTCCGCTTCTATAGGTGGTGAGGATGGTGCAGAAGGTACTCAAAGATCAGAAATATCTTATCCTTATTGCTTCAGTTTGGCCCAGGAGCGTGTGGTTCTCTTATCTAGTCAGTTGACAGTGCATCCACCAATCTCTCTAGGATCCAATCCGGGTTTGCTGCTTGAGTGAGAAGGCTTGTCATTATCATCTGAGTCTTCCCTTCCTCTGTTTGATGACATGGATGTTGACCACTCGATAGACTCCTCATTGTCACTGTCTAAATGGCTTGAGGACATTGTGATTTCAAGTAAGAAGCTATCTACCAGAAGAGCATACAGTTTTAAATGAAAGAATTTCTCTTGGTGTCAAGCAGGCACCTTGAGCTTGTTCACCTGGACTCTGAAAGACCTGCTTTAGTATCTGTTCTTCCTCTCCTCATTGGATCTCAGTACATTGTCAATCAAAGTGCATCTTTGTGCAATTGCTGCTTACTACCTTCTTGTGAATGAAAAATCAATTTTTATTCATCCTCTGATATCAAAATTCACGAAAGTTAGTGGCATATAGTTTCTGCTTAAAGTAGTTTCTGCATTCCATTTGAATCAAGCCATTGTTTTGCCCACATTCTTTCCAAGATCTCATGCACTAAAAGGAGAGAAGAAAGTCTGTCATTTTCTGGACTGTAAAAGGGCCTTAGCCTATTTTCTGAAGAGAAGTCAAACACATTGTCCAGCTTCTCAGCTTTTTATCTCCTATGATCCCAGCAGATTGGACGTGGCTATTGCTAAACACATGTTGGCTAACTGATTGTAATGCACATTACTATGTTCTGACCTTCAGATCACAGATTTTGTCAAGTCTCATAAGTAAGAACCATGGCTTCAGTGGCTCACCTAAGAGCATCTGTATTGGAGACATTTAAAAGTTGCAACTTGACCTTTAGTTCAACCTTTCACATCTCACTGCTGTCTGGACAGTTTCTTCAGAAGTAACAACTTTAAGCAAGCAATTTTGTGCAGCCTGCTCTTCCAGTAGTCCATTCTTCCCAGGGTGTCCTGGTTGCTTATTCAGTAATTGCTCCACCACACAACTCTCAGCGTGGGACTCCCATGTATCTTGGCTACTTCAACCCTGCTTGTCAACAGAGAAATCATTTGCTTAATGTAAATTAGGTTCTCCACAGACAGCAGAAGGAAATAGCCATGCTTAATACCTGTCCGTTTACATGGACAGTCGACTACCTTGTTAAAGCCAAGCTTTACAATCTACTAAAGGGCTCACGAGGTAGCACAGATACAGGAACTCCTGTGCATGCTCAGTAGTAAAACTTTTGTTCAGCACCTCCACGGATCAGGATAATTCATTCTGCTGTCTATGGAGAATCATTGCTTTTAATGCAGTGCTGTATATTATAATAATGAAAATTAATAATGAAAAAGGATACTTAATAAGTAGTGAGGACTGCTAAAGTGCAAATACTCCATTTTTGCAGTTATATATAAAAAATTACTATATTTTTAATCTAAGGAAAGTTGAAAACTATCTCATTTTGTTAAGTTAAAGTATTTTGAGTAAAATATAAATAAACTCTTCAGAATTAAAATGAACTAAAAATGTATATTTAATTTTCTAGAAGTCAGTATGAACAACTTTTAGAAGAAGGGAAGAATGAATGTTTTGATGAAAAACGTGTCAATATTTTGAAGTCTCAAGTAATGCAGTTGGAGAGACAGGTAATATGCGTAACTGAATTTGTTTTCCAATCTAAATATTCCTCCGAAGTAATTCTGTGTAGTAAACATTGAACGTAGGTACATTTTTAAAATTTTTTTCGCATTGTCAGTGCGTTTCAAAGTTGTCTGATCTTCAAAGATACAATGCAGTCAATTAACACAAGCATTGATTTTTTCTGTACTGAGTTGACTTGATTATTGATGGAATATCTTCTTAAACCATATCTGTACATGATCAAAATATATTAAACAGAATTTTGTTCTTGTTGGTACCTATATAAGGTTATTAGTGATACAAATAAATAGAAGTTGTAACTGGTTAATTATTAACCAGTTATAACTAGGTAGTACTAAGTAGTACTAAGTACTAGGTAGTACTAAGAAACAAGAAAAGGACTTATACGCACAAGCAAAAGTCACCTGAGAACATATTTGTGTTTTTATTTTTTATTTTTATTTTTATCACACTTAAGTATTAAGTTAAAGAATTACAGTATACTGCATCTACAGTTAGCCCATATAGGGAATTTTAATACACTTTACATATAGCTTATAATATTGAATCATGTATCTGAACAACTGCGGCACCCCTAGTTAAAGTACAATCCATCTTGAATTTATTTATGTGCCTATTTGTAAACCGTTGTGATGATATATCACTAAACGACGGTATAGAAAAATTTTTAAATACATAAATAAATAAATAAAACATAGATCACTAATCACAAAGTTGGTGAGCAGCAAAGTTATCTGAGTAAAGTTAATTGGAGAACTTTAGCTTAATAAACAGTGAAACTTATCTTTCAATGAATGTATTCTGCCTAATTTATTCAGATAACTTTATTGATCACCAGCTTACTGACTATTGTATACTAGTAGTAAAAGCTTGTCCAGAGACTGAGAAATACTGTGAAGTGTAAGCGTTTGAGCCGGTAAACGACGCCGGTCCACCAGGCAGTGAAGCTGAGGGGCAGCCCACCAGCATCGGGCACCTTGAGGGACAATCCCTGAGAGAAAAAACACAAAAAAATTGAAAAATCGCCAGGAAACAAAGAAGATTGAGAGAGCTCAGGGAGAATGAGATCCGCCCCCTCTGTCGTCACCACGCTCAGCGTTCGAGCCGGTAAACGACGCCGGTCCACCAGGCGTCGCGTGACAAAGGGGCTCTCCCCTTTGTGCACTCCCTTCGTGCAAACCTTTGTGCTTCTTTAAAAAATTTTTTATTTATGTTTCCTTTGTTAATTAACCTTTATTAAAGTTGTTTAGCTTTTCACCTTGTTAATAATTGTTTCGTTATAGATGTTCAATGTATTAGACTAAGGAATCATATTTCCTGCTTATTCTGTTTCATTGTAAACCGGCATGATTTGCATTTGATGCAAGAATGTCGGTATATAAAAGTTAAAAATAAATAAATAAGTGCATAATTGAGATGTGTAGTAGAATTACACCCCCATTCCATTTTTCTCTTATCCCCCTTCCAAAACCCCTTTGATCCCCTGTCTCCCTCTTTCACTTCACAAACCCCTCAGTCATCTCTGCCCCACTTCCCTTGGTTCACTCCATTCTCTCCCCCCCCCCCCCCCTGATTAATCTCCTCCTTTTACTTCCTGCCTCTACCTGATCCCCTCACTTATCCTGGTTCCCCTCACGAATCCCTCAGCTACCCTGGTTCCCCCATGAATTCTCGCTCACCCTGGTTTATTCCCCCATCCCAAACCCTCACTCACCCTGGTTCACTATCCCCCGTTCTCCCTGGTTCACTCCCTCCCTCCACTCCCATGAACCCCTCATTTACCCCAGTCCATTACCCTGGTTCACAACCCCCCAACCCAGTTCACTCAGTCATTCACCCCCCCACTTCCCCTGTTTCACTCACTGCCAATCCCATCAATTTGTTCTCTTCCCCCCACCCCATGAACCCCAGTTCGCTATCTCCCTACCCCCAAGACTCCATCACTCACTGGCTCCTATCTTCCAAACAGGAAGAGAGGAGGATCCTCTCATTCACCCTGGTTCCCCCCCAGTTGAACACCTCACTCATCCTAGTTCCCCCAATGAAACCCTCATCTGTTTTACTCCCCCCTTCCAAAGCCCTCACTCCCCCTATTTCACTCCCTCCTCTCACCTCACCAGTCCCTTACTTATCCCAGTTCACTCACTTATCCCAGTTCACTCACTCTCCCATGTCCAGTGGTGCACTCATTGCTCCCACGATTGGTTCATTCTCTTTCCCCAACCCTGCAATCTCTGGTTCACTCTCTTCCTGCCCCACCCCCTCCAGACCCCATCACTCACTGGCTCCTATTGGCCAAACAGGAGAAGAAGGATCTCCTTACTCAACCTGGTTCCTTGCAGCCCCACAAACCCCTAAGTCACCCTAGTTTTCCCATGAACCTCTCACTTACCCTTGTTCACTCACTTCCTCACTTATTTATTTTTATTTATTTATTTAAAAATTTTAATACCATACAAATCAGCCAAAAACACCAAGATGGTTTCCAATAACATACATAATAAAATATTAAATACAAAAATTAAACATAAACAACTTACACACATAGTTTACATGTAACACACAGACAGGCCGATGCAATAAAGTGCACACAAAAACATGCATCAAGACTGGACACACGTTTTCTGAATGCATGCGCAATCACCTCTCCTGGGCGCTCGAAACAATAGGCAAATGAGCCACTGCACCAAAAAGGACGCGCTAGCACATCTATGGCATTGGGTGCCCAGGAGATTAATGAGCATCCTTTTTCCTAACCTGCTCTTAGCCATGGGTTAGGAAAAATGGACGCTCAATTAATGGGCATCCGTTTTCCTAACCTGACCGCCAGCAAGATTTCTTTTTTCATGCTAATTCCTGTGGTTCCTCCTACTTAGTATCGTCCTGATACTAAGCAGTATTTTGAGCTTTTTTGAGGCTTTATGGGATGTTTTTCACACAACTCTGAGCACATAAACACTTAAGGCCAGATCTGGGGCTGGCATTAAGTTTTCCGTGTTAAAATGTGAGTGTCAGGTGCACAGTCATTTTTTGCATTGGGGGTAGTAGCTAAAAGCCTCATCTACATGCATTTACATGTGATGAGCGCTAGTTTGGATGTGTGTTTTGGATGCACTATTCCCCTTATTGCATCGGGTGTTAGCCTAGTGCATCCAAAACGTGCGTCCAAACGCTCATTAACCTGTGTGCTAGGCTTCATGCACGATATTGCATCGGCCTGAGAGTAAATACCAACCACCCACCATATGCCACATTTTTTGCCACTGCAATATTCCAGACCCCCCAACTCAAAATTCCTAAACTATAATCTTATCCCTTAACTCATACTGAACTAATTTCTTACCTAACAATTCAAATCAGAAAATAAAAAGCTCTTCATTAGGTTATGAATCTTTTGAAAGCTCTGCTCTAATAAAAACTGGTAAACTGTTCCAGAGTTCTGGCGCCATAACAGTAAAAGTTCTTTTTACACGTTGTTGACTTTTAACCATGCTTATAGTTTCTAATTGATGACCCTGAGAGGATTGTAATACTCTCTCTGGATCATATAATTTTAATTTCTTTTGCAAATACTCTGGTCCCTTATCCCACACACATTTAAACACTATCATCAATAGCTTACATTTTGCACGTTCTATTACTGCTAGCCAGTGTAATTCAGTTAACAAAGGCTTAGCACCCTCATAACAATTCTTTATAAAAAGCACCCTTGCTGCATTAATTTATGTAGCACCTGAAACTTCTGAATTATCGCTTCCCCTGGTTCATTAACTGCTCCTACTTCCGATTCCCGTTTAGTTCTTTCTTCTCTCCCACCATCTGTGATCTCGGTTAACTCTCTCCTTGACCCTCCCCCCCGGACTCCCTCATTCATCAACTCCTATCAGTCAAATGGAGGAGAAGAATGGCAGTCTTGAGATGTGTCCGGTACATTTTTTCTTCTCCCCTGCTGGGGCCCGAGTATCCTGCTTTGAACCACGTGGTGAAAAGCATGCCATTTAGGCCCTAGCAGGGGAGAAGGGAGGATGTGCCCAAGGCACTGCAAGGCCACCAGCCTTCTTCTCTTCCTGTTTGCTGATAGAAGTCAGTGAATGATGGGGTGGGGGAGGATAGATTGCACCATCCACTGTCACCAATATGTCCTTTCCTGGGAAGATAGGAGATGGTTAATGCACTGTCCACTGTAATATTTTTCTTCTGCGGCAGGCTCAATTTCAATTCCACACAGGGAGAGAGGGCGGAGCTTGAGAATATAGGGTGGAGCTCCATTAGCATACCAGTGATGCAGGCGCAGGACAACTTAAAACCTAGTTTAAGAACAAAATAAAATTCAACAATAAAAATGATTAAAAATAAGCTAAATTAAACAAAAAGGTTTTGACCTGTTTCCTAAAAGATTTTATTGAATCTGATTGCCTCAAGTCAATAGGGAGTGAGTTCTAAAATGTAGGTCCAGCAACAGAAAAGGCACACTCATGGGTTTTATGAAAACCTGCTAATTTCGGGGACGGAATTTCACGTAGATGTCATTGAATGGAACGCAGGGCTTGTGTTGGCTGGTAAACCTTTAACATTGAGTTAGCCTAATGTTGCGTCCATCTGTGCTAGACGGCTTCGCCCTGTTTGCCTCACCTTATTCACAGCTCCTCCCACTTACCTAGGAAAGATGGCTACTGCCGCATCTACAAGCCGACCTCTCCGGCGTCCCCGGAATGGCTATGGTGCAGCCTCCCGCCATGCTCCTCCCAGGTACCTACTAGGGTGTGCGCGCGCCACCCACGTCTTTATTCCAACCTTGGCGTGAACCTCGGGGGCGTTCCCCCTTGCTGATGTCACTCCATCCGGGTATATAACCTATTCTAATTTTCTAGCTCTTGAGTTAGCAAGGACTCGAATCTGTTCCTGTCTACGCTACTCTGCCTCTTCCGTGCTGCCGCTGGAAGCTCTCTCCTTGCCCTACGGGGTAACTGCTAACCTGGGTACCCGCTCCTCGGGAGCCCTCTGATTTATTTCAGGTGCCTTACAGGGAACAGGTACTCACTCCTCGAGGGCCTGCTCTCCCTTCCTCGGTGCCTGTACCTTCTTCTACAACCTGGTGGAATGCATACTTACTCTAACTCTGTCTATCTCATCCACAGTATTACCTTGCTGGGAAACCAGCTGCGGAGACCAACAGTGTGAGAAGGGCTCCCTCTGTTGAGGTCCCTGAGACTGCAACTACCAGACTGCCTCTCTACTGCCACCTCTGGTGGTACTCTTCAAGCTGTATAATAAAGAACTAACTGTGTTTGTGCATTCTGAATCTAGCCTAGTACTGTGGCTCCTTAGGGGGCTCCTCCCCGTGGGTGTGGTCATCTGCCACAGTACCCAAGGATCCACCCAAACACTGCTCAACCATAACACCTAATGGCATGTCTGGTCTTTTAAAAGTTTAAAAATCAACATTACAATCTTATATTTGTAAAAACTTCTGGTTCAGGAGTTGTTCAAGATGAATTCCTTCTAGATGATCCTTTTCAATCAGGTGAGGAATTGGATGCATGCTTTGGATCTGAAAGATCTTTTGTGCACATTTCCATTCATAGTACCACTGGAAGGTACTCAGGTTTATGATGGACTTATGCTACCTATATAAGGTGTTCACTTTGGTCTGTCTGCAGCCCAAAGAATATTCACAAAATGCCTGGCAGTGGTGATGGGACAGCTTTATTGGCAGGTTATCTACATGAATAACTAGTGAGGAATCTAACCCCTTCAGGAGTTATAGTGTCCCTCAAGAAGACTTTTTGACTCCTCCAGTCCCTGGGATTCCCGGTCATCATTGTCAAGTTGAACCTGGTTTCAGTTCAGCAGATTGTTTATAGGAGCCAGGATAGAATTTGTTTTAGCAGAAACCATTTTTCCCTGCTTGAAAGAGCTACATTGCTGAGGGGCATTGTAAGATCTCTCCTTCAGGAGGATTGAACATCAGCAAAGCTAATCTTGGTCCTAGTCAGACATATGGCAGCTGTGGTGCATTTAGTTTCTATGACTCATTTACACATGTGGGGCTTTTAATGGGGCCTTTAAATCCAATGGAATTAGAGCTATCAAGCTTTTTCCCACTAAATCTCAGTGACTCTAGGATTTGGGTATCCCTTCAGTGGTGAATGAAACTGGAAGTTCTGAAGGTTGGTCTCTCATCATATCATGTGACTGTCTATGGACAACTCTACCAAGGGTGGTGGACTCGTACTGGAGATTCACGGACACAAGGATTGTTGTCATCCGTGGAAATTCATCTGCAGATCAGTCTGCTGGAACTGTGAAAAGCTTTCTCTCACCTCTTCTCAGGAAAGAGCATTTTAATCCAAATGGACAATCAGGTGGCCATGTTTTATATAGGGGATTGGGCTCTTACACTCTCTGCCAAGAGGCATTCTGAATCTGGTCATGGGCAAGATATTACAATGTCAGACTATAAGCAACTTATCTTCCTGAAATTTGGAATTTGCTGGCAGTCTGCAACAGTAGATTATTACATCCGCATGAGTGGTCTTAGGACCAAAGAGTAGAAACATAGAAAAAGATGTTCCTATTTATAAAAGTGGAAGCAAGAAAGAAGCTGGGAACTACTGGTTAGTTTGACCTCTGTTGTGAGCAAACTAATGAAATCATAGCTGAGAATGAAATCACAGAGAATAGTGCAATTTTTGGAATCCAATGAATTGCAAGATTTAAGGCAGCATGGTTTTACCAGAGGTGAATCTTGTCAGACAAGTCTGATCAATTGGATTGGATAACCAGAGAGTTGGATCAAGGGAGAGTGATAAACGTAGTGTACTTGGATTTCAGAAAGGCCTTTGAGATGGTTTTGCACAAAAGACTTATAAATAAATTGAGTGTCCTGGGTAGAAACTGACTGAGTGGGAGGCGACAAAGGGTGGTGGTAAATGGAGTTTTTTCTGAGGAGAGGGATGTTACTAGTGATGTGCCTTAGGGATCTGTCCTTTGACTTATTTTCAAATTTTTTGTGAGCGACAGAATGGAAAGATTGTCAGGAAAGATTTGTCTTTTTGCCGAGTATATCAAAATCTGTAACAAGCTGGGCAGCCAGGAAGGTGTGGAGAAGTGATGTAACAAAGTTTGAGGAATGGTCTAAAGTCTGGCCGCTAAGATTTAATGCTAAAAATGCAGAGTAATGCATTTAGGATGCAAAAACCCAAGGAAAGGTATAGTATTGGAGGTGAAATTCTTTTAAACACAAATTAAAGGTGGGATCTGGGAGTAATTTTATCTGATGATCTTAAGGTGGCCAAACAGGTGGATGAAGCAATGTTAAAAGCTAGAAAGCTGCTTGGTTGCTTAGGGAGAGGAATGTTCAGCAGAAAAAGGGAGGTGATATTGCCTCTTATAGGTCTCTGATGAGACCTTACTTTGGAATACTGTCTACTGGCAGTGGTAGTGGCATAGCTGGAGACCACACCTTCAAAAGGATATAAACAGGATGCCGCTGGTCCAGAGGGTGGCTACTAAAATGGTCGATGGTCTTTCTTCTAAAACATATGGGGATAGACTACAGTCATTTTCTGCTGTCATGTTTCTGCCATCATGTTTTTGCCAGGGTCCCTTGCCGCATAACTTTACTACTACTATAGATGATGTGTAAGTATTTAAAAAAAACAAAACAATCTAGGCTAGTCAGTGAGTTTTAAGGGTTGGTTCTAACGGGGAAAGAGAGGCTATTAAACTAGGGGTTTGGGAAGTCCTGTCCCTGAACTGGGAATGAACTGGGAAAAATACTTATAGCGTTGGCACACGTCCCTTCTAAAATTCCCCCATTTATTTGCATGCCTGTGAGTGCATCTATTTAAAATTGTGCACACATGTACGTGCATCCAGGTTATTTTATAACATGCGCACATATATGCATCTGTGGACGCAAGCTGGCAAATGCGTGCATATGTGCGCCTGCACGCCTGTTTGAAAGTAACCAGCATAATGACTAATTCCTCCTGCTGTCTACAAATAATCCTGTTTGCTAGTAAGCAAACTTGATTTTCCTAGCGTGTAGCCAGATGGACTCAGGACCAGTGGGTTATGTGCTCTTCTGCTAGCAGATAGGAGACGGAGTCAGATTTCAAAGCTGTCGTTACCCTAGATATACCCCTGCAGTGACCTCAGCTCTTTAGTATCTCTCAGTCTCCTAGCAGATGCGGACACTATCCCACACACTACACAGTGTTAGGAAAATTACAGCAAGAAGACAAAATTACCTTAAAGAAGATTGAGCTCTGCTCTCCTGCGGTGATACCTAATGGTCCCTCCCCCAGTCGAGAATTCCTGAGGTGATCTCTGATATCCCTCAGAGGTGTGCCTTGGTCCGGTAGCCGGTTCCCGGCATGGACTCGGCCCCCAGAGTGGCTGAAAGGCAGCGGGTTCAGAACCGAGCACAGCGGTGAAGGTAATTTCTTCTCTCCCGCAGCTGGAGACTGTCCGGCACACGATCAGTAAGTGCCGAGACCAGGAAAGCAGAAATCTTTAAATTCAGGTCTCCGGTCTCCAGAGTTCGGATTGCCGTACCAATTCCTTCTGGCGAGGTTGAAAAGGGAGCACCGATCGGGTCCAGCAGCCCTGGTTGGGCTAGGCCCCGATCTGGTGCAAGGACCCTCGGGGGGGGGGGGGGGGGGGGCGCCATCTTACGCACGGGGGTTGTCGGCGCCATCTTCCCTTCTCGACCAGGGGTACGCGAGGGGCAGGCCGGGCAGCCGATGCCCCTAACTTACGCACATCCAATAAAGACGCACTCACAGCTGTATGCACAACGGCGCACACACTGAGCCACTTGCACAACTGAGCACATGCCACACGCACAACTGAGCGACACTCATAGAAACATAGAAATGATGGCAGAAGAAGACCAAACGGCCCATCCAGTCTGCCCAGCAAGCTTTCACACTTATTTTTTTCTCATACTTATCTGTTACTCTTGGCCCTTATTAGTAACTTTTTGGTTCTAGTTATCTTCCACCACCGCCATTGATGTAGAGAGCAGTGCTGGAGCTGCATCTAAGTGAAGTATCAAGCTTAATTGGTTAGGGGTAGTAATTGCCGCAACAAGCAAGCTACTCCCCCGCTTTTTTGTGAATGCAAATCCTTTTTTCCACATTTCCTTTTGCCGTTGAAGCATAGAGCAATGTTGGCGTCGCATTAACCGTGTGTATGTTTATTGAATAAGGGTATTAATCACCAGGTAGTAGCTGTCATTCCCGCAAGCCCACCCCTATACCTCTTCTCTTCATTCACATCCTCTAGACTTTATGGATCCACAGTGTTTATCCCACGCCCCTTTGAAATCCTTCACAGTTTTGGTCTTCACCACTTCTTCCAGAAGGGCGTCCCAGGCATCCACCACCCTATCCGTGAAGAAATTCTTCCTGATATTGGTTCTGAGTCTTCCTCCCTGGAGTTTTAAATTGTGACCCCAGGTTCTGCTGATTTTTTTCCCAATGGAAAAGGTTTGTCGTTGACTTTGGATCATTAAAACCTTTCAAGTATCCTGAAAGTCTGTATCCATATCACCCCTGCTCCTCCTTTCCTCCAGGGTGTATATATTTAAATTCTTCAATTTCTCCTCATAATTCATTCAATGAAGACCATCCACCTTTTTGGTCACCCTTCTCTGGACCGCCTCCATCCTGTCTCTGTCCCTTTGGAGATACGGTCTCCAGAACTGAGCACAGTACTCCAGGTGAGGCCTCACCAAGGTCCTGAACAAGGGGATAATCACTTCCCATTTTCTTTCTCGATATTCCTCTATCTATGCAGCCCAGCATTTTTCAGGCTTTAACTATCGCCTTGTCACATTGTTTCGCCGACTTTAGATCATTAGACACTATCACCCCCAAGGTCTCTCTCCTGCTCAGAGCACATCAGCCCTTCACCCCCCATCGAATACAGTTCTTTCAGATTTCCACACCCCATATGCATGACTCTGCACTTCTTGGCATTGAATCTCAGCTGCCATATCTTCGACCACTCTTCCAACTTCCTTAAATCCTGTCTCATTCTCTCCACTCCTTCTGGTGTATCCACTCTGTTGCAGATCTTAGTGTCATGCACAAAAAGACAAACCTTACCTTCTATTCCATCCGCAATGTCTCTCACAAAGATATTGAACAGGACCGGTCCCAACACCGATCCTTGCGGCACTCCGCTTAACACCGCTCTCTCTTCAGAGTAAGTTCCATTTACCATCGCACATTGTCTTCTGTCCGTCAACCAGTTTGCAATCCAGGCCACCACCTCGGCACTCACTCCTAAGCTTCTATTTTATTCACAAGCCTCCTGTGCGGTACCGTATCAAAAGCTTTCCTGAAATTGAGCGCTCTTCCTCGATCCAATTCCCTAGTCAGCCAGTCAAAAAAGTAAATCAGATTTGTCTGACAGGACCTTCCCCTGGTGAATCCATGCTGCCTCTGGTCCAGCAGTTCTTCCAACTGTAGATAGTTCAATATTCTTTCTTTCAGCAGTGACTCCATTACATTTCCCACCACCAAGGTGAGGCTAACTGGCCTGTAGTTTCCAGCCTCCTGTCTGCTCCCACTCTTGTGAAGCGGGACCATCACAGCTCTTCTCCAATCACTAGGCACCATTGAACAGGTCACACAGCGGACCCGCCAGCACATCTCTGAGCTCCCTCAGTATCCTGGGATGAACCTCATCAGGCCCCATGGCTTTGTCCACTTTCAGTTTCCCCAGCTCTTCCCATACATTCTCTACTGAAAATGGAGTTACATCTACTCCACTCCCCTCCAGTTTCTTGTTAACTAGCGATGGTTCTTCTCCAGGGTCCTCTTTAGTGAACACCGAACTGAAGTATTCGTTTAACAGTTTTTAAAAAATGCATGTTAATATAACTATGAAGAGTAACTCAATAATACACCTGGACTTGACCATCACTACTCAAACATCGATTTTATTAATGAGTTTGTAACCGTACTTAATTGGCACCTGTTAGAATGTACGATAACCTACCTATACATACATTATTTTGTGCCTGTTTGTAAACCGTTGTGATGGTACGTAACTTAGCGACGGTATAGAAAAGTTTTAAAATAAATAAAATAAATAAATATTTCTGCCATTTCTTCATCTCTTTCCATACATTGTTCCTTTTCACCTTTCAATTTCACTATATCATTTTGAACCTTTCTCCTTTTACTGATGTATCTGAAAAATGTTTTGTCACTTCGCTTTACCTCTTTGGCAATCCTTTCTTCCGCTTGACTTTTTGCCATCTTGATTACTTTCTTCATCTCCCTCAGTTCCACTAGATATTTTTCTTTGTGCTCCTCCCTTTGGGAACCTTTATATTTCTTGAATGCTGTTCTTTTAGCTTTTATTTTGTAAGCCACCTCCTTTGAGAACCAGATAGGTTTCATTTTTCTTTTGCTTTTCTTTACTTTTCTGACATATAGATTAGTTGCCTTGGTAATTGTTCCTTTTAGTTTGGTCCATTGTTGTTCCACATCTCTCTTTTTCTCCCAGCCTTCTAGTTCTTCCTCCAGGTACTTCCCCATTTCATCAAAGTCAGTGTTTTTGAACTGCAAAACTCGGGTCTTCGTGCTTCTTCTCCGTGATATGAAACCATACCATTTGATCACTGGTGCTGAGGTGGGCACCTACCTGGACATTAGAGACATTATCTCCATTAGTGAGCACTAAATCGAGTATAGCTCCCTCCCTCGTGGGTTCCATTACCATTTGTTTGAACACTCGATGCGCATTACTACACGCACAGCTGCGGTTACAGCTACATTTATTTATTTTTAATTTTTATATACCGAGGTTCTTATAGAGACTATAAATCACTCCGGTTTACATATAACGATAAACTGCCCAACAGAGATAAGGGGGCTTTACATAGAACAGTGGTACATATGGAACATTATAACTGGATGACAATTTAACATAATGATAATAAATAATATAGAATAGTTTTACTTGTAATTAATAAAATTATGTAATATAAACTGTATAATTTAAATATTTAACTTGGATATAGTGACATATTAACCATGCCAAATATAAATAATAAGATAAAATGAATTTTGAACTTAGAAATTGTAGTCCAGTTGCAGAGGAAAATATAAATAAGATTAATTTTTAGAACTCAAAGATTGTTGTCCAGTTGCAGAGACCTGAAGGTAGGACTTGGTATGGTGACCATAATTAGGGGATACTTCTTATTTGGAAGACTTTCCGTCTTGGTAGGATTGTGAGTCTGGGAAGGCTTGTTGGAAAAGTAGAGTCTTTAGCCTTTTTTTGAACTCTTGATGATTGGGTTCAAGTCTTAGATTTGGGGGGAGCATGTTCCACTGGTGGGGGCCTGCTAAGGATAGCGCTCTTTTGCTCAGAGATGATTTTACTTGTTGGGCATGCAGTGATCCTTTGTAAGCGCTTCTGATAGGTCTGGAAGATGTGTGCGGTTGGAGTTGAAAGCTTAACGTGATGGGAGCTATTTTGTTTGTCGCTTTGTGGATGATTGTGAGTACCTTATAGAGTATCCTTTGTTTAATGGGAAGCCAATGTAGATTACTAAGGATTGGGGTGATGTGATCTCTATGTGTATGCGCGCATACACATAGAGACAATGGCACCGGCGCCCATGAAGGCCAGAAGGCACTCTCTTTGCACAGCCTGCCACATAAGAGATGCGCAGCCTGATCTGGAGCATTGTGTGAGCATTGAGAAGAAGCCCAGGGGGAACCAAAGCCTGGTCCCTTACTGTTGGGGGATAGGTCCGGAACTACTACCGACGATAGCTCCCCGGATCTATGCATCTCCGAGATGGCTTATCCACAAGAGGTCACCTCTGAGGCCCCTACTCCAACTCCCCCTGGGATTAACATGGACCCAGGGACCCTTCTCCTGGTTAGAATTTTTCCAAGGGCTGCAAGCCTTCGTTCAGGCGCAATCAGCCCCAGCTGCACCCCGGACTCAACCCCTGCCGGAAGCGCAAGGTCCTCCCAGCCCTGCTCGGATGCCGTGAGACATGCTTCACCTAACCAATAACTTCCCTGACAGGGACCCAGACACATTGGCTTTTGGAAGAGAATATTGAAGAGCTGGGGTTACTGCAGGGATATATTTAGAGTGATGTCAGATTTGAAATCTGACTCAGTCTCCCATCTGCTAGCAGAAGAGCACATAACCCTAATCCTAGCGTGTAGCTAGATGGGCTCAGGACCAGTGGGATGTACAAAAGCTACTCCCGGACAGGGCGGGAGGCTGCCTGTGGCCCACTTAGAACCGCCCTTGCGAAGGCTGTGTCCTCTCGGGCTTGAACATCCAGACGGTAGAACCTGAAGAAGGTGTGTATGGAGGACCATGTTGCCGCCTGACAGATCTCGGCGGGTGACAGCAGCTTGGTTTCTGCCCAAGAAACTGCCTGTGCCCTCGTAGAATGAGCCTTAACCTGCAGTGGTAAGGGCTTTCCTGCCTTTATGTAGGCTGGGTTGATTACTTCTTTGATCCAGTGGGCTATGGTCGCCCGCGAGACCGCTTCTCCTTGCTTCTTCCTGCTGTGAAGAACGAACAATCGATCCGTTTTGTGCACTGATTCCGATCTTTCCAGGTATCGCACCAGGAGTCTGCTGACATTTAGATGGTGAAGAAGGCGTGAGTCTTCAGAGTCTTTATGTTCATCCAGAGATGGCAGGGAGATGGCCTGGTTCAAATGAAAATTGGAGACCACTTTTGGTAGGAAGGAGGGGACGGTGCATAGTTGTATGGTTCCAGGAGTTGAACCTAAGGAACGGTTCCCGACAGGATAGTGCTTGTAGTTTGGAGATAAGACGAGCTGAACATATTGCCACCAGGAATACCATCTTCAATGTTAAGAGGCGTAGTGACAGATCGCACGTTGGTCTGAAGGAAGACCCTAGTAGGAAATCTAATACTAGATTGAGATTCCAGTGGGGCACTGGCCACTTTAGGGGTGGACAGAGTTGTTTAACCCCTTTCAGGAAGTGGGACAAATCCAGATGAGTTGATAGCCAGATTCCGTCCACTTCAGCTCTGAAGCAGGACAGTACGGCTACTTGTACCTTGAAGGAGTTGAGTGAAAACCCCTTCTTCATACCATCCTGTAGGAACTCCTGAATCATGGAAATCTTGGCCATCTGCGGGAGTATCCCACGGTCCTCGCATAGGCTTCGAATACTCTCCAGATTCGTATGTATGACAGGGATGTGGAGAAATTGCGCGCACGGAGTGCTTCTTCAGGCGAGTCCTCTCAAGGGCCAGACTGTAAGAGAGAATTGAGACAGATCCTTGTGAAGAATCGAGCCCTGCCGTAAAAGGTCCTTGTGTGGAGGTAGGCACAGAGGGTTCCTCGCAAGGAGTCTTTGTATATCTGCATACCATGGTAGTTTTGGCCAATTCAGGGGACTAGTAGAACTAGTTGCCTGTGATGTTCTATCTTGCGGATGACCTTGCCCAGTAGCGGCCATGGGGGGAAGGTGCAGTAAGTCTTCCTCTGGCCAAGTCTGGTTGAGAACATCAATCCCTTGGGAGTGTGGCTGTCGTCTGCGGCTGAAGAACCTGGGGACTTGGGCACTGAGATGGGTGGCCAGTAGGTCCATGGCTGGAAGGCCCCAGCGATTTACTATCAGTTGGAATGCTGTGGTCGACAGCGTCCATTCCCCCGGGTCCAGGCTCTCTCTGCTGAGGAAGTCTGCTGAGACGTTGGCTTTTTCTGCGATGTGGGGGGCTGAGATCCCGTGTAGGTTTATCTCCGCCCATGCCATGAGAGAGTCTATCTCCAGAGACACCTGCTGGCTCCTGGTTCCTCCCTGGCGGTTGATGTAAGCCACCGTTGTAGCGTTGTCCGACATTACTCAAATCGCTTTGCCTTGGAGTGTGGCTGAATCGCAGGCACGCTAGTCTGACTGCTCGAGCTTCCAGGCGGTTTATGTTCCATCCCCCCTCTTCCTTGCTCCATTGTCCCTGGGCCGTCAGTTCCTGACAGTGGGCTTCCCACCCTCATAGTCTCGCATCCGTGGTGAGCAAGATCCAGTTCGGTGGGGATAGGCTTACTCCTCTGCTTAGCTGGTTATCCTGTAGCCACCACTGGAGCTGAGAACGTACCTCTGCTGGTAGTTGGAGGCAAATTGAGTAGTCCTGGGTCATCGTGACAGTAAGGAGTGCTGGAGCGGTCTTATGTGGGCCCTTGCCCATGGGACGACTTCCAGGGTTGATGCCATGAGACCGAGGACTTGAAGATTGTCCCATACCTTGGGGCGTGGATTGGTCATCATTCGTCGTAATTGTTCCATCAGTTTCCTTCTCCTCGAGGGAGGGAGGAAGACTTTGTTCTGTTTGGTGTCAAAATAGGCCCCCAGGGCTATAGAGATTGAGAGGGCTGCAGACTGCTCTTGCCCATGTTCATGACCCAACCGAGTTCCTGCAGTAGGGTCTTGACTCTGCTGGTCACTTGCCGGCTCTCTTCCGATGACTTTGCCCTGATCAGCCAGTCATCCAGGTAAGGGTATACAAGATCCCTTCCTTCCTCAGTGTTGCTGCCATGACCACCATAATTTTGGAGAATGTTCTGGGGGCGGTTGCTAGGCCGAAAGGTAGAGCTCGGAACTGGTAATGGTGACCCAGTATCGCAAAGCGTAGAAAACACTGGTGATCCTGATGGACTGGAATGTGAAGGTAGTCTTTTCTTCTGTAGTCTTAAAACTTTTGAAACATTTTTTAGTCAATCCTATTGAAAATATTACTTATTCATAAGATTGACAAATTTTTTTTTTTAAATATATTTTCCTTGCTGCTTATATGGTTGCTATTTGCCAGCTTTATGTGTAGGAAATATATTAGTATTTCAGGTAATAATTCCAATAGTGGACCTATATTAGGAAAAAAATTACATTTGCATTAGATAAAATGATTGCCAAGAGAAGAAATTTTAAACAAATGTTTATTGTAAAAACCTTTTTCAGTGAAAGTAATCACAATGGGACAGTAAGTTTCTAAAATGTCTGCTGCGTAAGGGAAATAATCAGGTTTACAGTTACAGATAAGTTATCAAATGTTTTTATTTATGTATTTATAAATAAATTTAAAAATCTTTCCACCTTTGAATCTTGTAAATTTTAGTAAATAATTTCCATATAGGTGGTCCTGCTCACTGAAGGGTTAAGCTCTCGAGCATCTCTCATGTTGGATTTGGAGAATTCCTTGAAATTTGTTTCTGAGAAACTCAGGTAAGTACATATGAAGATAATCATGTATTTATTACCTTTCATGTTATGCAGCTATGCTTAGTCTATCATGTTTAGTTGACATCTAGAATATGTGCATATAGTTTTTAAGTAGTTGTTTTTTTAGTTTTCATCTAGAATGTATGCATACAGTATTTAATTAAATAGAGTTTTATATCAACTATAGAAGATAAAATGGGCAAACAAATCTAAGCAGTGTTTTCTTTGGAATTGTAGAATAAGATCCAAATGTGAAAAAAACAAAGCAAGACCGGAGCCTTAGAAAGAAAATGTATTGATTGATTATAACCAGCCCGCCTCTGGCCAAAGTTTCGCCTATTATGGCTGCATCAGGAGCTCTGAGAATAAAATTTTTTAATATTAATAATAAATAATGATAAATATTAATATAAAACAAAACCCAATAGGAAATGATAACAAGAAATAATTTAAACATCAATAAGAGAAAATACAATACATTTTCTTTCCAAGGCTCCGGTTTTGCTTTTTTTTTTCACATCCATGGCTTTTCTAGACCGCTTACCGTACTGTTTTTGTGGGTCCAATAAGATCCAAATCCTGAAAGAGACCCAGGGAAGGGTAAATGAACATAATGCGGATCAGGTCAAAGATAATTGGAATGTGCATAGCAAGCCAGGGGTCACAACTTGAGAATTTTAAACTTTCCTTAATTTCTCCATTTGCCATCCTGGAGATGTCAAATAATTATTTATATTGAATCTGAACATTACTGTGGAATCAGAACCATCTGCCACTTCTAGGATTTCTACTACTAGTACTTTTTATTATTTCTATAGCACTACTAAGCATATGTAACACTTTACAAATACACTTAGGGCTGGATTTTAAGAGGTACGCCCGGTTTTATAACATGTGTGCGCAGCCGTGCGCATGTTATAAAATCCAGGGTCGGCGCGCACAAGGGGGTGCACTATTGTGCAACTTACGCGCGCCGACCCACGCAGCCTTCCTCCATTCTCTCCGAGGCTGCATAATACAGGAAATTGCCTCCTCCTAGGAAAATCTGTATTGTATATCCCATAAAAAGCTTGTTTTTATCTCGGTAAAATAAATCTAAGTATCCAGTTCCCTGTCTGGTTCTAGAGTAAGCAAGACCAAAAGAGTAGCCCTTGGTACATCATCTTTCAAGGATCTTTCAAGAATCTACATCAGGTTTAAGCTATCAACATACTTCCCCCTATTCATTCTCCACGTGCATCCTTTTAAAAGGGTTACGCAAATATATTACATTTGCCACTGTGCCCGGGATTGCGGGCCGGCCGGCGGCCGGAACGCGCAACCTACAACTACCTGGAGGCAGGCGCAACTTATAAGATAAAGTTAAGGGAGGTTTTAGGTAGGGCTGGGGGGCGGGTTAGGTAGGGGAAGGTGGGGGGTGGGGGGCGGAAGGAAAGTTCCCTCCGAGGCCGCTCCAATTTCGCTCCTACCTAACCGCCCCCCAGCCCTACCTAACCCCCCCCTTACCTTTTATCTTATAAGTTGCCCCTGCCTCCGGGCAGGCTTAGGTTGTGCGTGCTGGCCACTGGCCGGCCCGCGATCCCGAGCACAGCAGCAAATGTAATATACGTGCGTAACCCTTTTAAAATCTGCTCCTAAGAGATACCCCATATTGCTTACTTTCTATTCAAGAAAAACAAACATTACAAATAAGATAATAAGGAAGTTTAGTTTATTATGGAGTATGGTTAAAGCCAACAGTGATATGATCAAGATAACTAGGGGTTAAGATTTAAGTTGGTAAGATATACTATCTAACTGTTAAATATGTATTGTGGTACACATGTGGAGAATGAATAGGGGGAAGTATGTTGATAGATTAAACCTGATGCAGATTCTTGAAAGATCCTTGAAAGATGATGTACCAAGGGCTACTCTTTTGGTCTTGCTTACTCTAGAACCAGACAGAGAACTGGATACTTAGATTTATTTTACCGAGATAAAAACAAGCTGTTTATGGGATATACAATACAGATTTTCCTAGGAGGAGGCAATTTCCTGCAATATGCCAAGTGGTTATTGCTCTTTGTTGTAGAATTTTTTTCTGCGAAATCCTTGTAAGTTCCTGCTGAAATATGGTGATTATAGATTTATTTTCTATGAACCAGATCAGGTAAAGAATTTGCTTTGTGGTAAAGTTTCTTTCTGAAATGGAAGCTGGCTGAGATGTGATTTCAGTTTAAATCTGCATTCAATAATATGGCTGGGAGGGACTGCAAAAGGGTGAAAACCTCTTTTATAGGATACCAATTTATTTTATAGGATTTTAAATTAAGTATTCTCCACATTCTTTTACTTACACTAACTGATCAAATCATTCAGTTAGGAGCTAAACTCTGCAAGATCAGGTGATGCAGAATAAGACCAAATGCTCATCTTTTATTTGTTGCAAACTTGTGCTTTTTGCGAATAAAAATGCTGAAACCACTATGGGTTCATCCATATACAGTTGTGCTCATAAGTTTACATATCCCTGGCAGAATTTGTAAGATATGTAGCATTTTAAGAAAACATGAGTGATCAGACAAAACACATCTGTTATTTTAAATGAGTTTCAAATTAAACTATTATTTTATTTATTTATTTAAAATCTTTTCTATACCTTCGTTCAGTGTACTACCGTCACAACGGTTTACATAGAGGCACATATAGTAAATTGTACATGTATATGTTCCTATTATAAGTAGAGGGGGTGCCTTGTAGTCTCGGTAACATAGTTTCATAATAATGGCTAGATGTTCTGTGTTGTTCAATCTGACCTGTGACTCTTTATTTATTTATTTATTTATTTATTTATTTAATTAACAGTTTTTCTATACCGACATTAAAATACACATCATGTCGGTTTACATTATAACAGCAGGTAGAAAATACATAGAACAGGGATGTGGGGGTGGATAACCAGCAAAAACAAGAGTAGAGAGGGCTCTAACGGGGAGCCCGAGGCAATAATTAAAATTAGATAAAAATAGGGGCAGGGTAAGAGGAGCTATTTACAACGAACTAGGGTGCGGAGAGGTAAGAAGGGTGGCTATTTACAGGGGGAAGGGAGGGGGGGGCAACTGTTTAAAAGGGGCAGGGAGAGGGAAGGTTGCTATTCCGGGGAAGTCTTAGTTTCTACATTCAATTAATGTTGTCGTGACAAACCATGACGTACTTACATAAAATGTGCTAGTGCTGTATAAGGATTTTGTGTGTACAGCTTTCAGCGTTTTTCTCTATCTCGCTTGCATTGCGAAAAGGCTTCTCTAAAGAGCCATGTCTTCAAGCTCTTTTTGGAAGTCTTGAAGTCTCTCTGTAATCTTACCTCTGTGGGCATGGTGTTCCATAGTATCGGCCCGGCCAATGATAGTGCTCTTTCTCTGACTTGTGATAGTTTTGCAGTTTTTACTGAGGGGATGGTTAGGAGGGCTTTGTTGGCAGATCTCAGGTTCCTGTGTGGGACATGGACGCGGAGCGCTGTGTTTAGCCATTCAGCCTTCTCGTCGTGGATTAGCTTATGTCTAGTGCAAAGGGTTTTATATTTTACTCTGTATTCAATTGGCAGCCAGTGTAGTTCAGCCAGTGTTTCAGTGATATGATCTCTCCTTCTTTTGCCTGTCAAGATTCTTGCGGCCGAGTTCTGGAGTATTTGGAGTGGTCTTATTGTCGTGTATGATAATCCTAATAGTAGGGCATTACAGTAGTCAGTGCTGGCAAATATTAAAGCCTGTAGGACAGTTCGGAAATTATTCTGATTTAGTAACGGTTTAAGTTTCCTGAGGACCATTAGTTTGGCATATCCTTCTTTGACTTTTAATGATATGTGTTGTTTGAGGCTGAGTTCAGTGTCTATTATTACACCGAGGTTCCGTACTTTCTCGGCTATTTCAATTTTCTGATTGTTTTTTAGTAGTATCGGTGATTGAATGACTGTCATGTTTTTTCGTTCTAGATGGAGGAATTCTGTTTTTTCAATGTTTATGACTAGCTCCATTTGATTTAGTAGTTGTTTGATGATGTCAAGGTACATGATTGCTAGGTTTAGTGTTTTTTCCAGCGAGTCGTCGATTGGTAGTAATATTTGAATATCATCAGCATATATGTAGTGTATGATACCCATGCCCGCTAGCAGATGGCATAGTGGGAGTAGGTAGATGTTAAAGAGTGTAGCGGAGGGTGCTGATCCTTGTGGTACTCCGGTTACTAGATTTATTTTCTCTGACAATGTGTTTTTTATTTTATTAGCAAAATCATTAAACAAACCATAGCAATAAAGAAGAAAATAAAATGGTTCCTGTTCAAAAGTTTGCATACCCTTAGTTCTTAATATCATGCATTGCCCCCTTTTTGCATCAGTGATGGTTTGCAGTCTTTTGTGATAGTTGTGAATGAGGCCCTTTATTTTCTCATGTGTAAAGCTGCCCATTCCTCTTGGCAAAAAGCCTCCAGATCCTGTAAATTCTTTGGTTATTATCTACCATGAACTACATATTTGAGTTCTTCCCAAAGTGGCTCAGTGGTGTTGAGATCAGGAGAATGTGATGGCCACTCCAGAACCTTCACTTTCTTCTGCTGCAGCCGCTGAAGGGTCAACTTGGTCTTATGTTTCAGATCATTGTCATTTTGGAAAGTCCAAGTGTGCACCATGTGCAGCTTCCTGGCTGATGAATGTAAATTATCCTCCATTATTTTCTGATAAGATGCATTCATCCCACCATCAATTTTGACTAAATTCCCTGTGCTGCTGTAGCTCACACACCCTCAAAACAACAGAGATCCACCTCCATGCTTCTTGGTAGGGGTGGTGTGCTTCTCTTCATAGGCCTTGTTGATTCCTCTCCAAACATATCTTTTATGGTTGTGACCATAAAGTTCAATTTTGGTCTCTTCACACCATATTATTTTGTTCTAGAAGTTTAGAGGCTTCTCCAGGTGCTATTTGGTATATTGTAAGCAAGCTAGTTTGTACCATTGGTGTAGCAATGATTTTTTTCTGGCAGCTCTACCATGCAGCCCATTTTTGTTCAAGTATCTTCTTATTGTGCATGTTGAAACACCCACACCACTTTGTTTCAGAGAAGCATGTATTTCAGTAGATATTGCTTGTGGTGATTTTCTTTGCATCCCAACAACGTTTCCGAGCAGTTGTGTCTGAAAACTTTCTTGGTCTACCTGACTGTGGCTTGGAAGTAACAGAACCCATAATTTTCCACTTCTTGAACAGAGTTTGAACAGTACTACTTGACATTTTCAAATCTTTGGATATCTTTTTGTATCCTTTTCCTGATTTATAAAGTTGAACTAATTTTGCTTGCAGATCCCTTTTACAGTTTTTACTTTCCCCATGTTTCAGTAATCACCAAAGTCCGTTTATCCCTGGATGAAATGCACAAGGGTTTCTTAAGAGCTAAGAAACTCATTCACTATTTATACACAGACACTAATTACAATCAAACAAGGCACAGGCGTGGATACCTACCCTTCATTGCCATCTCAACCTGTGTGGGTCAGCTTGAGTGTATATTATCAGTTCATCCATTCAAGTGCATGCAAACTTTTCACAGGACCATTTTATTATTTCCTTTATTGCTATGGTTTGTTTAATGATTGTGCTATTCTGTGATGCATATGATACAGACTTTCAGATACCTGAAAGGTTTTAATGACCCAAAGACAACGACAAACCTTTTCCGTCGGAAAAAAATCAGCAGAACCAGGGGTCACGATTGGAAGCTCCGGGGAGGAAGACTCAGAACCAATGTCAGGAAGTATTTCTTCACAGAGAGGGTGGTGGATGCCTGGAATGCCCTTCCGGAGGAAGTGGTGAAGACCAGAACTGTGAAGGACTTCAAAGGGGCATGGGATAAACACTGTGGATCCATAAAGTCTAGAGGACGTGAATGAAGAGTGGGTGGCTCGCGGGAATGACGGCTACTACCTGGAGATAATACCCTTATTCAATAAACATACACACGGTTAATGCGACTCCAACATTGCTCTAAACTTCAACGGCAAGAGGAAATGTGGAAAAATGGATTTGCATTCACAAAAAAGCGGGGAGTAGCTTGCTTGTTACGGCGGTTACTACCCCAAACCAAATAAGCCTGATACGTCACTTTCAATACATATCCAGCATAACTCTCTGCTTCAACGGCAGGGGAAACGAAGAAAAGTGAATCTATATACAGACAACAACCAACAAGGACTGAATTACATAGTCTGGGTAAACAAATAAGCATGGGTGTAGCTTGCTTATGGCGGTGGTTTCTACCCCTAACTAATTAAGCTAGATATTTCACTTAGATGCAGTTCCAACACTGCTCTCTACATTGATGGTGGGGGTGGAAGGGAAACAGAACCAAAAGGTTACTAAGAGCCAAGAGTAACAGATAAGTATGAGGAAAAAAAAAAAAGTGCGAAACTTGCTGGGCAGACTAGATGGGCTATTTGGTCTTCTTCTGCCGTCATTTCTATGTTTCTATGTTTAATTTGAAACACATTAAAATAATTGTCATGTTTTGTCTGATCACACATGTTTTCTTAAAAAGCTATATACACTGGGTGAAATAGAACCACTTTCTCTCTCTATATATATAACCACACAATTTGTAAGAGAAAAGCATACAGTTTTATTATCTCAAATTTCAAAATCATTTAGGAAATGTGTCCTAAAATGTAAACCCACACACTCACTCATTCACACTCTAAAAACATTCCATCATATACAATATGGTAGTCAGCCATATGACCCCAAAGGTTTATACAACAATGTTTTTCATATCTTAATGCAATATTATAAACATAAATCCCCAGTGGATACACCTACTTACAATCTATACCCGGCTTTCGCCCATTTTTACTTTATACCTCACTGAAACATGATTTTATAGTGATGCACACCACTGTTGCATATCCTCGATTTATCTTTATCCAGCTGACTTCCTTGTATTGATCTCTTCTCTTTAAGATAGCCATTCTTCACATTGTTGTTAACAACTGTTCACTGTGGTCTGACCTCAATAAGCGGCCCCTGTTTCACATCTGTCTGCTTCCTCAGGGGGACTGCAACCACACAGACTGTCTGTTATTCAACTTTTTGTAGAATCCTTCTTTTAACAGTGTCTTGATGTGATATTTGAAGTTCAGTTCTTGGTCCAGGGTGATTCCAAGGTCTCTAACCATCGGGAGCATGTTGTAATTGGATTGAGTTGTGGGGTCGAGGGTGGGTGTTGAAGCTTTTTTTGAGAGGTGGAGCATTTCCGTCTTGTTTTGGTTGAGCGTCAGTGCCATTTCTGAGAGGATGGAGGTTATGTCTGTCTGGTATAATTCCCATTGGTTTAAGGTGTTGCCGATATTGTCTCTGGGGAGCAGAAAGTAGGTGAGCCTTGTTTTGTCTAAGTATTTGCATAGTGGCAGCATATAGACATTGAAGAGGGTAGGGGATAAGGATGAGTCTTGTGGGACTCCCTGCGGGAGGGGGATTGGTTCTGATGTTGAATTTCCTTGGGCGACTTTGAAAGATCTGTTAGCGAGGAATGATTGAAACCATTGGAGAATGGTGCCGCTGATGCCTATTTCTCTGAGTCTGTGAATTAGAATCTTGTGGCTGACAGTGTCAAATGCAGTGGAGATGTCCAGTAGGATTAGGAGGAAGGATGTGCCTTTGTCAAACCCTCGTAGTATGGTGTCTGTGAGGGTGAGTAGTAGTGATTCGGTGCTGTGAAATTTCTTGAAGCCGTGTTGCGGCTTTCTGGGAATTCTGAGAGTTGGCGGTTGACTGTCTTCTCGATGATCATGGCCAGGAATGGTAGGTTTGAGATGGGTTGGTAGTTGGATGGGATGGTCGGGTCGCGTTGGGGTTTTTTTAGGATAGGTTTGAATACAGCACATTTGAGGGAATCCGGGAGTATTCCTTGTTCGAGGGAGAGATTGGTAATATCAGCGATGGGTCTGGCTAGGTAGTTCGGAATTAGGTTAAGGGTTTTTGTTGGGATGGGGTCGAGGGGGTGTGCTGCTGGGTTGATCTTTCGAACAATGTTTTCCACCTCGATGGAGGCTACGGTCTCAAACTGTGACCATGTTGATGTTGTAAGGGATGTTTGTGTGCTGGGTTCAAGGTAGATTGGTGGGTCTTTTGGGTTAAGCTTTGCTGTTTTGTCTATAAGGTATTGGGCGAAACCGTGACTGGATATCGTTGAAGTTTCTTTTTGTGAGGGGTTGTTGATAGGTCGCGTCAGCTGGGTTACGTACTCGAACAGGGCTCTCGGGTTGTATTGGTAGTTGTGGATTCTTTGGGAGTAGAAGTTCCGCTTGGCTTCGTTGATGTCCATTGTATATATGTATAGGAGCGTTCTATATCTGTCACGTAGTTGGCTTGTGGGATTGCTTCGCCAGGCTTTTTCTGCTTGTCTTAGTCGGCATTTTATGTTTTTAAGATCTTGGTTGTACCAGGGTGATTTGTTTTTTGCCGTGGTTCCGATATCTTTTTCAATGGTTGTGCAGATCTTTTTTGCTGTCTCCATGTTGATAGTGGCCCATGAGTTGACTGCGTTGATGGTATTGGAGGTGTCCAGGTGCCTTAGGGCGTCAGGTAAGGTTTTTTCTAGGGTCTCACTGGTGCATGGTTTGGTGAAGACTATACATTTTTTGTCTTTTTGAGTGTGGATGTGGGTATAGTCCACTTGGAGCTTAGTTTTTATTACCATGTGATCTGACCAGGGGACTGCGGATGTGGTGGGAGGGGAGTTGAGTGTTATTTTGTTGTTAATGAAGATCAGATCCAAGGTGTGGCCTGATTTTTGTGTGGAGGAGTTTATTATTTGTATGAAACTCATAGCAGTTAGCGAGTTGAGGAGGAGTTCACATGAAGGAGAGAGGGGAGACTTGTCAAAGTAGAGGTTGAAGTCACCTAGTATAATAGTGGGGTGGTTGCTGTTGATGTTGGCTGCGATGGTTTCGATGAGGGGGCAGGGATCTTTATTGAGAGTGCCTGGGGGGCATAGATCAGCAGGATTTGGATGAAGTTAGTGACTAACTTCAATGGGTAGTAGAGAGTTGATGGGGAGCATGCTGAATTTGAAATTTTTGGCTCCTAGGAACAGTAGGCCGCCTCCTTTTTTTTTTTTTTTTGTGCCTTGGTATGGAGAAGATGTTGTAATTGTTTGTTGGTAGTTGATTAATGAGCAGGGTGTCTGTGTCTTTGAGCCATGATTCTGTGATACATAGGATGTCCGGCTTTAGGTCAGAAAGGAGATCGTATAGGATGGGGATTTTCTTTGTGACGGATTGTGCATTCAGTAGTAAGAGGGTGAGAACTGATAGAGCGGCCATGTGGGGGGCTTGTAGTAGGGGAATCTGGAGGAGTCTTCTGTGTATGTTTCAAGGTGGAGTATAGTGTGGGTAGTGTTTGTAGGGAGGGTAGAAGCATTGAGTGGCATAGGGGTATTTTGTATCCATTTTGTGGCTGGGGGGGGGGGGTGTTTTTCAACACAAGGCAGTGCAGGGGTGGGAGCCAATCTGTTGATAAAAAAAAAAATCTGTCTTCAATTCCAGCAAGTCCTGCATTTTATGAGGGAATCTTATGTATTGATTAATGTGGCTACATAAAGCTGTTATGACCTGGCCCAGACAGCGGGAAATAGATGCTGGTGACATTCCCCCGACAAACCAGACTGTTGATTGGCAGGAGCCAGATGACATAAAATGCAGGGAGCACAATAGTTTGGTGAAGCCTGGTATAGTGCAGGACCTTTCTGTGACTGGCTCCAGATCCCCTTTGAGTTGTTGATTTAATTCCATGATAGCCTGAGACCTGAGACAATAACTCATAACCAGATGTTCCTCTGGCATTCCCAGCAATGAGTTTCATGGATGAAAGATGCGCTTCCTATACCATCTGTGTGCCCTCCAAAGTCTCAAGGACGCTCCACAGGCAGTGCTTGCAGCTCTGGCTCCAGTGTGGATACTTCCCTAGGAGGCATGTGAGCCTCCCTTGCCTGTTGTAGTAGTTGTTCTTGTTGTTGATGAGCAGCCCGAAAGCAGCTAGTATGCCACTAATAGTACAATTCCCCCTAACTTTGTAGGAATAGGAAGACAGGGCAGTTAAGAAAAGTTGCTTTTATTGGGCCAGCAAGGCTGTATAGTTGTGTTTGAGATAAGGCCTCTTTTTATCACGCATGATAATAGCCGCAATAATAGCTGCAATCCGTAATAATGGCTGCTGTAGCACGATAAAAGCTTTTTTCCACTCTTGAAAAAAAAAGTGTTATTTCCTACGTTAAATCCTATGTGATGCATTATTTTATAGCAAAATGCTGTAGTGGTCCTTCATTTACATATTTTTACTGGTTTTACATATTCATCATATTTACATGCTATCACATTTCTAACGTGCATTAGCCTCCATTTATCATGGCATAAGTCCCTAAAGCGGCTTGATGAATGACCCTGTTAGGAACCTAAGTTTTCAGCTGAAAATTCACATAAATTTAGGGCCCTAAAATGTAGGATGTTATTTATTTTACTTAATTCAGATGCCTAAGTTAGGCGGCTAATTCTGAAAATCAATGTTAAAGCTCTTAACTTTGTTTCCTTGCCCTAACTTCACGCCTAAACTTATCCGGCTAACTTTAGAGATATAGTCAAGAGTGCAGCTGCGCTGTAGAATATAACTAGCTATATGAAAGTTATACAGTTAATTTTTAACCAGTTAAATTTATGACAGCTCTTTGGCTCAACCAGACTTAGCCGGTTATATTAACTTGCTAGCTCTGAATATCAGAGTTATCCAGCTAACATAGCCGGCTAAATTACTCCTCCCAGTTATGCCTCTGGAACACTTCTAAGTTAGCTGGCTAAATTCTAGCCGGCTATCTGATAAGCTGGCTAGAATTTAGCCAGATAAGTTTTCAAATATTAATTTAGCTGGCTAACTTCTGAGTTAGCTGGCTAAATGCTTTTGAATATGGGCCTCATCATTTATGGAGTCTAGTGAAACAAGAAACCTAAATTTAGGCACTCTGCCCTAATAAATTTGTCTGTACACTGAATAATTTAAGTCAGTAAGTTGTATGCATTGAGGTAACTATTGAAATGTATTTTTGTCTAGCTTAAAACCTTTGAGGTCAATATTCAGTAAGCTGATGAGTGGAAAAGTTATCCAGTTAAAATTACCTGGATAAATTTATCCAGGTAAGTTTAGGACAAGTATTTTTTCTGATCTGCCTTATCTGCCGGGGAAGCACTGAATATCTGTGTTAACCAGCTAAAATGTAACTATGCCTCCAGAATGCTTCAATCACCACTTCTTTTATCTGGCTAAATTGTATGCATTTCATGAGTTACATGGACAAAATTTGGCCAAGTAATGGGGGGGGGGGGGGGGGGGGGGGAGTATTCAAATCTTGGGTTTTGATTGAGTAACTTTTCAGGTTACCTATACAAACCCATTGAATATAAATCTTTTATTTCTTTGCTGTTTTCCTTATTTATAGTGAATCAAAAATCTTTGTGGTAGCTATAGATCAAAGTTCCTCTGTGGACAAGCATCATATTACAGCCACACAATTTGGGTGACTTCATATGATGGCGCCAGTTTGGTCTTATTCTTCTCTAGCCCAGAGACTTCTGGATTCTCTTATGGGCATATGCAGGGCTTCACATGCAACCTCCCTCAGTCTATTTTTGTCCACTTCTTGAATGATCACAATTCTCCTTATATATCTCTGTGATCAAAATCAATTCAGCTTCATCAACCTTTTTTTCCTTTTCAGAAGGAATCAAATATGGCAGAGCAAGCTGTAATATCAAAAAAAGGGAAAAGCCCCTTCAAAGTTTGCAAAAGATGTCACCATAAAATAGCTGTTGCAGATCAGCACAATTGCTGTATCTGCTGCCTCGGACCTGACCACGACAGTGCAAATTTTGGCCTCAAGTGCTCATTTACAGGGATCTGAAGCTCCATTATGAGCTAAAAAGTTCCTCAGACTATAAGGATTCAAAACATAGGAAATGACAAAAATTACCTTCTTCTGAAACTTTGAAGAAGCCAAAAGGTAGGTCTCCAGTGAAAAAGCCGAGTCTTCTAGTTGATGCAGCAACCAAACGGCGCTGAAGACTCAGCTCCACAATCCTCAACAGCGCGATGTAAACCCACCATATGACTAATGCAAAATGGACTGCACCAAGAACAACGCAGAAAGTTCATGGAGCACACTGCTGATTCATCTGAGCGAACATCATCTTTCTTGTTGCCTATGCTCCCTGGCACCATGTTATGGACTAAGAAGACATCTGTTGCAGAAGGTCAACCAAAGAAAAGAATGATAAATCAAAGAACCTATCTGACTCATCGTCATTGCCACATATCTTGGAGCTGCACGCATTGCCCTCCACCTTTGTGCAGGAACCTTTACAACCATTTCCATTTTTTCAGGAGTGCCACACATTTGCATAAAAATTGTGGACAGATTTTGTCAAGACATAAGTTCATGAACTATCTATGCAAGAATGAACCATAAAGAAACCAATTTTGGAAAAGTTAAAGAAAGAACTACAACCCTGAGTCATCAGGGTATTTTCCCATAGTCACAGAATGGGAGAAAAGTCTTAGTGAATCAGGCAGTAAATTTTCTCCTCAGCCAGTCTGCTAAGAACAAGCTTCTATAGAAGCTCAGCCAATTATAATATTGATGAGGCTGCACCTTTTTCTGATCATTCTTAAACTGATTCTCATTTAGATCAGTTATATAGATCTAATGACTCTGAGGAAGAACTTTCTGGAGAGGTTTCACTTGATTTGCTCTTAGATCCCTCTCCATATCCTAACAGAGTGGCTACACCACCTGAAGATGCCATGTATACAGAAAGTGGCAGAGGCTTTGGAATTTAGTCTCCATGAAGAGATTGCAAGGTATAAGAACATAAGAAATTGCCATGCTAGGTCAGACCAAGGGTCCATCAAGCCCAGCATCCTGTTCCAACAGAGGTCAAACCAAGCCACAAGAATCTGGCAAGTACCTAAACACCAAGAAGATCCCATGCTACTGATGCCAGTAATAGCAGAGGCCATTCCCTAAGTCAACTTGATTAATAGCAGTTAATGGACTTCACCTCCAAGAATTTATCCAAACCTTTTTTGAACCCAGCTACACTAACTGCACTAACCACATTCTCTGGCAACAAATTCCAGAGCTTAATTGTGCATTGAGTGAAAAAGAATTTTCTCCGATTAGTCTTAAATGTGCTACTTGCTAACTTCATGGACAGCCCCCTAGTCCTTCTATTATCCGAAAGTGTAAATAACCGATTCATGTCTACTTGTTCAAGACCTCTCATGATTTTAAAGACCTCTATCATATCCCCTCTGCAAATACCTAAACAATACAAAGCTTTTGCCATGCATCAAGCATTGCTTCAGGTACAAATAAAAATATGAAAGATACTCCATTCCATAGCTCTAGTTGCATAAACCATAGACATAAAATATTGCATACAAAAGTGTCCAGGACATGATAAAAGGCAACTCCCTCATGATTCACTTATCGTGGAGTCAACCATGAAACAGGCCACAAAAACAGACCACCTTGAACATTCCACTCGGCAAGGATTCATTTGTACCAGACATGATAGGAGAAAGAGTTTATCAAGGAGCCAACTTACAGTCCAGAATAGAGGCCCACCAAATTCAAATCATTCAGTATATGTACAACAATCTACAGTAGTTGAAGTATATTGCACAGATTCTTCCAGAACAAGAGTTAAACAATTCAAAGAGGTTATGAAGAAAGAGGATTCTGCATGCCACCTAACCTGTTCTATCTATGACTCCTTAAACACCCCCTCAAGAGTAGCAGTAGCCAGAATTGTTGCCAGAAGACTAGACTGGCTCTGGGCATCAGGTCTCCAAGAGGAGATCCATGAAAAGTTGGCAGACACCCCCTACAATGGGGACAACCTTTTTGGTACCATGGTTGAGACAGTAGAGACCATTAAGAATCAAAGTATGGCCTTGCAGTCTTTGTCAGCTTTGCAAATGGATTCATCTTCTCAAAGTAGATATCAAGAATCCTTCTACTACTACCAACATAGACATTACAACATTTACGGCTATTTTAGACAAAGGCCTATATAACATTGCAAATGCTACAACTGTCTCAGCAGCAGACTCAAGAGCCACAAGCACAACCAAGAATCAGAGAATGGCAACCAAAAAGGCAAGGTCAGCAGCCTACCCAGTGGCTGCTAACTGGATTGTGACACTACACATCCTTGCCAATTGAACTCATGTCCACTTCTTCAGATAGAGGGAAGACTAAAGGTCTTTGGTAATTAATGGAACTACATAACTACAGACAAATAGATTCTAAAGGTAGTTCATCAGGGATACTATTTCTATTTTCAAACATTACCACATCAAAATCGCCCTCATTACCACTATTATTCAATCATTCATTTGTAAGCACTGAACCAGGAAGGAAATTCTCTCCTGTGCTCCAGAGCCATCCCGCTAGTGACTGACAGTCAACAGGGGAATTGATTTTACTCTAGATACTGTCTGATTCTAAAGAAAACAGGTAACCTCCATCCTATCTTGAATCTCAGAGATCTGAATACATATTTTAAAAAGAGAAAAATTCAAGATGACCACACTGGCTACTATCTTACCAGTACTCCAGCAGAACTACTGGTTAATGTCCTGAGACTCAAAGAACATTTATGTGTGTACCCTTATCAACTAAAGAAGAGAAAATACCTTTGTTTCACTTTGCAAGAGAAACATTACCAGTAAAGACTCCTTGCCTTTGGACTAGTGGCAGCTCTGATGATATTCACAAAATGCCTAGTAGCAGTAGTGGCACACCTAAGGAGAGAAAATGTGATAATGCTTTCGTACCTTGACGATTGGCTAATATTGAGTTTCTCCTACGAGTCCTCAATTACAGTTGTAAAACATGTAGTGGCAGTCCTACACACCCTGCTCTTACAATCAGTTTCAGAAATCCTCTCTACAGCCAGATCAATGCATGGAATTCATAGGTGCAGAACTTATCATGATTCAAGGCAAGGCATACTTAACAGTGCAATGAGTGACAAAGCTCATATTATTCATTAGCACCCTGAAAAGCATTTCCAACATTATGGCATGAAGATACATGAAAATGCTGGGGCATATGGCCTCTATGTTGCAGGTGATACCGCTAGCATGACAGAAATGAGATAGTTATTTAATTTTAAATTATTCTGCTTTTTGGCACTTCAAAGTGGATTAAATTCCAGTTCTGTAGGTATTTCCCTATCCCCAGAGGGCTTACAATCTAAGGGGATAACGCAATAACACATGTGATAAATAACACATCATGAGAGGCGTATGCACATTTTAAAAATTTAGTCAAATTGGAGGAGTTTGGATGGAGTTTATGAAAATGAGGGGTGGCTATCGCAGGATTTAACGCCAGAAATAATTACACCTTTTTTCCTGCTGATATGCTGTGCGTTATTCCCAAAATGGGATTTGCGATAAACATTGCAAATCCCGTTTTGGGGGAGGGGGAGAGAGAGAGCCTCTGGGGAGACATACATATTAGGCAACTTCTTATACCACTGTAAGCGGGGCCATTCTGAACTTGGGGTGAGGTTTTGGTGGTAGCTGGCTTTTGGGGGGCAGTTTTACATGCACAGTCAGAGGTATGAACAGTACAGTAGACAGTGAAAATTTTATGTGATTTGGAGTGAAGAAACAAATAAAAAGATGAGATTTGTATAGTATACTCTTGACCTAGCTTGATGCACTCTCTACCTAGTTGCTGTCAAGCTAGGTCGAGAGTACAATGTACAAATTTCATCACTGCAAATCACAAAATCTTCACTGATGCTGGCCCCCAAAACCTAGGCCACCACCAAAGCCTCACCTTGAGTTCAGAATGGCCCCTCTAACAGTGGTATAAATACTTTATCCCAGGACAAGCAGGATGTTAGTGCTCACATATGGGTGACGTCACTGACGGAGCCCTGAAGCGGGAAGCTTTCTGTCAAAGTTTCCAGAAACTTTTGACTGGCCCTGTGAGGCCACTGAGCATGCCCAGCATGCTATGATATTCTCTGCCACAGGTGTCTCTCTTCAGTCTTCGTCTTTCCGCGCTGCAGTTTGCATCGCGGGTATAGGAGCCGTTGAGAAATTTCTCAACAATTCTGACTGAAAAGTCAAATAATAAGATATTCTCTCTCACATTTTCTCTCAAGGGGTTTACTTCTTCACCGGCTGGTGAGTACCTCGGTCTCAAATTAATTTTTCTCAAAAACATTTTTCTCATATTTTCCGTTCTCTGCCTCGACGGCCGTTGATTGCACTATGGCTACCAGTTTTAAAAAATGTCCGGTATGCGCACGGACAATGTCCCTTACTGATCCGCACCTAGAGTGCGTTCTATGTCTCGGCGAAAATCATGACGTTCAAAATTGTCCGCAATGCGCCGAAATGACGCCGAAAACAAGAAAATGTAGACTGGAAAAAATGGAACATTTATTCCACCTCCAGTTAATGCCGTCGCCTTCCACTTCCTTGAAGTCTCCGGCCGGAGCGAAGCAGCGGCTACTGCTTAAAAAATCCATCGGGGGACCATCGGGGGATCACTCCTCGTCATCGTCCACCTTGACTAAATCCGTCGAGCCACAGAAAGAATAACATAAACATCGACATCGAAGGTCGTCGACGTCTGAATCTACATCCCAGGATCCGTCGATGGCAAAGCGGCCACGCTCAGAGGAAACCTCGGTGTCTGGGCCTCCTCCGATCTCGACACCAGAACCCCTGCAGGGCCCTGCAGCGGTTCCAACGCCTCAGCCCTCGCCACCGCTTACAACTGCTCTCACACCAGCAGTTGTAACGCCGGAATTATCTGATATCATCAGACAAGCGATTTCACAGGCTTTGAGGGAACAGTTAATTCCGACGACTTCATCGATGCCGATGCTTCAAGCATCGATGCCGGCAACATTGCCGATGCTGGTGGGACCACCGATGCCGGTGTCTGCCATGACGCCGAGGACACTGAAGGAATCGACGGACCAAGAATTCTAACTTCGACGTCGACGTCCATATATGCGCAGCTACCATCCACGACTTCGATATCGATGCCCATGTTGCCTCCATCAACTACGAGACCACTCTCAACGTCGATGTCGAGGCAACCATCAGCGCCATCGAGGACATCAAAAATAGATGTCGAGGATGTTCAGGACTTGCCATCCTTACACCATCTACTTCAAAAATACCAGGATGTCCTTCACACCATGCCTAAAAAACCTACAGAACAGGTGTTTTCATCTGAACCGACTGATGATCCACTACCAGGTCCATCAGGACTCCATCTGCCTCATAAAACTGCACCAAAACATATGTATGGGCAGGAAGAAGAGGATTCCTGGGATAGTCAGGATACAGAATCCTCCTCTGAGGACTTTGTCTGATCCCTCACCTCCAGAACCAAGAAAGAAGTCCCCACCTGAAGACCTCTCTTTCTCTAACTTCATACAGGATATGGCAGACACCATCCCATTTAAATTGGAAGCTGAGCAAGACTTAAGGCAACATACTTTAGAAGTGCTGCAGTTTGTGGATCCCCCCAAACAAGTTTTGGCTATACCAATACACGAGGTGCTTTTAGACTTACAACATCGTATCTGGGAGCACCCATCCACAGTGTCAGCTGTAAACAAGAGAGTGGATTCATCCTATTTGGTACAATCAACTCCAGGGTACCAAAAGACTCAACTACCACATCAATCTGTGGTAGTTGAATCTGCACAGAAAAAATCAAAAAGAATCCGGCCTCATTCCTCCAACCCACCTGGCAAGGATCATCGCTTCCTTGATTCTTTGGGAAGGAAGATCTACCAATCTTCAATGCTAAATTCCAGAATCTCTGCATACCAGCTGTACATGACACAGTATCAGAGAAATTTATGGAAACAGATGGAGGAACTCACCAACTCATTACCTGAACAGCTTCAAGAACCTGCACAAACCATAATACTTAAAGGCCTGGAAGCAGGGAAACATGAGGTAAGAGCGGCCTTTGACAGTTTCGATACTGCCTCCAGAACTGCAGCTGTGGGCATTGCCGCACGTAGATATGCATGGCTCAAGGCTTCTGACCTCAGGCCTGAGGTACAGGAAAAACTTGTTGATCTTCCATGCAAAGGAGACAACCTATTTGGAGAAAAAGTTCAGGAGGCAGTCCAACAACTGAAGGAACACACAGAGACTTTACGTCAATTATCCCAAATGCCTCAAGATCCTTCCACACAGCCTCCTCGCCGACTTCCTCGCAGGGACACAAGGAGGCCTTATTATAGGCCACGCAGATACTACTCCCAAACATCTCGGGGTAGATCTACCAGACCTCAACAGCAACGCACCCAAGCTAGACAACCAAGGGCACCCCGTGCTCAACCCCCACCTCAGACAGGCCCTGCTACTGGGTTTTGAGATAATGCCCAGAGAACAAGCCACTCCTTTAAACCCTCACACACAAATCCCAGTGGGTGGAAGAGTGTCCCATTTTTACATACACTGTCAAACAATAATAACAGACCAATGGGTGCTCTCTATAGTGGCACAAGGTTACAAACTCAATTTCCTGTCAATTCCACCAGAATTTCCACCGAGAGCTTTCCCACAACAAGAATCTCAACTAATTCCTCTACAAGCAGAATTGTCCTCCCTTCTGAAGCTCAGGGCAATACAGTTAGCGCCCCAATCTCAGAAGGGAAGAGGATTCTACTCCCGTTACTTCCTCATTCCAAAGAAAACAGGAGGCCTACGCCCTACGCCCTATCCTAGACCTAAGAAATCTCAACAAATTTCTAAAGAAAGAAAAGTTCAGAATGGTTTCTCTAGGCACCATGCTTCCACTTCTTCAAAAAGGAGATTGGCTTTGTTCTCTGGATCTTCAGGATGCTTATACTCACATCCCAATGTACCCTCCTCAACGCAAGTACCTGCGCTTCATGGTAGGTCATCAACACTTCCAATACAGAGTCCTTCCCTTCGGACTCGCTTCTGCTCCCAGAGTGTTCACAAAGTGTCTAGCAGTTATTGCAGCACACCTACGCAAACAGGGTGCTCATGTATTCCCATACCTAGACGACTGGCTCATCAGAAGTCAGTCTCTACAAGGAGCTCTCGATTCTCTAAATCAAACAATTACAACACTGCATTCAGTGGGATTCCTGATCCATTATCAAAAATCTCATCTCACACCAGTACAACTGCTTCAATTCATAGGAGCAGAATTGAACACCAACCTGGCAAGAGCTTTTCTACCAGAGGACCGGGCAGAAACAATCTCATTACTAGCAAGGTGGCTCACGTCACAAACACATGTAACAGCTCACCAGTTTCTAACTTTGCTAGGCCACATGGCCTCTACAGTTCACGTCACACCCAGGGCACGTCTAGCCATGAGAATAACACAATGGACTTTAAGATCACAATGGATCCAAGCCATTCAACCATGAAATACTCAGATTCAAGTAACCCACCAACTACATTCTTCTCTGCTATGGTGGGTGAACAAGGACAATTTGCGCAAGGGCCTACCCTTTCAACCACCAGTTCCACAAATAACTGTGACTACAGATGCATCCACCTTGGGTTGGGGAGCTCACATAGGCAATCTCAAACCACAAGGAACTTGGACAAAACTCAAAGCAACATTTCAAATCAATTTTCTGGAACTTCGAGCTATACATTATGCTCTACATGCCTTCAAGGACTGCCTTACAAACAAGACTGTTCTAATCCAAACAGACAACACAGTAGCCATGTGGTACATCAACAAACAAGGAGGGACGGGTTCGTACCTCCTTTGTCAAGAGGCAGCTCAGATATGGGGTTGGGCCTTGAACAACTCCATGTTTCTCAAGGCCACTTACCTAGCAGGCATTCACAATGTAGTGGCGGACAGACTCAGTCGTCAATTCCAACCACACGAATGGTCACTAGATCCCACAGTAGTGACCAGGATATTTCAACGTTGGGGACAGCCAACAGTAGACCTCTTTGCATCACATCTGAATCACAAAGTGGACAACTACTGTTTCCTATACAACCTGATCAACAGGCCAGCCAAGGACGCATTTGCTCGCCCTTGGAACTCAGGCCTACTCTACGCGTATCCTCCAATACCACTCATTACCAAAACTCTAGTGAAGCTACAACAGGACAAGGGGACCATGATACTCATAGCCCCATATTGGCCTCGACAAGTATGGTTTCCCACACTTCTAGACCTCTCAGTCAAGGATCCCATTCGCCTGGGAGTAGCTCCCACTCTCATAACTCAGGATCAGGGTCGGTTGCGCCATCCCAACCTCCAATCCCTATCACTGACAGCTTGGATTTTGAAAGCTTGATCTTACAACCACTCAATCTTTCATCGAATATATCCCAAGTGCTTATAGCTTCACGTAAACCTTCCACACGGAAGAACTATGCTTCCAAATGGAAGAGGTTCACTGTGTGGTGCAAGCAAAACAAAATCAATCCTTTCACTTGCCCTACAAATTCCTTACTAGACTACTTGTACATCTTTCAGAATCTGGTCTCCAGACTTCATCTGTAAGAGTGCATTTAAGTGCAATTTCAGCTTACCATAATCAGGTAGCAGATGCACCTATCTCTACACAACCTCTTGTTAGCAGATTTATGAAAGGTTTAACTCACCTCAAACCACCAATTAGACACCCAGTCACACAATGGGATCTAAATTTGGTTTTATCAAGACTCATGCGTTCTCCTTTTGAACCCATAGATTCCAGTGATCTAAAATTCCTTACATGGAAGACCATCTTCCTCATAGCCATTACATCAGCTAGAAGTTACAAGCACTTGTCACATATGAACCTTACACTAAGTTCTTACATGACAGAGTGGTTCTCCGTACTCATCCAAAATACCTCCCTAAGATAGTCACGGAATTCCACTTAAACCAATCTATAGTTTTACCCACATTCTTTCCAAGGCCTCACTCTCACCAGGGAGAGAGGGCCTTGCACACCTTGGATTGCAAGCGTACTCTGTCTTTCTACTTAAACCGCACTGCAGTCCACAGGAATTCCAATCAACTCTTTGTTTCCTATGACCCAAACAAACCAGGTAAAGCAGTGGGTAAACATACTCTATCCAACTGGCTAGCAGATTGCATACAGTTTTGTTATGAACAAGCAGGCCTTCCTCTCCAAGGGCGAGTAAAAGCACACTCAGTAAGGGCAATGTCAACTTCAGTAGCACACTATCGTTCAGTGCCAATACTTGACATATGCAAAGCAGCAACATGGAGCTCTCTTCACACATTTGCAGCTCATTACTGCTTAGACAAGCAAGGAAGACAAGATTCAAACTATGGACAGTCTGTCTTAAAGAACTTATTTATTTATTTATTTATTTAGCATTTGTTTATATACCGAGGTACAGCTGACATAGCCTTCACTCCGGTTTACATTATAACCAAACCAGTTACATTTAAATTCATAACAGTGTAAAGAGAATGAATCAGAACATTAACTTAAAAAGTCAATAAATACATTGACCCATACATTGAACAATAGTTATTAGTGTAAGCAACACTTGAAGTAGACGGTTGACACCGTTAAAGAGAAAAAGGTTTCTGCAGGACAGGACGGAATACAGAAGGAGGGGATTGCAGGCATAAAAAGGAACGTGAAGGTGGATATGAAACAAACTGGAAACTTGTTTCCAGTTTAATCCCAACTCCTTCTACAACCAACCTGCTGAGATTTTCGACTGACTCATTTCAACAACAATACTTCACTGTTGCATCCATACAAAATGAGTCAGCCTCTAGCTTGCTAATCACCCATATGTGAGGACTAGCATCCTGCTTGTCCTGGGATAAAGCAAAATTGCTTACCTTGTAATAGGTGTTATCCCAGGACAGCAGGATGTAGTCCTCACAGAATCCACCCGCCACCCCGCGGAGTTGGGCCTTATACTTTTTTATTAATTTATTTTTGCTAACGTATTTGCTATATACGAGACTGAAGAGAGACACCTGTGGCAGAGAATATCATAGCATGCTGGGCATGCTCAGTGGCCTCACAGGGCCAGTCAAAAGTTTCTGGAAACTTTGACAGAAAGCTTCCCACTTCAGGGCTCCGTCAGTGACGTCACCCATATGTGAGGACTACATCCTGCTATCCTGGGATAACACCTATTACAAGGTAAGCAATTTTGCTTTCTCCAAGGACAAGAAGGATGGTAGTCCTCACACATGAGTGACATCATCGGATGGAGCCCAGCATGGAAAACTTTTAACAAAGTTTCTAGAAATTTTGACAGGCACACTGGGCATGCCCAGCGTGCTGCTAACCAAGCATCCACGCTGAGGAGCCAGCTGTCGTGGTACATGTTGGGCACCAACAACATAGGAAAATGTGGGAAAGAGGTTCTGGAAGCCAAATTTGGGATTTTAGATAGAAAGCTTACATCCAGAACCTCCGGGGTGGCATTCCCTGAAATGTTTCTTGTTCCATGTGCAGGTTCCCAGAGGCAGGCAGAGCTCCGGAGTCTCAATGCATGGATGAAACAATGGTGCTGGATAGAAGGATTCAGTTTTATAAGGAACTGGGGAACCTTTTGGGGAAGGAGAAGACTTTTCCAAAAGGATGGGCTCCACCTTAACCAGAGTGGAACCGGGCTGCTGGCACTAACTTCTAAAAAGGAGATAGAGCAGCTTTTAAACGAGATCAAGGGGGAAAGCTGACAGTCACTCAGCGGTGAATGGTTCAGAGGAATGTATCCTTGAAGGATACTATTGAAATCGGAGAGGTAGGGCAACCCAACACAGAGGTTCCAGTAAAAGCAAAAGTAGTCAATGTGCCTATATGTAAAAAATCACCTGAGCTAAAGATTTTCAAATTAATCCTATCAACTAAAAAGTAGGTTAATACAAGCAAAAAACTCACTTTAAAATGTCTATCTGCCAAGGCTAGAAGTCTAAGAAGTAAGATGAGAGAGTTAGGGTATATACCGTGTTTCCCCGAAAGTAAGACAGCGTCTTACTTTCTTTTTACCCCCAAAAGTCCCACTATGTCTTACTTTCAGGGTATGTCTTATATTGGAAAAAACCTGTAAGACATCCCCCGAAAGTAAGACGTAGTGTTCAAAAAAAAAATAAAATTTTTTAAATACCTGTCGGAGGGCCGCGTGGGTCCAGGCGGCCGGCGGCGGGAGCCGGGTGGTCGCGTGTTAAATCTAGGCCGCGGGCGGGTGGGCGCTTGTTCCCGGGGGGGGGGGGGGGGGGGGGTGGACGCGCGTTAGTTCGAGACGGCCGGCGGGCAGCGGGTGGTCGCGTGTTACATCTAGGCTGGGTCGCACAGGCGCGCATTCATTCACTGCCGGTGGGGGCTGCCTCGGCAGTGACGTCACGGCATGTGACTGCCTTGAGCGCCGAAAGCAGCCCCCACCGGCAGCCCCCAGCGCCGAATCGCAGGGGTCGCACAGGCGCTGTGGGCCTGTGCGCGCATTCATTCACTGCCGGTGGGGGCTGCCTCGGCAGCCCCCACCGGCAGTGAATGAATGTGCGCCTGTGCGACCCAGCCTAGATGTAACACGCGACCACCCGCCGCCCGCCGGCCGTCTCGAACTAACGCGCGTCCACCCGCCCCCCCCCCCCCCGGGAACAAGCGCCCACCCGCCCGCGGCCTAGATTTAACACGCGACCACCCGGCTCCCGCCGCCGGCCGCCTGGACCCACGCGGCCCTCCGACAGGTATTTAAAAAATTTTATTTTTTTTTGAACACTACGTCTTACTTTCGGGGGATGTCTTACATTAGCCGACCCCCCTAAAATTCCCACTACGTCTTACTATCAGGGGTGTCTTACTATCGGAGAAACACGGTAGAAGTAAATGATGAGATTGACATGATTGACATGTCAGAGACCTGGTGAAGGAAGATAACCAATGGGACAGTGCTATATCAGGGCACAAATTATATTGCAATGATAGGGAGGATCAACTTGGTGGGGGTATGGCACTTTATATCCGGGAGAGTATAGAGTCAAACAGGATACAGATCATACAAGAGACTAAATGCTCAGTAGAATCTCTATGGGTAGAAATCCCATGTGTGTTGGGTAAGAGTATAGATCATGAGAGGTCTTGAACTAGTAGATATGAATCGGTTATTTACACTTTTGAATAATAGAGGGACTAGGGGCATTCCATGAAGTTATCAAGTAGCACATTTAAGACTAATCGGAGAAAATTATTTTTCACTCATCGCACAATAAAGCTCTGGAATTTGTTGCCAGAGGATGTGGTTAGTGCAGTTAGTGTAGCTGGATTCAAAAAAGGTTTGGATAAGTTCTTGGAGGAGAAGTCAATTAACTGCTATTAATCAAGTTTACTTATGGGCGGATTTTAAATGCCCTGCCCGCGTAAATCCGGCCGGATTTACACGAGCAGGGCCCTCACGTGCTGGCGCGCCTATTTTGCATAGGCCGCCAGCGCGCGCAGAGCCCCGGGACGCGCGTAAGTCCCGGGGCTTTTTAAAAGGGGCGTGTCGGGGGCGTCGCCAAATGATGCAGCGTTTTGGGGGCATGACGTGGCGTTTGGGGGGCGGGCCCGGGGGCGTGGCGCCGGCCCGGGGGCGTTCCGGGGGCGTGGCCGCGCCCTCCGGAACAGCCCCCGGGTCGGGTCTTGGCGTGCCAGCAGCCCGCTGGCGCACGCGGATTTACGTCTGCCTCCGGTAGGCGTAAATCCATGGATAAAGGTAGGGGGGGTTTAGATAGGGCCGGGGAGGGGGGGTGGGTTAGGTAGGGGAAGGTGAGGGGAGGGCGAAAGAAAGTTCCCTCTGAGGCCGCTCCGATTTCGGAGCGGCCTCGGAGGGAACGGAGGCAGGCTGTGTGGCTCGGCGCACGCAGGCTGCCCAAAATCAGCAGCCTTGCGCGCGCCCGCCGATCCTGGATTTTATAAGATACGCGTGGCTAGTGGCAGTATCTTATAAAATCCAGCGTACTTTTGTTTGCGCCTGGTGTGCGAACAAAAGTACGCGATCATGCTATTTTTTAAAATCTACCCCTAAGGGAATAGCTACTACTATTAATTGCATCAGTAGCATGGGATCTTCTTAGTGTTTGGATAATTGCCAGGTTTTTGTGGCCTGGTTTGGCCTCTGTTGGAAACAGGATGCTGGGCTGGATGAACCCTTGGTCTGACCCAGTATGGCAATTTCTTATGTTCTTATGATAGGAGTCTACTACCGTCCACCTGGACAAAATGGTCAGACAGATGACGCCAAACGTCACGACGTTTGGTGTCATGGCATGTGACGTCACGCATTGAGCGGCCCAATCGCTCGCACAGGGGCCGCTTTCGCCCGTGCAGGCATCTATCTTCGCCGGGAGGCAGGGGAGCCGCGATCTGTCTCTGGAGGAGGGCTGTGAAAAAAGTAAGTCACTTCGTTGCGTTACCGTACACTGCCAGTCCTCTCCCCTCCTCCCGGAGCAAGGCTGCTTTTAGCACCTTGCTTCGGGAGGAGGGGAGAGGACTGGGGCTGCCCCGGAGACCAGCACCCATGGACGTGGCCAGGGCAGGTGAGTGGGGGCTGGGGGAAAGTTTGCCGCCTACCCTTACCCCTGCCTCTAACGCAGGGGTAAGGGTAGACGGTAAGTTAGCAGGTTAAACGCGCGGCAAAACGGCAGGGGCGCGCATTACTGTATGGGAGGGAATGCCGTAGCTAATTCGATCGTTTACATGAATTATGTGCTAGGTCTTACTTTCGGGGGAGGTCTTATATTTAGCAATTTGGCAAAACCTCTACGAGGTCTTATTTTCGGGGGATGTCTTATTTTCGGGGAAACACGGTAGATGCACAGTCCAGATGTATTCCACACATTAAGAAAGGTGGAAGGAAGGCAAAACGATTACCAGCATGGCTAAAAGGTGAGGTGAAAGAGGCTATTTTAGCTAAAAAAATTCTTCAAAAATTGGAAGAAAGATCCATCTGAAGAAAATAGGAAAAAGCATAAGCATTGTCAGGTTAAGTGTAAAACATTGATAAGATAGGCGAAGAGAGAATTTGAAATGAAATTGGCCGTAGAGGCAAAAACTCATAATAAAAACTTTAAAAAATATATCAGAAGCAAGAAACCTGTGAAGGAGTCGGTTAGACCATTAGATGACCAAGGGGTTAAAAGGGCTCTTAGGGAAGATAAGACCAATCCAGAAAGACTAAATGAATTCTTTGTGTCTGTGTTTAATGAGAATGTTGAGGAGATACCAGTTCTAGAGATGACTTTCAAGGGTGATGAATCAGATAAACTGAACCAAATCACTGTGAACCTGGAAGATGTAGTAGGCCAGATTGACAAACTAAAGAGTTGCAAATCACCTGAACCGGATGGTATGCATCCCAGGGTTCTGAAGGAACTAAAAAATGAAATTTCAGACCTATTAGTAAAAATTTGTAACCTATCATTAAAATCATCCATTTTTCCTGTAGAATGGAAGGTGGCCAATATAACCCCAATATTTAAAAAGGGCTTCAGGGGCGATCCGGGAAACTATAGACCAGTGAGCCTGACTTCAGTGCCGGGAAAAATAATGGAAACTATTCTAAAGATCAACATTTATTTGTATTTATTTATTTATTGGGTTTTATGTACTATCATTTAGAAAACATTCCATCACAACGGTTTACAATAAATTAAAAGGAATAAAAGGAATAAAATAATCACGTATAATTAGTATCAATAAATCATAAAAATAATAGCAACTTCTAATATAAAAGATGGAAAACCATAAAATAATCATAAATACAATAATAAGGAATTTAATAAAATGTATGGAACATAAAACAAATTAAAATTAATTGTCCTGATCAACTATTTTGGTCTTACTGGTTTTTGTTCATGCTCATTATATGCCTTGTGAAAGAGCCATGTTTTGAGGTCCCTTTTAAATTCTTTCATATTTTGTTGGTCTTAGCTGTTCTGGTAGCTCATTCCAAATTTTAGATCCAGCTATAGAAATTGCTCTATTTCTCACTTGCGTTAAGTGTTAACGCAAGTGTTAACGCAAGTGAGAATTTAAAAGGGCCTGCTTACTGTTTGAATAGTAAGCAGGCCCTTGTTACTTGATCGCAAATTTCTTTGTGGTATATGAAATCTAATATATCAGCAGCTTTTGATACTGTAAATCATTCCATTCTTTTAAAAAAACTAAATGAAATTGGTTTATATGATACCACCTTTAACTGGTTCTTCTCATATCTACACAATAGATCTTACATTGTCAAAACTAATTACAATGAATCCAATCAGATTCCCCTCACCCATGGTGTTCCTCAAGGATCCTCTTTATCCTCAACTCTTTTCAATATCTACCTGCTTCCATTATGTAAATTGCTTTCAAATCTTAAATTATTTCATTTATGCTGATGATGTTCAGATTCTTTTACCTATAAATTCTGATCTTACTAATACACTAAACCTCTGTAATTCTTACCTTAATACAATATAACAATTACTAACGCAAATATCACTTAATCTTAATAATAAAACAGAAATTCTATATATTGGAAATAAATCCTCTCCTGAAATAGACATTCATCTTAATAACCATCTATCTAATAATAACATTCCAGTTAAAGCAAGAGACCTCAGGGTCACTTTGGACTCAGAATTCTGCTTCAAACAACATATTAATAAAATTATCAAAGAAGGTTTCTACAAACTTCAAATTTTAAAAAGAATTAAATCTCTCCTTCATCATCATGACTTCCATTTAGTTTTGCAAGCTCTACTATTATCCAAATTAAACTATTGCAATGCTATTCTCCTTGGACTACCTGCTACTACCATCACTCCAATTATTACAAAATGCAGCTGCACGATTACTTAGTAATCACAAAAAATTGGATCACAGCTCTCCAGTGCTAAAAGATCTTCACTGGTTACCTATTCTTTAAAGAATACAGTATGACTGTCTCTCATTCACAAAATATTATATAATAATAAGACAAATTGGATGGATACAACAATATTTTTCCAAATCTCAAGGCGATCCTTACGATCCTACAACACTGGTCTCCTCGAAATACCATCTACTAAGAAATCCCGTCTTACCTCAGCAAAACAACGTGCTTTTTCAATTGCTGGTCCGACATTATGGAACTCCCTTCCTATTGATTTAAGACTGGAAACTTCTACTCAAATTTTTAAGAAGAACTTAAAAACTTTACTATTTCTAAAAGCTTTTCCAACATGATTAATTTAATTATATATTAATTTTTACTCTACTTTTATTCTTTTTCATTTTTTCTTTCCACTTTAATTCTCTCCATTATTTTATATAACACCTTTATTTCTATTCTTCACATTGTAACTGTTTATCATTATTGTTGTATGTGAACCGATGTGATGGCTATAGCTGAATGTCGGTATACAAAAAAAACAAACAAACAAACAAATAAATAAATAATAGTGGTATTAAGCCATTCTGTTGCTTCTCCATATAAAATTTTGTGAATGATGCATAGAGTTTTATACTCTATGCGTTGGGTTATAGGAAGCCAGTGTAAAGTAATTAGAACGGGTGTAATGTGATTATATTTTCTTGTGTTTGAAAGGACCCTTGCTACCGCATTCTGAAAAACTTGCAGGGGGCAAATAGTGGTTTGAGGGAGACCTAAAAGTAGAGCATTGCAATAATCGATATTAGAGAATAATAACGATTGGCATACTGTTCTGAAATTATATTCATCTAGTAAAGATTTTAATCGCTTTAGCGTGTGCAATTTGTTATATCCTTCTTTCAGTTTATTGGCAATGTTTTTTTAACGTCAGCTCGGAGTCAATGATAACTCTTAAATCCCATGCGCTATTATTTACTTGAAGCTTGGTTTTATTATCTTCCAGAATAATATTTAGAGGTTCAATGTGTTCAGCTCTCCTGTCTAGTAATATAATCTTGGTTTTAACATTAGTTTCATGTTAGTATATTAGTTTCTTAATCAATGATAAGTACATTGCTGTTAATTTGAGTGCAGATTCGATTGAAGAGTTTATGGGGATTAGGATTTGGATGTCATCAGCGTATATATAATGGGTTAGTCCAAGTCCACTTAGGAAATGACAAATTGGAATCATATAGATGTTAAATAATGTAGCTGATAAGAATGATTCTTGAGGAACCCCCGTGTTTAATTCCATTTTTTCAGACATCATGTTTTTAATTTTAACTTGGAAATGTCGATTTTCTAGGTAAGATGAAAACCATTTTATTGTATTTGTTAACCCTATTTCCATTAATCTATTTAAAAGAATGGAGTGATTCACCGTGTCAAAAGCTGCTGACAGATCCAACAAAATTAGTAGGAAGCTTTGTCCATTAACAAAGCCTTTTAGTATAGTGTCAGTAAGAGAAGCAAAAGAGTTTATGTGCTATGATACTTTCTAAAACCATGTTGTGAGGGGAACAGAATATTGTTCATTTCTAAATGTTCTGTTAATTAGATCTGAACTACCTTCTTAATCATTTTTGCGAGAAATAATAGATTAGAGATTGGACGATAGTTAATTGGTAGATCTGGATTGAGCGATGGTTTCTTTAATTGGTTTGATAATAGCAGTTTTAAGTATTTGGGGAAAATGGCCTTCCTATAGTGATAAATTTATAATTTTTGATATAGTTGTAGAGATTAGATGGGTTGTTGCTTTTAAAGCAGGGATTGGTATATTATCTAAAGGATGTGTTGTGGGATTCATGTTTTTAATCAATTTTTCAACTTCAGATGGAGAGATCTCATAAACTTTTGCCCATTTGGAGTATTCTTTCATGGTCAATTTAATTGTTTGAAACTTTTCAGATTCAATTCTGATTAATAAGTCTGTTGTCTTGTTTTTGAAAAAATTTGCAAGATCTGTACATTTTAAATCAGAAGGAGAACAATTAACCTCATTCGGATCTTTTATAAGTTTTGGTACTGTAGAAAAAAGTGATTTAGGATTATGTAAAAAAATTCTGGATTTTCCTAGTGAAGAAATCTTTTTTTTGTTTTGTTACAGTTTTTTGTACTGAGCCAGGAGACATCTATAGGATGCTAAATTGGGTATTGTGGGATTTTTCCTCCACTGCTTTTCCTTCTTTCTTAAGCGTTTTTTGGTATCTCTAATTGCATTGGTGTACCATGGTTTATGGTTTTTATTAGTGTTATTAATTGTGATTGTTTTCTGAGGAGTTCATTTATCTGCTATATTGTTAACAAACTGTAACCAAGTGCTAGTGGCAGTCTCGCTATCTAGAAGTTGGAGATTAGTTATGTTTTGTTCTATTTCTATTTCAAAGTCTTTAATCGTGAACAGAGGCCGCAGTGTAAAAGATTTAAAAAGCTGAGGTTTTGTTGCTAAATCCTTTTTTAGTACTAGGTTAGCTTGGATTAAAAAGTTGTCTGACCATGGTACTTTAGTATATTCTACTGTGGGATTGGAATCTAGCTTGAAATTAATGAACATTAGATCAAGAGTATGCCCTGCTTTATGGGTAGGACCGGTTATGATCAATCACAGAGCATATAGAAAGACGTGGTTTAATGGAACACAGTCAACATGGATTTATCCAAGGGAAGTCTTGCCTCACAAATCTTCATTTTTTTGAAAGGGTTAATAAACATGTGGATAAAGGTGAACCGGTAGATGTAGTGTATTTGGATTTTCAGAAGGCATTTGCAAAATCCCTCAAGCGAGGCTTCTAAGAAAACTAAAAAGTCATGGGATAGGAAGCAATGTCCTTTCATGGATTACAAACTGGTTAAAAGACAGGAAACAGAGAGTAGGATTAAATGATCAGTTTTCTCAGTGGAAAAGGGTAAACATTGGAGTGCCTCAGGGATCTGTACTTGGACTGGTGCTTTTCAGAAACTAATATACTAACATGTACTTGGACTGGTGCTTTTCAGAAACTAATATACTAACATGAAACTAATGTTAAAACCAAGATTATATTACTAGACAGGAGAGCTGAACACATCTGGAAAGAATACGACGAGTGAGGATATCAAACTTGCAGATGATACAAAATTATTCAGAGTAGTTAAATCACAAGCGGATTGTGATAAATTGCAGGAGGAGCTTGTGAGACTGGAAGATTGGGCATCAAAATGGCAGATAATATTTAATGTGAACAAATGCAAGGTGTTGCATATGGGGAAAAATAATCCATGCAGACGTTACACGATATTAGGTTCCATATTAGGAGCTATCACCCAGGGAAAAGATCTAGGCATCATAGTGGATAATAGATTGAAATAATCAGCTCAGTGTGCTGTAGCAGTTAAAAAAGCAAACAGAATGTTAGGAATTATTAGGAAGGAAATGGTGAATAAAACAGAAAATTTCATAATGCCTCTGTATCGCTCCATGGTGTGACCACACCTTTATGTACTGTGTACAGTTCTGGTCACTGCATCTCAAAAAGGATATAGTTGCACTGGAGAAGGTACAGAGAAGGGCGACCAAAATGATAAAGGGGAGGGAACAGTTCCCCTGTGACGAAAGGCTAGAGAGGTTAGGGCTGTTCAGCTTGGAGAAGAGATGGCTGAGGGGATATGATAGAGGTCTTTAGAATCATGAAAGGTCTAGAATGGGTAGATGTAAATCAGTTATTTACTCTTTCAAATAATAGAAGGACTTGGGGGCACTCCATGAAGTTAGCAAGCAGCACATTTAAAACTAATTAGGTAAAATTATTTTTCACTCAACACTTAATTAAGCTCAGGAATTGGTTGCCAGAGGATGTGGTTAGTGCAGTTAGAGTAGCTGGGTTTAAAAAAGGTATGGATAATTTCTTGGAGGAGAAATCCATTAACTGCGATTAATCAAGTTGACTTAGGGAATGGCCTCTGCTACTACTGGCATCAGTAGCATGGGGGTCGTCTTAGTGTTTGGGTATTTGCAGCCTGGTTTGGCCACTTTTGGAAACAGGATGTTGGGCTTGATGGACCCTTGGTCTGACACAGTATGGCAATTTCTTATGTTCTTATGTTCCTCTTCAGTCTCTTCTCTTCCATGGAGCTGTTGCCTCGTGGTTTTGGAGCTCGCTCTTTTTTTTGATAATTTCCTACTGCAAAGCGATTTTCTTTGCTTTCTAAGCATCACGTAGGGTCCCTCATCCTTCTCGGCCTCCGGTCGGCAAGTTTTCAGATCATCATGGTCAATAGCCGACAGAGTTTCCCCCTTGGTACCCACTGACCATCGACCGCGTGTTGTGCTCTTTTTCCCATGGAATCCACTAGCTTCCACTGGTGCCCCCAGTGCCCTCTGACTATGTCCATCACGGACACCCAAGAGGTCTATGTCCTCTGCTTGGGGGCTTCCCATGATTCCATGTTTGCGACCTCTTTGCCTAGATGACTCCTAAGGGTCGTTGGGCTCGTATCTACAAAACAGAAAAACTCTTTGTGTCCAAGAGATCAGAGCTGTCCTCGGTATCAGGAACCTCCACCCCACTTGGCAAGGAGCCCCTGTCCCTGGCTCCCTTGGGTTCTCCTGTCCTGGCCCTACCGGGGTCCCAGCTCGGTGCGGTAGACCAACCGCTCACCCTATCGTCCCATTCCCGATCGGGTTCCTCGCCATCAGCATTGGGCAACGACCGCGGTGATCGTTGACAAAGGTCCAAGAAGTACTGGCATTGATGATCATCTTCCTCCAAACCAGACCGTGAGAAGGCATCGACCTCGGTGCCTCCCACGAAGCAGTCGAGGGTGGAGGAGGCCATTCCCTCCGACCCCACCGAGGCCTCCAGGCGGCCTCCACTGGCACTGGTGGAGGGCTCGGTTCCCCTTCAGCCAGGGGATGCATCGATCCTGCCAGCTTCTCCTCAGCCCATTTTATCCTTGCAGGCTTTTGAGTAGGAGCTAGAGATGCATGTGTGGCTGGCGGTCGGCTGAGCCCTGCAGGGCCTCGAGCCTCCTGTTCCCCGGGTACCACCTCCGCCTCCAGAGCCCTCTCTACTGGTTCTTGCACTTTTGCTGGAGCAGTTTGACAAGCTGCTCGGTATACTATCCACGCACCGGCTCTGGTGCCCTAAGCCCCCCAATGGCTTCTAGGTGCACTGCTGCCATCGCCACCGGCCCCCATACCGGGGAACGACTCCTGTGAGATGGAATGGCCATCGGGCGCCATGGTGGGCCGGAGACACCTGGTGTCTCCTCACCATCTGGCTCTCCCAGGGTCTTCGGGGTCGGTTCCACAGATTCCCTCGGTACCTCCGATTTCGCTAGTATCATCTGATCCCTTGCCTCTGTCACGGGCACGAGGCTCTCTGATACCTCCGGTACTTCTCACGGTGCCTTCGAGGCCCAGGCCGTGCCCACTGATGGGCACACACGAAGCCCCCTGCAACCCCTGGGAGGGTGAGGCATTCATATCCTCCTCGGAGGAATTGGAAGATCTACCTTCCTAACCTTCTCCACTGGAGGAACGATGGCGATCTCCCCCCCGAGGACCTCTCGTTTGCGGGGTTAATCAAGTCTATGGCTGAGTCAATGCCCATCCAATTATTGACAGAACAGGACTCCAGTTACAAAATGCTTGAGAATCCTGCAGTTCATGGATGCCCCGAAGGAGGTGGTGGCAGTACCAGTTCATGACATTTTCAAGGAACTGGTGACCCGCCTGTTGGAGCATCCCATCTCAGTACTGCCGATTAATAGAAAGACGGATAGAGTGTACTTAGTTCAGCCATCGACTGGATTTGACTGCCGCCAACTCCCCCACCAATCAGTGGTGGTAGAGTCAGCCCTGAGCAAAGGCTATGAGGGTTTGTACACATGTCTCGGGTTTTGCCAGGGTGCGAACATAAAGCCCTTGATACTTTGGGATGCCAAGTGTTTCAGGGTGCCATGCTCATTGCCCCCATAGCTTGCTACCAGCTTTACATGGGGCAATATTCCTGGAATCTGGAGAAGCGAGCCCTGGAGTTCAGTGAGCGTTTGCCTCAACAATTCCAGGAGGATTTTCAGGCTATCGTCCATCAGGGTTTGGAGTGTGAGAAACATGAAGTCCACTCAGCTTAAGATGTCTTCAAGACAGCCAAGAGATTCACTGCAGAGGGCATTGGTGATCATCGGCTAGCTTGGCTATGAGCATCCGATTTGTGCCCTGAGGTGCAGATCCGTCACACCGACTTGCCTTGTACGGGTGATAACCTGTTTGGGGACAGAATGAAGGAGGCTGTAACTCAGCTGAAGGATTATCAAGAAACCCTTCAGCAATTGTCGGCTAGCACTTCTGACACGCAGCCTACAAGGAAGCCCTCATGGCAATATCTATGGCGGCCTTTCTATCAGCCTCGTAAGTATTACCCACCTGCACCGAAGGCCAGGGCTCAGAGGCCTATCCCCAAGACCAGATAGAGACCGCCTAGGCCACCTAGGGTATCCACAGCTCCGCTACAGAACCCCGCCACGGGATTTTGACTGGCCACGAGGGAATATGAGGCATCCTTCCCAATGGGACCCTCGCCCCCTTTTGGGGGTCATCTCCAATTTTTCGCAGATAGATGTATCTCAATCATATCGGACCTCTGGGTCCTATCCATCATTTGCCAGGGTTGCCGGCTGCATTTCTAGCGACTTCCACCCTTCTCCCCTCCGTCTCCCAATAGGAGAGCAGCAGGGGACATTCGGATACTTCAAGTAGAGCTCTTGGCCCTTGTTTGCACTCAAGCAGTCAAACCTGTTCTGACCAGCCAACGGGGCAGAGGGTTCTACACCAGGTATTTCCTAATTCCCAAGAAAACAGGTGGCCTCAGGCCCATACTGGACCTGAGAACTTTAAACCGCTTCTTGGTAAAGAAAAAGTTCAAGATGCTCTCGCTGAGCCCCCTGATCCCCCTTCTCAGGGCGGGGGACTGGCTCTGCTCCCTCGATCTACAAGACACGTACTCCCATATCCCCAGTTTTCAGGCAGATTGGCAGTACCTAAGATTTCTAGTCGACGGTTACCACTATCGATATCAAATTCTACTCTTTGGCCTGGCATCTGGGCCATGAGTTTTCATGAAATGTCTGGCAATTGTGGGTGCCCATTTCCAAGGGCAGTGAATTCATCTATTTCCCCAACCTTGACTATTGGTTCATCAAAGGCAACCACCATCAAGGGGCTCAGAGTGCCATGCACCTCATGATCGAAACTCTGAAGACCCTGGGATTCTTGATCAATTATCCCAAGTTCCACCTTCAGCTGTCCATGTAGCTGGACTTCATTGGGGCACCTGGACACCATCCAGGACAGGACCTACCTACCTCGGGACAGGGCAGAGACCTTAGCAGCTCTTGCATGACATGTCTCTAGCTGCCCACATGTCTCTGCTCATCAGTTTTCTCCAGCTGCTGGGCCATATAGCAACAATGGTGCATGTCACCCTATTTGCTCGGCTATACACAATTGCTATACGCAATGGATGCTATGCTCTCAGTAGTGTCAGGCATTGCAGGACATGCATGCTTGCATCATAATCACCGAAAGGTTACGGCAATCCCTCCTGTGGTGGACAATCCCCACAAACCTAGAACGGGGTTATCCCTTTTGGAGTGCTCAGTCCCAGGCCACACTCACCACCGATGAGTGTTACCGCACCCAAGGGTTTTGGTCAGTTCAGGAGGCTCGGCTCCAGATCAACCTGTTGGAGCTACAAGCAGTCCGCTATGCCCTGCGAGTGTTCCGACAGCTTCTTGTGAACAAGGGAGTTCTGGTTCAGACCGACAATCAGGTGGCCATGTGGTACCTGAACAAGCAGATTGGAACCAGGTAATTTCCCCTCTGCCAGGAGGCAGTCCAGGTCTGGACATGGGCCATCGAGAACGGTATCACTCTCCGGGCAGTGTACCCTTCCGGGAGTGGACAACATCCTGGCCGACAGCTTGAGTGAGACATTCAGACCCCACGAATGGTCCTTCAATCAGGAGGTAGCGAACAGCTGCTTCTGCTGCTGGGGGACCCCGGACATAGACCTGTTTGCCTCTGTGGAAACAGGAAAGTGCATCAGTTTTGCTCCCTCGGCAGGAGGGGCAGAGGATCGATAACGGACGCTTTCTCGAGCCACTCGGGAACGGGTTTGCTGTACGCCTACCCATCCCTTCCGCTCATACTCAGGACACTTCAGAAATTGGAGCAGGATCGAGGCTCCATGATCCTGATTGCTCCCTGTAGGCCCTATCTGGTCTGGTTCCCAACCCTTCAGTTGTTTCGGACAGTCCATCTTCCGTAATCTCTTCCAGCCATGAAAACCCAACTCTGTCCTCCGTGGACCCTATCCTTGGGTGCAGGTCTGCTCCTTTGATTACTGCAGCTCTGGTTGTTGTGCACTATGACACCTGTTCTTTGCTGCTCTTGTTCAGAGAGGCCTGGAGCTACTTAATCACCTATGAGTGAGGACTACCATCCTGCCAGGGCCAGGGGAGGACCAGGGCGTCCACCATCTCTGCCCTCGGTTCCCGCCGACGACTGAAGAACCGGGGGGACGTGGCGTTGCAGTGAGTCGCCATTAGATGATGAAAAGCGCAGGAGAGCTCCCACTCTCCGGGATCCCTCATCCTACGGCCTGGGATTATTGACAGGTCCTGGGCTTCATGGCCTCGACCATTGATCTCATAGTTAATATGTATTAGAACATCTCATTAGATTTAGAGTAATCTATGTTTATGAATTCTACCTCCATAAAATGTCATTAATTATTGATTTATAGTATGAATGTTATGTTTGTAAACCATTGTGATCTTTATGTGGAATGATGGTATATAAAATGCCTACATAAATAAAGACAGGCTAAGAGAGAATTTGAAAAGAAGTTGGCCGTAGAGGCAAAAACTTACAGTAAAAACTTTTAAAAATATATCTGAAGCAGAAAGCCTGTGAGGGAGTCAGTTGGACCGTTAGATGATCAAGGGATTAAAGGGGCACTTAGAGAAGATAAGGCCATCGCGGAAAGATTAAATGATTTCTTTGCTTCGGTGTTTACTGAAGAGGATGTTGGGGAGGTACCCGTACTGGAGAAGGTTTTCATGGGTAATGATTCAGATAGACTGAATCAAATCAGGGTGAACCTAGAAGATGTGGTAGGCCTGATTGATAAACTGAAGAGTAGTAAATCACCTGGACCAAATGGTATACACCCTAGAGTTCTGCATGAACTAAAAAATGAAATTTTAGACCTATTACAATTAATTGTATCCTATCATTAAAACATCCGACACACCTGAAGATTGGAAGATGGCCAGTGTAACCCCCTATATTTAAAACAAATTTAAGAAAATTATTTTTCACTCAGCGCATAGTTAAGCTCTGGAATTCATTGCCAGAGGATGTGGTTACAGCAGTTAGTATAACTGGTTTAAAAAAGGTTTAGATAAGTTCCTAGAGGAAAAATCAATAAACTGCTATCACGGTAATTAATAAGCAGTAGTAGCTTGTGATTTATCTAATGTTTGGGTACTTGTGATTTGGATTGGCCACTGTTGGAAACAGGATACTGGGCTTGATGGACCCTTGGTCTGACCCAGTATGGCATATATTATGTTTTTATGTTTTTATATGTTTGTACAGGTTATGTTTGAGCCACATAGTTCTTTTCTTCAGAGCACATTTAGAACTTATCTTGAAAGCTAATACATAATCACATCTTTTACAATTTCTATGTTGGTCTAATAAATCTGCAAAGGTATCCACTGTTTTCTCCTTAAAATAGAATTTATTTGCACTAATTTTTTGTTACATGTGTAATCATAGGAATTGAGAATAAACGTTACCCATATAGTGCAATATCCAGGACTTCATTTGTGGGGGAACAGCCTGGAATGCATTTCTGCCACTTCTTTTCAGACTTCAGAATCAGAGCAGCAGGGATGTTCTGCTCCGGCCCCTCTCCTTCAGGCATCCTGCAAGGAAGAGGAGAAGCGAGGGTGAAACTGGAGCAGAAAGAGCGGAGAAGTGCTACTCTACTCTGTAACTCAGCCCTTTCTGTCACTTTGTTCCCTCTTTACTCCTCTTCAAGGAACAGGAGAAGAAGAAGTGATACTGATGCAGATGCTGCAGAGCGAAAAGCAGACATAAAAAGGGGGTTGAATTAACACAAGTTTGAAACCTCTGGGTTTCAACCCTGGCCTTGATAAGCACTGCAGCTCACAAATTTAAAACGTGTGCTAATTCACCCCCTTTTTATGTCTGTTAGTAAGGGCTTAATTTCTGGCAGAACATCTAAGAATGATGTTCTGCCACCTTTTTTGTGGCAGAAAATTAGTTCTGGCTTCCCCACAGAAACAGAGTAGAAATGCTGGTGTAAATCAGTTCCAGCTTCCTGCAGAAACAGAGCAGAACCAGTGCTTATCCCAAGATAAGAGCAGCTACATAGCCTTGATTTTTGTGGGAAGGTGTGAAGAGACACAAGGTGAATGCAATTTGTCCCAGTGCTGCTGCTAGGTGAGTTCACCTATGTGAGAGAGAGAGAGAGAGAATGTGTGTGGGTATGTATCTAATTTTGTATTATGTATGTAAAGAGCTTTAAATAAAAGTACTAATGAGGATGCTCCACTTTTGTGTTGATTATATGTTGGATGTGGAGTATAAGCAACTCCTTTTGTTTACAGTAGTTAGACTAAACAAACATTACAATATGATTAGTAGAAAAACATTTGCTTTTTAATCTTGGGGAAAAAAATGAAATTAAAGGCATATCTGACTAATCAGTACACGTGATTAATCACATGCGTGTTGATATTTTAATGCAAAGAAATAACTTTTCATATGGTATCACATTTTAAACAGATCTTTACTTTGCTTCAGTGAGCATTCAGCTGAGGTATCAATAGCCCGAATGGACCTTGTACAAATGATTGAAACTTGCCAAGCAATGAGAACCAACCTGCAAAGGAACTATCAAGTAAGGTGTTAATGAAAAATCATAATTGTATTGTAACTGATCGTTCATACTTTAAGGATTCTCTTTTAGCTCCATATGCAGCCCATTGAATTTAAAATATCTCCAATTCCATTGCATAAATAAAATTTGTATGCTGCATTGGACTATGTATACACACACACTGATAGCGAGATTTAAAACCAAACTTTAATGCTATCATAATGAAATAAGTGGATGGGAAACTCTTCTCCATAAATCCTTTAGTGTTGAAGTTCATGAAAGGCTTGTGGCATATGAAACCTCCAGTACCAGGCCGCCAGCATCATGGGATCTCAGTGTTGTATTGACATAACTCATGACACCACGTTAGAGATGGCTTCCTTAATGTTTCTCCTGTGGAAAGTAGTGTTCCTAGTCAGAATTACATCGGCTAGAAGAATCAATGAACTTCAAGCATTGTTCCACTGCTCACCATACATGCAGTTTTTCCACAGCGGAGTGGTGCTGTATACTCGCCCCAAGTTTCCGACAATAGTATAGTCATATAAGGTTAACTCAGTTAAGAAAATGCTAAAAACTTTCTTGTTCTCCAAGATCTTCCCTGAAGCATGAATTATCCTAGGACAAGCAGGATGGTAGTCCTCACACATGGGTGTCATCGGATGGAGCCCAACACTGAAAACTTAAGTCAAAGTTTTAAAACTTTGGCACACTGAGCATGCCCAGCATGCCACCATCCATGCGTCCACATGGGGTCCCTCTTCAGTCTCTTCTTTTCCGTGGAGCTGTCATCTCGCGGTGGTGGAGCTTGTGCTCTATTATTTTGAGGAAAGCTTTTCCTGGTCGATTGTGCAATGATTTTCCGGCGCCGGGTCCCTCTTCCATTCCCAGGTTTAGTTAGTGAAGCAGCACGGTAAGTTTTTGTTCTGTGTGGTTTATTCCCAGCTTGTTTTCCTTAGGAGTCCACTTGTCATTGACCACTCGCCTTGTTGTTTTCCTATGGCATCATCAGCTTTTTGACTGATGATTCGGATCTGCATGATATGTACATTGTCTGCTTGGGGGTGCTGCATGATGTTCGGGGGTGTCGTTTTTGTGACCAGGTGACCCCCTAAGGACCGGCATGCCCGTCTGAATAAAATGGAGAAAGTGTTCGGGTCAAAGAAATCCAAACCCTCGACACTGGCATCGGGGGCATCGACTCCGAGAGGTTGCGGTGAACTTATGGACACTGAGCCTTCATTGTCATACCTCTGCCAGGGCTTTTGGTGGAAGGGGGTGCTGGTAATCGGCCTTCACTGGTCTCATCGCATTCAAAGTCTGGATCATCTCCTTCCTCCTCAGAACAAGGGAAAGACCGGGCCAAGCATCGTGCAAAATCCAGGAAGCACCGCCACCGGTCACCGTCTTTGTACGGTGCCGGGCTCTGGTCGTTACCGGCTTCAGCTGTGATGCCCATGAAGCGACCCCCATGGTGAAGAGATACCAGGAGTCCTAGGCCTTTCCCACTGATTCCCGTGCCAGGTACCAATCTCCCTCAGGGTTCTGAGGGAGGTACAGTTATGCCTTCTCCTCCTCCGTCTGTCCTGTCTTTTAGAACATTCCAGGAGGAGCTGGAGCGCAGGGTGCAACTGGCGGTTGTCTGAGCCCTGCAGGGCATCGAGCTATCAGCTTCACCAGTGCCTTCACCAGTACCAGAGCCTATGCCCTCGATGTTGGCACCGCTGCTGGAGTGCCTCTGTCCTCCTTTGGTGTTCTCCCCCTTCACAGCCGCTGCCATTGCCTGGGGTGCCTTCGATGTCCCTCTAGCCACCGTTGCCCCCTCCACTCGGTGCTATCCCTGTACTGGGTTCCTCCAAGGAGGAAGGGCCTTTGTGGCATGTGGCGCCTTCAAGGCCCTTGGTCCCCCGGTCGGCATTGCCTGGTCTATTGCCGATTCCTTCGGGACTCTCGATGTGACTGGGGATGAGCCCCTCCACTGGTTTCTCTGGGCGATCTTAGTGAAGAAGAAGCCCTGTATGACCTGTAGGGGGGATGATACCTCAGAGTCTTTGTCTGATGACTTGAGGGATCTTCCCTCGGACCCATCTCCTCTGGAGGAGTGATGCCAATCCCTGCCTGAGGACCTGACCTTTGCGGGGTTTGTCCGGGCCATGGCAGAAATGATTCCATTTCAGCTTCTGATGGAAGAGGATGCCAGTCATAAGATGCTGGAGGTTCTCCAGTTTGCCGATGCCCCAAAGCAGGTGGTGGCTGTTCTCGTCCATGAGCTCTTCAAGGAGTTACTACTTAGGATTTGGGAACATCCCATCTCTGTGCCTCCGATGAATTGGAAAGTTGATGCTGTTTATTTGGTGCAGCATGCCTTGGGGTTTAGGAGGCGTCGGCTCCCACATTTTTTATTTATTATTATTTATTTATTTTTATATACCGGTGTTCGATTTTATATATCACATCGGTTTACATTCCAACAAAAAGAATGCAGGAAATCAAGAGTTTCCTTTGTCAATACATTGAAACAATAATAAAACATGGAAATTGTTAACTAGGGAGATAAAAAACATGGAAATGGTTAAACACTACTGGTTGCATCAAGTCGGTCATGGTAGAGTCTCCTCAAAAAGGCCAAGCGTTCCCTCACTCACTTCTGTCTAGAAAGGTGTTTCAAGGTGCCATGTTGATCACTCGTATTGCTTCCTAACAGCTGTACATGACACACTACACTCGGAACCTCTGGAAGGAGGTCCAGGAACTGTCCGAGCTCCTGCCCCAACAACAGCAGGATGCTTTTTTGACAGTCGTGCAACAGGACTTGGAATGAGACAAACATGAGGTGTGCTCCACCTATGACATGTTTGAAATGGCAGCTAGGGTGGCGGCAGCAGGCATTGGTGCCCGCAGGATGGCCTGGCTCTGAGCCTCTGACCTCTGGCTCGAGGTCCAGGAGAAGCTTGCGGACCAGCTGTGTGTGGGCGAGAACCTCTTTGGTGACAAGGTAAGAGATCTTGTGGCTCAGTTGAAGGATCACCATGAGACCCTTCAGAATCTCTCTGCCAGTACATCGGACCTACTGTCCTATGCCAACATATCCTCATGACAAGGTCCAAGAAGGTCCTTTTATCGCCAAAGGAAGTATTATCCTCCTGCCTCTTGTGCCCATTCTCAGCACATGGGCTCCTAGGGCTGCTCCAGACAGCAGCGGACCCCAGGCCTCAGCTGGTGCCCCAGCCGAGCCCTGCTGCAAGATTTTGACTGGCAATGAGGGAGCATAAGCCAATCAGCCGTACCCTTGACGTCGGACCCTCCAGTCGGAGGCCAGCTGCGGTTCTTTGTGGACTGCTGGCCCAGTGTCACCTTGGACTGGTGGGTTCTGTCCATCATTCATCGAGGGTATTGGTTAAACTTCCTGAGTGTCCCCTCGGATTCTCCCTCATGCCCCTCTTGGGGTATGTCCTCGCAACAGGAAATACTCTTGACTGAGCTCTCCGCCCTCGTGACAACCAGAGCAGTCGAACCTGTTTCGGTGCGGCACAAGGGCGGAGGTTCTACTCTCGCTATTTCCTGATTCCAGAGAGAATAGGGGGACTCTGCCCTATTTTTGACTTGAGAGCTTTGAACAAGTTTCTAAAAAGAAGAAAAGTTCAAAATGGTCTCTCTGTGCACCCTGATTTCCCTCCTGCAAAGAGGGGATTGGCTTTGCTCCTTCGATCTAAAAGACTCAAACGTCCACATCGAGATCTCCCCCAATCACAGGAATTATCTTCGATTTGTCATGGGCGAGAGGCATTTCCGGTACAGGGTTTTGCCATTCGGCCTCGCCTCAGCCCCACATGTCTTCACCAAGTGTCTGGCAGTGGTGGGAGCACACCTTCAACGACTGGGGGTGCAAATGTTTCCCTACTTGGATGACTGGCTGGTCAAGAGCGCCACCAGGAGGGAGCACATTGGTCCCTCCACTTAACCATTTGCGTGTTGGAGTCCCTGGGGTTTGTCATTAATTACCTGAAGTCCCATCTTACCCCATTGCCTCAGTTGATCTTTATCGGTGCCCAGCTGGACACGGCTCAGGCCAGAGCCTATCTTTCTCGCGATCAGGCACTCGCACTGGCATCCGTTGCGGAAGTGGTTCACCGGAGCCGGCAGGTCTCGGCCCGCTACGTGCTCCAACTTCTAGGTCACATGGCTGTAAATGTCTGTTTTACTCCTCTGGCTCACTTACATATGCACAGGTCCCAGTGGCAGCAGGCCACCCAGGACCTCCACGTACACATCCACATTAGTCCGCCTCTCCAGACCTTGTCTTAGTGGGAGAGCCTGGCCAATTTGGAGCAGGGAGTTCCTTTTCTGTCTCCCCCTACCCAAGTTTTGCATACCATGGATGCATCAACCCTGTACTGGGAAGCCTATCTGAAAGGACTCCGCTCGCAGGTTCTGTAGTTTGCTCAGGAAGCACAGTGCCAGATCAACTTCCTGGAGCTTTGAGCGATGTGTTACATGCTTTGGGAATTCAGGGATCGCCTATCCAACAAAGCGGTCCTGATCCAGACTGACAACCAAGTGGTTATATGGTATATCAACAAGCAGGGAGGTACAAGGTCATTCCTCCTATGCCAGGAGGCAGTTCAGTCCCAGGGCTTGCTGCTACGAGCCATGTATCTTGCTGGGATGGAGAATGTGGTGGCGGACTGGCTGAGTCGAGTCTTCTGACCCCCATGAGTGGTTCCTGGATCAGGAAGTGGCAAAACGGATCTTCCGTCTCTGGGGAACCACAGACATAGATCTCTTTGCCTTCCCCTGCATCAGCAAGATGAGGTAATTCTGCTCCCTGTACAGGGGAGATAGAAAACCAGCCTCAGACACTTTTGCCCGCCATTGAGGAAAGGGCCTTCTGTGTACACATATCTTCCACTTCCTCTGGTGAGGAAGACTCTTCTGAAGCTCCGGGCAGGACAGGGGAACCATGATCCTTATAGCCGCTCATTGGCAGAGGCAAACCTGGTTCCCACTCTTGTGAGATCTATCTGTCTGGGAACCAATCGGTCTGGGACTTCCCCCAACTTTGTCACACAGGATCAGGGCAGGCTGCGCCATCCCAACCTCAGGGCACTGTCTCTGACAGCCTGGATGTTGAGAGGCTAATTCTGTAGCCCCTTGACCTGTCAGACAATGTGTCTCGGGCCTGGTGGCTTCCAGGAAGCTTTCCACTAGGAAGTCTTACAGCCTGAAGTGGAAGAAGTTTTCTATGTGGTGTGAGTGTCACGGCATAGATCTGTTCTCCTGCTCTACACCGAAATTGCTTGATTACCTTCTGCACATTTCGGATGCTGGCTTGAAAACCGACTCCATCAGGGTACAACCTGAGTACCATCGGTGTCTACCACTAGGGTGTGGATGGTTCACCCATCTCTGTGCAACCCATAGTGAGTCATTTTATATGGGGTCTGCTGCCATTAAAGCCTCCCCTGCAGCCTCCTGCTGTATCTTGGAACCTCAGTGTGATGTTGGCTCTGCTCATAAAGGATCCTTTCAAGCTACTGCACTCCTGTGACCTATAGAGCCTGACCTTGAAGGTCATGTTTTTGGTCACGGTCTTTTGGTACACAGGCTCAGTGAGCTTCAGGCTTTGGTGAAGTACCCACCATACACAAATTTCTTTCATGATAGGGAGGTTCTGCATACGCATCCTAAATTCCTGCCTAAGATGGTGACGGACTTCCATCTTAACCAGTCCATCGTCCTACCCACCTTTTTTCCCAAGCCTCATTCGCACCAGGCGAACGGGCTCTGCCAGCTTGAATTGCGAGAGAGCCTTGGCCTTCTACCTGGTCGGACAGCAGGCCACATGCAATCCACACAACTCTTCATCTCTTTTGACAAGAATAGATTAGGGGTTGCAGTTGCCAAGCAGACCCTGTTTAACTGGCTTGCGGATTGCATTTCCTTCTGTTAAGCGCAAGCAGGACTGCAGCTTGGGGGCCATGTTAAGGCTCACTCTGTCAGAGCCATGGTGGCTTTGGTAGCATACTTGAGAGCGGTTCCCGTGGCCAAGATCTGCAAGATTGTGACGTGGAGTTCTTGCCACACTTTTGCCACCCACTGCTGTTTGGACAGGGATGGCAGACACGATAGCAGCTTCGGCCATTCTGTCCTCTGGAATCTCTTTCAGCTGTAGAACCCTTTTTTCGGGTTCAGGCTGTCTCCCTCTGTCACCCATAGCACCTCTGTTGTTGTGCCCGTGGCACCTAGTTAGATGCTGGTTGGGAACAGCCTGTAGCTAGGGATTCATCCATGTGTGAGGACTACCATCCTGCTTGTCCTAGGAGAAAGCAGAGTTGCTTACCTGTAACAGGTGTTCTCCTAGGACAGCAGGATGTTAGTCCTCATGAACCACGGAGTTATGTTTCATTATGTTTGTTGATTTATTTTTTTGTAATTCTATGTTATGAGACTGAAGAAGGACCCAGCGTGGATAGTGGCATGCTGGGCATGCTAAGTGTGCCAGTCAGTTTCTAGAAACTTTTACATAAGTTTTCCGTGCTGGGCTCTATCCGATGATGTCACCCATGTGTGAGGACTAACAGCCTGCTGTCCTAGGAGAACACTTGCTACATCTCTGCACTAAATATTCCCTCCATCTTTTTCCCAGCAATCAACTGCCTCCCTAACCCTGCTGTAACTTGATTTGCTCACTATATCGATTCACTTACTGCTTTAATTTCTGAAGCTTCCCTAATTTCATATAAATATTATTCTGTTTTGAGTCTGTGATTATGTTGTTATTATCTGTGTATGTTTTATTGTACCCCACCCCTAACTGTTTGGAGGAGCGGGTAATAAATAAAAATTAAAAGGTCCATATTCAAAAGCCATTTAGATGGATAACACAACAATTATTAGTCTAAATGTTAAATGTGGCATATTAGGCCACTTATCCATCTAAACTATAGCCAGATAGGTAATTATCCGGATAATTTAACGGGATAAAAATGGGACTTTTCGGGGATGTTCCAGGAAGGGCTGAAATATCTGGCTAACCCAGCTTAATAACGGGTATATCCAACTAAGTTAGCTGAAAAACTTTAGATCTGCTTCTGAGCAGGTCTAAAGTTATCCAGTCTTGTGTGACGAGATAACATGCTACTTAACCAGATATTTTTAAAAGAAATCCGGCTATGCAGCACTGTCATCATCAACCAAAATAAAGGAGATAAGCGGGCTAGTCCCCTCCCTCACCCCCAAAGTGGAACACAAAGGCCCTGACAGGCTGTGTATCATAACTCCTCCCAAAATCTTTTTAAGAACTAGTGAATCCGGGCCCCCATTCCGATTTTAAGTTAACAGCAGGATCGTCCTTCCTCCCCCCTTCTCCCACACCCACCCATAAGGAAGAATTGTCGCTCCTGCCCTCCCATCCCTTTTATCTTCCCCTTCCCCTCAGATACCTTTTTTATTCCAGTCAGGAGCGAAAGATTCTCTGCCCCACTCCTGGCGTCTTCAACTTTTCTCTGACAGATGCAGTGTTGGAAGTGTAAGTTTATGTTTAAGCTTACACTTCTAGTGCTGCCTTGGTCAGAGCAGCACTGGAGGCACCATAAGTGGGGCAGAGGGTCCCCTCACTCTTGGGGATAAAAAAGTATTGGCAGGGATGGGGAGGGCAGGCACAACAATTCTTCCTTGTGGGTGGGTGGGGGGAGAGGGGGGCTCCTGTAAACTTAAAATTGGGATGGGGTCCTGAATTGCTAGTTTTTAAAAAGGTTTGGAGGGGCTTAGGATACATGGCCTGACAGGGCCTTTGTGTTACATTTTGGGGGAGGGGGAGCAGATTGGCCAACTTATATTTTTTTATTTTGGTTGGTGATGATGATAGCGCTACTTAGATATTTTTTAAAGATATCCAGTTAAGGAGCATGTTATCTGGCCACACAAGACCCGATAAATAAAAGAAAAAATGACATACCTATATTCAAACATAGCTGGTTACATTTTTTAATTCTCTGGTTAAATATAGCTGGATAACTTTAGAATAGTAACTTGTTCACTAACTGGCCTACTGAATACAGACCCCTAAATACATAAATAAATAAATAAAATTAGTTTTGGCTTTTTATCTGAATTAAGCAATTGTGTTGCCCACTTTCTTTCCAAGATCTCATGCTTATAAAGCGGAGAAGCCCCTCCCTTCATTGGACTGTAAAAGGACTTTTGCTTATTATCTGAAGAGAACTCAGTCTTGTCATCAAGCTTCTCATCTTTTTGCTTTGGAATAGCTGTTGCCAAGTGCACATTGTCCAACTGGTTAACAGCCTGTATTACACATTGCTATGCTCTGGCTGATCTCCAGATAACAGTCTAAGTAAGAGCCATGGTTCTCAGAGGAAAAGCAGGATGGTAGTCCTCACACCAAGGGAGACAATCATCAGATTGTCATCAATAATAAAACACAATACAGACCGTTTCTTCTCAAGTTCCATTAATACTTTATAAATACAAGGATTTGGAGCCCCAGGAGGCGAAGAAGGTGGAACATCTGGAAGCTGCCGTAGCTTATGGCGTGGATGCTTTGTATGACCTCCTTCGCACCTTGTCGCGGACGATGGTGTGGGTGGTCTCTGCTAGTAGGCACTCGTGGCTTTGCAACTGGGCTGTGGATCTATCTTCAAAGGCTCAATTCAGTGCCCTTCCCTTGAAAGGCAAACTGCTTTATGGGGAGGATCTGGACAGCTAATCAAGCAGCTGGGGGATAATAAAGTGCATAAGCTCCCAGAAGATAAGCTGAAGGGTCAGAAAACTTTTCCCCCGGCCCACACTCACTTTCGTAGCCAAAGGCATTTTCGGCAGAGCAGGGCTCAGAGCACGGGCCAAAGACAAGCCTCGGGGGAGGTTCCAGTCTTGGTCACAGGCCTACTGTGGACGTCGAGCAGCCCAAGATGGTTCCGGACAAGGGCTCAACAGGGCCAAGGCTGCCCAGTGAGTTCTGGCCGGCCCACTTCTCGGATCCTGTCATAGGAGGTCGGGTGACTCTCTTTTATGAAGAGTGGGTCAAGATTATGTCAGACCAGTGGGTTCTCAGTGTGATAGAACATAGCTACACATTAGAATTTGCTCGCCCACTCCGCAACCTTTTTCTGGTGACTCCGTGGGGTCTCCAGAAAAAGAGTTTGTTGTTCGCTAGACCCTGGAGCGGCCTCAAAGTCTGGGGGTCATTGTTCCTTTCCCCTCATCAGAACACGGAACGGGACGTTACTGCATTTACTTTATCATCCTGAAGAAGGAGGGGACCTTTTGGCCCATCCTGGACTTAAAGAAGGTGAACTTAGCTCTCAAGGTGCCACGTTTCCAGATGTAGAATCTCCACTCACTCATTGTAGCAGTACGGAAGGGTGAATACCTGGCATCACTAGATCTGAAGGAAGCCTATCTCCATATTGAGATTTGCAGGGACCATCTGATTCTCGGACAACATTTTCAGTTTTGTGCTCTACCGTTTGGCCTTGCCACGGCTCCACGGACTTTCTTCAAAATTATTGTGGTGGTGGCGGCGGTCCTACGGAAGGAAGGGGTTCTGGTGCATCCCTATCTGGACAATTGGCTCATCCAAGAAAAATTGGCGGACCATTGCGCGAAGGCAGTGGATGTGGTCATGCACCGTCTGAGGTTCCTGGGCTGGGTGGGCAACCTAGTCAAGAGCCATGTAGTCCCATCCCAGGTCCTGGACATTTTAAGAACATAAGAACATAAGAAATTGCCAGGCTGGGTCAGACCATGGTCCAGAGGCCAAAACCATGCCACAAGAACCTGGCAATTACCCAAACACTAAGAAGATCCCATGCTACTGATGCAATTAATAGCAGTGGCTATTCCCTACGTAAAATTGATTAATATCCATTAATGGACTTCTCCTACTTAAGTAGGCAAAGTTTTCCTCTCAGAGGACAGAATTCTCAAATTACACAGCCAAGTCCGGTGCCTCTTGCAAGCCTCTGTGCCCAAGGTCTTGGATTACCTGCAGGGTCTTGGCTCCATGGCATCGACCTTGGAGCTAGTTCCATGGCCTTTGTGCATATGAGACCTCTACAAGCTGCTTTGCAGTCCTGCTGGAACCTGCTATCGGAGCAATTTCACCTCCTGCTGCTGCTTACAGACATTGCCAGGTCCAGTCTTTCATGGTGCCTTGCCCAGGACCATTTGGAGTTGTGGTGTGAATCTGGAAATACCCCTGGTGGATGGTGGTGACAACAGATGCCAGCCTCTCTGACTGGGGAGCAGTATGCCAGATTTGTTCAGTTCAGGGCCGGTGGTCTCTGGTGGAAGCTACAAGCCCGGAAAACCTCCATATCCCTGGCATATGTTCGTGTCTGGAAGGTCTTCAAGTCCTGGTGTCAGCCTCAAGGGGTGGATCCTCGAGGAGCTTCGATGACTCTAGTTCTTTCTTTTCTGCAGAATGGCATAGAGAAAGGATTTTCCTATAATTCGCTGAAGGCTCAGATCTCAGCCCTAAGATGTTGAGGAGCCATACCCAAGGTGCTCCTCTGGCACCTCATCCGGATGTGGTGTGTGTTTTTCTCCAGGGTGTGAAACATGTACGCCCCCCCCCAATTCGCAGACTATGCCCCTCCTGGAGCCTAAACCTGGTTCTCCGAGGTTTGTGCGAAGCCCCCTTTGAGCTTGCTCAGGAAGGCCACTTTAAAAGGATCTCACACTGAAGGTGTTTTTTTTGGTGGCCATTTGTTCAGCCAGGAGGATCTTGGAGCCTCAGGCCTTGTCCTGCAGGGAGCCTTTTCTCCGATTCTCGGATTCCAGAGTTTTGCTATGAACTGTCTCATCCTTTTTGCCAAAGGTGGTCTCTGCTTTTCATGTAAATCAATCGGTGGAGCTTCCGGCCTTTCTGGCTATGGAGCTGAGAGGTCCTCATTCAACACAACTTAGACAGCTAGATATCAGACATGCCTTGTTGCTCTATCTGGAGTCTACCAATGGATTCCATTTATCAGATCACCTTTTGTTCTGTGACATGGTGTGAAGAAGGGACAGTCAGCGTGTAAAGTGATTATTGCTCGTTGGTTAAAGGAATCCATAGCATCTGCATTTATCGGTTCTGGTCGCCTGGTCCCCTTGGGCTTATTCTACCTGAGTGCAGGCAGCTTCATGGGCAGAATGCCAGCTGGTTTCCCCACATGAAATCTGCAGGGCAGCTACCTGGAAGTCTTCACACCTTTGCCAGATACTACCGGCTGGATGTCCAGGATTTGGACCCCAGCACTTTTGGTACCAGTGTCATTCAAGCGGGACTCTCGCAGTCTCGCAGTCTCATCCTAATTAGGAGAGTTTGGGTATATCCCAGCAGTCTGGACTGATCCAGGTACGTACAGGGAAAGGAAAATTGGTTCTTGCATGCTAATTTTCGTTCCTGTAGTACCACGGATCAGTCCAGAAGTCCACCCACTGGGGGGGGTTCAGGCTTGTGTGTGGAGAGCCCGCTCGATCTGTACTATTGTCTCTAGCCTTTTCTGAAGGAATGCTTAGGTTTTTATAAGGCTTTGAGGAAGTTCCTTGTTCCTGCTTTTAAAGTTCTGTTCTTCATCCTCTGCTTGTTCAGGGGATCGAGTTAGGTTAATGCATAAAATGGTTATTCTATAAGATTATTCTGCTTAGGTATAAATAAATACTGAGGAACAGCAGGTGGCACACCAGGTTAAGAGGTAGTGCCTGTGAAACTTTCTCTGTCTCCATCTGCTGGAAGGGAGGCAAAACCCAGCAGTCTGGACTGATTCCTGGTACTACAGGAACGAAAATTAGCAGGTAAGAACCAGTTTTCCTATTTCCATCAAGGAAAGAGGCTTAAATTCCTTCAAACAAGCCCTTGTGCTACTACTTTTCCACATCAAAATAACATTATCAACCTCCAATTCAGATCCCCTTTCCATTCTATGACCCAAATAAATGTTCATATTGTCAGCTATCAATTCTATCTTCTCTTGAAAAAACAAAGCCAAACGCTTCACAATTTGGAATGTCGTACTGGGTATTTGTGACCTGGATTGGCCACTGTTGAAGACAGGATGCTGGGCTTGATGGGCCCTTGGTCTGACCCAGTATGGCATTTCTTACATGCCTGCTTTCACTAATAAGATATTTCTTCTTATCCAAGACAGTTATTGTTGTCTTCACATTTGTAATCTACCATCTTGGGCCACTCAGCATACAAGATTCAACATAAGAGCATGCCATACTGGGTCAGACCAAGGGTCCATGAAGCCCAGCATCCTGTTTCCAGCAGTGGCCAATCCAGGCTATAAGAACCTGGCAAGTACACAAAAACTAAGTCTATCCCATGCTACTGATGCCAGTAATAGCAGTGGCTATTTTCTAAGTCAACTTGATTAATAACAGGTAATGGACTTCTCCAAGAACTTATCCAAACCTTTTTTAAACCCAGCTACACTAACTGTACTAACCACATCCCCTGGCAACAAATTCCAGAGTTTAATTGTGCGTTGAGTGAAAAATAATTTTCTCCGATTAGTTTTAAATATGCTACATTTATTTATTTTATTTTATTTTATTTAAGGTTTTTCTATACCGGCATTCATGATAAGATCATATCATGCCGGTTTACATATAACAGGGGGTGCAAAAACTGTTCTTTTAACAAGTGCGAAGGAAGCAAAAGTTACAATAAAACAAGGTTGTAGAACTGGGGGAGGAAGGAGATAAGGATAGCAGCGTAAAATATTTACAGAGGTAACTTACTACATGCTACTTCATGTAGTGCCCCCTAGTCCTCGTTTAATTTATGCCCAGCATCCTCCTTTTCCCATGTCTAACCACAACGCTTTGTAATATCTAAATAGCTACCAATGCCAGTGTGGCTGTTGCTCTGACATCCAGTCTCCTAGGTCCTCTGCACAATCTGTCAGACAGTCCCAACTACTTGACACCTATGTTTGTTCTACAGCTTCTAGTTATTACTTTACTTGTGGCTTGCCAAACAGACCCATCTGCTATCATTAGAGCTTGCCAGATCTACTTAGTTACATGTTTGTCTGCATTTTCTTTAGGTCTTCTAATAGTTCATATTGCTGTCTGCCATTCTTACTGGCAGCTTCAACACTCATTGAATCATTTGAGTACTGCAGACATCATTCTGCTGTTTTATCACTTGTTTCAACTAATAATCCTCTAACTAATTAATAATCCTAATTAATAATCCTCTAACTAATTAATCTCTAGCACTTGCTCTAGGAAGGTGATCTATATATCCACCACCCTTTCCATAAAAAAATGTTTCCTGATGTTACATTTGAGCCTAATCTAACAGTCATCCCTTGTTCTGGAACTTCCACTGAAAAAGTGCATCATTAATACCTTTAAGGTAATATCTGAATGTATCTGTCATATTTTCCCTTTCTCTGTTATCCTTTACCTACAGGAACATTTTTTTCCCAGGATAAAGAACATATTCGAGTTAGGCCAGAACCTATTTATCCATATAAATGCTTTTGAAAATTGCCCTCTTAATGACCACTGCAGCATGAAGTACAATGTAAATATAAAATGGAAATCTCCTTTACTGTCAATCCCTATTTTTTGTAAAGCTATTTATTTTTCCATATAAGTCCTCTTCATGTCTGCACTGCCTGCTCGGTGGAGTTTAGTGTGCTACCCAACAGTTTTGTTAATGTGCCTTGGCGACATACTGAGAGCAGAATGCAGGTGCTGGCCTGGGTCTGAGCATCAGGCAGTAGTGACTTTTATGTGGCACACTTGATCAGGTCTAAAGGCACACCAGTATGACATGGCACACTGGTTGGGAAACATCGCAGTATGCCATGTTCGCGACCACTGTTTTTGTATCTGTAAACCAGTACATGGAAAGAAACCCATAGCACCTGTTTTTTTTTTTGTTTTTTTTTTTACCCCTAGCAGAGATAACATGTATAGAACAATATTTAGCTTTCAGACCATTAAATTGCTAGAGATCTGCTTAGTCTGGGCTAGAAAGATTGTTGCAAGACTAGGATGAGGACCAGGAAATTCTGCAATGTAAATTCCAGTTTGAAGTTCCTCGTCTGAATCTACGTCCCAAGCAGTAGATAACCAGTTAATAACCTACAGTACCTAAATGTAATCCGTTTTGAAATGGGCTGAAAGGCAGAATATAAATATAATATTCCTTTTATCCCTTTTTAAAATTCCCTTATTTGGATCTACAAGTCCTGATTGCTTCAGAAATTAATAGAAAATGATGGTAAGGGAAATTTCAGTTTGGAACTAGCTTTTGAGAGTTATATTCCATCAGATTAATGCAAAATAAGTTAATAGATGATATCTGAACAGAAAAAGTAAATTGTAGACTGAATTGTATTTTACTTGGGTGTTCAGACAACAGAATCTGTAGCTCATTTTGCTACTTAGAAATGTACTGTTAGTCCAATAAAAAGGTATTACCTGCAGTCTCTCATATCCAATATCCTAATCCATACTGTTATTTTTCTATTTTAATCAAATATTTGACAAACAGTTATCATAACTAGTCTGAACTTTTAGAAATTGGCTTTCATGGATATTATAGTCCAGTCTGTCTAGAGAAGTGTTGTCGGAGTAGTGTAGAGTCTGCACCTTATGCCTCTAGGAAATTTAATTTATGGATCTAAATATTTATACCCTAGAAGGAAAGGAGAAATAGTGGCAAGGGGAAGGGATATGATATAGGACACATTCAGATACCTGAAGCGTGTGAATTATGCAAAGGAACAAGCATTTTTTTTGATGGAAGTGAAGATCTAGAAGCAAGCTGAAATAGGATGAATTCTATAATAATGGGAAATCTTTTTTTCCCAGAGGGGGGCTGATAGAAGTATGGACCAGTCTCCCAGTAGAGGCAGTTGAGGACAAACTAGTAACAAAATTCAGTAAAGCATAGGATAAACACAGAGAATCCTTGGTTGGGAGGAAATGAGAGTAAAGTCAGACATCAAGATGGGTCTTACAGTATTGCAACAGGAAGGTATTGCAAATACTAGATTAACCTTATGATTCTTATCTACTGTCATAATCCATGTCTTTTTTTCCCCACAAAAATTCCTTAGCAAACAGGACTAAAGAACTGAATATGTATGGTAATTCCAGATGATGTCCACTAGATGGCTGTAATGATTGGGAATATGATGGTGGTCAGTTTGATGGGAATAAAATTTTCATTGAGATTCCTATAAGCAAATACATTATAACCAAAAGACAAAATATATCCAGAATTGTTTATGCTGCTGTTTGTGCTGTATGTTCCTGTTCATAATGTGAAGTATTTTATGCAATGTTATATGTATCATGCTTTGTGAAAAATGTAAGCATTTCATTGAACTTTTAAATTCAACTTTGTCACAATGTTTGTTTTATTTATTTATTTATTTATTTATTTATTTTTTGACATAAGCCTTGTTTTCAGCAGAGTCCCACTTGTTGCATGGTACATGGCCACATAAAAAATAAAGTATTAGTGCACATCAGTGTGCAAAATACAAGATGGAGGCATGCGTGGCAGGCTCTGTGAAAACTATTAACAAAAGAGCATTTCTTGATCCTTGTTCCATTTCTTTTGGAGTAAAAAATGAACAATAATTGATTCCCAGAGATGGCAGGTAATAAATATGATAAAAGATAGCTATTAGCACACCACTCAATGTGAAACAGTCTAATCAAGAACCTCCTTTCCCAGAGAAACCGCTGGAAAAAAAGAAAAGGTGTCTCTTTCAGCGATTGTGGAGTAACTGCAAATGAAAGATCTTCCAAAAGATAACTGCAGTGCAACAGCTGAAGTGAAAATAGACATAGTTGATTTAATGGACCAGTTTATAGTATTCCAAAATGCATAACAGAAATGGAACGGAGAACCTGACATTGGTTGTGGACAAAAATGTTAGAAGCTATTCTAAAAAAAGAAAATTATTGAGCATATGAATAGCCATGACTTAGTGGGGAAGAGTTAGCATAGATTTAGCACAGGAAAGTCTTCTTTATCAAACTATTAGAACTATTTTTTTTTTTAATGAAAGCTCAGCGGAAGTTTGCTGAATTGAATCTGATGATCGTAGGATGGCCAACAGGTGCATAAAGTAACGGTAAACCAGAACGATGCTTGGCTGCATGGGGAGAGGAATGGTCAGCAGAATAAGGGAGGTGGTATTGCCCCCCTGTATAAGTCCCTGATGAGACCTCACTTGGATTACTGTGTACAATTTCTGGAGACCACACCTTCAAAGGATATAAACAGGAGTCGTTCCAGAGGGTGGCTACTAAAATGGCCAGTGATGTACGTTTAAAGTAAATGAGGATAGACTTAAAGGTCTAAACATGCATACCCTAGACGAAGGCTAGATAGGGGAGATATGATAGAGATATCCGAATATCTCAAAGGTTTCCATGCACAGGAGGTGAGCCTTTTTCAATGGACAGGAGGCTCTAGAACGGGGGTAGACTCAGGAGGCTCTAGACTCAGGAGGTCCTCGTTCTAGAGCCTCCTGAGTCTACCCCCCACCTTGAAAGGGGGTAGACTCAGGAGTAATCTTAGGAAACATTTCTTTACAGAGTGGGGTGGTAGATTGCATGGAACAGACTTCCAGTGAAAGTGGTGGAGACAAAAACAGTATCTGAATTCATGAAAACATGGGATAAAGACAGGGTATCTCTAAGGAAGTGATGAGAACTATAATGCTAAATTAATTAAATAGATGGGCAGACTGGATAGGCCATATGGTCTTTTTGCTGCTGTCATGTTTCTATATGTTCTATATGTATTTTGTTTCCTGCCTCGGAAAGGAGCAGAGAAGACCTTATTATTTATTTATTTTATTTATTTATTATTTTTATATACCGATGTTCCTGTATAATATACATATCACATCGGTTTACAAGGAAATAAAACTGTCGCCTCACAGGCGGCTTACATTAAAACAAATAAGAGCTTAGGGGGAACTTACAAAGAACAATCATTTCTAATTAAGTAACAAGCAGTGAATGTTGGACATACATGAGTGTTTCACTTTGTGCCATTTTAGTTTCAGGTATACTTGTCTTGCAGGTTCTGTCTCTTGTACAATATTATATCTGTTATATAAAGTAATGTGGTTCTGCCTTAGTTCATGTGAATGCACAGAAATAAAGCTAATACATTTCTAGATTATATTTTAGGAGATATTACGTCTTTTCTTAGGTCAGAATAGAATGAGTAAGAGATGGTATTACTAGAAAATGTAAGTGACGACTTCACTAGAAAATAGTAATGAATTCTAAAAGGTTTCTTTTGTGTATTCTATTCTGACCTGAGGAAGGGAGTTAATAGCTTTTGAAAGCTAGTAAAAAATGTATTTAGTCCAATACAAATAAGACGTTTGTTTTTGTCAACCTTTATTTCCATGCATACCTATTATTTATGAGGTTGATTTATGTGGAGGTTTATTCTGGGAAACAGGAGACTGGAGATTCAGTTGGGCAACTGGAACCTGGACAATATCTACTGCTCTTCATCCCATGTTGATTTTGAATTTATTTTTTATATTTTTGACAGTTTACATCTGGAGGTTATAGTAAGGTTGATAAAATAATTGATGATACTGTCTGGCAACATGTGGTAAATTAATTTACCTGCTTCAGTGCTCTTAGAAAAAGTACATGCTAGACTCATTGCAAGCGGCTTTACCTACCCCAACACCGCCAGTCTGCTGTTGTTGCGACTGTCGCTGCCCAACGTCTCCACTACACTCACCTTACTGCCTTGACTACTCCTTCTTTGCCTGTTGGAAGTTTGGCTGCCGCGGCGTCATCTTGCCATTCCCCTCCGGCGTCCTCGGACCGGCTGGATGCTGCGCTCCGCCATGTTTCCCAGCAGCCTAAGGGCATCGCGCACGCAGCGCGGCCCCGACTCCCAAGTACCAGCAGTGGCGCGAACCTCAGGGCCATCCCCCCGAGGTGACATCATCCTCATCGGATATTTAAGGTCTTTGAAATCGCTAACGAATCGAGTTAGCAAGGGCTTTCCTTCAGGTATTGGCGGATGGGATTTGCTCTCCGCATACCTTGCTACTCTGTCTCCTCAGAGGTACCAGGGGTACCCGCTCCTCAGGGGCCTCGCTTTCTCTTTGCTTTTCAGATCGCAGCCTGGAAATCGGTACTCGCTCCTCAAGGGCCCACGTTGCTACTGAATACCACTTCTGCCAGGAAGTTCATCGCTGCCTACAACACCAGTGAGTTACCATCTCTCTCTCAGAGCGTTCCCTGGAACCAGGTACTCTCTCCTCGAGGGCCTACTTCATTCCAGCTCCTGGCTGCTTCTAAGAGACTATTGTGAGAGTGTTACCATCAAGGTTCTGTTCCTGTACTCTGCATACCCTGCCTACTCACTATAGTCAGTTTCTCTACAGCTCAGTTATCCAGGATCGCTGTTCCAGTATCTGAGGGACTACAGCCCAGCCGGGCACTTTCCAACTCACTACTGCCACCTCTGGTGGTTCCATATACTGTTTAATAACAGAACTAGTGTGTGTCTGGTCTCCATACTCTGAGCCCTGACCGGTGGTTCCCTCTCGGGATCTTCACCCGGGGGCTGTGGTCATCTGCTACCGGCCCAAGGATCCACCCACAACTACCTCGAACACTAACAGCTGTCACTCCCGTGGCAGGGAAGCACTGCCAATCCATGGCTGCTGCCACTCCTTTGCTATAGATGTGCGCACACATGACATTTGCCGCCTGTGGTTTAACTAGTTTGTGTGTACGATATATTTTCTTTGCCTTCAGTATTGATCTAGATCAAATTTAAAGTTAAAGAACCATGCACTGGTGTCGGTAGTAATGGGATGGGCCCCTTGAACCCCCACCCCTTTCCACAAGCCTCCTCACTCACCAGAAGGAGTCATTTCTGTCATCCCCTGATCTCCTGTGCATCCAGTTTCATTATGGATCGTTCAGATAAGGGAAAACTGATCCCCTGCCCTCTGATTCCTTCCTTGTTCTGGCCACTTGGAACCTGATTCCATGGCTAAACAGCTACTTCATGATTCCATCCCGGAAGGCTGCCTCGCTCCAGTGTCCGTTTGTGACCGAGGCAGTCCTTATGTCACATGGGATTGGCTAGCAGGAGGCACAGAAGTGGAATCTATGGTGGGGCCAGTTGCGAGATTTGAAAGGGGAAGCCATCTCCCAATTTCCCTTTTTGCCTATTGCCATCTCATCCTTTGTTGCTTCCCACCCTCCTTAGTCTTATTGTATTTGTTCAATTTTGAATGTTATTCTTTGTTTGAATAATTGACAGTTGAGTATGATTCTTTTGTGATATAAGGAGGTGAGTGCTCCAGCCCGCTGACCATCTTGGGCTCCTTCCCCACACCCTAACCCACCAATTCCTCCATCGGCCGCAGCTCTCACCGCTGCTGGCCCAGCTCGTCCTGTTCTTCTCATCTATCCATTCCCTCTCCTGACATTATCAAAGTGGCTGGCCCAACCTGCATAAGAGGCCACACTGCTGTTAGGCCCTTTTGCTGGTGGAACCAAAGACAAAAGACCATACCAAAGGGCCCTGCCTCTTTGTGTGCACCTTCGGGATCATAGAGAGAGCACTTGACTCTGTCCCTCCTGCCTAACATCCCATCACTTGCCCTGGCATACCAGCAGCTGTCCTATCCTAATCACTCCTGTATATTTAAACATAGTACCTACCAGGTCAAATCATTGATAGCCCTCTTCCCCCTTCTAACATGTGCCTCATTGCATGCCAGCCCAGAACCCCCCTGTGCCCTTCCCCATATTCACAATCACTGGCCAAGGTCATCATGCCCCCCACCATTCACAACATTCCCACACATTCTTCTGCCCTCCAAGAATGAGCATCTACCCCTCCTAGACTCCAAAGCAACACCCCCTAACCCTCCCCAGCCACTCCTGTCAACCTATTCCTCAACAACAGGTCCATCCACAACAAACAGTGGAAAAAACAAGAGACCTTGCCCTGATGAGAACTTTACACTGATGGATACTTTATCCAGATCTGCCTGTTTGTAAGTGCCTGCGTAAGTAGGACCACGGCAGAAGGACAATACAACAGCTAAGCCCCTAAACGGACGGAAGTCATGTATCATCCAGCAGAGTCCAGAGATCAGAAAGACTCCCACCCTTTGAAGAAGGGGAATAGTTGGAGATGAAGAAAAACACTCTGGCATAAAAGCTTGGCATACAGATGTGGCAGTTCCCTCCAAAGAAAAGGGGAAGAGCAAAGAGACCTGCAACGTCTCTTGATGTCTCTTCAGCGGGAAAAGACTTACAATGTGGCAAAGACCCTTCACATACCACATGATTATGCATGAGCTTATGCATATTTATCAGCTTGAAAGTATAAGACGGGGGGCTAATAAAGAGAAGGAAGCAAATCCTGGGGGCAAACTTTAAGAGTGAAACCAGAAAAGCAATCCTGGGAATGAGACCCTGAAAGAGCGAAACCTTAGAGTAACCCTTAAACCAGAGAAGGGACCCCTGAAAGGAAAGGAACCAGACGAGCGAAAGGGGAGCCCTAAGCAGACCAGCACCCCCGGCTATCGAGGAGGAAGAAGACTAAGTGTGGCAAGAGACCGGAGAGAGGAGATATACTGCTCAGGTGCAGAGAGTGACAAGGAGTCTGAGATGGTGAGGGGTGAGAGCAAACCCGATTCAGCCCAGCAAATATCAGAACCAGAAGTAAGTATTTTTCCCAGATCGCCACCAGCTCTGCCAGTACCAAATCCAGGATGCAAGTCTTTCCCTATGAACATTCTCTATCTCTCCAGCCGGATTCTGCTTCAGAGGTGAACAGAGGTATCGCCTGAAGTTGGGAACAGGGGTAAGTAAGTTTTATTGGCCTGCTTTATTAAGCAGGCTAAGGTTTAAGGCAAGTTGGCAACCACCCATTGTACAGAACTATCTCTAGGGAAAACTGGTGCTTAGTAGCCAGGATGTTAGAGACAGGAATTGTTATTTTTTAAATGTTATATCTGATTAATAAAAATCTATTTCTGAGGAGAACACGTCTTTTTCCTGAGCTTAGGATCGTGAAGAGAGAGGTAAACTGGGAGTGTCCTTTAGCAGACAGGTCCCTCTACCCCTAAACTTGCTTACAGTTCCACAAACTTTCTCCCAGAGCTTCTTGTAAATAGCATCCAATCTCTGCTTCTCTCCTGAGGTGACCACCATTTAATCTGCCTTGAAATGCACCTGCCTGTTATCACAAAGAAGAATAATATCCCCACTATAAAGCAAATCAGATCTTCAACTAACGTGACCACCAAGCTTTCTTCTAACCCTACAAGAACTTGAATCCCACCAGCCCCATCCACCCCCCAGCACCAGCCAAGAAACATACTCAACCATCAGACTAGTCGATTACTGTAACCACTTGATGTCTAAAGCAATAGACACACTTGCCCAAAGAAGATTGTTCATATCAGAAATCCCAAGCCTACCCCCTGGTTCTCCTGAGAATTCAAAGAGCTAAAACAAATTGGAAGAAGGTTAGAGCAAATGTGATGGAAATCCAGATCTCTCAGAGACAATTGTAGAAATCCAGATCTCTCAAAGAGACAATTGTAGAAGCATCAGACTTCCTACCACAAAGCCATTACATTAGCTAAAAATTATATTTCTCCAAGACCATCACCCAAGCAGAAAACTCTCCCAGAGAACCCTTCCTCACTGACAATAAGCTCCTAGGTATAGCCAATTCACTGCCTCCACCTATGACTGAGGAGCACCAGACCAGCAACAAACTAGCTACTTTTTTCACAGTCAAAATCGCTCACATTAGAACAGAATTAGACAATGCCATCAAGACTCACCCTTTACTAGAAGAACATCCCATGCCCATTCATTTCTTCACAGACTTCCTCCCTTTGACAGAGGATGAAATGAACAACCTCCTGGCTAGCCTCAAACCCACTACATGCCCCGAAGCCCCTGCTGTTCATGGATCATCAAATAATCCACAGCCAGTCTATGCCACCACCTCCAGGTTATCATTAACGCCTTACTCTCTGAAGTTCACCTTCCAAAGTTTCTGAAGAAAGCAACAGTAAAACTGACATTAAATAAGCCAAGCCTGGGCCCAAACAATCTGAATAACTAACTACAGACCAGTCTGCAATGTCTTGTTTCTCAGCAAGGTCATCAAAAAGCAGTCTTGCATCAACTTACCAACTTCCAACATACTGCCAACCTCCTAGACCCTTCACAATCAGCATACAGAACCAGACAGAGCACAGAAACAGCACTAGTGAGTCTGGTTGATGATCTCAGGATCTATACAGATTGTGGCCAACTTGCACTCCTATACTCCTCGACTTCTCTGCTGCTTTTGGCATCAGATCCTGATCTCCTGCCTAACAGACATGGGCATCGCAGGTCTAGCACTTAAAATGGCTTCAATCCTTCCTCCAAGACTACACCTAGACCATCTCCCTGGGGCATGCATCCTTACACCTCACCCTCTCTTAAAAAGGAATCCTTCAAGGCTTCATCCTCTCACCTAGCCTTTTTAATTTAAAAAAATAAAATAAAAATAAAAATATATATATATATGATCCTGGTATGTAAGCAACTGAAGGACTCCAACATTCTCTATCACACATATGTGGTCAACAACCAGCCCCTTGGGCTACAATCCCGATTGGGTTATTTCTGAATTCAACTCTAACCTAGAGATTGTCCCAGACTAGCTGTTCCACAAAAAAATCAAATTAACCCCCCCCAAAAGTAAAACTTCTATGGATTGAGAAACAGGATCACACCTCCATTCATTCAAGAGTGACCCTAGATGGGATTTCACCAGATTAGAAACTTGGGTTTCCTCCTGGATTCCAAACACACCACTGACACCCAAATTATCTTGTTAAGCACAGCCACCTTCTTCCAGTTACACCAACTGCACAGCCTTCGTCCATTCTTTGTTGTCCATGCACTCACAATAGTAATCAAGGCCTGCATTATCTTCCACATAGGCTACTGCAATGCTCTATATATCAGACTCCCCAAGAAACTTGGCCATCTCCTACGGCTCATTCAAAATGCAGCTTCTTGATCTATATCAGAGGCCAGAAAATATGACCACATCAACCCCCTTCTCAAATCCCTACACTGGCTTCCTACACATTACCAGACATTGTTCAAAACTCTGGTCCTCACATTCAAGGCCCTCAAAGGCCTAGCATCTGCCTATCTCTATAACTGCCTCTCCCCCTATACACCTACCCACTCTCTATGCTCACTACTCCAAGCTCGCCTGCTTGTACTAGCCTCCAGAGAACTGAAATTCACAACCTCCAGGAAAAGAACCTTTACATTCAGGAAATCTCTGAAAATCTGGTTGTTTATAAAAGCCTACAGGTTGCAGCCACTCCCTCAAACTCGAGAAGAGATTACTGTTCTTTTACCTCACCATTCAGAATCCATTTAATCCTGCAAGCCGACAGGAGCCTTCCCACTCTACATTGTTAATGGATTTCAAATTTGTCTACTATAAACTGCTTCTCAAAGTTTGGTATAGTTCTGTGTATTGTAACCTAATGTTAATTGTTTGTTACTTATTACCTGTTGTAAAACTTGTTATATAAGAAGATAAGACTTGCAATACTGGGTCAGACTTGTGACCTGGCTTGTTTCCAACAGTGGCCAAGCCAGGTCACAAGTATCTGGCAGGATCCCAAGTGGTAGATAGATTCCAAGTTGCTTATCCCAAGAATAAGCAGTGGATCTCTGCAACTCTACCTTAATAATGTTTAATGGACTTTTCCTTCAGGAACTTGTCCAAACCTAGATAAATTTTAAAACACCGGTGCGCGTAAAAAAACAGGAGATACGCACGTGGGCATTTTGAAGGGGTTCCCGGTAGGCATGGAAGAGCTGGCTAAAAAAAAAGGGGGCGGGGTGGGGTCTGGGAGGGGTGTGGGCAGGCCGGGACAGTGCACACCGGCAGCAAGCAGGCCTTTTCAAATTACTGCTGCTCAGGACAGCAGATAAGTAAGGGGAAAAAAAAACTAGTTAAGAGGGTTTTTAGGGGTTGGGGAGGATAAGGGAAAAGGCAGGCATGGTAGGTAGCGGGATAAGGAAGTTCCCTTCCAGTCCGCTTATTTATTGGAGTGGACTGGGAAAAGGCCCTATTGTGTCGCCGTACGCATGTAGCAAAATCCTCCCCCCTTGTGCACGGGTAATGGATTTACAACATGTGCGCATTGGTGTGTGCATGTTATAAAATTGTCGCATCCATGTATGCGCACTATGAATCGCTCGCACATTGGCACCCGAGTTTTCACCACATCCTCTGGCAACAAATTCCAGAGCTTAATTATGCATTGAGTAAAAATAAATATTTTCTCTTATTAGTTTTAAATGTATTGCCTAGTTATTTTATTGGGTGACCTCTGGTCTTTGTACTTTTCAAAAGAGTAAACAACTGATTAACATTTACTTGTTCCATTCCTCTCATTATTTTATAGACCTCTATCATATCTTCCCTCAGCCGTCTCTTCTCCAAGCCGAAGAGTCCTAATCTCTTTAGCCTTTTTTCATAGGGGAATTGTTCCATCCCATTTATTGGTTGCCCTTCTCTGTACCTTTTCTAATTTTGCTGTATCTTTCTTAAGATGTAGTGACCAAAACTGCGCACAATACTCAAGATGAGGTTGCACCATGGAGCAATACAAAGGTAGTATAATATTCTCTGTTTCAGTCTCCATACTGTTATGGGTTTGGGTGGTAACAAAGTGGGTTGAACACCACCTTCAAGAGTGGCGCAGGATGTAAGGACTGGAACAATGAGGTTGGAACAGGTCCAATGAGGTTGGAACAGGGAACAAAAGCAGACGTGCTGGAACTCAAAGATAAGGGGAAGGCTGGGCTTAGTCTCTGGAGCAAGAAATAGGCTGGGCTGAGTCCTTGGCATGAGGAACAGGCTGTGATGAGTCTCTGGCACAAGGAATGAGCTGGGCTGAGTCTCTGGCGCAAGGAACAGGCTGAGCTAAGTCTCTGGAGCGAGGTACAGGCTGGCTGACTCTCTGGAGTGGACTGAGATTCATGGAGATAAGGGTGAATTCAGGAACACTGGAACAGAATGTGGGTAGGCATGGAAGTGGATGCAGGTAAGCGTGGAGCTAGAACTCTGGAAGAGAGTGTAGGTATGGGTGTAACCTGAACACAGGAACAAAATGCAGCTAAGTGTGGTACTGGAATGCAGGTAAGCTTGAAACTGGAGTAAAGGAACAGGGATTAGGGAGATGGACTATGACAAGACATGACAAACCAGGACAAAGACTACACTGAACATGGAATACAGAATGCCTGAAGGCAGCGAGGCAAGAGAAGCCCCAATGGGCAAGGCATGGGCTAGAAAACAGAGCAATAGGTGTAGCCTCATAGGAAAGATCTGGAAGTCTCAGGCTGGGCAAGGAGTAAAGAAGGCTTAGGATAGGCCGAGAGGCAAGGAGAGAACCAGATGGCCTATAGGCTACATAGACAAGGCAAGAAGGGAACCAGAAGGCCTACAGGCCACAGAGGAAGACAAGAAATGGGTGGCTAAAGGAGGGAGCCCAAAGGAACTAAATGCTGAAGCACCTAGGGCTAGGCAGGGTTAAGTACTGGACTCTTGACATGGTGCAGACAGCCCAGGGAGGCAGGGCTAGCCAGGGGAGAGAGCTGGTGGAGGACCTCGTAAAACATTCCTTTCCTGATAATCCCTACCATTCTATTTGCTTCCTTGGCTGCTGCTGCACACTGAGCAGAACATTTCAATATATTTTCAACGATGACACCTAGATTCTTTTCCTGAATAGTGACTCCTAATGTGGAACCTTGCATTTTGTAGCTATAATTTGGGTTACTCTTCCCTAATGCATCACATTGCATTTGTCCACATGAAATTACATTTGTCATTTGCATGCCCAGTTTCCTAGTTTTGCAGTGTCCTCTTGCATTTTCTCACAATCCTCTTGTGATTTGACACCTCTGAATAATTTTGTGTCATCGGCAAATTTTATCACCTCACTTGTTGTTTCTATTTCCAGGTTCTTTATAAATATATTAAAAAGTAGTGGTCCCAAAACAGATCCATGGGGAACTTCACTATTAACCTTTTTCCATTGGGAAAATTTACCATTTAGCCCTACTCTCTGTTTTCTTTCTTTTAATCAGTTGGCAGTCCACAACAGGACACTGCCCCCCTATCCCATGACTTTTTAATTTCCTAAGAGGAACTTTGTCAAATGCTTTCTTGAAATCCAGATACACTTTATAAACTGGCTTATCTTTATCCACATGTTTATTTATGCTCTCAAAAAATGTAGCAAATTTGTAAGGCAAGACTAAATCCATATTGGCTTTGTCCATTAAACTATGCTTATCTATATGTTCAGTAATTTTGTTCTTTATGATAGTTTATACCATTTTGCCTGGCACAGATGTCAGACTCACTGGTCTGAAATTTTCCGGATCACCCCTCCTGCAGCTACGTTTCTATGTAGATCAGTTCTTCTTCTTTGCAATTCAGTTCCATGTCATATGCTTTGAACTCTCATGGTGGAAAAGCGTGATTATAAATAAATGGTGGTGATGATACGCAATCTGTATGCCTTTCATGTTTGAAAATCATCGGAGAGTGCATTTAACTGCAATTGTATTACTGTTGCTGCTACGTGCTTAAGCTACAGGTCTAGAGAATGGGGACAGAGAAGCCTGAGGGAATTGCATTGTTCGGCTATGGTTAATGCCCAGGCCTGTGTTAAAATTGTTTTTCATGGTCCGATGGAGATTGCCCTTGCAGTCCTGGCCTGGTCTCCTGATAGTGGTGGCCTGAGTCCCGCTCATGGGGCCTGATATCTTGCAGCTGGACATGGAACCATTTTGGGCCCGTGATAACATTCTAGCAGGACCTTGCTACATGCGGCAAGCCTCATTGAACACTCACTGAGATCCACCTGTCAGGTTATTTTATGAAGTCACAGCTAATTTATTCAATTTGCATCATGGGTCAATGCATTATTGTCCTGTCATGATTTTGGGGAGGGATACAAGTAGATCTACCTCATGTTACTAAGGTGGAATATTTCTGCAGGTAAAATACTTATTGCCTGTGAAAGAGACCATTGACGTTCCTGAAGTATTTATATTTAAACATATATTAACTTTATAAAGGAAAGGTCACTACCCAACAACTTTATTTTTCTTTTAATTTATTTTATTTTTGGCAGGCTAGCATGACATTTGCTTTATCCAATATGAAGTACCATAACGTTGGTAGTATAAATTCCCTTTCCCTTTTTTCTAAATAGTATTTCAGTCTTCAAAATTATTTCAGGTGTGTAAATATGTGTTAATGTATGGAAAATACTTTAAAATTCAGTCCATTTATTAGGTCTGCTGGAAGAATCTCTGTAAAGATCAATTTTCATAATTTTAAACTCAGTAAATTATATTTATTAAATTGACATCAGTGTTTACATTTTGTGAATGACAAAAAAGGCATTAAAACTTTTTCATTAAATATTGTCCTTCATAAGTAAACACATGATCTAATTTCTTCAAGCTCAAAAGCTCTGTATAGTGCTTATAGTATATTTGGATGATACAAGTTTAGTGGTAGCTGTTTTTGGTTACAGCAGAGTATTCCTTTCAGCAATTGCAAAATTTTTTGAAAAATAAGAAAATTGTGTTTTATAACAATAGTAGAAGCAAGAAGAAACTACCAATGTTTCTATTCTTAGATTGCTAAAATATAAATAATTTATTTTAAAAAAATAGCTTTAAGTTAACTTTCCCTTTGATTTCTCTTTCTTAATCTGTCTCTGAGAGAAAACTGAAGTACAAGGAATGAATCTTACATTATTTCACACTTCAGGCATTAGTTTGAAAGAAATGGGCACATCACTTTTTCTTTCAGTTGAAAGATGTAACATAAACACGAAAGTAAACCCAGAAGCAGTGAAAATATATTACTGTTTTCACCTTTCAAATATCATTTTTAGATACTTAAAAATCAATTTTTCTCCTCTTTAGACTTCATTTAGACAAAGCTCACCCTAGATTTTCTTTGTAATTTTTGTTTCTGCTTTTTCTTATCTTGTCTTTCTCTTCCTATAAAATGTTACCCTAAGGTTGACATGGAGATTGGATATATCTTCATCAATTTGACAGCAGCAAACATTCACAGTTTATTTAAAGGGAGAGGGACCAAACTTTTGTAGAAATAAACACCAGCAGTAATAGAGGACAGAATCATATTTAACAGATGGGGAGAGCAATTTTCAAAACCCATTTACTTGAGTAAATAAGGTTTTCCTAGCATGTAGACAGATGGACTCAGGACCAATGGGTTTATACTCCCCTGCCAGCAGATGGAGACAGAGTAAGCTGATATCACAGTATATATAGCCTTGCAGTGACCCCAGCCTGGCAGTATTCTCCATCCCCAGCCAGATGGTGGATGTGCATCTCCCTATGGGGATTGCTTCGAGCTTTTTGGAAGGAAATTGAAATTCTAAATTCAGGAAGAAAAAGCCCTGCTCTCCTTTGGTGATACTTAATGGTCTGTCTCCCAGTTGAGAATTCCTGAGGTGATTTTCGTGGTCCTTCAGAGGTGCGCCTTGGGTCCAGTAGCTGGTTCCCGGCATGAACTTAGCTGCTTGTACAGCTGAAAGGCAGCAGGTGCAGAAGGCTGAGCATGGAAGTGACAGCAGATGCCCTCTCCCCCCGTAGCCGGAGATCATCTCTGTGCTCAGTTGGTAAGCGCTGAGCTCCGGTAAGTTTAAAAAAAAAAAAAAAGAAGAAACTTTACCTAAGGAGACAGCTAGGGATTTTTTTAGGCCTTTCTTTGGTCTCCATGCTAGGTGCGCCGACCATCATTCCCGCTCCCATTGAGGTTAGGGGAACTGGGCAGCCTGGTGGGTTGAGCAGCCCAGGTGAGCTAGGCCTTGGGGCAGGCTTTTTTCGGCATGCTGCTTGGTAGGCTGTGGCGGCATTTTTGCACACTTGTGCATGCTTTCTGCCCTCTACAGAATGTCTGTGTGCGTGGTGCATCGGCTTTGTGCACAAGTGTGTGCCACACCTTGTGTTGCCTGTCTTTCAGGGCTTCTCAGCCTGACCTGGCTTCTACCCTGTGTAAGCACTATTCAGATGCTCAGGGAGTGTTGTCTTCCTCGGATTTTGCTAAATCTGGATCCTCTCAATCTGATGATAGACTGCTTACGGTTTTGGCTGGAAATGCACCAGATTTTGGTTCTCCTTTGACTGGCTTCTCCTCTGGCGAGGGCAGTTCTGTGGGACCAGCTCCAATTTCTTCTGGGCTTGGTCTAGTCCTGGTTGTTTTGTCTTGGGTGGAATTTTTTCAAGGCTTACAAGCCTTTCTTCAAGCACAGTCCTTCGCTTCCCCCATTTCTGTCCGGTCGGACCCTCAGCCGGTGACTCCTCCCTCTTCCAGTCCTATGCTTAAGCGCAGGGGCTTGCCTTGGCTCCCTGCTGGATTTGCCTGCAGGAATCCGGATGGCACTGATGATGAGGTTGCTCCTGATTCCCTGGAAGATGGAGAAATTCCTCCAGGGCTGGAACCGTATTGAACTATGTTGCGGTTCTTTCATAGAGAAGAACTGCCGGCCCTGGGTGTCCCTGGTTCGGATGCTTGGTCAGAGCCAAGGAAGAATCCCATTTTGGTTTCCTTACATAAAACCTCATGTTTTTAACCTGTGATGGATGCCATTCAGGAATTGATCGATCTGGAATGAGATGCCCTAGAGGTAAATTTTAGAGAGGGTCAGACATTGGAAGACCTGTACCCCATGGATTTGGCTGTGAGAGAGCGATTGCCTTTTCCCAAAGTGTTTGCTCTAGTATGTGACATTTCTAAGGGGCAGGGCTGGTGCAAGGGGATTGGGCGCCCTAGACACCTTCAGCCTTGCGCCGCCCCCATCGTGCCGCCCGCAGCCCCACACCCGGTCGCAGCCCCGATTCCAGGGGCAGGGACCACATGCCGCCACTCCCCCACCCTCCCAACCCCCCCCCTACCCCTAAAAAAACCTCACAAAACACCTGGTCCAGCGGGCCGCTCCCGGGTCGTTGGCTGCCACTAATCAAAATGGTGCCAATGGCCTTCAGCCCCTACCATGTGACAGGAGCTACCAGTGTCATTGGTTGGCCCCCTGGACCAGTTTGCAGCCCCCTGGACCAGTTTGCAGCCAAAGATCCTGGAGTTCTTGGGCAGTGAGGTGGGCTGCTGTACAGGGCATAGTGAGAAGCATCTGTAGAGGAAACTGTGAATGTTTGCTCTACAAAACATGGAAGGGAGAGGAGCCTGTGGCACTACTGAAATGATTGTTGTGTGAAAAATGATCCCATGGTAAGAGAATGGACCAATCATCTTGTCTCTTGTTGACGTAAAGGCAAAATAAAGGTTTTGTTGCATTGATTGATTCTTCTGATTGGCTTTTGCCTTGTGGATAATGAGCAGTGATGAGATCCAAGGTAATGCTGATTTTTTTACAAAGGCCCCTCCAGTATCTGGCTGTGAACTGGATACCTCTGTCACAAAGGATGTGAGAGTGTAGCCTAAGTAGTTTGTAGACATGATGGACAAAGAGGTGTGCTAGTTTGGGAGCAGAATGCAAGCTTAGGATAGGAACGAAATGTGCCATCTTGGAGAATCCATCCACCATGACCCATATCATGTTGTAGCTATGTGTGCAAGGGAGGTCAATTATAAAGTTGGGGAACAGATTGGTCCAGGGTTCCTTGGGGACTGGCACAAGCAGTTTTATGCTGTGCTTAGACAGGACAAGACTCCATGTAACTCTTCACATCGGTTTTCACATGTGGCCATCAGTAGTGGCACTGAAGGAGGTCAAGGGTATGGCCCACTCCAGAGGGCCATACCATACACTTTGGTACTACTGTCTTCCCCGGGGGCACCAGTGTAGCAGTGTCAGCAATAAGCTTTGCCAGATCAATGATGTGCCGAGGAATCTCCATTATGTCTTCCATTTGAAAAGAGTGGAAGAGGACGTCCGCTTTCTGATTCTTGGCTGCTGGATGGTAGCAGAGATCAAAATCAAACCGATTAAAGAAGACAAACCAGCGGGCCTGGCAGGGGTTAAGCTGTTTTGCTTGTTGAAGGTACTCGGGATTCTTGTCATCTGTGTAACTTGCGGTTTGATGCTTGGTTCTCTCTATAAGATTTTGCGGTTCTTCTAGTGCCAATTTCTCCATGAGGAGTTTGCGATCCCCAATTGTGTAGTTCCTGTCTGCTGGGGAGAACTTTCTGGAGAAGAATGAACGTGGCAGAAGGCTCCCTTGGTCGCTGTGTTGCTTGAAGACAGCCCATACTACAAGGGTAGAATCATCTACCTCCAGGATGAAGGGGTAATCAGGATCTGGGTGCTGTAGGTAAGGTCCTTTGGGAGAAAACTTGCATGAGAGTCTGGAAGGCATGGACTACTTCTTTAGGCCAATTCCAGATATTTGCACCTTTCTGGTCAAGGTGCACTGCGAGGATTGAGTACCCAGGAACAATTTGGAGGTATTAGTTAGTGAATCCTAGAAAACGTTGTAGTGCCTGAAGGCTGACCGGCCAGGGCCAGTCTAGGATTGTTTTCTGCTTTGCAGAATCCATACTGAAGCCGTTACGCAAAATAATGTAATCTAGGAAAGGAAGGCATTTTTGCTCAACGAGACACTTCTCAAGTTTAGCATACAGATCGTGGTCTCGTAGTCATTGTAGCACATGTTCCTGGTGCAGAGTCAGGGATTGAGAATAGATGAGTATGTCATCAAGGTAGACCACAACAAAGGCATACAAGAGATCTCAAAAAATCTCATTCATATTTTGAAAGACTGTGGAGGCATTGCACAGTCCAAATGGCATGACATGGTATTCATAATGCCCATCTCGCATATTGAACACAGTTTTCCACTTGTCTCCCTTTCTGATGTGAATGAGATTGTAAGCTTCCCTTAGATCTAGTTTGGTGAAGACCTTGGCGGCTTGTAGGTGATCAAAGAGCTCTGAGATGAGAGGTAGGGGGTACCAGTTCTTTTTTTGTGATGGCATTAAGACCCTAGTAGTCAGTACAGGGCCTGAAGGTGCCATCCCTTTTGCCCACAAAGAAAAAATCCATTCAAGTGGGGGAAGAAGATGGCTGAATAAGGCCCCTTGCCAAGCTCTCCTTGATGCACAAATTCATGGCCTCAGTGTCTGGAACAAATAAGGGGTAAACCCTTCCCCATGAGGGTATCTTGCCTGGAAGAAGTTTAATAACCCAGTTGTAAGAGTGGAGTGGGAATAGGGTTTCAGCCTGCTGCTTCGAAAATACATCAGCGAATTCAGCATACTATAGTGAGAGCCCTGGCATAGTGGTAGCCAGAGTCAGGTGGACAGGTGGATGAACAGTTGTGAGACAAATAGCGAAACAGAAGGAACCCCAATGTGTCAGCTCCAGGGACTACCAGCCAATGCCTGGCTGGTGCTGTTGAAGCCAGGGTAACCCAAGGATAACTGGATTCATGGCCTGGGTAGTCACATAAATGGATTGTGGAGGAGGCCGGTCTGAAGGGCGAAAGGCACTGTAATCTCTGAGAGACTTCTTTGGATAGGATCTCCATATACCGAGGAGTTGATTACTGAGTGTTCCAGGATGGTGGTAGGAATCAGCTGTTTATGAACCAGGGCTTGGTCAATAAAATTCACTCCCACTCTAGAATCCAAGAATGCTGCTGTATCCAGCTGACAATGCTCAGTGAAAATGTAGATAGGAACCAGTAATTGTGGGGAGGAGAGATTCCAGACTAGGGTTTCCTCTGTGAGCTACCCTAGGCACGGGATTTTCCCGATTTCTCAGGGCACTGTGAGGCCATGTGTCCACAGCCAGAGCAGTGTAGGCACAGGCCCAGCTGCCTTTCTCCGAGCTTCTTTTCTGGGAAGTTTAGCTTGGCCCAGCTACATGGGCTCTTCTGGTTCTTTGGGTTCTGGAGATGACCCCAGATTTGGGGGCAACTGGTAACAGAGTTCCAGCACTGTCGGGCATTGGATAGCTTTATTCTCCTGAGCCCATTCATGGAAGCAACAATCAGTATGACCAGCCAATGAGATCAAGGCATCCAATGTGTTAGGAACATCTCATCCAGCCAACTCATCTTTGATTCTGCAGGAAAGGCCTTGCCAGATGGTGGCAATAAGACTGTCCTCTCCTCAGTTCATTTTGGATGTAAACATGCAGAATCTATGGAAAACTCCCCGAGAATTCAGGAGCCCTTCCAAATCTGGAGCAGGTCAGCTTCTAAGGAAGAGGTCCAACTAGGTTCTTCAAAGACTAGTCAAAATTGCTGGAGGAAGTCTGGGAGATTCTGGGGCAGAGGCTTGTCATGGGAGAAACCAGGTTAACGTAATTCCACCTTACAACAAGAGGGTGTAAGTCACCTTAATCAATTGATGGAAAAGAGACTGGGCTGCAGTTCTAAATGTATGCACCATTGATTGATGAATCCGTGACATTCTTTGGGATCCCCTTGGTAGCATGGTCATGGAGGGAGTTGCAGGACTGGTCAAGGTGGAGACACAGGGTGGAATTGCTGGAATAGGTGCCAGTGTCTGTGTCAGGGCATCCATACGGATCGAGAGGCTTTTAGGCAGAGCAGTTACCTGGTTCAGGACTTCCTGCTGTTCTTCGATGCACTGGGCTAAGTCTGGAATGGTATGGAATGAGATCAGGTCCATGAAGTCCATGGCCTCAACAAACTGTAAAATCTATGGACCTTTGCTCATGTGGTGATATCGGCTCACCCTACGGAGAAGGCCCCATGGGCTCTTACTGACAGCTGGTGGAGCTACGCAGAAAAGAGTCTAGGAGCTTCATCTATACCCACCCCTTTCCGCTTGGGGTTGAGACCTTGGGTTCCGGGGGCCGGCAGGTCTTAGTGAGAGTCACTATTATTATAGTGTAGGCATCTATCCAGGGCCAGATTAGGGTTAAAGGCAGGCAGCAAACAAGAATTGTCGGTGCCCAGGCAAGGGTCAGATCCAGAAGTCAGTCCAAGAAAAAAAGCGAGATTTCGAAGCAAGGAAGACTGAGGAGATGAGGCAAGGCTGAATGCAGGAACAGGAACAGCAACACACCCTACACTCTACACTTCCCAGTATAGACAACCCATTGCTGAGATAATGCTAGGGTACATGACTGAGCCTTAAGTACTGAGCTGCGTGACATCATCAGGGGGCTCTGGCAGCCCTGGTTCACACCACGGGCCCCTTAGGAGACAGTGTGGCATGTGCGCGCTTAGAGGCAGCCCACAGAGGGAGGAAGATGTGACAATGGCGGCGTCTTGTTACAACGTGCTTGCCAGGCATCTTTCTGATGGCAAAGAGTGATTGCTGCTGGTTGCGATTGACTACCGTGACCAGCAAACGTAACAGGTTGTTTGTCTGCTTTTATACTGTTTCTAAGATTTATTTCTTTTCACTTATTAATACTCTTCAGTATAACAGAGCATTTTATTTTTAACATTTTGCAGGTTTGAATAATGCATTCTTTGAAACAATTTGCTATTATCCGTACCTTTCCACTAGCACAAAATCTTAAGGGGGTTGACTCACCATTTTGCTGCTTGAAAGAAAGATAAAGCAGTTTGTCAGGCAAGCTATCTAATTAAAATATTTGTTGCTGAAAGCTGGAGTAGGAGACTTCATGGGAGACCAAAAATGGGCATTATGTTGACATATGGGAAATGAAATTGGTCAGGGGGGTTGTGTTGTGGGATTAGTGAACTTTTTGAAGAATGTATCTTGTTAATTATTGAGTATGTATTTTAAATGTTATTGGGGAGCTATGTTTTGGGGGATCTTGTAGTTTTAATTTTTGCTCTGTCTACTTGCTATGTATCTTGTGAAAATTGGTGTGTAATACATTTTAAAAATGTTTGTGAGTTATGAAATGTATTAGCTCTATTATGTGTGAGCCTCATAATCCCTTATATGAACATACAAAGTTTTTCTTGTGATGTCCATTCTATAGAATAAGGCAAGGAAACCATACTGAGCATGCTTATAGGTTGTGAATTAAAAAAAAAAACTATTTTAAATTTCCCAAACCACCAATAAAATATTTAAAAACAGCAGAAACATCAAACACCTCCCAATAATTAAAATAATAAGAATTTTTTAAAACTTCTGCTCTCAATAGCTGAGATCTTTTGATTTCTAGTCCCCCTGAGATTGTCATGGATTGGGGGGAGGGGAGGGATGCACAAACTTTATCTTCTCTCTCACACACACAATAACACATTCATTATCTCACCTAGTCCCTCATAACCATATTCATTCTCACACACTCCCTCTCTCATATGCATGCCTATGTTCTCACACTCCCTCTCTCTCATAATCATAGGCTCACTCCCTCTCTCTCACATACACAGGCTCTCTTTCCCTCATAGACACATTACGTGTGTTTGTGTGTGTGCCTATGAGAACCTGTATATGACACATAGGCTTTCACGGTCATGCATGCTCACACAGGCACACACGAAAGGAGGCGCCCAGTCTCTCACAGGTGCACACACAAACAGACTCCCAATCTCCTTCTCTCTCACAGGCATGCAGAAGCAGCTCTCAGGCTTTCTCTTTCTCTCTTTCACAGGCACACACACAATCAAGCTCCCAATTGTTCTCTTTCTCACATAGGCACACAAGCAGGCTCCCATTCTCTCTCCCTCTCACACACAAACAGGTTCCCAATCTCTCTCACTCATTCACACATAGAAGCAGGCTCCCAATCCCTCTTTCTCTCTCTTTCACAGGCACACATACAAGTGGGCTCCTAATCTCTCTCTTATTTACAGACACGCACAAACAGGCACCCAGTCTCTCTCTCTCTCTCTCTTTCACAGGCACACACAAGTGGGCTCCCAATCTCTCTCTCGCACACAAACAAGTAGGCTCCCAATTTTTCTCTCTCACACATACAAGCAGGTTCCCAATCTCTCACTCACTGGCACACACACAAGCAGGTTCCCAATCACACTCTCACTCACACACAGGCACACTCAAAAGCAGGCTCCAAATCTCTATCTTACTCAACACAGGCACACATACAAGCAGGCTCCAAATCTTTCTCTTACTCACAAAGAGGCACATACACAAGCAGACTCACAATCTCTCTCACAGGCACACACACAAGCAGGCTCCCAATTTCTCTCTCACTCACAGGCACACTCACAAGCAAACACACAAGTAGTTTCTCAATCTCTGTCTCACAGGTGCACATGCAAGCAGGCTCCCAATCCCCCTGTCTCACAGGCACACACACAAGCAAGCTTCCAATCTCTCTCCCTCTCATAGCACACACACAAGCAGGCTCCCAAACACTTTGTCACAGGCACACACACAAGTAGGCTCCCAGTCTTTCTCTTTCCCACAGGTACACATACTAACAGGCTTCCATTCTCTCTCTCTCTCTCTCTCACTCTTTCACTCTCTCTTTCATACTCTATCTCTCACAGGCACACCCTCACAAGCAGTCTCCCAATCTCTGTCTCACAGGCACATACACAAGAAGGCTCCCAATCCCTCTCTCTAACACATACGCACATAGAAACACACACACACACACACACACACACACACGTTGTCACACATGCTATTGCTCACACATAAACTTTCATACATGTAATTGCTCACACATACACCTGTTGCCAAGCTACTACACACACACAACTTCTTACATATACTACTGCTCACACAAGCTCGCTCTCTCTCTTCTCCCCCCCCCCCCCCCCACCCCGGAATGTGCATTTTGCCAGCAACAGCAGCCTCTTCTCTTTGGTCCTGCCTCCGATGCTTCAGCTACCTCTTTTCCACTGCATGGATTGACCTTCTCTCTTTGGCCACATGGACTGGGCCAGACGTGACAATGTTCTTGCTTTGGCTGCAGAGCCCGGACACAACATGGCAACGTTCTCTGTTTGGCCGCATGGCCTAGACACAACGTAGCAATGTTCTTTGTTTGGCCACGTGGTCCAGGCCTGATGTAGCAACATTTTGTCTTTGGCTACATGGCATGAACATGACCAGGAACAGTATGTTTTCTGCTGTGCAGCCCAAACCCATTCAGCTACTTCTTTCTTTGGTCCAGGCCCAGCTGGGATTGAAAAAAATAGTGTGGTCGCTGATACTCAGGGCACTGAGCATGAGATTTTGGGCATAAGTCCTGTGTGCCTGGTACTAATGACAACCCTGTTGCAGTTCAACACTACCGTAGGAGGGAGGAAGGGAGACCACCATGGCACTGCACGGATCTTGCTGTGGCACAGTGGTTTAGAAGCTCTACCCTAGTGGAAAGGTGAGATAGGGGAGATATGATAGAGACATTCAGATGTCTCAAAGGTTTCCATGCACAGGAGGTGAGCCCTTTTCAGAAGAAAGGAGTCTTTAGAACAAAGGGTCATGAGATGAGGTTGAAAGGGGGTAGATTCAGGAGTAATCTTAGGAAATATTTCTTTAAAGAGAGGATGATAGATTTTGGAACAGCCTGCCAGTGGAGGCAGTGAAGACAAAAACAGTATCTGAATTCAAGAAAGCATGTGATATAGGGGATCTCTAAGGAAGTGATGAAAATTATAATGCTAAATTAGTTGGATGGATGGGCAGACTGAATGGGCTATGCTGTCTTTTTCTGCCATTATGTTTCTATGTTTCTATTTATTCTTTTAAGAAATACAATAGAACTTACTGGTAGTTGACCAGACTTCTTGTAGATTAGATGTGTAGGGAGGTCAGATGCTCACTCTCTGTCTATATTTGATTCATGGTGATGATGATGGCAACTTCAAATTTTCCTTGTCTTATTTCATATCGTTTACCTTTTGTTATGTTTGGTGGTTTGCAGGGTGGCCTTGCAAGCCACCTCGCTCACTCCAACGTCAATTGATGTTCACTGCGGATGGGCCATCACCGACATGCAACTGCTGCTGAGCGCGCACTGCAAGCAGCCATGCCACCCCACCCCCACCTTTCTAAGGTGTGCGTGTGCTCTATGTGTGGTCTCTACAAGGGTGTTCCTATGTTCCTGCACTCCTATATTCCAGTGTTCCTGTCTTGATCTTGTCTTCCTGTCTTGTTCCTGAGCTTCTGCCCAGTTTGCCTTGCCCTTGCCTTGCTCCATCTTTGTTCCACTTTGTCTAGCCGTATTCTGGTCGTTGTCTTTACCTTGTCTTGATCCTTGTCTTTGTCTTGTCTTCCTTGGCTTGATTTCTGACTCCTGACCTCTGCTTGGACTTTGACCATTCCTTGATTGTTATCTGGACCTGATCTTCTGATTTACATAGAAACATAGAAACATAGAAATGACGGCAGAACAAGACCAATCGGTCCATCTAGTCTGTCCAGCAAGCTTCACACTTCTTTTTTCTCATACTTATCTGTTTCTCTTGGCTCTTAGTAACCTTAGGTTCTATTTCCCTTTCACCCCCACTATTAATGTAGAGAGCAGTGATGGAGCTGCTTCCAAGTGAAATGTTAAGTTTGATTAGTTGGGTAAGCGGCAGCATAGCTCTCTGCTGTTGAAGCAGAGATATGCGCGAAGTATTAGTTTTTCTTCTCCCCTGCCGTTGAAGCAGGGAGCTATGCTGGATATGCATTGAAAGTGAAGTATGCCTTGAAAGTCACATTAACTATCATCAAATATTGAAAAGCCTAATAATTGGTAATTGAATAAGCCTAATAATTGGTAATACCTATAGCCCATGAACCCATCCCTGTTTTTTTTTTGTTTGTTTTTTTCTCTTTTTTTAATTGGGAGATGGCAGCCCTCCATCCTTCCGCTCCGTGAAGGTGGAACACCAACCACTGGCCACTGGCATCCCGCTCCGTGAATGCCTCTGTGGCTACTGCCGCTCCGTGCAGTGTTTTGCTGCCTGCTCTGTATACACGTCCTCTAGACCTGATGGATCCACAGTGTTTATCCCATGCCCCTTTGAAGTGCTTCACAGTTTTGGACTTCACCACTTCCTCCGGAAGGGCATTCCAGGCATCCACCACTCTCTCCGTGAAGAAATACTTCCTGACATTGGTTCTTAGTCTTCCTCCTTGGAGCCTCAGCTCGTGACCTCTGGTTCTGCTGGTTTTTTTCTGACGCAAAAGGTTTGTCGTTGTCTTTGGATCGTTAAAGTTTTTCAAGTATCTGAAAGTCTGAATCATATCACCCCTGCTCCTCCTTTCCTCCAGGGTGTACATATTTAGATTCTTCAATCTCTCCTCGTATGACATCCGATTTGTACTTGATTTGTACTTGACCTTGCTGCATCAGCTGCCTGCCCCAATCTCTGGCCTGTCTTCTGGTATCCACTGTATGCTACCTGCCCCAACCTCCAGCTTGTCTCCTAGTATCTGTCATCTGCTGCCTCCCTGATCACTGCCTGGCTTTGAACTCTCATTCCCCTGTTCGCTCTTGTGACCACCTAAGCATATGGTGGATATTTTATAATAAATGGAAACAGATCTGCAGAAATCTGAATTCTTGCATAGTAGTGATACTGCATTCCTGTTAATACCCATTCACAGTGAGCTGTGTGAACACACACTGATGGAGTTGAGCGCTTGACAAGGCATTGATAGGTGCAAGCTTCAAGCTTGTATTTTAATCATAGAGGAAGTCCATATTCATTCACTGACCAGCTAGTAAAGCTAGTTGGATAATATACTCAGTTCCTCTTTGAGGAGGAACTGGAGAGAGGTGCATGCAGTCGGCTATGGATAGGGTGGCGCAGAGCCTCGTTGGGGCACCCACGGCACCAGGACCAGCACCATCCATCCTACCAGCTCTGCATGAGCCAATATATGTGGGACATCTGGAAGCAGATGCAGGAGATGGCTGAGCATTTGCCTCAACAGCAGCAGGATACTCTCCAGTCGCTGGTGTATAAGGGCCTCCAGTATGGAAAACACCAGGTCCGGTCAATGTACAATGGTTTTGAGATGGCATTGAGTGTCTCTGCCGCTGGGATCGGTGCTTGTAGATTCACCTGACTGAGGGCATCTGATCTCCATCAGGAAGAGGTGCCATGTATGGGAGAAAATCTCTTTGGAGATAAAGTGAAGGATGTGGTGGCTCAGATGCGGGAGCATCATGCGACACCCAGGACCCATCCTCCTCTGCTAGGAGGTCTTTGAGGCTTCCCCAGAGGAAGCCTCAACAACTGTCAACAACAGTAGGTCCCTTACAGCCGTGCCAGGCAGCAGAGGGCCCTAAAGCCCCAGGGGGCATCCCAGTCAACTCCTGGGATGGGGTTTTGACTGGATCGCAGGGAACATAGCCGAGTCCTCTATAACAGAGGTGAGACTGCGGTTCTACGTGAACCGAAGGCCTAGAACTTGGGTTCCGTCCGTCATCTGCCAAGGGTACAAATTAAATCTTTTGAGTATCCCGTAAAATTTTCCCATGAACGTCTGGGGGCTGGTAGCACATCAGGGAGTACTCCTTGCGGAGCTCTCCTTCCTTTTAATGGCCAGAGCGGTTAGGGCAATGAGGACAGGGATTCTACTCCCAGTATTTCCTGATTCCAAAGAAAACAGGAGGATTCCGTCTAATCTTAGACCTAAGAGCCTTGAACAGGTTTCTCAAACGGGAAAAGTTCAGGATGGTTTCCCGGAGTACCATGATCCCTTCATTGAAAAAGGGGGCTGGATGTGCTCTCTCGTTCTGAAGGATGCATACACGTACATCGAGATCTTCCAGGGTCACAGGAAGCATTTCATATTTGTGGTGGGGAAACAGCACTTCCAATACTGCATTCAGCCATTTTGGCTAGCATCAGCAACGTGTCTTTATGAAGTGCCTGGCCATGGTGGTGGTTCATCTTCACAGACTTGGGAGTCCATGGTTTCCCTTACCTGGACGATTGGCTGGTCAAGAGCACCTCTCGGGCAGGGGCCGAAGAGTCCATGCATTTGACCATCCAGTTGTTGGAGTCGCTAGGGTTCGTTATAAACTACCCCAAGTCCCATCTCAGCCTGTCACTGCAATTGCACTTCATCAGAACCATACTAGACATGTCTCAGATGAAGGCCTTTCTGCCATGACAAAGGGCCATCAACTTGATGAGCATCACAGTGGAGATTCAAGGGAGCCAGCAGGTCTCAGTGTGGCACGTGTTGAGGCTTATGCCCTGGGCAAGATTGCATATGTGGAGAGCCCATTGGACACTATGGTCATAAAAACATAAGAAATTGCCATGCTGGGTCAGACCAAGGGTCCATCAAGCCCAGCATCCTGTTTCCAACAGAGGCCAAAACCAGGCCACACGAACCTGGCAATTACCCAAACACTAAGAAGAACCCATGCTCCTGATGCAATTAATAGCAGTGGCTATTTCCTAAGTATAATTGATTAACAGCCATTAATGGACTTCTCCTCCAAGAACTTATCCAAACCCTTTTTGAACCCAGCTACAGTAACTGCACTAACCACATCCTCTGGCAATATTCCAGAGCTTTATTGTGCGTTGAGTGAAAAAGAATTTTCTCCGAAAAAGGAAAAGGAAAAAAAAAAAAAAACAAAAAACCCCAAAGACAAGACGGAAGCACAGGGAACCGCAGGACACACGTGGTGAGTCAGCCGCGCCCCCCGGAGGCACTAGGCCTATCAGAGGGCGCCAAAAAAGGACTTTAAATCTTGGCGCAGCCTTCTGGCCTACCTCTTCGCGCCCGCTCCGCTCCCGGCATCGACCGCCGCTCGCCGCCTCCTCCTCCTCTGCCGGGGCTCCCGAAGCCCAATCGGGGCTAGAGCCCGCTCACGATCCCGCGAGCCGTGCAGAGGAGGCAACCAGCAACAACCTATAAACAAAAGGAAAAATAAAAAAAAAAAAACCCCAAAGACAAGACGGAAGCGCAGGGAACCGCAGGACACACGCGGTGAGTCAGCCGCGCCCCCCGGAGGCACTAGGCCTATCAGAGGGCGCCAAAAAAGGACTTTAAATTTCAACGCACTCATCCGGCGTCGCACGCCAGGTGTCGCACGCCCGAAGGAGCGTGACCTAAGGGGCCTGCCCCTTAGCGCGCCCCTTGGAGCGTCCCAGACTCAAACCGACTTGAGACATCGCGAGCACAGCATGCATCACTCAACCGACCGCATTCGCCCAGCTTTCTTCCGACTGCATTCGCCCAGCATTCTTCTGACTGCATTCGCCCAGCATTCTTCTGACTGCATTCGCCCAGCATTCTTCTGACGGCATTCGCCCAGCATTCTTCTGACTGCATTCGCCCAGCACTCTTCTGACGGCATTCGCCCAGCATTCTTCTGACGGCATTCGCCCAGCATTCTTCTGACTGCATTCGCCCAGCATTCTTCTGCACTCGCCCTTAACTAGAAAAATCTGTTCCGTAAAGGCCTGCAGGGTAAGCACAACACAGCCTCCATCTGCTAATATAAATCATTGCCTTGATTTCTATTCTCTAACAGTTACCAACATGCCCTTCAACATACTTCCTCGCTGAGGGCACACACACTTGACTAGTTTTCCCAGGGGAAACTAAACACTAAACGCCTCACCTCAATTAGGATATCACCAAACAGGTCACCACCTGCACCTAACAAGAAACCCCAACGATTCCTACTGTCATCTGACTTCAGCCATCTCTATCCTCTAACATGTACCCACTCACAATTCCCATCATCCACAACTACAAGTGGAGAGCACCTAAGCCCCCACTCCCCCCCATCACAACCGTCAACAGAGGCTCAGGCCCATCCTGCTGACACCCGTCACCCAATTTCTTGGACTGGCTCTCTTCTCTCTCACTCTTGTTAATGCACAATCCATCTCCAAGAAAAGTCATATTCTCAATGACTTCCTATCCGATGCAAAACCTGACATCTGTGCCATCACAGAAACCTGGTTAAAACCCACCGACACTGCTCTAATAAATCAGCTTCCCATCCAGGCATACGATCTTCTCTCTATACCCAGACCCAAAAAAAGAGGAGGTGGACTTCTCCTCGCAGCCAAAAAAACGCTAGGTCTGGCATTGCATGCTTCGAATAACCTAGCAAATGTCGAATTTGTGCTATTCAACTCGAAACATCTGACGATCGGATTAATTTATGCCCCTCCCAGAATACTGGAAGCAGACCCATCCACAATCATAGAACTAACAGCAAAACACCTAAACTCCAGAAAACCGGCCATCCTCATGGGAGATTTTAACCTTCACATAGACGTCCAACCTCATTTTACCAACTGTAAAACTCTTCTCTCCTCTCTCAGCAATATGGGTTTCAGACAAATTGTGACAGAACCAACCCACAAAGCAGGTCATACGTTAGACCTTATCTTCATAAACGAGGGAATCTCAATCCACACTAGCCCAACTTGCCTTCCGGTACCGTGGACAGACCACCGAATCATATCATCGGTGTTAAAAATAAAAGAGCTTCCTCCGCAATCCACACAATCAATAACTATATCCGTCAGGAAACAGTGCTCAGGAGACCAACTCGGCGAACACCTGGCCAAGGAACTAGTGCACCTGGACCTATCCGACGCCAACTCAGCAACTTCATCATGGACCAACATCACTAAAAAGGTTGCAGATCAAATGTGCCCCATGACGACTAAATATATCAATCCAAACAAAGACAACAGGAAACCTTGGTTCACTCCGGAGTTGAAAAAACGTAAACATGAATTGAGATGCAAGGAACAAAATTGGCGAAAAAACCCATCTTCAACCACCCTCCTCATCTACAAATCGTGCCTCAACTCATACAGAAACGACATCAACAAAACCAAGAAAGAATTCTTCTCCAAAAAAATCCACCACCTCATTTTTGATTCAAGAGCTCTTTTCTCCTATGTTTCAACCCTCACTAAACCCCCGGCGCCTACCATTCCAGACGATCAAGCTCTCAACAAAGCGAACGAACTAGCAGACTTCTTTGACAATAAAATCACCTCACTCCTAGCCCCCCTCAAGGGATCAGCTACACATCCAAACCACGTAATCAACCACAGCTCCCAATCATCGCACTCAACCATTCAACAATCATCACACTCAACCGTTCAACAATCATCGCACTCAACCGTCCAACAATCATCGCTTTCAACCACCAACAATCATCGCTTTCAACCGCCCAACAACCATCGCACTCAACCGCTCAACAACCCAACACAACACCAGCAGTGCTCGACACCTTTGAGCCCACATCCACATTAGAAATAGAGAATATCCTCAAGAAGATAAAACATCCTCTCATCCATCAGACCATATTCCTTCAAACATACTGAGTCTGATCACTAACATCATAGCCAAACCTGTTGCAGACATCATTAACTGCTCTCTCACCCAAGGCCAAGTCCCTAACCAACTCAAGTTAGCCATGCTCAAACCGCTCCTCAAAAAACCCAACCTTCCCACCTCAGACCCAGCTAACTTCAGACCCATAGCAAACCTTCCTATGATAGCCAAAATTATGGAGAAAGTTGTTAACAAACAACTTACAGAATTCCTTGACGAAAACAACATCCTCACCTCAAACCAATTTGGTTTTCATAAGACTAGGAATACCGAATCGCTATTAGCCTCACTATCAGACACTATTATCTTTAATCTGGAAAAAGGCCAACCTTGCCTCCTCGCTCTTCTGGATCTCTCATCAGCGTTTGTACCGTAAACCACCCGTGCCTCCTGCAACGCCTAACGGACATTGGCATCACAGGAGCAGCCTTCAACTGGTTCAAATCGTTTTTGGAGAACAGATCATACAAGGTCAAGATAAATAACAAAGAGTCTCACGCCATTGAATCCAAGAGGGGGGTACCGCAAGGATCATTTCTCTCTCCGACTCTTTTCAATATATATCTTCTCCCGCTCGGTCACTTACTCACCAACCTCAAGCTAATACACTTCCTATATGCGGATGACATACAAATTCTCATCCCTATAGAAGACTCACTACACAAAACCATGTCATACTGGAATAAATGCCTTTCAGCTATCAACAACCTACTCACCAGCCTCAACCTGGTCTTAAACACAAACAAAACCGAAATCCTCATTATAGCACCGGAAAACTATGTCCCACCCACACCTCCTATCGCTAGCCAACGTCCGGATACCTCCGTGCACTCCACCTCGCAACAAGTAAAAGACCTGGGGGTCATCATAGACAGCGGATTCAGCCTCAACAAATTCGTTAATAACACAACAAAAGAATGTTTCTTTAAACTACAAACCTTAAAGAAACTAAAGCCACTCCTTCTATACAGAGACTTCCGCATGGTGCTACAAGCCATCATACTCCCGAAACTGGACTACTGTAACTCTCTCCTCCTAGGCCTACCAGCATGCACCACCAAACCACTTCAGATGGTCCTGAATGCCTCGGCAAGAATTCTCTCAAACGGCAAAAAAAGAGATCATATCACCCCAATCCTTCATCATCTCCACTCCGATTAAATACAGGATCCAATTCAAGTCCATAATGATGATACACAAGGCCTTATATAACATCGCTCCTCTCAACTTAACGTTTCAAATTCAGCTACACACATCCGTGAAACCGACTAGAAGTGCGTATCAGAACAGACTAATCACTCAACCGGCGAAATCCTCTCTGAGGAAACGCGCACTATCCACAGCGGGCCCTTCACTCTGGAACTCGCTACCTCCAGACCTTCGCCTTGAACCTTGCCACGCTACATTTAAAAAGAAACTTAAGACTTGGTTGTTCAAACAAGCATTCCCTTAGAGCTAAGAGCAGGAAGAAAGACATTTTCAAATTATTCGTTCTTTCCCCAGCCCCAAGCATATAACTTCCCGAAGAGATCATTATTGAATTATTTATTTATTTATTTATTATATAATCATATATACATATAATCATGTTGATAATCATATAACCATTTTATTTATTAACTCGCATGTTATTTATTAACTGTTTAGCAATATATACTAATTTGTTAATTTGATTAATCTGTTCAATGTAAACCGCTAAATGAAGCGATAGTTCTTGTTCCTTGTAAACCGGGGTGATATGTATATTATACAGGAACTTCCGGTATATAAATCCTTTAAATAAATAAATAAATAAATAAATAAATAATCTTAAATGTGCTACTTGCTAACTTCATGGAATGCCACTCAGGGCCTTTTGGATTGCATCTGGATCACCCTGCAACTCTTTGACTTGCTGGCGAGTAGATTCCAGTCTGGAACAGGGTGTCCAATTCCAAAGTCCTGGGATACAAATTGTCTTCACCATGGATGCGTCCACCCTGGGCTGGGGAACTCATGTAGATGGGCTTAGTGCCCAAGGTCTTTGGTCTGCCTAGGAGCAGATGTGCCAGATCAACTTCCTGGATCTCCAGGCAATCCCATACACTCTGTGGGCTTTCAGAAATTGGCTGTCTAACAAAGTTGTGTTGATACAAATTTACAACCAGGTGACAGTGTGGTTTGCACCATTTCTGGAAATCGCAGCTAAGCTCCTGGATGACCAGCCCAAGCAAAACTAGGCTAAACAGTAATACTGGTGATCTAAGACCAACCATTCTCAAATGGCATTTTGAATTTATGAATGATATATCCTTGAATTGTATCCCATCCCTTACTGCTAAATATGTATACTACCTAATCCTCTGTACCATTCCTATCCTCCCTCCCCTTACGAAAGTTAGATTAACAACTTAACTGCTCCTTCCTAAGACCTATCATGCTAGTCTTGCTATTCATTACAACATTAGCTTTTTTGTAAATTGCATATTTTTGGTGCCTTATGTTTTGCATTCTTACCTGTATTCTTACCTGTGTTTTGCATCTGGTTGTTTTGCTTTCATTCCTGTACTCGCCTAACCCTGCTACTAGCTTTACTCTGTAGTGCAACAATGCCTCCTTTTCTCGGAGATTGCGCCTTAACATATCAAACAGAAGTCCACCCATATGTTTCCCTCTCATCCACTCATCAAACCACACACCACAAAACCCCTCACAAAAACAGAAGACTCATCCCTATACACACCATCACTCGCACTCAAGCTATCAGCCTCTCTCTCATTTCCATTATCCTTTTCAACGCACAATCTCTTCAAAAGAAAACCCATCTTCTATAAGACATTCTCACTGATTCTAATCCAGAAATATGCGCTGTCACTGAAACCTGGTTCAAACAACATGACACTCCCCTCATCAACCAATTACCCTTAGATATCTATGATGTTTTCTCAATCCCGAGGAAGAAGAAGAGAGGAGGTGGCTTACTCCTGGCTGTAAAAAAGGACCTCCAACTTTTGTCCCATAAATGTGACATCCCATATCAATACGAAATTGGCTTCTTCAAATCAAAATCACTCCAACTGTGTCTCATTTATACCCCCCCCCCCCCCCCCCCCGGTCTCCTAGAGAAAGATTCATCACCCCTTATTGAATTCTTTGCAAACGCACTATCACCTGACGTACCCACGATCCTCCTAGGAGATTTTAATTTACACGTGGATACCTCACCACAATCCCCTGCCTGTGAAGCTTTCCTTCACTCGAAGCTATGGGCTTCCAACAGATAGTGAACTCTCCCACACACAAAGCTGGCCACACCCTTGATCTGATTTTTATCAACTCCCCCATCAGCATAACCAATCCTCCATTATGTATGGCAGTACCATGGTCTGATCACTCCTTAATCAAGACTAAACTTACACTTCCTCAAAGCTCCATTTCCGCGCCCCGTCAGCCCATATCTTTCAAATTTCGTAAATCCTGCGATGTAGAGACCATCACACTAGCATCCTCAGACATAGACAAGCAAATTGACCTATCATCCCCAGATAATGCATTCTCCTCCTGGGTTAACCTCACCCTCAGCATTGCCAATGAACATTGCCCCCTAATAACAAAAACTGTCAACCCCAACCGTAAAAATAGGAAACCCTGGTACACGCCTGTCCTCAGAAATCTTAAAATCCAACTCAGAGCTGCGGAAAGGTCATGGCGCAAACACCAATCCCCCGCAACCAAAACTCTCTACTATCAACGTTTGCACGAATATAGAAATTCCATCCTACAATCTAAACGGGAATACTACGCCAAAAAAATAAATGGTCTGCAATATAACCCCAAGGCTCTTTTCACTATGGTTGCTGACCTGACTTCTCCCACACACACGCAACAACCGGCTAACTCCTCTAAAAATCGTTGCAACGAGTTAGCACAATTTTTTAAAAACAAGGTATCTTCCATCACGGCACAATTCTCGCACAACAACCTCAACATCTGTCTTCCCAATATCAACTCTCCAGTCTCCCTCTCCTCTTTTGAATCCTCATCCTCCCTAGAAGTAGAGAACATACTAAAGAAAATGAAACCCTCAACACATCCTTCTGAAACCATCCCTTCCAAACTCCTACTATCTATACACAATGTGATCGCCAAACCTCTTTCAAATATTCTCAACTGTTCTCTAGAGCATGGCATTGTCCCTAATTTTCTTAAACAAGCAATTGTGAAACCGCTACTCAAAAAACCGAATCTTGACCCCGCCACACTTTCTAATTACAGACCGGTGTCCAACCTACCCCTCCTAGCTAAAGTTCTTGAAAAGCTAGTTAATTCACGCCTCTCCGATCACCTTGAACAAAACAACATCCTCCCTTCCACCCAGTATGGTTTCAGGAAGCATTTAAGTACTGAAACATTGCTCCTCTCCCTACACGATACTCTTATCAGAGGAACCGACTTAGGATCCTCCTATCTGATCGCCATGCTTGACATCTCGGCTGCGTTCGACACAGTCAATCACGATGTCTTACTCAACATCCTCAGAAGTATTGGGATCACTGGCAATGCCTTCGCCTGGATTCAATCGTATCTCCAAAATCGCTTTTTTACTGTCCTAGTGGACAACTATGAATCTGATCCCATCAGTCTTCCCCAAGGTGTGCCCCAAGGTTCTTCACTCTCCTCGAAGCTATTTAATATATACATGATTCCCCTTACCACGCTTCTCACTAACCTGCACATCAAGCATTTTATTTATGCTGACGATGTGCAACTCATCTTCCCTTTCTCTGACTCTATCCAAACTGCTTTACAAAACTGGGAATCCTGTCTTTCCTCCATCAACCAACTCCTAAAGGACATGCACCTAGCTCTAAATTCCAACAAGACTGAGCTATTAATCATATCTAATAGGCAACCGCTCCCAGACATCCCACTTGCTTACTCGTCTACCAATTTCCCATCACACACTCGTAATTTAGGAGTCATTATTGATAATCACCTTTCTTTTAAACCATTCATTAAATCCATCATAAAGGATTGCTATTTTAAGCTACAAACGATAAAGAAACTCAGACCCCTACTACACTTCACTGATTTCCGTACAGTACTCCAGTCTATTATTTTATCGAAAATTGACTATTGCAATGCACTCTTCCTTGGCATTCCTGCAACACACACTAAGCCATTACAACTCCTACAAAATGCCGCCGCTCGGATACTGTCAAACAAAGAAAAGAGATCACATCACTCCCACACTTATCGAACTACACTGGCTCCCTATACAGTCACGAATTCTATATAAAACACTATCTATCATACACAAGAGTCTATTAAATTCCAACCTCAACTGGCTTAATCCCCCCCTCCTACCTCGCACCTCCAAGAGACCTACCCGCCCAGCCCTCCAAGGAACACTTCGTGCCCAATCTATCAAATCTTTTAAAACTCTCCTCTACTATAAACAGAGCCTTTTCTCTTGCCGGCCCCACCATATGGAACTCCCTGCCCCATGATATTCGCATGGAGACATATACCCCCACTTTCAAAAAGAAACTTAAAACCTGGCTCTTTCAACAAGCCTACCCCATGTCACCCCCTATTACATAAAACCCCCCTGTGAATTTTACAATGTTATTTTGTTATGAACGCCTTATGTCCGCTGATTTTGTACTGTGCACTCTCATGTATATAGTTATAGTTACAGTTCTATTGCATTGCATCTACCCATTGATGTTTGTTATATGTAAGGGCTCCTCCCAAAAGTTAATTGTATTTTCCTAGTTCACTAAGTTATCTGTTACATGTAAGGGCCCCGCCCAAAAGTTTTTGTTTATTGTGAACCGATGCGATGTGCGAACGGATATCGGTATAAAAGAGATGTTAAATAAATAAATAAATAAAATAAATAAATAAGCAAGCCGATATGGGCTCATACCTTCTGTGTCGGGAAGCAGTTCAGATATGGTTATGGGCCCTCTCCCAAGGGATGGTGCTCAGAGCCATTATCTGGCCGGAATGGAGAATATAGAAACATAGAAACGTAGAAATGATGGCAGAAGAAGACCGAATGGCCTATCCAGTCTGCCCGGCAAGCTTTCACACTTTTTTTTTCTCATACTTATCTATTACTCTTGGCCCTTAGTAACCTTTTGGTACTATTTCCCTTTCACCCCCACCATTAATGTAAGGAGCAGTGCTGGAACTGCATCTAAGTGAAATATCTAGCTTAATTGGTTAGGGGTAGTAACTGCCGCAATAAGCAAGCTACTCCCATGCTTATTTGTTTACCCAGCCTGTGCAAATCAGTCCTTGTTGGTTGTCTGAATATAAATCCACTTTTCTTCATTCCCCCCTGCCATTGAGGCAGTGAACTGCGCTGCATATGTATTTCAAGTGAAGTATCAGGCTTAATTGATTCGGGATAGTAACCGCCTTAACAAGCAAGTGACACCCATGCTTATTTGTTTACCCAAACTATGTAATTCAGTCATTGTTGGTTGTTTTCTGAATATAAATCATCTTTTCTTCATTCTCCCCTGCCGTTGAAGCAGAGAACTACGCTGGATATGCATTGAAAGTGAAGTATCAGACTTATTTGGTTTGGGGTAGTAACCGCCGTAACAAGCAAGCTACTCCTCACTTTTTTGTGAATGCAAATCCTTTTTTCCACATTTCCTCTTGCCGTTGAAGCATAGAGCAATATTGGAGTCACATTAACTGTGTGTATGTTTATTGAATAAGGGTATTATCTCCAGGTAGTAGCTGTCATTCCCGTGAGCCACCCTCTCTTTATTCACATCCTCTAGACTTTATGGATCCACAGTGTTTATCCTATGCCCCTTTGAAGTCCTTCACAGTTCTGGTCTTCACCACTTCCTCCGGAAGGGCATTCCAGGCATCCACCACCCTCTCTGTGAAGCGGACAGACTGAGTTGTGCCTTCAGACCCTATGAATAGTCTTTGGACCAAGGGGTGGAGAATTGGATCTGCCGCCTGTGGGGAAGCCAGGAGGTGGATCTGTTCGTGGCAACTTGGAACAGGAAGGTTCCTTAGTTCTGCTCCCTATACAGGTCACATGACAAACCAGCCTCAGATGCTTTTGCCCTGCATTGGGGTGAGGGCCTTCTGTATGTGTATCCTCTAACTCCACTGATGACAAAGACTTTGTTGAAGCTTTGAGAGGACAAAGGAACTATTATCATAGCCCCTCATTGGCCAGGAAAGGTCTGGTTTTTGCTCCTCTAGAAGATGTCCATTGGGAGACTGATCAGACTGGGGGCTTCCCCAGATCTCATTTCTCAGAATCAATGGAGGTTGTAGTATTCCAACCTCCAGGCCTTGTTATTTACAGCCTGGATGTTGAGAAGCTGATTCTACAACTGCTTGATCTCTCAGAAGATGTATCTCGGGTTCTGGTGTCTTCTAGAAAGCCTTCCACTAGAAAGTCCTGTGCACTAAAGTGGATGAGGTTTTCAGGGTAGTATAAGCAGAAGGCCCTAGATTCTTTTTCCTGCTCCTCACAAAAATTGCTTGACTATCTTCTATACCTTTTGGAGACTGGTCTGAAGACTGACTACTTTAAAGTTCACTTCAGTGTGATTAGTGCTTATTACCATGGTATAAACCATGTTACCAACAAAACCGGTTATTCTTGAGCCCATTAGAACTTTTTTGAGTTTTGTTGATCCTCTATTGTGTTGGGGGGGGCAACCTATAGCTAGAGATTCACCCATGTGTGAGGACTTTTATTATGCTTGTCCTTGGAGAAAGCAGAGTTGCTTACCTGTGACAGGTGTTCTCTGAGGACAGTAGGATGTCAGTCCTTACGAAACCTGCCCGCCACCCTGTGGATTTGGGTTTCCACTTAGTGGGTTCTTATTTTCATTTTTCATTGCTCAGTTCTATGTCATAAGACTGAGTGAGGGGACCCTGCGTGCATTCGTGGTATAATGCATGCTGGGCATTAAGTTTTCCATGTTGGGCTCCATCCGATGATGTCATCCTATGCGCGAGCACTGACGTCCTGCAGTCCTCAGAGAACACCTGTTACAAGAAAGTAACTCTGCTTTTCATGTTTCAAAACAAATGCATATCCCTAGTATCATCTACAAAAAGATAACCTTTCTTACTATTCCCTTGGCAATATTACTTATGGAAATATTAAACAGAACTGTCCCCAGGACTGATCCCTGAAACACTCCACTGATAACTTCATTTTTTGGCATGAACTCCATTTACCACTACCTTCTGTTGCCTATTACTTAATCATTTTCTACCACAGTCAACCAGCTAGCCATTTTTTAAACTATGTCTCTAACAGTAACAATATCTAAATCTTCTCTCTGCCATTAGGGCTTGCAAGTCTGGGATTTTATTACCTAGACTATGAGCATTTGTGCTTAAAGCCTACCAAATATTTCTCCTTCCCTAATCTTTTCTCTGTATATCTTCATATCTTTTCTTCCATTTATCTTCCCTGTTGTTTAAAGATAGCTTTATGAAATTCACACTTTTATATTGAAAGACCAGGACATAATTCTATTATCAGAAGATGCAGGGTTTTGTTTTTTTAATTTCTGAAATATGTTGTATAAACATGAGTTAAATAAAGATGATGACTGGGAAGATGGGAATGCCAAGGATCAATATTTTATTATTTCTTCTTGTCTAATTAATGAGCAAGAAAAACAACTTAGACCACAGTTTCTTCATCCGTTGTTTGTGTTATGATTGGAACTTTTGTAAGAACATAAGAAATTGCCATGCTGGGTCAGACCAAGGGTCCATCAAGCCCAGCATCCTGTTTCCAACAGAGGCCAATCCAGGCCACAAGAACCTGGCAATTACCCAAACTCTAAGAAATATATATGTAGAAACTGTATATTATTTTACAGATGATTCCCTCAAGGTTAAATATAAATTTACAATAAATAAAATGAAAACCTGTCAAACGTACTATTGTATTTTGAAAATGAAGCTGAACTTATATTATCCAAAACCATTTCTAAGCCTTTGAGGAAGCAAGGAATTGCAGCCAGTTGGTTATCACTGCTAGACTGTTGTGCAGCATCACACACACATGCTTTCTGTTAGTTCTTCAAAATAAAACATGGATATATGAAAGAAAATACTTCTTTCCCCTATAACAACCATAAGTGCAGGGATTGTTCAACTTTACACTTTTAATTTGGAACAAAATAGTTGTACACTAAGAAGTGTACAAAAGGAGATGGCCTTGTGTGATTTTTTTTTAATGTAGATATTAGATAATAAATTACTTGGGAGGGTCAGCAAGCATTAAAGTTTAAGAGCAGCAGAATTACCATCATCATTAATAAGTGTTTGAGAACTTGGCATAATATTTAATTGCTTATAATAACTATTCACAGAATCAATGGCAGTCACCTTTGCAATAAAATGTCCTACATTAGTCATTTATTCAAAGTGGTAATTAGCTTATAATATGAATGCATGCATCTTTTATTGGATGTCAAGTATTTTATTTATGTTTATGAATGTAATTATTTGCCATATATAAAGCAGGAAACGATTGTGAGGGAACATGTAAGAAACTCTGAGAACACTTTAAAGGATTGGGTACAGCTATATGTACCGGTCCTCCTTAGGTCCCAACCCAGCAAGGGATTCTGGGATAGGGTAGGGCACTGCAAGCAAGAATAAGAGACCAGGGCCAGAGAGATTGGGGAGGCCCAGGGAGAGAGACACAAGCCTTGAGAATTTGAACTGTAAGTTACAATTCCTCGGCATTCAGGCAGGCCAGTCCCCACCACTGGGTTATGCACCTCTACCAGCCGATGGAGATGGAGAAAAAGCTCACATCATGGATATATAGCCCTGTCCCGACATCAGCCCGCCAGTGTTCTCCATCTCCAGCAGCTGGTGGATATGCATTCCCTTACTGGGAATTGCTTGTAGATTAAAAATAAAGAAAAAAACTGAAGAACAAAATCAGTTTCTGGAGAAGACGAGCAACTGGATTACATCGCTTGCTTCCTGAGGTAATATCATGGGGGTCCCTCCCTCGTTTGAGTGCCTGGAGTCTTTTTTCAGGTATGGACTTTAAAAAAAAAAAAAAAAAGAGACAATTAGTGGTTGCAGACCTAGAGAGACTCGGCGGTGAAGGCTTATGCCCTCTCCCCCTGCAGTCGGAGACCTGTTCTTGCTTTCAGCCAAGAAGGGCTGACATCAGGTAAAAAAAAAGATAAAACTGAAGTTGATGTAGTAGTGAGGCTCTCCTTTCTTCTTTGTCTTAACAGGTCTTTCTCCTCTGCATTTGTGTTTGGCGTCTTCCCGCTCACGTCTCTGGGGAGTTCAGTGAGGTGTGGAGGCAGCGAAGGCTCGGCAGGTTGAACAGCCTTTCGGTTAGGTCCTGCTTTTCAGGATTATTGTCTCAACTGCATGGTAGGCCATGGCAGTTTCTTTGCGTGTTTTTTGTGGGTGACTGCACACTCGTACGTGCCTACTTGTGTGCCTAGTTCTGCGATTCCTGTTTGTGTATGAGGAAAAAAAAAGTGTGAAAGCTTGCTGGGCAGACTGGATGGGCCATTTGGTCGTCTTCTGCCGTCATTTCTATGTTTCTATTACTTATGCAGCCTAGTGTTGTGTGCGCTTGGATGCGTTGCTGAGTGCGTATTGTGCACATAGCTGTGCGTGTTGCTTTATGCACACAGTTTTTGAACATGCAGCTTTTGTGCATGTTCCTGGCTGCATAGCTGCCCTAGTAGTTGAATGTGTGTCTCTGAGTTCATCTTCTGTGCATAGCTGAGTACCTTCTTGACTGTATATTAGACTATAGCGTGCAGCAGCCGGCAGCATGACACCAGCATCAGAGAAGTCCATGCGCTTGACCATTGTGCTTCTTGCCTTATAAAGGCAATACTGCTGGAGTTTTTTGTTTTTTTTTTAATGAGCCTGCATCACCACTGCCTGGATGCTTTGCCTTTTACTGCTGTTGCCTATGCTGGTCCATCCCCTCAGACTGAGGGGAGTAGGTTTGTAGGTGATCCTACGAGGGTGTCCACTTCTTAGTTGGTCCGCAGGCAGAGACATCTTCAGGTCAGGCTAGCTCTAGGGATGTCAGGTTTCAGCCTTTGGGTCTGGTATGGACCCATCCTTTTCCTGGGTGGAATTTTTTATAGTGAACGTTGCCCTTTCTGCAGGGTTGACCTTTTGAGATGGTAATGCCTCCTAGATCAGGATCACATGCTCAGGGACCCAACTTGTCCCCACTGTCATGGTGCAGTACTTCCTGACAATCGTTGAGTGTTTGTGGATCTAGATAACAGTGATGATGATATGGATTGCTCCCCTCTTAAGAAAAGGGAAATTCACCTGGATTTAGAGCCACGAGGCACTCTTTCGATAGTGAAGACACTTGAGGTGATGGCAGAGATTCTACAAGTGCGTAGACAAAGGACCACTTAATGGTCACCCTATATGAGGTATCATATTTCCTTCCTCTACTGGCTGAGATTCAAGAGTTGATTCACCTTGAATGGAGTGTGCCAAGGACAGCTTTAAAGAGGAGTGCACCTTGGCAGCTTTATATTCTTTGGATTCACAAGCAGGACAGCAGTTGTGATTCCCGAAGATGGATGCACTGGTATGTCCTGTCACAAAATGTACCACCATTCAAGTAAAAGGAGGGGCAGCTCTAATGGTGGCTCAGGATAGGAGGATTGCAGCTATCCTTTAATGAGCTTTGAGGCCAAAGGCATTGATCTTGCAGATTGCCTCTTGTGATTCCTTGGTAGCTAGAGCTGGTTGGTGTCTCTTTCAGGAGCCTAGCCAGATAGTAGAGCAGTAAGGGAACTGAGAGACACCTTCTGAACTTGTGGGCTGTGACCTTGTCCGTGCTGCCGCTCAAGAAGTTGCTTCAGTGATGGCTGGGCAGCTGCTGTGGTTGCGAAATTGGTTGTTGGACACCATTTCTTAGTCCAATCTCATAAGAATTACTCTTTAAGGGTTCTCTCTTATTTGGCAGTGAGGTGGCAAAGATGGAAAATAGATGGGGGGGGGGGGGGGGAACCCAAGTCCCTCATTTGCCTGAGAATAAGAAGCCAGCTTCATGTCCCTTTTGGGCACGTGGCCGCTCTCAAGATTGCATGCAATTTTGTTCTTCTCAGGGGACATCTTCTCACAGACCACCTTCTTTCGGGTGGTCTCCATCCTTTCCCCCCAGAAAACCCTGGGAGAATGCAGGCTCTGGGATTGGAGCCTCTTGATCTTTTCAGTGAAGGTTTATGGACTTCCCTGCTGAGACTGGAGATGGGCGGTTGCCTATCTCACTTTTCTCAGGGGTGGGTCCAGTTCACATCAGGCCAATAGGTCCTGAAAGTAATTCAGAATGGCTATGCTGTACAATTTCTTCGAGTTCCTCCGGATGTCTTTCTAATTTCTATGTGCAATTCTCTTAAGAGGAGGATGGCAGTGGAGACTACCTTACAGAGTCAGTTAGACTTGAAGGTCTTAATTCCAGTTCCCGAATCACAAGCAAATGTGGGCCATTATTAAATGAGGGATATTTTCGACCCATCCTGGATTTATAAGGAGTCCATCATCTTTGGTGGGCAACTCATTTCCGATTGGAGACTGAACACTCCACAATAATGGCAGTGCAATCATATATTCCTGGCTCTGGCAGAGGCATATCGGCATCCTAGTTCAGCCATATCTGAATGACTGGTTGATTCATGCCCGGAGCGTGGGAGGGAGTCACCTGATTTCTTGCAAGCTGGTTGCCTTACTGCGAGAACTAGTCTGGGTGGTGAACCTGGCCAAGAATAGCTACAGCCGACTCTGCCACTGGAGTATCTTGGCATTCATTTCTATACGAAACAGGACAGAGTATTTCTGCTAGAGAGTCGCATTCCAAAGTTTATTGATCATGTTCTCTCTCTGAGAGGAACTATTCGCCTGACGATGTGGTCTTAGCTTCAGGTCCTTGGTTTGATGGTGGCCACGTTGGAGGTTGTTCCCTGGATGGGGGCACATATGCGCCCTTTTTAGCACATGTTGCTGCTTTCCCTCTGGGGTTCACGGTCTCAGGGTTATGCGGTGAGCCCTTGCTTTTCTTTGAAGGTGCTGGTTGTGGGCAGATCATCCTAGGAAGAGAATTTCCTTAGAGACACCAGCTTGGTTAGTCGCCCACTGTCAGGAGTTGATGGTATAAGATCGGTGGAATGCTGATTAATAGCAGTGGAGCATCCATCATTTGGAAGCACAGGCAGGATGGCTAGCGTGCTTGCGGTTTGTAAGTTTCTAGAGACTCAGGCAGTCCAGCTAACATAAGACAATGCGACAACAGTGCCCTACTTCAATCAGCTAGGCGGATCCAATAGCTAACAGGTGTCAGAGGAGATGGATGTGCTCATGATATGAGGAGACCAACATCTGGTACATGTATTTGTCTTAAATGCAATAAGCACAAAAGGATTCTGCCAATTTATTCGAAAACGTACTTTGGGATGGATGAAACTTCCTTGAGAGGAAATCAGAGTACCAAGGGAAATAGTATATAGTGAGAAGAGAAGAGGGCTCAGGATAGAACCCTGAGACACACCAATTGATAGTGGAATAGCAGTAGAGGAGAAACCACCAAAGGAAACATTAAAAGTGTGATGGGAGAGGTAAGAAGAGAACCAAGACAGGACAGAGTCCCGAAACCCATGCGAAGACAGAGTATCAAGGAGTAGTTCATGATCAATAGTGTCAAAAGCAGCAGAAAGGTCAAGAATGACAAGGATAGTGTAAAGCTTTAACCATAAACAGATCACTGGAAGCTTTAGTAACAACTGTTTTAGTTGAATGTGGACTAGTATGGATCAAGAATGGCTTGAGATGTAAAAACGTCAAGACAGTGGCAGTGAATAGTATATTCACGTAGTTTGAAGGCAGAAGGGAGATGAGATAGTTGGTAGGACAGGTAGGAACCAGGACAGATAGGATCCAGTGTCTAGAGGACACTCCATGAAGTTAATAAGTAGCACATTCAAAGCAAATTGGAAAAAATTATTTTTCATTTAATACACAATTAAGCTATGAAATTCATTGCTGGAAAATATGATTAAGGCAATTAGCTTAGCTTGGTTTAAAAAAGGTGTGGACAGGTTCCTGGAGGAGAAGTCCATAAACTATTAACCAAGTAGACTTGGGAAATAGCCACTACTTATCACTGTGTGTTAGCAGCATAGGATCTGTTTACTGTTTCAGATATTTCCAATCTAGTGACCTGGATGGCTACTGTTGGAAACAGGATACTGGGCTTGATGGACTCTCTGTCTGACCTAAAATAGCAATTCTTATATTTTAATGAAGACATTCCCTTGATCTGTCTAGGCAGCAGAAGTGTGTTTCGAGTAGGCCAAAGGTTGTTTTAATGACTGCCTTGGTTTGCCTGTGGGCCCTGTGTAGCACACATTGGCTTCAATCTGGAGGTATGCCAGAGGGATCATGAGCCTGGTTTTGAGTAGATATCCTCTATCAACTATCAGGTTGAAAGTAGAGAAGGGCTAAGTGAGAGATCCCATGGTTGCATGCAGTGGAACTATTCCCATGTAGAGGCTGATTGTACTGAGAACAGCACATCCCCCAGTGATATGGCCTTTATGGAAATGGTCGTGAATTCCTGAATGTGAGTGGATGTACGCATCATGTGAGGATCCTGTAAACTTGTGCACGACATCCATGAAGATTCCCTTGGCATCACAACCACCTGCATGTTGAGGGAATGAATGCCTTGTGGTTGTGGTAGGTGGCCTTGTTAACTGCTGATGCCTTTATAGGGATGCAAGTGCAATCAATTGCCTCCAAAACACAGGGGAAATGTTCAATTTGGTAGAAATCAGTCATAATTTGAATCATTGCTGTTTTCTCTGAAGAAAATATATATAGAGATGTGTTTTTCTGAGAAAAGCAGCCAGATGCTGATCAATACATATGGAGATGGCTGACTTGTTTAGTCCTGCAGTGACCCCCCCCCCCCCCCAAGAGGTGTCTGGAAGGTGCCATGACCAAAAAGGCCAGGTCCGTAGTGACCTTGAGGTGCACTGGCAAGGTGTTGCCTCTTCCAGGTAGAAGGGTACAGATTCTGCTGTAATTACTGGTATAATTATAGTATGGTTTCATTTTTTAACCTGCACCTGTGCATTACTTGCTCCTGTAACAGATTCAAAAACTGTGCCCTGATCCAGTATACTCTTTATAAGGGATACATAGAAACATAAAAATGATGGCAGAAAAGGACCAAGTGATCCACTCTGTCTGCTGTGCAAGCTTATGCTTATGCCAGTATCTGCTGCAATGTGCAGGTTACCCCCATGCTTATCAGTTTCCCAGACCATAAAAGTTAGGGCCCTCGGATGTTATTTGAATTCAATTTCCCTTAACCCTTGCCATGGAAGCAGAGAGCAATGTTGGAGTTGCATCAAAAGTATCAGGCTTAGTGATTAAGGGTAATAAAAGCCGCATCAGCAAGTTACCCCCATGTTTATTTGTTCCCCAAACTGGAAAAGTCGAGGCCCTCGTTGGTATCTTCCTCCTCCTTTTCTATTCTACCTCCTTCCTCAACTGTTGTGCTATGAGTATCCATATATTTATTATTGTCATTTGGACCTTATTTCTCAAGCTGTTCACCCCAAAGTATTTATATACCATCCTTCCTATATTTTTAGATCAGGGTGGTTTACACGTTGCCCTGGAGAAAACCAATAAACCTTGTTTCAAGCTGAAGAGCAAACCAAACAAAAATAAAGGTTTCAGGCAAACACACTCTTGGGCAAGGATCATGATTTCCATGATTGCCCCCCTTCCCCCACCCCTCTCTCTGTCTCTTCTCCTAGCCTGCTGCAGGGAGAAACCAGCTGCCGAACATCACTAAAAAGAGAGTGCAAGTTTGAAATTGGTACGTTAAATAATAGTAGTAAGAGTGTTGGCGCATTCTTGATGATGTTTGTGCATATGTCCTTTATAAAATAGCAATATTAAACAAAAAAAGTAAACATCTCCGTTCCACAACAACAACAAAAAAAAGAGGTGCAAATGAAAACAATTAAAAAGAATCTTGAGGAATAATATCAGAAGATAGTGTGTGCTGATATGGTGTAATCCACTGCCTCTCACCTGCAATGGGCTACAAGTAGTAGTTAGACACCAACACTGAGATGTCCAATTATCTACCAAATGTCAAAGTTAAATTTTAAATCCCTATGCACAATTTTTTTGTAAATCCATGTATGTAATTTTTTAAAAGAGAAATAACTTCCAAAATCTTTACTTATCTTTTGCTGGTGACTAATAGGTAAACCTAGATGAAATGAATCTTCTAAGCAAAGGTGATCAATGCCTACATCCTTCTTTATATTGCCCAACATAGCCAGTGTTTCGACAGCTCATAATGGTCTTCGTCAGTGGTCAAAAATATTCTCTGAAACAGTAAACAATAAAAAAAAAAAAGCATAACATGCTTTTCTTACATAAAAAGTTAAAATCAACCAATCATGGTCAAGAAAACTTGAAGATGAAATACATTATCCAATCAAAACAGAGTTTTCTCATAACAATGTTACAGCAGCTTTCAGAAATGACTGCATACCTACTGAATGCAAAACCTGCCTATTATGTGTAAATGTTGGAAGAAACAAGGTCTTTGAAAAAGCAATCAAAAATAGAAGACAAAATGCTTAACACAATCACATCAATCCCACTACCCTGAACAGCAAATTAATTAAAAAAAAACAAAACTTCCATTCTATTTCTTTATTTAAACCACATGGGTGAACAATGTGGAACTTGTATATCCATTGTTGTTCATGTAGACATAATAATAAGTTGAAATCACCTCAGGATTTTCTTGTAGGTTTCTCAAGAATGGCAAGCTTAGTCTTCAAAGCTAGGTTCCTCTAAAAGCGCATCTTGTTTCTGTCAAGATATTGCTCTCCTGTGTTCAATCATGTGGGTCTTCAAAACTCTCTTAGTCTTGCCTACATATAAAACACAGGTACACCACTTCATATACATCACATGTGCTTCTGTGATAACCAAAATTATGTAAACCAGTCATTAAAAACTGATCACCACTGAACGATTGGTCACAAACACTACATCTCCTGCAAAGATAATGTCCCACCAGTTCATTAGAAATATTTAATCCATAACAAGTTTCTTGATGGCCAGAATTAACCACAAAATTTTGTATATTGCGTCCATGGCACAAGGCAAATGTTGGCAAATCCTGAAAAGCTGGAGGTAAAGTTTGTACAGATTAATGTCTATGAAATACTGCATTGTACACAAAAAACTTGTATAGAAAAGGGAAAAATACAAATGGGAGTGGACTGTGATTTGACCCAATGGGGTTGTAACAACAATGTATGAATAACCCAATTAGCTCTTTTCACTGCATGCTTTAAAATATGAGCAGGATTTCCTCTCTCCAAAAATTGTTGCTTCATTTCATTTGCATGTATTTTTTATTCTTGTAAAGTAGAACACAAATGACAAAACAAAGAAATTGCCCAAAGGACAAATTATTATATAATGACAACTTGAATATTGAAATACTGTGTTTCTATCAATTGGTTTTCTGAAAATAGAAAAACTGAAACCAGCATTAGTAAGAGAAATTTTAATGTCAAGAAAGGGAAAAGTGATTGGAAGATGACCAATGTAACTTCATGGGTGATCCGGGAAACTATAGACCGGTGAGCCTGACTTCAGTGCCGGGAAAAATTGTGGAAACCGTTATAAAGAATAAAATCACAAAACATTTTGATAGACATGGTTTGCTGGGACACAGCCAACATGGATTTACCCAAGGGGGAAGTCTTGCCTCAAAAATCTTCTACATTGTTTTGAAAGGGTGAATAAACATGTGGACAAAAGTGAAACGGTTGATGTGGTGTATGTAGATTTTCAGAAGACATTCGACAAAGTCCCACATGAGAGGCTTCTAAGAAAACAAAAAAGTCATGAGATAGGAGGCAATGTCCTTTTGTGGATTGCAAGTTGGTTAAAAGATAGGAAACAGAGGGTAGGATTAAATGGTCAGTTTTCAGGGATCTGTACTTCGACCAGTGCCTTTTAATATATTTATAAATTATCTGGAAAGGGGTATGATGAGTGATATGACCAAATTTGTGGAAGACATAAAATTAAGCAGAGTAGTTAAATCTCAAACGGATTGTGATGAATTGCAAGAGGCTTTGCGAGACTGGAAGATTGGGCTTCCAAATGTCAGTTGAAATTTAACATGGATAAGTGCAAAGTGATGCATATAGGGAAAAATAACCCTTGCTATGGTCCCACAATGTTAGGTTCTATCTTAGGAGTTACTACCCAGGAAAGAGATCTAGGCGTCATAGTGGATAATTTTTATTTGTATTTATTTTTTATTTACCAGTTTTTATATACCGATGAACGTTTGGGAACATCTCATCGGTTCACATTCAAACAGAAATCAGCAACAAGTGCTTTATATTGTAACAAAGAACATTAGATATGCTTTACATTGTAACAAAGAACATTAGATAATACAGATTAGGTAAAATAAGAACGTTTCACAACTTATGAAGAACATACAAGGCTTATAAATATGATTTAACAAGAGTAATACTATTTACAGAAGTGTTGCGAAGGCCAGGGGGGAAAAGAAATCATGGGAGGAGGGAAGTGTTAGGGGAAGGAGGAGAGTTATTCAGAGTATGCTTGTGTGAAAAGGAAAGTTTTCAGGTCTTGCTTAAATTTTTTGGGGCATGCTTCCTGACGTATTGATGTGGGGAGCTTGTTCCAGAGGGCGGAGGCGGCTAGTGAAAGTGCCCTAGCTTTAGTGGAGTTGAGTTTAAAGTCTCTGGGAGAGGGTGTATGCAGTGTTGCTCTGTGTTGCTGTCTTGTGGGTCTGTTTGTATCGTGAAATGTAAGGTGTTCTTTTAGCCAGTGCATGTCTTGGTTGTGGAGGGATTTGTGGACTAGTGTGAGAGCTTTGTACATTATTCTTGCCGAGACTGGTAGCCAATGGAGGTGTTGCAGTACAGGGGTGATGTGGTCGCGTTTGTGAGTGTTGGTGAGGATCCGGGCAGCAGCATTTTGGAGTAATTGAAGTGGTTGTAGCGTGTTTTTGGGAAGTCCTAAGAGCAGAGCATTACAGTAGTCGATTTTGGACAGAGTAAAGGCCTGGAGTATGGTGCGGAAGTCGTTGATGTGTAGGAGTGGTTTGAGTTTCTTGAGAAGGTGAAGTTTGAAGTAACAAGCTTTGATTGTGTTTATGAATTTTTTGAAGGTGAAGTGACTCTCAATGGTGGTGCCGAGGCTGCGCACATGTTGTGTGTGGGCTGTGGCGGAGGGGGTGTTTACCTGAAGGGGTGGGGGTATGTTTTGGGTTGAAATGTAGAGTAGCTCTGTTTTGGCAGTGTTGAGTGCAAGGTGGTTGCTTGTTAGGAGAGTGTTAATAATTGCTAGGGTGGATTTCCAGGTCTCTAAGGCTTTGTGAAGTATATCATTAATAGGTATAAGGATTTGCACATCGTCAGCATAGATGAAGTGCGGGAGGCCTAGTTTGGCTAGAAGGTTGCAGAGGGGGAGGAGATAAATGTTAAATAATGTGGAGGAAAGGGAGGAGCCTTGTGGAACACCTTGTGTGAGGGAGATTGGTTTAGATGTACAATTGCCTAATTGGACACTGTAGTGCCTGTCCTGCAAGTAGGATTGAAACCATTGGAGGGCTGAGCCTGTGATGCCAATGTCAGTGAGGCATTCTGTTAGTATTTTGTGGTTGACTGTGTCAAAGGCAGAAGAAATGTCAAGGAGTATCAGGATGTGAAAAAGCCCTTTGTCAAGGCTTTTAAGGACGTAGTTGGTCAGAGAGATGAGTAGGGTCTCAGTGCTGTGATGACGCCGGAAGCCGTATTGGGACTGGGAGAGGATATTGTTTTCATCAAGGTAATCAGTTAATTGCCGATTGACTAATTTTTCAAGGATTTTGGCTATTAGGGGCAGGTCTGTGTACTGTGGCAATCAAAAAAGCAAACAATGTTAGGAATTATTGGGAAGGGAAATGCCAAATAAAACAGAAGATGTCACAATGCCTCTGTATCGCTCCATGGTGAGACTGCACTTTGAATACTTTGTGTAATTCTGGTCACTGTATCTCAAAAAGGATATAGCTGCACTGGAGAAAGTGCAGAGAAATGTGACCAAAATGATAAGGGGAATGCAATGGCTGCCCTATGAGGAAAGGCTAACGAAGTTAGTGTTACGAGCACGACCTCCGTCGGCCGTCACGCTCCGAGGCACGGAGGCGCAGTCGTCACTAAACAGGGATGTGAGCCCTTGGGCCACGGCATGACCCAGGGAGGAGCCCCAAGCCAAACTGTGGGAGGTAAGCTGGTGCGAGCATGGGTACATGGCAAGACATGCCAGGCGCAAGGACTTAGGATACGAGGTCCTGACCCTCAACCGGACCTGCATACCCCGGACAACAAACAACGCAATGTTGATTGATGAACAGTCCTCCGACCGTTCCAAGCCCTTTCGGACCTGCTGCTGGGTACGGCAATGGGCGGCAGGCCGGAACGAGGACGGGGGCAGATGGAGTCCTTGGAACATAGAAGACTTGAGACTATGACTGATGCGAAGACACCACAGATGAGGGACTGATGCAACGGCTTCACAGATGAGGGTCGATGCAACGGCATCACAGACGAAGATATCACAGGCAAGGGCTTGTTGCAACGGCATCCCAAACAAGACGAGAAGCTGGGAAGGTAGACATTGGCACTGTCTCTCAGGGCGCTACACAGCCCACCTTCACAGGCGGACCCAATGGGCTGGTCGTGGACCACCCTGTCCCACTACGCGCCCTACACAGCCCAAGGAGGCTGGTCATGGACCATGAGGAGAGCAGGACGAGCACAGGAAAGAATCCAGCTGAGGCAGAACTTCGACGATGGAGCCAATGTCATCCGGAGCTCCACAAAGGCTGGCAAGACATGACAACTCCAGAGTACAGGGAACCAATTCCCCTGCAGCAACTCTATTGATGGAGAAGTGCCACTCAGAGAACCATGGAGCTGCAGGTCATGAAAACTCCAGAGCGGAGGAAACTTGGAAGGCACTGGAGCACAACATCAGGAAAGGCTGGAACACCAGGAAGGCTGAGACAAGAGGAGGCCTAAACGAGGGACCTCTGGAACACGGAGACATGGAACATCAGGTACCGGGAACTTGAAGACAAGGACAGGAGACATCAGGAACCTGAAGACTCTGAAGACCAGGACGATGAACATCTAGAACATGGAAACAACTGAAGACATGGACATCTGGACTCGGCCGACACCAGGACTGGAAACAAGGAACATGAAGACACTGAACATGAAGCCATCAAAGCAAGGAGACCATGGAGGACCTGGACCGGTCTGAAGACACAGGCAACTGTGGAACCCGATCCGAAGACCTTGAGAGACTGACGAAGAATCCCTTTTATAGGGCTGGAGCAGGAAGTCATGAGGTGGAGCCAGCAACACTTCCTGTGGCTGGCCCTTTAAATCCTGTGAAGAGGCGCGCACCGGCGCCTAAAGGAAGGCTGAAGCAGAAGCAGGACCACGTTCAGCGGCGCTCTCCTGCACTTGCCGCAGAGACTGAAAGAACCAGCAGGCAGGCCCCGGGGCAGCCTCCAGGCTGCGAACGAGGACCCCGAAGGTGGTGTTGCAGCTCCCAGCCGGGTAGGCTGATCCAGGGCGGCTCCATGCCGCGAAGAGGAGACAGGGAAGCGGGGCCTCCAGACCGCGGGTCTCGGCCGTGGCAAGATGGCGCTGGGGTCGGCCCTGCCGCGTGGGACCCAACGAGGGCGTCGGCGTCATCAGCTGCTCGGCGGGGGCAGCCCTGCCGAGCAGAGCCGGAGCTGCTGAGGCCTCCGGGCCAAGGGAGATGGTGTCGGTGGCGTCCTGCCGCAGAACAGGAGACAGAAGGTAGGGAATCTGTCCTCGGAAATGGGCAGATTCACAACAGTTAGGGCTGTTCATTTTGGAGAAGAGACGACTGAGGGGGATACGATAGAAGTCTACAAAATCATGAAAGGACTTGAACAAGTTAATGTAAATTGGTTATTTACTCTCTCAGATAATAGGACCAGGGGGCACTCCATGAAGTTAGCAAGTAGCTCATTTAAAACAAATCAAAGAAAATTATTTTTCATTCATTACATATTTAAGCACTGGAATTCATTGCCAGAGGATGTGGTGAAAGCTGTTAGTGTAACTGGATTTAAAAAAGATTTGGGTAAGTTGTTAGAGGAAAAATCCATAAACTGTTATTACGGTAATTAACACCGATAAACAAATTTCTGGGAACATTTTGTTTCCTCCACAACCTTTGGTGAAACAAGTAGATTTTAACAAGCTGAACACAAATATGCATTTATTATGTCTGTATCACGTACCGTTTGCCAGAGAAATGCGATTTACATTAATATTGTTTCGTGTCTGTAGTGGCATAAGCTGTAATGGCAATGTTAGCACCAGAAAACAAAACTAAAAATGTTTTGCTGCAGATTTTCGTTTGTAATCACTGTCTGACGCTTCATGGATGAGAGTCCAATAATAGTCTCCCAGCATGGAGGGGTTCCACTTGCCTTGATACCGTTTCTCCATTTTGACAATGTCTTGATGAAACCTTTCACCATGTTCGTCACTCACAGCACCAAGGTTGTCTGGGAAGGAAGTCCAAGTGGGAATGAAGAAAATGTATCTTCAATGACATGTTGCACTTCATCAATTTGTATGCCTGAAGTAGAATTTCAACCTGTTCGACATAGTCTGCTGCCTTATAGTTGCCTAGAAAGTTACAAATGACATTCTTGAATGCTGTCCACGCAACACGTTCTGTACCTTGTAGAAGACCATCAAAGTGACTGTCCTTCATCACAGCTCGGATTTGTGGGCCAACGAAAACACCTTCTTTTATCTTGGCATCACTTATGTGTGGAAACATTTGCTGCAAATACTCAAAGGCTTTACTTTGCTTGTTCATTGCCTTAATGAAATTTTTCATCAGCTCACGTTTGATGTGCAAAGGTGGAAGAAATATCTTACTTGGATCCACCAATGGGTCATGCGCAACATTCTTTTGCCCTGGAACCAATTTCTTGCGGAGAGGCCAGACTTTTCTGACGTAATGCGAATCTCTTGCTCGACTGTCCCACTCACAAAGGAAGCAACAATACTTGGTCTAACCAAGCTGCAGACCTAGTAGAATTGCATCTACCTTGAGATCACCACACAAATTCCAGTTGTATTTTGAGTACTCAATGTGGTTCAGCAGTAGCTGCATGTTCTCATACGTTTCTTTCATATGAATGGCATGTCTGACAGGTATTGATGGGTAGATATTGCCGTTGTGTAGCAAAACAGCCTTCAAACTTAAGATTGATGAATCAATAAACAGTCACCATTCTGTTGGGTCGTGGTCACATCTGAGAGCACAAAACAATCCATTGATGTCACAGCAAAAAGTCAGACTCTCTACTCGGTTGAAATATTTTGTCAAATCTTCATGACGGCTGTGAAATACTGAAATTTTCGTATCAGATGACAAAAGATTCTATTTTTGCAGCCTTGACCCAAGCAGCTCCACCTGACTCTTCGATAAAGCCAAATCTCTGACCAGATCATTCAGCTCTGACTGAGATATTAAATGAGGATTGCTGGATGTTGATGGCACAAAGTCAGGATCAGCCACAGCTTCCTTCTGTGACAGCTTGCCATCATCGCCTACCTCCTCATCTTCATCATCAAATGTCCACAACTCTGGCGGTTTTGGAACAGGAAGACTGCCATCATGCAGCACTGGTCTCATTGCAGATGCAAGGTTTGGGTACTCAATAAACTTCCTGTTCTTTGAGTATCCTGACACATTCGTCATGCAGAAGTAACAGTCAGTTATATGATCTTTCTGTTCCCTCCATATCATTGTGATGGCAAACGGCATGGATGGTCGCACACCTTTCTGCCAAGCTCGCAGACTACTGGTGCAAGATGCACAACATATATAAGGAGCCCATGCTCTGTCCTGGTCACCAATTTTGCACCCAAAGTATAACTCGTATGCCGTCTTAATGAGTGCAGTCATACTCCTTTTCTGTGCTTTTAGAGTAAACTCACCACAGATGTAACAAAACGTGTCACGGCTATTATGACATTGGCGCGACATTTCATAAAGTATATGAAATTAATCCACAAGCTTAAAACTCAACAGTTTTAGCGATAAGATTCGCTCATTCACACAGAGGTTGCATAAGAGACTACTCTTTGCTGCTGCTTAAATAAGGCTGTGTCGTCATGGAAACAAGTTGGAATCTTGCAGCCAAGCTGAGGCTTGCCTGAGCTAGTTCTGGCATGATCAGGCAGAGTTTCTTGGTGTATTTTAAAAAAAAGTTAGTCTCTGGATGCCCGGAGGCCACAGACTAGGCAAGGCAGCAGTAAAAGGCCCAGAGGCTACAGGACTAGGCAAGACAGAGCTGGGAGGCCCTGATGCCGGAGGACTAGGCAAGACAGAGCTGGAAGGCCCAGAGGTCACACATGAAGACAAGGTAAAACAGGGCCAAGCAGGAAGCCGAGTAGAATAGATGATAAGGCATCGGGTATTGCAAGAGACGGGTCTAAATAGGCCACCCTGCTGAGTCATGAGCCCATGGAAACTATGGCTGGAGCAAGAGCAGGTATATCTCCATGGGGACCTCTTTTGGCAGGGAGGCTGCATAGCAGGCTTGATCCTAACAGTACCCCCCCTCAAGCCCCCCTTCCCTGGGTCCCATCGGGCAGGAGGATCTTAGACATTTGGGGTATAGCCAAGGTGAATCGGACTCTAGGAGTTATAGGAGACAAGGTCTGAATGAAAATATTTTAAAGTCCACTGAGAACACCTGGGACTGGATTGTAAGAGTCTGGCTTTTTTAGGAGCAAAGTTGGTGGACTAAAGTCTCTCAAAGGCAATGCTGCAAGACTGGAATCCCTCAGAGACAAATTTGTGGAACTGACTGACTGGGGCTCCTCCCGCAGCGGCATGGCTAGTATGGCAGACTGGGACTCCTCCTAGAGCAGCCTGGCTGGTATATCAGACTGGGGCTCATTCTGGAGCAGCATGGCAGACAGGCTTCTCCTGGAGTGAAAAGGCTGGCATGGCAGCCTGGGACTCCTCCTGGAGCAGAAAGGCTGGATTTGACTCCTCCCGGAGCAACCTGACTAACTTGGGTTCCTCTTGGAGTGGCATGGCTGACTGGGCTCCTCCTGGGGTGGCATAGCTAATTTGTGCTCCTCCCAGTGTGGCATAGCTAACTCGGACTCCTCCCAGAGTTTACAAGGGTGGACTGGGCTCCACCCAGAGCAGTAAGACTAACTTGGGCTCCTTCTGAAGTGATATGACTACAGCCACTATGGTAGCATTCACATCCTGGAGCGGATTGTTCAGAGAAGGATCTGGAACAAAACAAGAGACTAGAACATGGTTAGATTTCTCCCCAGATGGGGGTTCCTTTGCAGGCGAGTGAAATAGAAGGTCTGGGTTGGACCTGGATTCTATTTAATTAGAAAACTAGGCTCTGGGCAGGTAATTACCCTGATTGGCTGAGAGACATCTACAGAATCGGAACTGGGAATAGGCTCCACTAGTGAGATGGTCTTTAGGGTATCACCCACAAACTCAGCTTTAATTAGAGCAGGATTACCTGCAGGTGTAGGTTTAGGGCTCAGAGTAGAGAGATCAGCTTCTATCAAGTGCATGGAAGACACCGGGGCAGTAGAGTTGGGTTTTGCAGAATCCTCTTTTTCAGACACTGGTTTTAAAGGTAAGTTAACCCTGGCTGAAGATGAAATGCAGATAACTTGATCAGGCTTAGATGTGGGTAGTAACCTGGAAAGAATCAGATTGTGGTTTTTGAGAGCTGAAGTACAAAAATCATCATTTACAAAAATCATCATTTAATACTGCTCCTTTTTAACTTGATTGCAATGTTCCTCCCCCACTAACCTCTGCTGATAGGTATTACCTTCAGAAAGAATTAAAACAGGTAGCTTTAGTACTTGATCATGATATTTTTCTTTTTCAGTGTCTGGTACTGCAAATTAACTACAGGGTGATCTAGAGATCTCTGAGTCCCTGTTAAGTGAAACCAAGGTGGGAACAGGTTTTTCTTGCAAGGTTTTTTTTCTGCTGTTTTTAATTGTAATGGACAAACAGGAATCCTTTAATACAGAAGTTACTTTTACCCCTTGATTGTAGCATTCCTCCCTCACTGGCTTAGGCTGAGGGAGCTGGTCTTTAGAAGAGACTATGGACTATAGTGAGGCTGGTTTGGAAGTAGCACAGGAAAAACAGGTTACTTACAAATTGGCTGTTTTCTTCATAGCATTTTCCACATCTACAAAAGGGGCTGGAAGGATTAGGAAGACTGCAATGATAACATACCAGTCCTGAGAGGCTATAGCTTTGGCATTTAGAACAAACCCAGTAGAGAACTGAGTGTTCAAAAGAATTAGAAAGATTTTTACTTGTCAGGCAAGGAGTCTTGGACCCATTCCTGTGGGGTCGGTATGACCTTGTCATTCTGTCATAACTGGAGTCTGGCTAAAGATGGAGAACTCCCACAGAGGCAGTACAGGACATCAAGGCAGGGCAGAGAGGATCTTTTGTCTGTATCAGCCACCTCTCCCACAGGTTGAGCCTTTGTATTTGTGCAGGCTGAAGCAGGAATCAAGGTGCAGGCTGAAACTTGGAGACACAGGCTGGAGACTGAGGCAAGGCAGGACTGGATACTGAGGCAATGCATAACTAGAGACAAGGGCTGGGCAGACTGGGAGAAAGCAAGGTACTGGTAATACAGGGAATGGATACCAGGGACAGGACTAGGTATGGTAGGACTAGGCAAGAAAGAGCTAGAAAGCCTGGAGGCCACAGGACTAGGCAAGACAGAGCTGGAATGCCCAGAAGCCAGAAGACTAAGCAAGACAGAGCTGGTAGGCCCAGAGGCCAGAGGACTAGACAAGACAGAGCTGGAAGGCCTGGAGACCACAGAGCAAGATCAGATAGAATGGCCAAGCAGGGAGCCGAGTAGATTCGACAAGTCATCAGGTATTGCAAGAGTCAGGGCTATATAGACCAAACCCTGATGAGTCATGAGCTCATGGAGCCATGGAGTCCTCTGGTGGCAGGGAGGCTGCATAGCAGGCTGGATCCTAACAATACATACATAATTCAACATAATAGAGATGTAATGCCTTTTTGTAGTCCCACCAGAATGAAATGTATTTGTAACTCTATATTTATTTTACATTTGCACAGTTTAAAAAAAACCCACACAAAATCTTTTTTTTTTCCTGCGGTTCCAATCTATATTACATTATTCCTAAATCTATCTCTTTTGAGCCACATGATTCCATGTTCCAGAAGTTCCTTTTCACTGAAAAATGCTTACTTACTTTACATGATTTATATATTTGAGATATTTAAATATTTCTATCATATTCCTCTTCCCCATGTCTTCATCTAGGATTTGCATCTTTAGATCCTTAAGTCTCACTTCCTAGTCTTATGATGCAGGCTGTGCATCATTTGGATAGCGCTTCTCTGAGCTGCCTTTAATCTGCCTTTATCCTTCAAGAGATCCATTCTCCAGAACTGGACACAATACTCCAGAAGAGTTCTTACCATTGCCCTGTACAGAGGCAGTCTTACCATCTTTTTTTTTCTACTGTTAATACCTTTCCCTATGTACCTTAGCATTGTTCCAGCTCACACCACTGCCTTTCTGTAATCTTTTACTACCTTGAGGTCATCATACATGATCACCCCAAAATTTGTTCCTTGGTGCCCATCAGTATCTCATCCCTCATTCCAATCAAGTACTGCTGTCATGTATTTTTTGTATCCCAAATCTATGAACACAAGAATATGCAGGGTCAGACCAAAGGTCCATCAAGTCCAGCATCCTGTCTCCAACAGTGGCCAGTCTGGATCATTAGGAAGCACTGGCAAATTCCAAAGAGTAGATCCATTATTTGTTAATCAATCTCAGAGATAAGTGGTGGGTTTTCTTGAGACCTCCAGGAATTTATCCAAAATCCTTTTAAACCCAGCTTTGCTAGATGCCCTGATTATCATCCAGCAACAAATTACACAGCTTAAATGTGCGTTGTGTGATAAAATACCTTCTCTAATTTTAAATCCTACTACCTGTTAGTTTCATGGAGTGTCCCCTAGTTCTATTACTAATTGAAAAGGTAAATAACTGTTTCCTATTTCCCTGTACCACCCCATTAATGATTTTATAAACTTTTATCATATCCCCTTTCAATCTTCTCTTCCCCAAGCCTAATAGCTCTAACCTGTTTTGCATTTCTTCATAAGGGAGCCGTTTCTCCCCTCTTACTGCTTGTTGCCCCTCTTTGTACGTTTTCTAATTCCACTGTGTGTTGAGATGGGTTCAACCAGAGCTGCATGCGGTTACACCATTGATCAATGCAGAGTTATTCAGTTATATTCTCCATTCTTTTCCAAATAATTCCTAATATTCTTCTTGTTTGTTTTTACCACCACCGCAAACTGAACTGAGAATTTTAACTTATTGTTCATAGTGGTTCCGAGATCCTTTTCCTGGGTAGTTACTCCTTATACAGGACCCAGCACTGTATATTTATAGTTAAGATTATTTTGCCTATGTGCATCACTTTGCACTTGTTCGCATTCAGTTTCAACTGCCATTTAAATGCCCTGTTCCCGAATATCACAGGATCCTTCTGCAGGTTTTCGCAATCTGTTTGTGCTTTAGCCACTTTGAATATGTTTATGTCATCTGCAAATTTGATAATTTCACACATTGCTTCCTTTTCCAGATAGTTAATGAATAAGTTAAACACTGGTTCACTATTTCCTGTTCTCCATTGGGAAAACTGACTGTTTAGTCCTGCTAGTCTACAATGTTTACAGTTGAATTTTAATTGCAAACTTGACCATTCCTTAAACTTTTTGATCATGCCTCATGTTTTCTGCTCCATCTGGAGTGTCTACCATGTTACAAAGTTTTGTTTCATCTGTAAAAAGACAATTTTTCTAGCAATCCTTATCTTGTATCACTGGTAACATTATTGAACAGAATTGATATAAAACTGATCCTTAAGGCACTCTGTATGAATTGCAGTCCATAGCCTCTATTGCTTTCCTCTCAACTAGTTTCTGACCAAGTTAAGATGCAAAATACATCTTAAAAATGAGAGAGTCTCTTTTGAGATGTGGGATGTTTAGTTAGTTGATTTACTATTGGAATGAATTATGATTTTTTTATCTACTAGGTAAAATTAGATCTCATATTAATATCGATTCTCCATACGTGTATGAAATAATAATGTGAAATAATGAAATCATTTTAAAATTGAATTAATAGTCTTAAAGATGATGAGCAGATTTAATTGCTATGGTGACCTAAGGTGGGTTCCATTTTTTTAAATATGCTGACCACATCTTTTTTTTTGTTATAAGCAAACTACACTACCTGTGGCATCATTAATTCATTCTAACGGAAATTAAAATTAATAATCTGATAATTTTGGTTCATGTTTTAAATAATGAAGCTATAAATTCTGAAATCTTATGCTGTGGATTAGATTTATGTTTGCTATGCTATACATTTTTCCTTTTTCTTTTATTAGGAAACCAACTTAGAGAAACTTGCTTTGCCATGGTTGATATCAGGAAGAAATCTGACCAAGCAACCTGTAAGCCTTGTAGATCTTTGCTATGGAAAGATGGAGAACTTGAACCTACACTATGTGGTAACTACTGTTGTAAACATCATAAATGTTAAATATTGAGGAAGTTTTTCTCTTTTCTAGCTTTATAACAGACTTTGTGTCTGTCTTTCTTGTTTAAAAAATATTGCAAGTCTTCCATTTCTTAATCTTTCTACTTATTATATGTACTGGTTATAAAGGACAACAATCTCCCTGTTAAATGTTTATAATTCATTACTTTTGTCACAGCACTCAATATACTGTGCATAAACCTTGTTATCCTTTCTGGATATACAAGCTGCTTGATTGAAGTCTGTCTCCTATTGAAAAAAGGTAGGACATGAAAAGAAAATTTTAAAACATAGGTGGTGAAACTTAAGGGTAAGAGGCGAAAAACATCTGCCCATACTTCAGTCTTCATATCACCTCATTTATATACTCCCTGAAATACTTATTCATCTCAGTGCAGGATTCAATGGGAAAACCCTGGGCAATAACACACGTAAAAAAAAATCCTGCTCAGTACAGTTAAATAGATTGTCTATGCCTTAGCATGTTGCTGTGACTGAGGAATTGCTGGTTTGTAAAAACCAACATGTGTACAAATGTAACAACCCAAAACGTACAAAATTCTTTCACTTGAAATAATGTTACTGTAAAGAGTATCTTGGATTCACAATGTGAGAATATGGAGGAAAAAAAGACCTCAGAAATCTGGCATACTATGTTTGTCAACTTTAGTATGGCAGTGTTTTTCTAATCTTTGGTCAAAAACCTCCAACCAACCTATTTTTATTCAATTTCCATCTATGCAATTTTTTTTTAAATCATTTTTTTGTATAAAAGATAAAACTTACCTTGTAATGACTGTCCTTTTCTGGCAAATCAAAAGTCCCCAGCAAAAGCTACCACCGATGTTGGCCAATCAATTCACCATTAGGCTGCCTCAGGGTGGAACTTAAACTTTTTGCTGCCAATCCAATTTCTCTTCCCACGGGGAGCAATGCTCTCACCGCTAAGCGGTGGGAAGAGAATTTGGATAGCATAATTACCTTAAATCTTCATCACTGCTCTGTCAATAGGTAATAAAGAAATTTTATAGTCAGGGTAACATGATCTTTCTCCTGTAAACCATCCACCATTCATACTGCTGTATTCTGAAGAATTTGTAGTCGTCTGATCTTTTTTTGAGGTAGGCCTACATAAACCATATTACTAAAGTCCAGTCTAGACATGCATTTCTCAACCTCTGTACTGCTGTCATGGTTTCACAACCTCGCAGCTCTGTTCCACATGTCAAACACAGGTTAGGAAGGGTAAGCACTGTCAGGCTGATGCAATACAGTGCCCTGTGGGCAGCGCACAGCTCACGTGCAATTGAATGTGCATTTTGGATGCACATCCATAACCCCAGATGCTAAACGGGAGTTAGCACGACCAAAACGCGCATCCAATCGCACACGTAGCTAATAGTGCTCATCACATGTAAATTCATGTTGATGAGGCTATTAGCTATTTCCCCCAATGCAAATAAAATGTGCGCCTGACGTGCACATTTTTACTCTCTAAAATTATCACCTGTCTCGGAGCAGGTGTTAATTTTTGAGGAGCTCAAAAAGTGTACAGACAAGCAGAAAATTCTGATTTTCTCTATTTCCTCCAACTTAATATCGTGGCGATATTAAGTCAGAGGGACTGAAAAATTAGAACTCTCCAAAAAAAAAAAAAAGTGCCGTGGTCAGGTAAGGAAAGGAGATGCTGAATTAATGAGCATCCATTTTCCTATTCTGTGGCTTTGCACAGGTTAGGAAAATGGATGCTCGTAAAATTGACAGCCACCTCTCCTGGGTGCCCGCTGCAGAGGAAGCACTAGGGGTGCATAATTTCCCCTAGTACCTTCTTTTTACCGTGGCACCCCATTTGCATATTGCATCAGGTGCCCCGAAGAGGTCAATCAGCGCATGTTAGGAGAGGGGTGCTCAATCATGAGCTACCGTTTTCCACATGCCGATATTGCACCAGCCTGTGTGTGCATTGGAACCTTATCTGACACCACAAGGGCTTTATCCACTGCATTTCCCTTTCTGCATCCCTGCAATCATACCATATTAGAAGGGATTCTGCTGTCGTGCATCCTACTCTTACAAGCTCTTTGCTATCTTCTGTACTACATTCATCATATATATTGGAATATTTGCCTCTAGCATGCCCTGCATATTTCTTTCCATCACTGCTTTGAACGAGGAAACATGCCAGTACGCGGAGAAACTTAGAAAAATGTCAATAGAAAAAGACCTTATGGCTCATCCAATTTGCCCATTCGTACAATTAATTTAGTATTATAATTCTCATCACTTCCTTAGAGATCCCCTGTATTTATTCAATGCTTTCTTGAATTCAAATACTGTTTTTGTCTCCACCACCTCCTCTGGGAATCTGCTGCATGCATCCACCATCCTCTCTGTAAAAATATATTTCCTAAGATTACTCCTGAATCTACCCCCTTTCACCCTCATCTCATGATCGCTCGTTTTAGAGCTTCCTTACCATTGAAGAAGGCTCACCCCCTGTACATGGAAACCTTTGAGATATTTGAATGTCTTTATCATATCTCCCCTATCTCGCATTTCCTATAGGGTATAATTACCCCCAGGTTTCACTCTTCCTTTGTGCTTAGAATAATTTCACCCCCAATACTGTATCTTTCCCTTGAGTTTTTGAATCCTAAATGCATTACTCTGCAATTTTAGCATTAAATTTTAGTTGCCAGACCTTAGACCATTCCTCAAGCTTATCTAGATCCCTCCTCAAGTTTTACACTCCTTCCTGGCTGTGTACCCCTGTTACAGATTTTGGTATCATCGGCAAAAAGACAAAATTTCCCAAAATCCCTTCCATATGTCGCTTATAAAAATGTTGAAAATAACCAACCCAATCTCTGAGGCACACCAGTAGTAACAACCCCCTACTCAGAGAAAACTCCATTAACCATTACCCTTTGTCACCTCCCACTCAGCCAATTTCTAACACACAGGCCGATACAGTAAAGTCCGCGAGAGAGCAGGCGAACGCCCGCTCTCCCGGCGCGCACACCAGCCACTCGCCGGTGCGCGCGATTCAGTATTTAAATTAGGCCCTGCGGTAAAAACAGGCAAAAGGAGGCGCTAGGGACACTAGCACGTTCCTAGCGCCTTTTTGACAGGAGCGGTGGCTGTCGGCGGGTTTGACAGCCGATGCTCAATTTTGCCAACGTCGTTTCTCGAGCCCGCTGACAGCCACGGGCTCGGAAACCGAATGCCGGCAAAATTGAGCGTCCTGTTTTCGGCCCGACAGCCGCGGGCCAAATTCAAATTATTTTTTTTTAACTTTTTTTTACTCTTCGGGACCTCCGACTTAATATCGCCATGATATTAAATCGGAGGGTGCTCAGAAAAGCAGTCTTTTAATAAACATTACCCTATATCTAATTATAAATTGATTTTCCTTGCATCTGTGATTCACTATATCGTCAGTGCTTAAGTTATACATGTTATGTATGGCAGTGACTTCAGACGTGTCTACAACCAACTGCTTAAAATCAATAAATAATAAAAATGCTCAAAAAAACTGCTCAAAAAAACTAGTGTCACTAATATAAATTCTAATATAAATTCTAAATAACATTCCATAGAATAATAAAAAATTAATTGAGTGCAAACGTACTATTATGGACCGAATTTAACCTTACATCAAACCCGGAGAATGGCAAGCCTAAGAAAATACATTTAAACTCACTGAGGATTTGAGAAAAAAGACACATTGGCACAATAAAATTTGAATGTCCGGCAATTGTATTTTAAAATAATAGTGACCCTTTATCTTATATATTTATACCTTTAGTAGACCAGCATACAGCTACTTGCCGTTAAAGCATATGTTGTGTAAAACTCAGACTAGCCGCCTCGCGGCATAATTATACACCACCGCGCATTCTAGTGCTCGCGATAACTAACGCCTGATTTTAATCAACTATGTCACTAGTGCTGGACTTATAAATGGTACATATGACAGTACTCTTCAAGCGTGTCTAAAACCAACTACTTAAAAGCGAAGTGCCATTAAAATAAATTCTAAATGATATTCCAAAAAACAATAAAAGTTAAATCCAAACGCACTATATCAACTGGCTCACATTTATCCACGTTTATTTATGCCCTCAAAAAATGTAGCAAACTTGTGAGTTAAGACTTCCCTTGGCTAAGTCCATGTTGGCTTTGTCCCATTAAACTATGCTTATCTATATGTTCAGCAATTTTGTTCTTTATGATTTTTTTTCTACCATTTTGCCTCTCACAGACGTCAGACTCACTGGTGTGTAATTTCCTGGATCACCCCTTGATCCCTTTTTAAAATTGGTGTTACATTGGCAAACTGCTAGTCTTCAGGTTCCATAGATGATGTTATTGATGGTTTACAAATTTCCTTAGCAGGTCGGCAATTTCATTTCTCAGTTCTTTCCTCTATCTGGAATGTATAACATCTGGTCCAGGTAATTTGCTACTCTTTAGTTTGTCAATTTGCCCTAGTACATCTTCCAGGTTCACTGAGATTTGTTTGAGTTCCTCTGAACCATCACCTTTGAATATCATTTCTGGCATGGGTATATTTCATACATATTCCTCAGTGAATACTGTAGCAAAGAATTCATTTAGTCTCTCTGCTAAGGCTTTCTCATCCCTAAGTGCTCCTTTTACCCCTTCATCATCGAATAGTCTGACTCCCTCGCAGGCTTTTTACCTCGAATGTACCTGAAAAAGTTTTTATTATGAGTTTTTGCTTCCATGGCAAGCTTCTTTTCAAATTCTCTCTTTGCCTTCCTTATCAATGCTTTGCATCTGATTTGCCAGTGCTTACTGTTTCCTGTTTTCTTCATTCGGATGCTTTTCCATTTCATGAAAGATGTTCTTTTAGATATTATACCCTCTCTCACCTCACCTTTCAACCATGCTGTAGTTGTTTGTCCTTTCTTCTACCTTTTCTAATGCGTGGAATACATCTGTTCTGGGCTTCCAAGATGGTATTTTTAAACAACATCTGTGCCTGAGCTAAACTCTTAACCTTTGCAGTTACTTCTTTCAGTTTTTCCTAAACATTTTTCTTAATTTATCATAGTCATCTTTTTGAAAGTTAAATGCTGTCATATTATATTTCTTTTTTGTGCGCTCTCCAGTTATTAAATCAAATTTGATAATGTTGTGATCACTATTACCAAGTGTCTCCAACATTGTTACCTCTTGCACCAAATCCTGTGCTCCACTAAGGACTATATCTAAAATAGTTTCCCCTTTTGTTGGCTCTTCTACCAGCTGCTCCATGAAGCAGTCATTTATTTCATCTAGGAACTTTACTTCTCTAGAAAGTTCTTATGTAACATTCACCCAATCAATACTGGGGTAACTGAAATCACCCCAGATAAGGAAGTCAACAAGTTTGCACATGAACTACACCAATTTTCAGAACAAACTTATGTGCATATGTTGCTCTGAAAATTAGTCTATCAAAAATACTTTCTAATTTGTGTGCAGGAAATTTTCTTAAAATGTATGCACATACATTTGAAAATAATAATGAAAGAATGCAGTCAAAACCCCTCCCCATCTCTGCCACAGGGAATGCCTCCACTCAGTCTGGGTACACTTACAAGCATACAGGACACACCTGTGTAAGATTACCCACATTTTGGGTAGACAATGTTGTAAGACATCATTTCCGCAGGTAAAGCAATTTTGCCCATGGAAATGTCTTTGAATATTACTACTTTCACTATGTAACCAAGGATGCACATGCAAAAAAAAGAATATAACAGAGGACACTGCTTAAAGCACAGAAAGAAAAATGCCATAGTTCACACAGACACTCTCTTAGAGGCACAACAGAACGGGATCAGAGAAGGTAGCATGCACTTCGTAAAACTGACTCAAACGACAGACACAAATAAGACAATGAACCTAACAGGTACCACAACAGATTTCTAGGTACAGACTGACACCATCTAGAGAGTCACTTGGAGATACACATACCTGACAATTGATGAACACCATCAGATATGTTCAGGGAAATACTCACTAATTGGATGTCCTCTGCAAGCTGAAACTTGTCCTCTAGTCATTAGGCAACATTTACCCTCCTCCCTGTGATTGTCTACCTCCTAGTATCTGAAAGGCAATTATCCCACTGATCCTCAGACCAAGAACTGTCATCACACAAGGTATGGGTTGATTTGAAAAGCATCTATATATAGATAGATATATCTAGAAAGAGAGAGAATATACTCATTAGTGAACTGAGTCCAACTAGAGCAAAACAAAATATTAGAGATATGACTCACTCTCACTTTGGAAGCATACATTGGACCTCTCAACAAGGTGTGATCCTATCCTTCTCACGCAAAAATACAGGAAACAAGATATGCTAGACTTACCATAGTTGGCAGGAAGATCTACTGGAGGAAGATCAGCAGGCAGTGGTTATGAGTTTTAGCAGTGCTGAGCTTATGTCCATTTTTGGTTCTCATTTAGAAAATAAGCATGAGCAAGTGATGACTGCATGTTTATTATATGTTCAGTGTCACTGCTGAGGTGGCAAGTTACCAGCATTTAAAGGGCCCACAGATGACTATGTTGCCAAGATATAGCTGACAGCCATTCTGGGCTTTGATTATAAACAGCAGAGTAAGAGTAAAAGAGAGTGGCAACAGTCACCTCTTCAGCCTTTCTGATGTATCCATTGGTGTGCATAGTGCATGATTACTTCAATGACAATATCTGGAAAAATTAAGAGAAGCTGGGAAAGAGGTCAGGAATGTAAAATTACAAATAGAAGAAAAATATCAAACATGGTAAAACAGGGTCACAAAACTTTTTTTTTTTTTTTTTTTTAAGATAGTGATAGAAGGAAGTGCAAAGGTTGGACTGTCAGACTCAAAGGTGAAGGGGAGGAATATGTAGAGGCTGATGAGCAAAAAGCAAAATTGCTTAAATATTTCTGTTCAGTGTTCACTGTGGAAGGGGCTGGAGCAGGACCACATAAAAGATTGGTAGTGAGGTAAACCTCAATCGATTTTTCAGAACAGTGTTTTTGTAAAAAAATGAAGACATCTTTATTATATGTTACCACGCATTTACACAGGTATCTTAAAAGAAACTTAGCCCCAATTGTATTAGCTTCCTGTCTTATCAATAAAAAGGCTTTTCTCCTCTCCTGTGTTATTTTTGCTAAATCAGGAAATATTTGGACACGTTGTCCTAAACCATCATTGGCCCTTTTCGTTAGTCCATCAAATGGTTTAAATACCTCCACCAGTTTGCTTTTTTGGCAGCTTCATTTTGAAATATGCGAAGACGCTGAGAGGAGTTTCACCCGCAGAAAAATATGTATGTTTTTTCCAACAAAGAGTTTTTTATAAGTATAATCGTATATATAACACATCATTGGCATTCAGAACAACGTGGATTTTTCTGGTAGGATAGTTATATTATTACTACGATTTGCATCCAGTTATTTGAAAATATATTACTTAGAATATAGCACAGAACCATTGCTAGTCATCAAGCCCATGAAATAAAGGTATCTAGTCATTTAAAATAAGACTGCGAGCTCGATGAGACAAAGTTTGAATGTATTTCTCTCAGATGGACATAAACATTCTCCAACTTTTCAATGAATTACAAAATAATATATTATCCATCTGCATTATTTTATGTAATAGATTCCTCCAATGCCAAAAAGAAGGTACATCAGATCTTCTCCAATGCATTAAAATTTGTTTCTTTACATATGCACAAGCTTTTTTAACCAGCAAACGATTACCTGGTCCTCATATGACCAATGTTGGGAAATTATCAATAAGCATTATTATCGGATTCAAAGGAATATGTATCTCTAGTAGATCGTCCAGATAAGCCATAAGCTTGCCCCTAAAACGTTTCATAGGCAGGCATGACCAGAAAGCATGAGATAAATTACCAATATCTTGATTGCGTTTTTCAAAAATCTCAATGTGAGATAAATGGGCCTTAAAAGCCAGTTGTTGGGATACATAAGCTCGACTGAGAAATTTATATTGCATTTCCCGAAAATACATATTTACTGACAGTTCTGACAAATGTTTAAAACCGGATTGTAGAATCTTTGGTTGACTATTAAAAACCCTTTCCCTGTTCCATCTATCAGCTGATATTTGATAAGTATTGATCTCAGTAAGTTTCATTAGAGCTTTGTGAATTTTAGACAGTGATAAACATTTAACATCTTCAAAAAGAAAAAAATTCATCATAAAATCAATAATGGAGGAATGTAAATTTGCCCTAGGTAGCGACTCAATATAATGTCTTAATTGTAAATAATGAAAGTAGTGACTATCATCCAGCCCAAAACTAAATTTCAAACCCCCAAAGAATAATATCTGACCCACCTCATCTAATACATAAAACAATTGAGTAATACCTCTATTCATAAATGAACGAAACTCAACAGAGTCCATTCCTGGAGAGAACTCTGAGTTCCCCTGTACGAGCAAAAGAGGAGAGCAATGTACTGGCATTCCAAAAACTTCGATAACCGAACCCATGCCCATCTTAATGGGGGCAATCAAGATACTATGCAAATAAAGTTTTGGAAGCTGTTTAGGCTGTGCATGTAAGATATATCGCAAGTCTAAAGGAGACACCAAAGCTTTCTTTCCCTGAATGTTCACGTAACATGATTTATCTGATTTCCAATCCCTAATGATTCATAAAAGACTCGCATGGTTATACATCTGTAAATTTGGAAGTCTCATTCCACCATGGGTCCAGTCTCTTTTTAACCAATCTAAAAGTATCCTAGGCTATTTCCTCACCAAATGAATTCCCATAATAAAGTGTTCAGGAGTCTTTTATCTCTTCACTTCAACTGCATAGGTGGATTTTGAAGAACATAAAGCCACTTTATGATTCATCCTCCCAAAGATAATGGTAAATCCCACCAAGCTTTCAGCTTGTCTCTGGAGATTGCCACCAATTTGGAAATATTCAAATCATAAAGGTCCATCAGATCCAAAGAGATTTGTAAAACAAGATATCTAAAAGTTTTATCAGCCCATCTCAATGGAAATCAGTCCCACCAGGCTCCTTGTAGTGTATCTGGACATGCCAACACTTCAGATTTATCTGTACTCAGTCTTAAGCCAGAAAAACTTCAAATTCACCAAATTTTTCCAACAGAACATTGAGGAACTGAATTGGGTCAGTTAAAAAAAAATAAAAATGTCATCTGCGAAAGCCGAATACTTAAACATCTGTGTTCCCAGTAACTTTCCTTTTACATCTCTGAATTCTGGATAAAAGCCAATAGGAATTCCAATGATAATAAGAATAAGAGAGGGGAACATGGGCATCCCTGTCTAGTTCCCTGATTTATCGGAAATACTTCCGAATGCATACCATTTTGCCACAATTACTGCTTTGGGTTGATTTTATAATAACTTAATTACATTGTAAAAACGGCCCCCCAACCCCATATGGTCTAATAGAAAAAAATAAATAACCTTATTCTACCCTATAGAATGCCTTTTCGGCATCAAAACTGACCCGGACAGATAATCTTGAGGAGAAGCACCGCTAAGTAGTCTGTCAATATTTTAGAGAATAGCTTTTGATCAAAATTTAAAAGGGAGATTGGTCTGTATGAGGACAGAGAAAGAGGATCCTTCCCAGATTTTTGTATCACTGTAATGTGCGTTAAATTGACATGTACTGGATGTTCACGTTTATCTATCAAGGCATTATAGACCAAAATCAATTGGACTGAGAGAGAATCCAAAAAAATCTTTAAAAATTCTGCACTATATCCGTCTGGGCCAGGAGTCTTAAAATGCTTATGTTAGGATCAGTTAGTGTGTGGGCCCTGGGCCGAGGTGAGAGATGGTACTGCCCACAGGGAGGAGCCCTGTGAGCCTCACCGTCGGGAGGCGAAGTCTCAGTGACGTCAGACATACAGTATCAGTCTAGAGTCTTTATTAAAGAGAAAGATTGACACAGCCTGTGGAGCGGGGGGGGGGGGGGGTGTGCGCCAGAGAGAGGAGGTCTTACAGACCCAGAGACACAGGGTCCATAGATGGGAGAATGCCTCGAGTGGATACTTCCGTAGAGTAGATGATGATCCGCAGAGAGAGCTACACTGGTGATGTCTTCAGTAGAGATGGTAGTGGCCCACGGGGCGGGGTATACCGAAGAAGGTCCTCAGCTGAGTCGTAGTGGTCCACAGAGCAGGGTACACCAATGAGGTCTTTAGTAGAGATGGTAATGGTCCGTGAAGTGGGGTACTCACGGTGAAGGACCTCAGTAGAGATGATAGTGATCCGCAGAGCAGGAAGCAACAGCGAGGTCCTCAATAGAGTTGGTAGTGGTCCGCGAAGTGGGGTACACCAGAGTAATCCTTGGTAACACATGTAGTAGTCTGCAGAGCGGGGTACTCACAGAAAGAGTAGTGAAGATTCCAGGGAAGCCCCGGGGAACGGGGCAGGCAGAAGTCCCAAGCGGTAGGCCCTCCGAGGAGCGGATAGCCAAGACGAGGAAAGGGCCCCCGAGGAGCGGGCACCCTAGACGTCTATGCCTGGAAGCAGGAACTGGAACGCAGGTCCTCTGAGAGTGAGGTGGATTTAGCAAGAAGGGTTCTCTATGCCAAGTCGTCGGTAGGCAGGGCCACCTGGCTTAAATATCCTGGAGGGATGATGTCATCCAGAGGGGACGCCCCTGAGGTTCCCACCATAACGGCTTTAAGGCTGGCCCGTGCGCATGCACCTAAGGACTTTTGACGGCAAGATGGAGGTCGGCGGCGTCTGTACCGCCCCGGAAGGCCTGGGAGTGGTAGGCAGGCCATTGGCAACTGGCGGAGGCTGCCAGTCTACCCCACGGATTCAGGGAAGCAAAGAAAGAGGTGAGCAAGAGTGGTCACAGCCATCTGCGACCAATGGGCGTAACAGCTTAGCTTGACAAATGCCCATTGCAATCTCCTTACTGTAATTGCTCTATTTAATCACAAATGGTCATCTGTGAATTTGGGAATCTTCAGCTTCTCGCAGACAATTTTACATTTTTCCAGATCCCAGCTTTCGGAAGAATAAAGTTTGGCATAAAAATTCTTAAAGCAATGAAGAATTGTTATGGTTATGAGGTGTTGGAGTGGATTCTTGGGTACTGCGATAGCCACTCCCACGGGGAGGAGCCCTGAGAGGAACTGCAGTACTAGGCTAGACTCTATACACGCAGACACAGAGTAGTATTTATTGTACAGCTTGATGGTACTGCCCGGGGGCGGACAGCAGTGAAGGTAGCCCACTGAAGTAGTCCAGGGGTCCTAAGCAGGGGAGACCAGTCTCACACTCGAGTAGGTGACAGATATTGTGGCGTAGCAGGGACAGGTCCCAGATGTAAACCCCAAGCACTGAAGCTGAATGTGAGACAGACTGAAAGTTTAGTACTCACTGAAGCAGAAGGCTGTATCATAGAAGGTCCTGGCAGGCAGAAGTTGCTCAGTGGCAGGCACCAGATTAGGGAAAGCAGGCCCTCGAGGAGCGAGTACCCGGTATCCCAAGATAGGTACCTGAAATAGAGCAGAAGGGCCCCCGAGGAACGGGTACCCAGGTTAGTGAAGAATACCCCGAAGGTCAGAGAGCTTCCTGCGGCAGCTGGGAAACGGCAGAGCTGCTTAGACCGGAGGCAATCCAATTCTTGCTAACTCAGTTTGTTAGCAAACGAAGGGCAGGCTATATACCAGGATGTGATGACGTCACTCAGAGGGGATGCCCCCGAGGTTTCCGCCATGACGTGGATATAGACGTGGGTGGTGTGCACGCGTGCACCCTAGGAGGCCCTCAGGAAAATCATGGCAAACACCGTCGCCGTTGCCGATCCGGGGACACTGGAGAGAGCAGCATGAAGACGCGGCAGCAGCCATCTTCCCAAGGCTTGAGGAGAAAGATGGAAGAAAGGTGAGGCACAGAGGTCGAAGCAGTCTGAGACCGATGGACGCAACAGTACCCACCTTCAAAGGGCCCCCTCCAGACCAACTACCTGGTCTAGGTTTTTGAGGATGCGATCAATGAAATTGACGAAGTATCTCTTTGTACATGATATTAGCCAGTGGTTCCCAAGGGTTTTCTTCTGGTCCGTATCCCTCCCATGACAGGAGGTATTCCCAAACTCTGCCTCTCTTTCTTACATCAAGGATGGCATCAACCTTATATTTGATGTCGTCTTCTGCATCAACAGGAGTAGGTTCAGGTGTCTTGTTGGAAAACTTGCTAAGAACAAGCAGTTTCAGCAGTGAAACATGGAATGCATTGTGAATTTTCATAGCTGGAGGGAGTCTCAGACTATAGGTGAGTGAGTCCAACCGTCGGAGAATAGGAAAGGGTCCGACAAAGCGTGGAGCCAATTGAGCAGATGGAAGCTTAAGTCTCAGATGTTTAGTAGAAAGCCAAACTTTATCTCCAGGCTGGAATTCAGGAGCCTTGCTTCGGTGAGCATCATAGCCTTTCTTTGCTCTTTGTCCTGCTTTTTGTAGCATCTCTTTAGTCTTTCTCCAGAGCTGCTGTATATTTTGGGCAGTAGATTGAGCTGCCGGGGACGACACAGAAAGTGGAAGTGGTAAAGGTTGTCATCCGTAGACCACTTCAAATGGAGTAGATCCAGTAGATGACGCTGGATGGGAATTGATGGCAAATTCAGCCCAGAGCAATAGTTCAGCACAGTCATTCTGTCGTGAACCGACATAGGCGCGGAGGAACTGTTTGAGAGTTCTATTCATTCTCTGTTTGGCCATTCGACTGAGGATGATACGCAGAGATGAAGTCAAGTGTGATGTCGAATTTCTTACACAAGGCTTTCCAGAACTTTGCTGTAAATTGAGCTCCTCTGTCAGAAAAGAAACAATATGTTTAGGCATGCCATGTAGGCAAAAGATGTGACTGATGAATAACTTAGCAAGTTCCATGGCTGATGGCAAGCCAGGGAGAGCCACGAAGTGAGCCATCTTCGAAAATCAGTCCACTGTAACCCAAATGGTATTGTTAGCTCTGAAAAGTGGCAAGTCCACCCCCCACCCCTTCCGCACCCCCCCAAACCTCCCATCCCTCTCTAACTTAGCCCCCTCTCTACTCCCTCACCTTGTATATTGAATGTACATAATAGAATGTTTATAGAATGTACATAACCCCTGCTTTTGTAAATAAACCCCCCCATATTCCCTCCTCTGTTCCCAGCATGCTCATATAGTTCCAAGTTACTGCCCTGCCCCTTCCCTCCCCTCCCCCCTAGTTATAATATCAGTTACAATGTAAAGCCCTGTTGGCTGAATTTGCTGTTGTCTGGAAACCGATGTGATGTCTCGTGCGAATGTCGGTATAGAAAAAAATGTTAAATAAATAAATAAATAAACACATTCTGTTGCAATATGGGTCCAGGGCTCATCCGGTGCTAGCAAGGGTTGAAGCAGGCCCAAGGACGCCCGGGCGGAGGTTTCTGTCTGGCACAATTGGAACAGGAGGCTATGTAAGCTAGAGTGTCTTCTTTCATGGTGGGCCACCAATAGTACTTTTGTAGCTTGGCCAATGTTCGCCGTTGACCAGGGTGTCCGGCCAGTTTTGAATCATGAGCCCATCTTAGCAATTTCTTTCTTAGATTGTAGGGCACAATGGTCTTGCCCGGGGGTACCGGATGTGTAGCTGTGAGAATCACTCTCTTCGGGTCAATAATATGCCGGGGTTCATCAGGTACGTCCTCTGAGAAGAAAGAGCGAGATAATGCGTCTTGTCACCAGGGCAATATTTCAGCAGAATGTCAAATCTGTTGAAGAACAGGGACCACCTCGCCTGTCTATGGTGGAGGCGTTCAGCATGACGGAGGTACTCCAGATTTTTGTGATCAGTGTAAACAGTAATCTGATGTTGTGCACCTTCAAGCCAGGGGCGCCATTCTTCAAATGCCATTTTTATTGCCAACAGTGCTTTATACCCAATGCCGGAGTTCTTCTCTGCTGGCGAGAAGCGTTGGGAAAAGAATGAACAGGGGTGCAAGATCTTTGAATCACCAGTCTGGCTTAGCACGGCCCCTATGCCTACATCAGAGGCATCGACTTCCATGATGAAGGGTCGAGTAGGGTCCGGATGGCGTAGACATGGTTTGCTTTGAAAGGCGTCTTTTAATTTCTGGAACGCAGTCACAGCTTCCGTAGACCAAGTAGCAATATTGGCTCCCTTTTTAGTTATTGCTGTTAATGGAACAGTCAATGAAGAGTAATTTTTAATAAAGGTCCGGTAGTAATTGGTAAATCCCTAAAATCGTCTTAGAGCCTTTAGGCCTGTGGGTTGTGGCCATTTTTGAATACTCTCAAGCTTCTGAGGGTCCATATGGAAACCATTGTTTGAGACAATGTAACCTAAGAAGGGCACAGATTCTTTATGAAATTCACATTTAGACAATTTGGCATACAAGCGGTTCTCGTGAAGTCTCTGCAGAACTCTTTTGACATCTTCCTGATGGGATTGCAGGTCCTGAGAAAATATCAAGATGTCATCTAAGAAGACAACGACACATTGGTAGAGTAAATAACGCAGAATATTGTTCATCATGTTTTGGAAGATAGCCGGGGCATTGCACAAGCTGAAGGGCATTACCAGGTATTCAAAGTGTATTAAAAGCTGTCTTCCATTCATCGCCAGAGCGGATACAAACTAAATTATATGCTCCTTTGAGGTCAAGCTTGGAGAATATCTTAGCTCCCTGTAGCCTATCAAATAGCTCCTAGATGAGTGGTAACGGGTAATGGTCCTTTATGGTGATCTCATTCAGACCTCTGTAGTCAATGCACGGATGTAACGTTCCGTCCTTTTTCCCCAGGAAGAAAAATCCTGCGCTGGCAGGAGACTTAGAAGGTCTTATGAAGCCTTTCTAGAGATTCTCCTGGATGTATTCCAACATCGCCTTATTCTCCACTACGGAGAGGGGGTAGAACCTTCCTTTGGATGGCCTCGTATTTGGCTTCAAATTAATTGCGCAGTTTGTGTGGAAGTAATACATCAGCAGCTTCTTTTGAGAATACATCTTGGTAAGATACATATTGAGGCGGCAACCCAGGCAACAATGGGGTAGTTGGCATGCATGGTATTGGAGAGATTTCCTTTAGGCATTTGCCATGACAGTCAGGACCTCAACGTGAAAGTTCCAAAGTGGTCCAATTGAATTGTGGCATGTGTTTCTGCAGCCAAGGTAGCCCAAGTACCAAAGGGTGCATGGCCTTCTCCAGCACAAAGAAGGAAATAGTCTCTGTATGAAGAGCATTGGTACGCAAGCTCACTGGTTCAGTAAGCAGGGTTACTTCACCCGGTAAGGGCTCTCCATGAATAGAGGACAATAGTAATGGAGGCGTCATAGTAGTGGTAGGCATCCGCAAGTGTTCCACTCGACTTTTCAAAAAGAAATTTCCCCCTGCCCCAGAGTCTACTAAGGCAAGGGTCTGATATTCCAAAGGCCCACAGATTAAAGATACTGGAAGAGAGAGTGGAGGAGAGGGTGCAGTTAGACCTAAGAAGAGACCTCCCACAGGACTTAGGTCTGCCAGTTTCCTGGAGATATAGGGCATGTTTGTACAGCATGACCAGCCTGTCCTCAATACATGCATAGTCCCAACCTCTTTCGGAATCGTCTCTCTTTGGAAGTCAGATGACTGTGGCCCAATTGTATTGGTTCTTCTTTGCCAGCAGCAGGCCCTGGGAGTGTAGGCCAGGGTACAGATTTGGCAAGAATCTCTCCCTGGAGTGGTTTTCTGGGACTCTTGACCTCTTGAACTTTGTCTCGAATTTGGCGATCAATCTTTGCTGCCAACTGTATAAGTTCTGCTAAGGTCTCTGACATCTCACGAGTCACCAGTTCATCTTTTAACCGGGAGTTCAGACCTTCAAGAAATAGGGTTTTCAGGCACCTAGGGGCCCAATGTAATTCTGAAGCCATCATCTTGAATTCAATGGCGAAGTCTGGTAAAGGTTTGTTACCTTGTTTTAGATGAACCAAAGTTGATCCTGCTGTCGAGTAGCGGGCAGGGTCATCAAATACAGACTTAAACAGTTCAAGAAAACCGGCAAGATCATTCAGGATAGGGTCATTGCACTCCCACAGCGGTGAGGCCCAAGCCAGCGCTCTTTCATCTAGATACGAAAGGATATAGGTGGTCTTGGCATACGCTGTAGGGAAATGGTTAGTTTGCAGAGAAAAGTGCATGCAACATTGATTAATAAATCCTCTACACTTCCAAACTTTACCCGCGAAGCGTGTCGGAGCAGAGAGAGGCACTGTAGACTTGATCATCACTTCTGGCAGTGTAACTTCTTTACCTGCGGCAGCCGGTGTATTCATCTGTGTGTGTAGCTGATTAAAGGCAACAGTCAAGTTGTCCAACAAATTCTGTTGTTCAGAGATTCGCTGGGCCAGGCCCGGAATGGCCTGGAAAGCGGTGAGCTGATCCGAATCCATGGAGTTAGCAATCTGTTATGGTTATGAGGTGTTGGAGTGGATTCTTGAATACTGCGGTGATGGCCACTCCCACGGGGAGGAGCCCCGTGAGGAACTGCAGTACTAGGCTAGACTCTATACACGCAGACACAGAGTAGTAATATTTATTGTACAGCTTGATGGTACTGCCCGGGGGGGGGGGGGGGGGGCAGCAGTGAAGGTAGCCCAATGAAGTAGTCCAGGGGTCCTCAGCAGAGGAGATCAGTCTCACACCCGAGTAGGTGATAGGCAGCGCGGCGTAGCAGGGACAGGTCCCGGATGTAAACCCTGAGCGCTGAAGCTGAATGTGAGACAGACTGAAAGGTTAGTACTCACTGAAGCAGAAGGCTGTATCGTAGATGGTCCTGGCAGGCAGAAGTTGTTTAATGGCAGGCACAAGATCAGGGAATGCAGGCCCTCGAGGAGCAAGTACCCGGCATCCCAAGTTAGGTACCTGAAATAGAGCAGAAGAGCCCCCGAGGAGTGGGTACCCAGGTTAGTGAAGAATACCCTGAAGGGCAGAGAGCTTCCTGCGGCAACTGGGAAGTGGCAGAGCAGCTTAGACCGGAGGCAATCCAATCCTTGCTAACTCAGTTTGTTAGCAAATGAAGGGCAAGCTAAATACCAGGATTTGATGATGTCACTCAGAGGGGACATCCCTGAGGTTCCCGCCATGACGTGGCTATAGACGTGGGTAGCGTGTGCGCGCGCACCCTAGGAGGCCCTCAGGAAAATCATGGTGAACACCGTTGCCATTGCCGATCCAGGGACACCGGAGAGAGCGGCATGAAGACGCAGCAGCAGCCATCTTCCCAAGGCTTGAGGAGAGAGAAGGAAGAAAGGTGAGGCACAGAGGTCGAAGCCGTCTAAGACCGGACACAAGAATTGCTTGATTAGAATTAGTCGGGCGCCCCTTCTCCGTCTTCATAGTCAAGACATATTTAGATCCCCTATTAGTCTTGATCAAATTGGCCATAAATTTCCCTGCTTTATTACTAAACTGATAAAGCTTACACTGATAAAACAATATACTCTTTGTAGTAATTGACGTATTAAGGAATTCATCGTTACCTGTATAGCTAAGTAATTTTCTTTGATAATAGTGGTATTTAATTTTAACAAAACACATTTGTCTTTCTGAAGTTGAGATTCCAATTGCAGTAACCTCTTATCAAGATCCTTCTTCCTATGGCCAACATATGAAATAATGTCACACCCTTAAGACCGTCTTTGCGGTATACCACATAGAAACATAGAAATGAAGGCAGAAGACCAAACGGCCCATCCAGTCTGCCCAGCAAGCTTCACACATTTTTTCTCTCATACTTATCTGTTTCTCTTAGCTCTTGGTTCTATTTCTCTTCCACCCCCACCATTGAAATATCTAGCTTGATTAGTTAGGGGTAGTAGGGTTAGTAACCGCCACAACAGTATTGGGTCATCTGTGTGAACTCTATTGTGGGTCTCATATTCTTTCCATTTATGTCTCAGGTAATTTTAGAATTGGAGATCCATCGCTAAATATTAAGGAAAATGCCATCTCTTAATCAGTTGATCTTCAGAACAGAAGGAAATCTGAATCCAGACCCGGGGCATGATCTGAAATCAGAATTTGATCAATACTAGTGTCAGTGATCCTAGAAAAAATATCTTGACTAACAAGGCTCTCGATAAGTTTGTGAAATCTTTTTCAAAAGATGAAGCTCCCTCCAAGCATCTACCAAATGTAAATTATCTTCCAAAAAAGCAATAACTCTGCCCATTGAACTTTTGTCGCCCTTGACCGGATGAGTCCAATCAAAAATCAGGTCTCTGACTATATTAAAATCCCCGCTCAATACCTAAATATTGTCAACATATGGTAGTAAATGACTATTAAAACTGAAAAAATGTATATCATGATTATTAGGAGCGTAAACATTACATAGAACTAATGGTTTATTATCAAAAATAGCCATAAGAATTAAATATATCCAATTAGGATCTTTTATCTTTTTCTGAATGATAATTGATACTCTTTTATGTATTAAAATTGCTACCCCAGCAGATCTTGAGAAGGCCGAAGCAAAATGAACTGCTCCCACCCAATCCCTTTTTAACTTAACGTGTTCTGAGTCACTCAAATGTGTTTCTAGTAAAAAAAAAAATAAAAAATATGTAGATTTCTTTTTTAATGAAATGAGGAGTTTAGCTAGCTTAACTACCAAATTTATCCCACAGACATTCCAGGTAATGAGTTTGACACTTTTTCACTGCATTTAATGAAATTTCCCCCAAAAGATAATTAACAGTCTGTGTAATCTGTCAAAAAAGGCTAGAGACCCTCCCAGCATAGGTCCCCACCCTACAGTATAGCTTTATTCTACTAATTTTTCCTGTAGTGCTTGTGAGGCAAAACAAATATTTGTTGACTCAGAACAAAATTAAAAACGTTCCCATCTCTCCCTTCCCGAGTTCCCAATTCTAACCACGTATAGTTCCCCATATTTTACCAAATGAGATAATGTTCCTTGCACACAACCAATCCCCATCAGCCATGATCCAGCTTAAAGAAACCAGTTGATGGTAACAAACCTAGGCTGCTAACGTTCTAATAAACACTAGAATGTGAAATATAGCAAAAATCTATATCAGTTAAGTTAAATGACAAAATCAGAGCTGCAGTAATAAAGCTCCAAAGTCAAACAATAAAAAACATATTTTCTGCTGTCGCCATGCTTCCTGCTTCTGCCTCATAGACTCCAGTGAGGCCTGTTAATGGTAATGCAGAGCTATCTCGACTCACATAGCATCCGAGATAAACCATTGACCTGTTGTACTCTCAGCTGATTTTTCAGAAACAAACTCTTATGCCTCAGATAATTTGGAGAACCATCATACTCCCTCTGACGTGGTTACCCCTAATTTTGTCGGGTAAATCAGTGTGGCATGGATGCCCAAATCGTAAAGTTTGGCACACAAAGGAGTAAATGCCTGAAGTTCCGCTGAATAATCTTGAAAGACTAAGATCCTTTAATTGTTGTGACAAAACTGCTTTCCAGATCAGACTCGTTGTAATATCTCAGTCTTATGAGCAAAATTAAGCACTTTAGCTATAACACATGGTTTTTCAGAGTTAGGTCTTTTAGGGCCTAGTCGATGCACATGTACAATCCTCAATTTATCATTCTTCTCAGATAGACTCTGCTTGCAGGGATCCAGAACTCCAAAAAGGACTGCAAATCTCGCTCTTCCATCGATTCGGTATTTAGTATGGCATCAGTGAAAGCGCACCTCAGTGCCATTACAGCATACCCTCAGCAGGTGGAAGCAGCACCAATCTCCATCCATCCTTTGGTATCCAATTTTATCAAGGAATTGTGGCATACTAAATCTCTGGTATCTTGGAACCTTAATGTCATCTTGGCTTAGTTTATTAAGCCTCCATTTGAACCTATAGAGTTGGCTACTTTGACGTTCCTCACATAGAAAGTGCTGTTTTTAGTAACCTTTACGTTGGCTGGAAGTGTCAGTGAATTATAGGCCCTAGTCTCTTATTTACAATATCTCCAATTCTTCCACAACAGGGAACTCCTCTGTAATAACCCTACATTTTTTCTGAAATGGTTTCAGCTATTTCACTTCAGTAAAACCATTAATCTTCCTACCTTTTCTCCAAGGCACATAAAGCTGAGAAGGTTCTTCTAGGCCAATATTCAGTAAGCTGCTTCTGGTGATCTTTAGTACAACTTCTGTCATAAGCTAGAAGGGTTCTTACTTCAACTGCTAGATGCATAAACTGTGTATAGTTTAAGCTTCTAGCACAGCTTATGTTAGAAACCGTTAGCATCCTTAAATTTCCTCACCACGAAAGTAATATTCTACTTGCTATTATGTTAGCAGAAGAATCAATGAGCTTAAGGCATTGGTTCATTACTCTCTGTCCCTGCAGTTTTTCAACAACAGAGTGGTGCTCCGCACTTATCCCAAGTTTCTGACAAAAGTACCGGTAGTTTAGTTTTTTCATCTGAATCAAACCTTGTTTTGCCCAAGCTCTTTCAAGACCTCATGCACATGAAGGGGGAGAAGGCCCTCCATTCACTGGGCTATAAAAGGGTCTTGGCCTATTATCTAAAAAGAGCACAACCACATTGTCAGGCTTCTCAAATTTTGTCTTTTATGACCCTTACAGACTGAGAATAGCTGTTTCCAAGCACATATTGTCCAAAGAGATAGCAGACGGTATTGTGCATTGCTATGCTCTGGCTGGCCTACAGATAGAAACATAGAAATGACGGCAGAAGAAGACCAAACGGCCCATCCAGTCTGCCCAGCAAGCTTCACACATTTTTTTCTCATCTGTTTCTCTTAGCTCTTTGGTTCTATTTCCCTTCCACCCCCACCATTAATGTAGAGAGCAGTGATGGAGCTGTATCCAAGTGAAATATCAAGCTTGATTAGTTTGGGGTAGTAGGGGTAGTAACCGCCGCAATAAGCAAGCTACACCCATGCTTATTTGTTTTACCCAGACTATGTTATTCAGCCCTTATTGGTTGTTTTTCTTCTCCCCTGCCGTTGAAGCAGGGAGCTATGCTGGATATGCGTGAAGTATCAGTTTTTCTTCTCCCCTGCCGTTGAAGCAGAGAGCTATGCTGGATATGCGTGAAGTATCAGTTTTTCTTCTCCCCTGCCGTTGAAGCAGAGAGCTATGCTGGATATGCGTGAAGTATCAGTTTTTCTTCTCCCCTGCCGTTGAAGCAGAGAGCTATGCTGGATATGCATTGAAAGTGAAGTATCAGGCTTATTTGGTTTGGGGTAGTAACCGCCGTAACAAGCCAGCTACTCCCCGCTTTGTGAGTGCAAATCCTTTTTTCCACATTTCCTCTTGCTGTTGAAGCTTAGAGCGATGTTGGAGTCACAGTAACCATGTGTATGTTTATTGAATAAGGGTATTATCTCCAGGCAGTAGCCGTCATTCTGGCGAGCCACCCACTCTTCATTGATGGCCTCTTGACTTTATGGATCCGCAGTGTTTATCCCACGCCCCTTTGAAGTCCTTCACAGTTCTGGTCTTCACCACTTCCTCCGGAAGGGCATTCCAGGCATCCACCACCCTCTCCGTGAAGAAATACTTCCTGACATTGGTTCTGAATCTTCCTCCCTGGAGCTTCAAATCGTGACCCCTGGTTCTGCTGATTTTTTTCCTACGGAAAAGGTTTGTCGTTGTCTTTGGATCATTAAAACCTTTCAAGTATCTGAAAGTCTGTATCATATCACCTCTGCTCCTCCTTTCCTCCAGGGTGTACATATTTAGATTCTTCAATCTCTCCTCATAAGTCATTTGATGAAGACGTTCCACCTTTTTGGTTGCCCTTCTCTGGACCGCCTCCATCTTGTCTCTGTCTCTTCGGAGATACGGTCTCCAGAACTGAACACAATACTCCAGGTGAGGTCTCACCAAGGACCTGTACAAGGGGATAATCACTTCCCTTTTCTTACTCAATATTCCTCTCTCTATGCAGCCCAGCATTCTTCTGGCTTTAGCTATCGCCTTGTCACATTGTTTCGCCGACTTCAGATCATTAGACACCATCACCCCAAGGTCTCTCTCCTGCTCCGTGCACATCAGCCTTTCTCCCCCCATCGACAGACTTTGTCAAAGCTTATCAAGTAAGAGCCTGGCTACCTCAGTGGCTCATCTGCAAGCTGTGCCTATCAAAGACATTTGCAAAGCTGCAACTTGTTCAACAGTTCACACCTTCATGTTCCATTATTGTCTGGACAATCTATGAAGAAGTGACTAACTTTGGGCAAGCAGTTTGTGCAGCCTGTTTACCTAGTAGACTACTCTCCATGGGGAGAGGGGTGGCGGCGGTTGCTTTGTAGTAAGTGCTCTGCTGCAATCCTCAGCTTGGGGCTCCCCATATGAACTGGCTAATTCAGCCTTTCTTGTTGACGGAGAAAGCAAGTTTTCTTACTGTAAATGGGGTTCTCCATAGACAACAGGATGAATTAGCCATGCGTAATACTTGCCTGCCTCCCTGGAGAGTCAACTACCTAGCTAAAGCTAAGCTCTGCCATCACCTGAAGTGCTCATGAGTCAGCGTGTGTGCAGAAACCTCCCACGCATGCTCAGTAGAATAAAGCTTTAAGCACTATGAGAGAAGGGTCCATTCGGCACTGTCAGAATAAGTCACCTGTGCATCATGGCTGATTCATCCTACTATCTTACAGTAAGAAACTTTGCTTTACTCATGAATAAACCTTTTGAAAATTGTTCCTCCCTTCCCCCCCCCCCCCTTATGTGGGCAATGCACATTTTTTTCCCTATGAGAAAGACGGTCAGGGCGGACCCCCTAAAGTACATATGAGAATTAAATTTTGAAATCCTGCCACTGTCCCCCTCTGCCACCCTTCTCCTCCAAAGTTCTGTTTCCTGTGTACTTCTTATCTACAAAGCATGCGGGGTAAAGAATCTCTACGGCTTTGGCTCGCTACAGAATTTTCAAAGAGGAACTCTGCAGACTTGTGAGTTCAAGCACCACAGTGAAAATTAAAGTTGACCTCCATTTCATAAAGACCTGATTCATCTGCATCAATACTAAAGCCAGCGAATGATTGCTTTGATCTGCACTAAGATGAGGATTCACCTCTCCATTTTTTAGAGTAATTTTCTAACAAAGTTTGAGTAAATTTCCCAGGCTGAAAATTCTTCCCTGGCCCCCACCCGCCCAAAAGTATGTGCACTGTTTCACACTGGGGTAGATTTTACAAATCTATGTGTGCGCGTACAAAAGTATGCGGGATTTTATAAGATACGCGCGTATCTTATAAAATCTGGGGTCGGCGCGTGCAAGGGGGTGCACATTTGTGCACCTTGCGCGCGCTGAGCCCTGCGTGCACTGCCGTTCCCTCCGAGGCCGCTCCAAAATCGAAGCGGCCTCGGAGGGAACTTTCCATTCACCACCCCCCCCCCTGCACCTTCCCCTACCTACCCCCCCCCCCCGGCCCTTTCTAAACCCCCTCCCTTCCTTTATCTTAAAAGTTACTACCGCCTCCGGGCAGTAGTAACTTACGCGCGCCGGCGCGGCAGGCCCCGACACAGGCCGCTGTGTCGGGGCACTCGACCACTCCCCCGAAACGCCCCCGAGCCGGAAACACGCCCCGAAAACGCCGCATCACTCCCGACACGCCCCCCCAGGCAGGCCCCGGGACTTACGAGCGTCCCGGGGCTTGCGAGCACCACCGATCCTATGCAAAATAGGCTCTGCGCATGCAGGGGGGTTTTAAAATGGTTACGCGCGTACCTTATGGGCATAACCTTTTTAAAATCCGGCCCAATGCATATACTTTTGCCCACAATGAAAAGAGTCAGGGCAGAGAATGTAAAGCATTTCATTTTTTAACCCTTGTTCATATTTTTGTACCTCTAGCCCCCAATGACCTTGAATTTATAAAAGCAAAAACTCTGCAGAGAGTTTCCCTTTGAAAATTAGCTAGCAGATGGTATCCACAGTCCTGCGTGTGCTCCTCAGGCACTTTAAAAATTGCCCCCTTTTCCCTGGGTAACAGCAGCTGGGACTGCCCCTTTCATTCTCTTTTCTATCTTTTTAGTAGATCTTGATAGTGGCTATGGCTCCTCACCTTATTTTCACTTACCTTGGCTCACGGTTCCTCTAGCTTATTGGTTATCCTGTGGAGAGAAGAGTTGATGGCAACAGATCATGTTATGCTGTTTTTACTCCTTATGCAGTAGTGAATATTTCATGTTATCAAAGACTTAAAGATGTTTTTAAGCGTTTTTAACACCGTCGTTCCAAAAGAAGACATAACGGTTTACATTATCAGCCTTCATGTTGCAGGGGGGCAATTTTGAAACATACTTTTTACTTGGATAAACATCTGTTTTAATATTATAGATAGTCATCCTGTCAAGAACTTACTTTGATTCAGACCTCTTACAGTACAGCATAGGGTATTATGATTATGGTCTTAAAAGTACAGTTACCGGTTTGTTGAAGATAATGTAAAGAGAGCCTATTTATTACATTTGTAGAAAAAAGTTTGTTTTCCTCATTATTCTGCCACCTGTAAAGTAATACAGTTTCTTCATTTTCAGCAGATGATTTTTTTTTCTCTAAGGGCAAGATTTACTGATTTGATCAAAAGTCTCACTGCCTTATTTGCGCAACTTTTAATGTGTACACTTTTTATGTAATTTTTGAGTAGTCCCAAGTTTATAGCTGAGGCAAAATTGGCGTTATTTCAAAATTAAGCAAGAAAATATGTGGCATCTTTATGGATACTTTTCTTAAAATAGCATAATTATGTAATTACTGTGATTTTTATACAAACCTTAAGTTGGAGCATTGCAAACCAAAATGTTTGAACATTTTGGTTTGCAATGCTCCAACTTGTTTGCTTTATTTTTTGCCCAGTTTGGGTTTCTGGCTTGTCCGTGTGCAGAATTATCACAGGCCCATCAGATTGGCCAACTTCCATATTTTTATTCTCCCTTAATTGCCATTGTTGACAATTTCGAATATTGTATTCTTTCCATGGGTTCTGTTTCAAAATAGATTTAACAGTTTTAGCAATGATCTTCTTCACTTCATAGTAAATAAGAACCTGCTGGCCAGTGGTTATACATCCAGCTGGCTAAAGTTTTAAACAGGAAGGAGAAATGTTCTTATTTATGTTTTGTTGATATTCTCACTGGTTAGAAGTTTTAACTTATTTCTTGCTTTAGGCTGTTCTTATTTAAAAAGCAAACAGTCAGTCTGAGTCTCTACTTTGATCTTTGTTTTCAGATTTGTTGTAAAAGGCAAAAAGTCATCCAGCTTTGCTATGTTTGTCATATCCTGCCTTCATAACACACAATGTAGTATTCACAGATGGTTTTGGAAAATCAAGGCAGAGTGGCTAAAGTTTGACAAATCCTCTTAATACTCAGGAGGATCAGTTTTTAGACTATCAACATATTTGTGGTTGTCCTTGCAGGTGCTGAAACCAGACTTCCTGACCTTTCCCATAGAATAATTAAGCTTCTTTTATTTCATAATGTTTACAGGGGTTTTTTTTTTCCTACCCTTTGTTTACAGGGTGCTCTTGAGGAAAAGCTTAGCAAGTTGTTCAGACACCTGCACAGCATGAAGCAAACATTGATCTTCATTCTTGCCCCAGGACAGAGGTTTCTGGAGCCAGTTTATCCCATACTACCAACTGCTGTTTATGCTAAGTTGATTAATCATGTGACCAAATGTAATGAGTCCTTAGAAGAATGTTGCAGAGATTTGCTTACTTTGACACTGATAGTACCATCTGCACCCTGGGTGAGTTCAACTTTAAAATGTTTTGAGACCAAAGGCTAAAATATTAATCTTTCTTAAAAAGAAACAATGTTTTGTAGTTTTCTATGCTTTTTTTTTTTAACTAGGTTTTAAGAATCATTTCTAAATTATTTATTTTAGCTCATATCCTGTTTATTGTTTCAAACTAGAAATTGTTCTGTGTTCTAAAATAAGGACATATAGAAAATGAAGGCTTCTACAATTTTACTATAGTATGGAATTTGATCATGTAATATCATTACAGGGTAATAAACTACCTGAATTAGTGCCAACTGTTGGCTCTTTTTACCTGTGGGATTTGCATCAATAATCAAAAGCAAAAACGATGTGGGTAGTTTTGCTTTGGTTATTTTCCCTGCTGGAAAACTTGTATTTTTTTTTGTATATCTGCATTGTAATTGGATTTGCAATACATATATAAAGGAGAATATAAAGAATGATATTAAACTAAACTAAAAATTACTTGCAGAGATTTTTGCCTGCTTTCTCTGCTATTAAATTTTCCATTTAAAACAACACATGTTGTTTTGATTATATAAAATTGTGAGTGCTGTTACACAGCCTGACCTTTCCCTGCTTCTGGGAACTCCTTTGCAGTATGCAGATAAAGGTATGGTATTGGGTAAGCAATATTCAAAGAACCCATTTCTGGGTTCTTTGAATATTGCTTACCTTTGAATATAAAAACAGTTTTACTTGTGGAAATGCCATTGATTGTTGCCTTCTAAATTGATTATTCTTCTGCACTCAGGCAGGCCAATCCCCACAAGTGGGTTATGCACCTCTACCAGCAGATGGAGACAGTAAAAGCTGACATCATGGATATATAGCCCTGCCCAACATCAGCCTGCCAGTATTCTCTATCTCCAGCAGATAGTGGACATGCATTTCTCTACTGGGGATTGCCTGTTGAAAAAAAAAAAAAAAAAAGTACAATTTCTGGAGAGGACGAGAGACTGAATAGCCCTGTTTACCTCCTGAGGTGATACTGTTAGGCCCCTCTCTTAGTTGAGAGCCTTGAGTTCGATAGCCTTTTTCTGGCATGGACTTTAAAAAAAAAAAAAAAAAAAAGTAAGCAAGAAAGAAAGTAGTGTTTGCAGGCCAAGAGAGGCTCGGCGGTGAAAGCTTTCGCCCTCTCCCCTCCATAGCTAGAGACCCATTCCTGCTCTCAGTCAGGGAGGGCCGAGCTCAGGTTAAAAAAAAATAGTTTAATTTCAAAAGAAGGTTTAGTGAGACTGTCCTTCGTTCTTATCCAGTCTTCCTTCTTGGCATTGGTGTTTGTCATCTCCTGCTCATGTCTCTGGGGACTTTAATGAGGGGTAGAGGCAGAGCAGGCTCAGTGGTCTGAGCAGCTTTTTGGCTAGGCTCCACTTCCAGGCTTCCATGTGGTAGACTGTGACGGTTTCTTCACATGTTTTTTTGTGTGATGTCAGCACATGCATGCATGCCTATTTGTGTACCTAGACCCGTGTCTCCTGTTGTGTGTGTACTTATGCGGTCTGTTGGTGCAAGGCTGAAACTATAATGTTATTAGTAATTTCAAAACTGCTTATGATCAAAAAATCCAAAACCCAGGGAGTACAGGAATAATGATTTCATATGTAACATATCAAAAAGTGTTTCACTGGGACAAAGGCCTATGAGCACCCACCTCAGGGACAACGTGCATACTTTCACATGCATAGAACTTAAGCAATTTTGGAAAGCCCTTTTTTGACTGAAAATTATCCTCAGAGAGGGTAATTTTCAAAGATGGGAAAGTCTGCAAATGATCCACAGATTTTCAAACAAAAGTAAGCACATGCTTTTGCTTTGAAGAATCTCAGAAAGTATATACTTAGACTCCTCTTGCACAAAGTTCTACCTGCTTCTTGCTTGGCATATCTTGTGCTTTTTTTTGCATGCACAAAAGTACACAAAATTGTTACATGCAAACTTTTTTGCATGCAAAGACTGACAAATTTTCTAATAAACCATTTATGCTCATAAAACACTTTTATGCACGTAAATGGCTTTGAAAATAACCTTCTTATGTATGCATGGTTCATGTATGTGTGTGGAGGATGTATTAATATTCAAGTATGTGAAGTGGCTCTCAAAATATTTTGTTTGAAGACAAAATCAAAAACTATCTCTTCTTTAGAAGATTGCACAACCCTGGTCTAGCCTACATGAACTCACTCATTCCTCTAATCATCAGGACTATCCAAATGGTTCTTTGGAACAAGAAGAGGGTAATTCTTTTGGCACCAACCTGACAATCACATGGTTTATTACAAATATTTGCAGCAAGGCCATAACACCTCAGCTGCATTATCTGTACAAGGATATCATCCCAAATGATTCCATCCCAGAAGATTTGTCTCCTTTCATTCCTTGATGAAAAGGAAAATTTCAGTTTCATGAAGTTAGTGCTGAAGGTGCAACACATGGACCAAGGAGTGGCACTAAGTACTTGTATGAAGCATCTGGTGTCAGATCTTCCTGTTAACAGGAGGGCAGATGCCATCTATCTGGTTCAACAGGCTTTGGGATTTGAGAGGCGCCACCTCCCTCACCAATCAGTTGTGGTGGAATCTGCTCTCAAAAAAGCCAAGCACTCCCAAACCCATGCCTCTGCCCTTCCTGGCCAGGATCACAGGGTGCTGGATGCTCTAGGTAGAAAGGTGTATCAGGGCGCTATGCTCATTGCCCGTATCGCCTCCTACCAATTATATTTGACCCAGTACAACTGGAACCTGTGGAAGCAGGTCCAGGAGCTGTCAGAACGTCTGCCGCAACAGCAACAAGATGCGTTCTCGGCAATAGTACAGCAGGGCCTGGAGGCGAGAAAACATGAGGTGAGGTCCACCTACAATGTTTTCAAGACAGTGACAAGAGTGGCGGCAGTGGGCATTGGCACCCACAGGATGGCCTGGCTTTGCACCTCGGATCTTTGGCTGGAAGTCCAGGAAAAGCTGGCTGATCTGCCCTGCATGGGAGAGAATCTCTTCGAGAATAAGGTCAGGGATACAGTAGCCCAATTGAAGGATCACCATGAGACCCTTCAAAAGCTGTTGGCTAGCGCTTCCGATCCAAGGACTTCAGTCAGGAAGTCCTTGCGACAAGGCTCGAGGAAATCCTTCTATCATTAGAGGAAATACTACCCTCCGGCCTTGCGGGTTCGCACACCTCGGCTAGTTCCAGGGGTCATTCCCGCCAGCAGCGGACCCCCCAGTCCTCAGCCAGCCCCCCAGCAGAGCCTTTCCATGGAGTTTTGACTGGGAGTGAAGGAGTGTGAATCAGTTTGCCATACCCCCAGCATCTTGCCCTCTGGTTGGGGGCAGGCTACTTCACTTTGCCTACCGCTGGTCCCACCAAGGGTATCAGCTAAATTTCAGGGATGTCCCTGCAGACGTTCCCCCATGTCCATCGTGGGTTTCATCCGCTCCACAAGAAATACTTGTGACAGAGCTCTCCCCCCCCTTCTAATGGCAGGAGCGGTAGAACCCATTCCGTTTCACCAGCAGGACCGAGGGTTCTATTCAAGTTATTTCCTGATACCAAAGAGAACTGGGGGCCTACTCACTATTCTCGATCTCAGAGCCTTGAACAAATTCCTTCAGAGGGAAAAGTTCAAAATGGTCTCTCTGGGCACCCTGATCCCACTCCTCAGAAGAGGAGACTGGCTCTGCTCCCTCGACCTGAAGGATGCCTATACCCACATTCTGATCTTCCCAGGTCACAGGAAGCATCTTCGCTTTGGGGTAGGAGAAGCTCACTTCCAGTATCAGGTGCTGCCGTTTGGCCTGGCCTCAGCCCCTCAAGTCTTCACCAAGTGTGTGGCAGTGGTGGGGACGCACCTCAGGCTTCAGGGGGTACATGTGTTCCCCTATTTGGATGACTGGCACGTTGAAAGTGCCACCCAACAGGTCTGACCATCCAAGTGCTGCAATCTCTGGAGTTTGTCAACAATTAACCCAAATCCCACCTCTGCCCATCGCCCCACCTGGACTTCATAGGAGCCAGACTGGACATGATTCAGGCCAAATCATTTCTGCCCGTGATCGGGCACTTGCCCTGTCATCGCTGTTAGCTTGGTCCACAGCCGTCAACAGGTTTCTGCTTGTCTGCTGCTTCATCTTTTGGGCCACATGGCTGTGTCTGTCCATGTCACCCTGTTGGCCTGCCTCTGCATGCGCAGGGTGCAGTAGTCATTGCAATTGTAATGGCAGTAGGCATCCCAGGACCTCGGGGCATGTGTTTACATCATGCCACATCTGCAAGTCTCCCTGCCCTGGTGTGAGAATCTCTTCAACCTGGAGCAGGGAATCCCTTTTCAGCTTTCCCTGCCTCAGGTGGTGCTTACCTTTGATGCCTCCCCCCCCCCCCCCCCCCGCCACAGTTGGGGGCGCATGTGGATGACCTCCACACGCAGGGCCAGTGGATGGCTCAGGAATCTCTATATCAGATCAACTTCCTGGAGCTTCAGGCGATTTGTTATGCCCTTTGGGCATTTCGAGACCGCTTGTCCCATAAGACAGTTCTGATCCAGACAATCAAGTGGCAATGTGGTACATCAACAAGCAGGGAGGCACAGGGTCATTCCTCTTCTGTCAAGTGGCAGTGCAGATTTGGTCCCGGGCTCTATCACAGGGCATGCTTCTGAGAGCGATGCACCTCGCCGAAGCAATGAACGTGGTGGCAGACCATCTGAGTCATATGTTCTAACCATACGAGTGGTCACTGGATCCAGTAGTGGTGGCCCGGATTTTCAGCCAGTGCAAAATTCCAGATGCGGATCTCTTTGCTTCCCCTGCTACTGCAAGATGAGCAAATTTTGCTCCCTGTTCAGGACGGATGGACTTCCAGCCTCGGACGTCTTTGCCCAGCATTGGGCACAGGTCTCCTATAAGTGTATCCTCCTCTTCCGCTGGTCATGAAGACTCTCTTGAAGCTCCAGCAAGACCGGGGGGACCATGATTCTTGTGGCCCCATACTGGCCCAGACAGGTATGGTTCCCGCTTCTTCAGGACCTGTCGGTCCATAAGGGGACCTCGCTCGATCTGCTAACGCAGGATTAGGGCAGACTGCACCATCCAAACCCCTGGGCATTAGCCTTGATGGCCTGGATGTTGAGCGCCTAGTCTTGCAGCCCCTGGACCTCTCTGACGTGTCCCAGGTGCTAGTAGCTTCCAGGAAGCCTTCCACCAGGAAGTCTTATAGACTGAAATGGAGGAGGTTCTCCATCTGGTGCAAGGGGCTTGGCTTTGATCCCTTCGCCTGTCCCACTCCGAAGTTATTGGACTATCTGTGGCAACTCTCCAAAGCTGGGATGAAAACCACCTCGGTCAGGGTCCACCTGAGTGCCATCAGCGTCTACCATCAGGATGTTGCTGGCACGCCCATCTCTGTGCAGCACATAGTAGGATGGTTTATTTTGGTCCTGCTTCAACTGAAGCTCCCCCTCCAACCTCCTGTTGTGTCCTGGGACCTCAACGTGGTGTTGGCATGCGAGATACTTTCGAGCCTATTCGCTCCTGTGATCTGAAGTTCCTCACCTGAAGGTTCTCTTCCTGAAGGCGATCACTTCGACTCATAGGGTTAGTGAGCTTCAGGCCTTGTTTATGTATCTGCCCTACTCGAAATTCTTTCATGATAGGGTGATCCTGCGTATCCCAAATTCCTGCCTAAGGTTGGTGACTGATTTTCACCTCAATCAGTCCATCATTCTGCCCATGTTTTTTCCAAGGCCCCATTCACAATGTATGTAGAGCGAACGGGCTCTACAAACATTGGATTGCAAGAGGGCCTTAGCTTTCTATTTAGAACGCAAGGTAGGTCACAGGCAGTCCACTCAGCTCGTCATATCTTTCCATAAGAATAGATTGAGAACTGCGGTGGGCAAGCAAACTCTGTCTAATTGGCTGGCGGATTCTGTCTCCTTCTGCTATGCACAAGTGGGCCTTCAGCTCGGAGGCTGTGTTAAAGCTCACTCTGTGAGAGCTATGGTGGTGTCAGTGGCCCACTTACAGGTGGTTCCTGTTGCTGAAATCTGCAGAGCTGCGACGTGGAGTTCTCTACACACGTTCGCTGCCCACTACTACTTGGACAAGGATGCTCGGCAAGACAGTAGCTTCAGCCAGTCTGTCCTTCGCAACTTCTTCCAAGCTTAAACCCAACTCTCCCTACCTGAGGCCCGTAGTTTGGGATCAGGCTGCCTCCCTATCTTACCAACAACACCACAGTTGTTTTTGTGCCCGTTGGCACCCAGTTCAGTGCCGGTTGGTCATACTTATTGCCAGGAGCAGACTGTAGCTTGGGATTCACCCATATGTGAGGACTACCATCCTGCTTGTCCTAGGAGAAAGCAGAGTTGCTTACCTGTAACAGGTCAAGCTGCTATAGATCCTTACACAGAAATTACACACTAGCAGAATACCTACCTCAGTCACACATGCAAAACACGGACAGATCCTTACCAAATACAGAATGAGGCCATAAGCTATAAATAGAAATGTGCAAACAAAAACTGAACTAGAAATTATAACAAGCCAGACTCTGATAAAGGGAATGGAACAGCTCCCCTATGAGGAAAGACTAAAGAGGTTAGGACTTTTCAGCTTGGAGAAGAGACGGCTGAGGGAGGATATGATAGAGGTGTTTAAAATCATGAGAGGTCTAGAACGGGTAAATGTGAATCAGTTATTTACTCTTTCGGATAATAGGAAGATTAGGGGGCACTCCATGAAGTTAGCATGTGGCACATTTAAAACTAATTGGAGAAAGTTCTTTTTCACTCAACGCACAATTAAACTCTGGGATTTGTTGCCAGAGGATATGGTTAGTGCAGTTAGTGTAGCTGTGTTTAAAAAAGGATTGGATAAGTTCTTGGAAGAGAAGTCCATTGCATGCTATTTTTTTTGTTTGTAATCATTTTTATTGGTTTTTTCATGAATATATACATAATAAACAGCAGAACAATCGACAAGTGACATAAAGCATCCCTACGCTGTGCCATATCTTCAATCAAACAAGGCACTATACCAATGTCAGAAACTTCCAAATTTCAAACATCAAGTGTCAAATGTCATATACCCAATAACCAATATCCCAGACCTCTCCCTCTCTCCCTCCCTCCCTCCCTCCCATCCTCCCTTATTCACTCTAGATAGGAGTTAGTCATTTTTCCTATTGACTATTTGGTCATCGCAGTCGTTGAGGTGACCGAGTTTGTGGAAGTGTGATATTCAGCTCAGAAGACAATGAGTGTACAAAGGTGCCCCAAATGGTTTGAAATTGCAGCTGCCTCTTTTTGGAGTTGGGTGGTATAGACTTCTTTTCCAACAAATATAAGTCCAACATTGTGTCCCTCCATTCTTTCAGAGTAGGTGGATCCGTATTTATCCAATGTCTCAGAATCAGACGCAGCACAATTAAACTTCCTTTTCCTAGCGTGTAGCAGATGGACTCAAAACAAGTGGGATATAGTGTGCTCGTGCTAGCAGTTGGAGACGGATCTGACGTCAGCACGGGTACATATACCCCCACAGGAAGTGCAGCAATTCAGTCATTTCCGTCTCCAAAGCAGTTTGGAGCTCCCTCACACTCGCTGAGCGTGTTTCCAAATTCTACACGACTAAATTCATTGAAGAAACCAACCTGAAGACGAGCCCCGCACTCCTGCGGTGATACCAGTCGGTCCCTCCCCCAGTTGAGTTTCCCGAGGTGATTTCCGTGGTCCCTCAGAGGTAAGTGCCTCAGTCCGGTGGCCGGCTCGCGGCAGGGACCTAGCCCCCGAGTGAGAAGGGCTCGGGCGCGGCATAGAGGCAGCCTCGGTCCCGGCGTGGACTTGGCCCCCCAGCGAGACGAGTTCGGGTGCGGCCCAGAGGCAGCGGGTGCACTTCCTCGAGCGCGGCGGTGACGGTACTTACCCTTTCCCCCCGCAGCCGGAGACCGCCCGGGTCGCAACTGGGAAGCGCCGAAGACAAGGTAAGGCATACATCTTTACTTGGTCTCCGAGGAAGTGAGGCTTTGCAGAGTCTGCCTAGGTGGCAATCCGCCACGGAGGTCGCCATTTTTCTGCCTGGTTTGTTAGCCGCATGTTGTTAGCCGCACGTTGTTAGCCGCACGGTGTAAAGCGCACGTTCATAGGCGCCCACTGATAAGCGTCCGTTCCTAGACGCACATGGAGCGTAAGAGAGCCCAGGCATCAGCGGAGCTGGCCCCTCCAACATCAAACATGAGCCTCTGCTCGGCATGCAACCTCAGAGCCACACAGAGCATGGAAGCAGACTCCCTATGTGCCCAATGTGAAGAGGCCCTGGGAGTTCCAGGCCAGGACCGGTCACAGCCCAGCGTACTTGCCAGTTTCTCAGGGAACACCCTGGACCTAGCCGGCAGTAGTGAGCAGCCGGGGACCCCGAGGGACCTGGTACCCCTCAGACCAGATCCTGCTTCGCTCTCCTGGGTGGAATTGTTCAAGGGGATTCATGCCTTTGTCACAATGCAGGCTGCTCCCTGAGCGGGTCCATATGTACTGGATGACCCGGCCCCTGGACCCTCAAGGCCTAGGCATGGCCACGCGCCACCCGGAACCCCCACTTATGGGGATTCAGATTGCCCTGAGGAAGACGACGAGTCCCCCTGAGGAGGAAGAACTGCCCTCGGGGGTTGAACCATATCTGACCATGAGGCGCTTCTTTTTGAAAGGGGATCTCCCAGGCCTGATCTCTCAATGCCTGTCGGAGCTGGCTATTCTGGGTCACGATGCCCCAAAAGAACCTAGAATGAACCCCCTGTTAGAGGGCCTGCGCCAAACGTCTCACCATTTTCCCCTCCTACAAGTAGCTCAGCAGTTAATCGATCTGGAATGGAATACGCCGGAGGCCTCATTCAAAGGGGGTCAGGCCTTGGCTGGCATGTACCCCTTAGACCTGGCAACCAAGGAGAAGCTGGCGTGCCCCCAGGTAGACGCCATAGTTAGCACAATTGTGAAGCGCACCACTATTCCGGTGGAGGGGGGGACGGCCCTTAAGGATACACATGACCGGCGCATGGACACCATTCTGAAACAAGTCTTTGAGGTGGCAGCCATGTCCCTACGAATTGCGACCTGCTGCACCGTGGTGACACGTTCCTGTTTATCACAGGCTAGGAACAACACCCCGGGAGAAGAAATGGAATCAGCTCTCTCGTTCCTCACTGATGCAGCCTCCGACTTAGTCCGTATGGCAGCCAAAGGAGTGTCATCCTCAGTGGCGGCCAGGAGACAGCTCTGGCTACGTAATTGGTCGGCTGACTCCTCCTCCAAGACACGCCTCACGAGAATGCCTTTGAGGGGTCCCTCCTGTTCGGCAGCGACCTTGAGAAACTGGCCAATAAATGGGGTGCCTCCCCATTACCCCGTCTACCAGAAGACCGGTCAAGGAGGACCCAGCGCCCCTTTCCTAGACCATCCAGAGGTAGAACCTCTCAGTGCTTCAACCCTTACAGGACTCGCTACCAAGCACCTTGTTCGCAGGTCCGGAACCAGTCCTTTTGGCCTAAGCACAACAAGATGGGAACCAGCTCAGGTTCGGGTCCCGGCCGTACCCCACAATGACAATCAGCCGACCCATCCGGGGGTAGCAGCCATAGGGGGCAGGCTATCCCTCTTCTACCAAAGGTCGGTCGAGATTACCTCAGATCAGTGGGTCCTCGCCATCATCCTGGATTTTCTTCGACTCCCGCCGGACAGGTTCGTGGAATCTCCTTGTTCACCCATCAAGAGGACGGCCCTAGAGGTTACTTTGCAGAGGCTCCTGTCCCTAAAGGCCATAATCCCAGTGCCTGCAAGGGAAATTAATTCTGGGCATTATTCCATCTATTTCATCGTGCCCAAGAAGGAGGGCACTTTCCAGCCCGTTCTGGACCTCAAGTCCGTCAACCGATACCTACGGGTCCCCAGCTTTCGCATGGAAACTCTGAGGTTTGTCAAGAATTCAGTACAGCCAGGGGAGTTTCTCACATCCCTAGATCTGTCGGAAGCCTACCTGCATATCCCAATCCATCGGGATCATCAGCGCTATTTACGCTTCAAGGTCCTGGACCAACACTTCCAGTTTCGAGCTTTACCCTTCGGGTTAGCCACCGCGCCTTGGACCTTTACCAAGGTCATAGTAGTAGTGGCAGTGTCCCTCAGGAAGGAGGGAATCCTCGTCCATCCCTTCCTGGACGCTTGGCTGATCCGGGTGAAGTCACCAGAGGAGAGCCGCCAGGCAACCAACAGAGTTATAGCTCTTCTGGAAAGCCTAGGATGGGTTGTAAACTTGAACAAGAGTTCCCTACAGCCTTCTCAGTCGCTGAAATACCTAGGGGTTCAATTCGACACCCAGGAAGACAAGGTCAGCCTGACCTCCAAAAGGAAGTCGAAACTCCGGAATCATCTGCAGGCCCTGCTGAGCGCCAGCCGGCCCACAGCTCGGGATTACCTACAGGTCCTCGGCCTCATGGCATCCACTCTGGAGGTGATACCATGGGCGCGGGCTCTTATGAGACCATTACAACGCACCCTCCTGTCTCGGTGGAGCCCACGATCACAGGACTATACCGTACACCTGCCTCTACCAACCACAGTGCGGAACCAGCTACGTGGTGGTTGCAGCCCGGCCACATGAGCCGGGGGTCAAGAATGTCGTCCCCAATATGGACCCTGCTCACAACAGATGCCAGCCTGAACGGATGGGGAGCACACTGCGAAGAACTCACCGCCTAAGGGTGGTGGAGCAGAGAAGAGTCGGGGTGGAACATAAACCGACTAGAGGCACGGGCAGTCAGGCTAGCGTGCCTGCGATTTGCCCACATACTTCGAAACAGAGCGGTCAGAGTGATGTCGGACAATGCCACCACAGTGGCATACATCAACCGACAGGGTGGAACCAGAAGCCGACAGGTATCCCTAGAAGTAGCCCCCCTGATGACTTGGGCGGAAGCAAATCTCCAGGACATCTCCACCGTCCACATCGCCGGGAAGGACAACACCACGGCCGACTTCCTCAGCAGAGAAAGCCTAAACCCGGGGGAATGGCAGCTGTTGCCCACAGCTTTCCAGATGATTGTGGATCAGTGGGGGACGCCAGGCATGGACCTACTAGCGGACAGGTCCAACGCTCAAGTACCCAGGTATTTCAGCCGCAGGCGGGATCCTCTATCCCAGGGGATCAATGCCCTGGTACAGCCATGGCCACAGGGGATCCTGCTATATGCTTTTCCTCCATGGCCCCTGCTGGGCGCCATTTTACACAAGATTCAGCGGCACAGAGGACTAGTTCTTCTAGTGGCCCCTGACTGGCCAAGAAGACCCTGGAACGCAGACATGAGAAGACTACTGGCAGGGAATCCTCTACCTCTGCCTCCATACAGGGACCTGCTGCTGCAAGGTCCCATCCTCCACGAGGATCCAGCGCAATTCTCTTTTACGGTCTGGCCATTGAGAGGGCTAGATTGAAGAAAAGAGGATACTCTGAGCCGGTAATAGACACACTCCTCCGAGCATGCAAGTTCTTCACATCACTGTCATATATCAGGATTTGGAGAGTTTTTGAAGCCTGGTGCGACTCTCACAGCACCAATTCACATGCCGCTAAGATTCCTATCATTTTGGACTTCCTACAAGATGGACTTCAGAAGGGTTTGTCCCTCAGCTCCATCAAGGTTCAGGAAGCAGCGCTGTCTTGCTATGGTCCCAGGAGTGACGGCAACACCATTGCCAAACACCCAGACGTCTCACGTTTCTTGAAAGGAGTCAAACACATTTGTCCGCCACTGAAGTGGCCAGTTCCCCTGTGGAACCTCAACCTAGTGTTGGAATTTCTGGCGGGATCCGCCTTCAGACCCCTTCGAGGCCTGTCTCTCCGTTTGTTGACCTTGAAGATGGTGTTCTTGCTGGCTGTATGTTCAGCACGCCGCATCTCAGAGATACAAGCACTGTCCTGCCGTATCCGTTTCTCAGAATCACTCCAGAGGCTATCCATCTTCGCATGGTTCCTTCCTTCTTACCCAAAGTAGTCTCACAATTTCACCTCAACCAAACCATATGCTTGCCAACCACGGAAGGTTTGAAGGAGTCAGAAGAAGGTCGAATACTGCATCATCTCGACATCGGCAGAATACTGGCCAGATACTTGGAAATGTCAGAAGCAGTACGAAAGACGGACCATCTGTTCGTCCTTCACAGCGGGAAGAAGCAAGGAGAAGCAGCCTCACGGCCAACCATCGCCCGCTGGATCAAAGAAGTTATCAAGGCGGCCTACGTAGAAGCGGGAAAACCACCACCTCTACAGGTCACGGCTCATTCTACCAGAGCGCAATCGGCCTCTTGGGCAGAAACTAGGATGCTGTCGCCTGCGGAGGTATGTAAAGCGGCGACGTGGTCCTCCCTCCATACTTTTTCCAGATTCTACCGTCTGGACGTTCAGGCCAGGGAGGACACAGCATTTGCGAGGGCAATCCTAAACGGACCTCGGGCAGCCTCCCACCCAGTCCGGGAGTAGCTTTTGTACATCCCTCTTGTTTTGAGTCCATCTGCTACAAGCTGGGAAATGTTGAGATTACTTACCTGATAATCTCATTTTCCTTAGTGTATGCAGATGGACTCAGCATCCCGCCCGGCTGCCAGTATACATGGGGATTCGCCGACTCACGGTAAGCCATGTTTGCTTATATAGGGCTTCCACCCTGCCGGGTGTCGACGCCTTCCGGTTGAGAACACTGGCGGTCTCCAGCTACCATCAATTGGTCAGGGTAATCCTGTTCATTTAAACGATCGGTCAGTCACACATATATTCATAAAAGCTTTTGCAAGGAAGATTACTGAATTGCTACACTTCCTGTGGGGGTATATGTACCCGTGCTGACGTCAGATCCGTCTCCAACTGCTAGCACGATCACACTATACCCACTTGTTTTGAGCCAACTGCATACACTAAGGAAAAGGAGATTATCAGGTAAGTAATCTCAACATTGGGGTTTTGAAAAGCAGATTCCGCTGCCTTGACCGCTGTGGAGGTGTGTTGTAGTATTCACCGGAGAAAGTCGCAGACGACATAGTTGATCTGGACCTGCTGCCAGAGCCTGAAACGTTCGCACCTGCCACAGACCGAGACAGCACAGCAAGGGGGAATGAGATCCATCACAAGATCACTGAGGACTACTTCAAAGTTAAGATTGTGCACATATTTTTGGGGATGGGATGGATTGAACAGGTGATGTGGGATTCTAATGTCAACAATTTTCTCTTCTCAGATCAATGCCAACCGTGGAGAAGATGAATCCCAGAAAAATGCAGCATTTTCAAAATGTTCAAATTGTAAATATTCCAGTTTTTTAAAAGTTGAAATGTGCCTGTTTAATGAAATCTTTTTTTAATAATTTTCCAATTAAATGTAATTTTAATAAATTACAATTTTTGAATGACAGCCTTGTTCATCATTGGTCTTATTCTTCATCAGTGTGGATGCTGGACCTGTGACATCCGTGATAGAGAGGCCCAGCATTTTTGTTGCAGAGACTTTCACAGTGGTGTGGGAAGTCGACAACCCAGCAACTTGGTTTCAGAGACTTTCGCAGCACTGTAGAAGTCTCTGCAGCAAGGATGCTGGGCCTATGACTACCATGAAACACAAGCCCCTGCAGAAACTTGCACAGTGCTGTGGAAGTCTCTCCAGCAAAGACATTGGTTCTTTATTTCATAGATGTCACAGGCCCAGCGTTCTTGCTGCAGGGACTTCCATAGTGCTGTGGAAGTTGTTGCGCTTGGATGTGGACCCTTTTCCTGGAGCAGTGGAGAACGGCTCCCTGGTAGGGATCAGGAAGCACCTGCCCCCAGGGGGCGGAGCACAGGAGGAGACAGAGGCTAGGATGAGCTTCACCACTGGAAGCCCACGGTCCCCCCGGGTGGAGCCTGTAGTGACCCGGGCCGCTTGGACTTAGGTGGGCCTCGCAGGGTCTCCCGGAGAAGTAGCAGAGATGCATGCCCACGAACAGCAAGGGAGTGTGGTCGGACTCTATACTGTAGGTCTGATGGAGCAAGGAAGACCAGAACAGCATAGGCGATGACAAAGCAAGGGAGAAAACCAAAATCAGGAGACGTGGTCAATGGCAGCCAAGGTCAGAATCCGAGGAACAGTCCGAGGAGTAGTCAACGAGGCAGGGGTCAGGTTCCAGAGGTCAGACAAGGTCACAAGGCAGGCAGAGGTCAGGATCCAGGCAGCAGACAGAATAGTCAAGGAGCAAGCCGAGGTCAGTACCAGAGAGACAGTCAGAGGGTACTACCTGGGGAGACAGGATAGACAGACGCTGGAACAGAAGGATGTTGGACAAGGCTGGGACAGTAGGGCGCTGGAACAAGACTGGAACAAGATTGTTAACGCGGAGGCAAACTAGTACACATGCAGTGCCAACCCGATTGCCAAGGCAAGGAAGTGCAGGCAGGGACTTCCTTATATTGAACATTCAATTAGGGCGCACCACAGAACTAGGACCCGCCCCTGGCCCTACAAGAGGCTGGGAGGTCCGCGCGCGGCCAGCGCCACTGGAGATGCTGAGCTCCGGCGTGAGGCCTGGTGCGCAGTGGAAGGCCCGGCGACCGCCGCCGTGGGATGCCGAGGCCTGGAGGAGCTCGCGGCTGCCTCTGGGGAGGCTGACCCATGACCTGCAGAGGAGCTAGCGAGGTGAGCAGGGCCTGGCCGGGTGCGGACGGGGCGCGTAACAGAAGTCTTTGCATTAAGAACACCGAGCCTGTGACATCCATAAAACAGAGGCCCGGTGTCCTTGGTCCAGAAATTTACAAGACTGGTTTTTGCAAATATCTGGACCAAGGATGCAGATGTGGACCACCCCTAGACAGACTGCAAAAAAAAAAAGGAAACACAAGATGTAAAATTTTCGGATTGTTTACTTGACTTGCAATTGTACAAGTATACAGTTTTAGAATGAACCGGATGCATAACCTTTGCCGTCCCCCCTATCACCACAATGAATTATCCCACTAATAAAATATTTGAACCATTTTGTAGAACATTCAATTTGAAATGTACAGTCCCTTACACATTATTTAAATTAGTATTTATGGTATGATAATGGAAAAACTGTGTCAGATTGACCTTCTTAAGTGTATTGCATTTCATGAGTGGCTAACTTCAGGAGTTAGCCAGTTAAACCTCTCCAGTTAAACCACCCCTGCTCTGATTCACTAAGGGGCCGATTTTAAATTTTACACAGTGTTTTTTGCACACGTTTTGCTTTATTATTTCTATGAATTGTTTTTCCTTCCAGAAGAATTGTACACCACACATCTCTGTAAACAAAACTCTCCAAATTTTTCATGCATAATATCCATTAAAGAGAGGTTGGCCCCTTGCCCCCTCTTCTGTATATAGTATTTATTCTATTTTATTTCATTTTATTTATATATTTATTACTCCGTTCACCCCTTCTTTATTTTCCTACTCCAAGTTAAGGCTTCCTTGTTATAATGTAACTGTATGCTCTGTATCTCTTGTTGATTGGTTAATTGTATATTCTGCTTAGTTCATTGTAAACCGAATTGATTTGATTTGTATCAAGAAAGTCGGTATATAAAAGCCTTAATAAATAAAATAAAAAATAAAAAGATGCAAGCTGTGGACATTAAATATGACTGATAGAGCAAAATATGTGGTATTTCAAAATTGTGTAAGCAAAACTGACTTGTAGGTTTTTGCCATGTCTTCCTTCCTCTTTTTATCTGAAACAAATCTGTTCCTTATTCTCTAAAAGGTGTTTACTTTTACCACTTATGTCAGGATATAGATCTTAAAGGTAAATCATTAAGGTACTATAATGGTAAATGGAATTCATTCTGAGAGGATAGAGGTGATTAATGGAGTGCCTCAGTGATTGATCCTGGGGCTAGTTCTGTTCAATATCTGTGTGAGCTACATTGCAGAGAAGTTAGAGGGAAAAGTTTGCCTTTTTATAGATGACACAAAGATCTACAACAGAGAGTGTAGACAAAATGAGACATGATCTAAGATAACTCTAGGAGTGATTGAATACTTGGCAGTTAAAATTCAGTGCCAAAAAGTACTGAGTCATGTACTTGGGGTGCAGAATTCAAGAGGAGTATGTATAAGGTGGTAAAGAGCTGATGTGCACCAACCAGGAGAGAGATCTTGGGGTGATAGTATCAGATGATTTCAGGGTAGCAAAACAGTGTAGTCAGAGCCAGGAGAATGCTTGGATGCATAGGGAGAGGCATAACCACTATATTAAAAAAAAAAAAAATGAAGTAATAGTGCTTCTTTAAGGAGGTTAATAGGTCTTACCTACTGTGTTTAATTCTGGAAGCCATATCTCAGACAGGACATAGAGAGACTAGAGACTGTTCAGAGAAAGGCAACCAAAATGTACCAAAAGCTCTATGAAATGAGAGTGAAGGACCTTAATATATATACCCTAGAAGTGAGGCAAGATGGAGGGTATAAGATACAAACTCACAGGGAAACACTATGTCAAAAAATCACCCCAAAAAGTCTTACTTCAATAACCTTCACCAGAAATACCTCCACTTGGATCAGCTAGACTTTCAGTCTGCCCTGCATTGCACAGGCCACTTGGGCTATTCACTCATATGTGGGAGTTTTTCAGTATGGTTTTTTTCAAATATTTGTTTAAGAATTTTTATATTGCAATTAAAAAATGTTGGACATCATTCCTTAAATGTTAGTCACAACCCTTAAGAATTTTTATGTTGAAATAAAAAATGTTAAACAGTCCTCAAGAATGTCAATCACAGCCATTTAAAAATCTGAAAGGTGTTAATGCATAAGAAAAAAAAGCAAGGCTTTTTCATTGGAAAGGAAGTTGTAGAACTAGGGGTAATGATATGAAGCTCCAAATGGGTAGACTCATGAACAATGTCAGGAAATAATTTTTCATGGATAGGGTGGTGGATACCTGGAATGCCCTCCTGAAATTGGTGGTGGAGACAAAAGAATTCAAAAAAGCATGGGATAAACAAGAGGATCCCTAATGACAAGGGGACCAGTGTAATAAGGTGCACTGAAGCTGCTGTGGGTTTGTGCATGCCTGTACGCACGTTTGTATGCACGTTTTCCCACTCAAAGCCCTATACGGGGATGTAATAAGGGTTTTGTGCATGGGGAAAAAAGTGCATATGAAAGCGCTTACAGACCCACGTTTTTGTCTTCACAAATGCATGCTAACGGCATGCAAATGAGGTGATTAGCTAATCATAGGCAATGCAAGGAACCACGCTAGTGTGGGTTTTGTAATGCGGATTTTTTTATTGCCATGGTCAGGGCATGAGTTAAGTGTCAGCACTGACTTGGGGGCCATTTTTTTTTTTCAAAACGTTATTTATTCCATTGCTTGCATTGGTGTAGTGTGGTTGTGTATACATGCAGTTCTGGTGTGTTTTCAATGATGGAGATTTCTGATTGTGCCCAGCTGTTCCTGTTGCTGTGGTATATCCTGCGGGTTCGCCAAAGGATGGTCACTGCAGCAGAAGGTAGTAACAGGAGACAGAGGATCCAGAGGGTACAGATAGAGAGAATGGCTCATGAGGAAAGCAGGCTGTTCAGGCTGGAATAGGCCGCAGAAGGGTATGGAGGAAGAGAATTTTTCATCTAAGGACCACACAGTCTGTAGGTCTTTACAGAACACAGTGGCTGTGGTGGCTGGTATCGAGCAATCCTCGTTCTCCCGTCACTTCACCCAGGTACTGAAGGCCATGCTGAGGAGGGTCAAGCTCCTCATCAGATATCCACAGCAGCTTCGGGAGTGGCAACAAATGAAGAGGTATACCAAATGTGATGGGAGCGATCGACTGTACCCATGTGGCTCTTACCCCTCCTCATGGAAGAGAGATGGCATACCAGAATCGTAAACATTACCACTCCCTCAATGTGCAAGTGATCTGTAATGCTAACCTACAGATACTCAGTGTAGTGGCCAAATTCCCTGGCAGCAGCCACAATTCCTACATCATGTCGTAGTCTGCACTGGCACAGCAATTCATAGAAGGGAAATATGGGGAAGGCTGGTTGCTTGGTAAGATAAAGAGAAAGAACATTTTTTTTAATTTTAATATTTGCTATTTGGGGATTGAGGTATACAGTTAAAATCACAGGTGTGCAGAGGAGGGAATAGAAGTCTAGGCAGTTTTCTCTACTTTTAATTTTTTTTCCAGAAATTTCACGTGTTACTTCTTTAGTTTTAATTTTAGTATATATGCTGCAAAAAATTATTGCATCATATATTTTACAGTTTGAATAAGTGAATTAAAGTTTCCTTAGCAAATATGTATTGGACATAATCTAATAATATGTTAGCAGTTTGATTTACTGAATCATCATTGTATGCTATATGGGTGCTTTTGTGCCTTATTATATGGCACATGTGTTAGTGGGAAGTGATTGTCATCTAAGGTAGAATAGCAATAGTTTAGTAGGTGGTCAGTATACATGATTAAATGTTTCAGTGGTTACTTTGCAGAGGTGTGTAAATATGAAGGGTATATTATATTTTTTTTCTATAGGAAACGCCGACTATGGATGTAGATCGTGGCTGCTGACACCATTGGCAGTGCCTCATATTGCTGGTGAAATCAAATATCAAGAGGCAGATATCAAAACAAGGGGCATAACTGAGCAAACTTTTGGACTGCTTAAAAGTAGATTCCAATGTTTGGACCGATCAGGAGGCACTGTTCAGTATGCCTTAGAAAAAGTGGCAGATATTATGGTAGCATGTTGTATGCGCCACAATATGTCCCTACAGCATGGCATTGAGCATGAACTCAGCTTTGGAAAGTAGTAACACAGAAAGGGGAAATGAAGTTAGGAAAAAGGTTATGAATGACTATTTTGGCTGAACAGCAATACTTTCTGCTGGATAGAGTCTGAAATTTCTTGCAATCTGTTCTTATCAGTAATCTTTTCTATTCTGATAAAACTTTATATTTCGTGAATAAATTGTGTTTGCATTTTTTTCATCTTTGTTGGATGTTGTTCTTGGGTTTTTGGTTTTTTTTTTTCAAAGGTTAAGTTATATCATGTGGTTTCTTGGTTTACATAGCTGCATAGAAAACAGACATAGCACACCTCTGACAAGCTTAGCAATGCAGTTGTAGATTTCACTTCATAATGGGGTGGTATTTTCAAACTTTATTCACTTACATTTCCATTTAGTTTTGGGAGGTGGAGGGAGTATGAAAAAGAGGGAGAGGTGTAAGTGAACTTTAGTAGTGTGTAGAGGGTTTCGTACTGGAAGCGGAAGGTGTTAGTCTCTGAGCTAATGGACACCACTTGTGAAAGTAGTGTGCAGGGAAATTGATTTTTCCACACTGTTTTGGGAGTGGAAGGTAGTATGGTTAATGAATTGTTAGGCAAGAAATAGTGGAGGCAGTAGCTCAAAGTGGACTTATGTTTTTGGAGGGAATTGATAAGGTGTGGGGGTCTTGAACCTGTGAGAGGTGGTTTGGAGGATGGGAAAGATCCCAAGGACACTGATTCAGTTACTAGAAGGAGGGCGAGAAGAAAGGTTATTATGCATAAAAATACTGCTGCCTTTTTAGTTGTTGTTCTCCTACGTCTTTTCATCATTTTTATCCTCTTGTCCTGGATCTTATTTTTCAAGCTGCAGTAAACTGGTATTATGTTGAACACTGGTAAAAGACTTAGGCAGTGTTTGTTTCCAGCCTTCTTGATATGGTTTGTCCCACTATTGCAGTGAATAGTATGTGAATTATTGGAGAAGACTGTTGAGAGGGATGTAAATGCTGGAATATTTTCTTACTGTACTGGGTGCCCCGAAGGTAATACCTCCTCCCTGCTGGTGGATCCCTGGACACCCAGAGGCCTGTTGATTCAATTTCACAATAGGGAAGCGAGGACTGAGGTTTGGGGACATATTGGTTTATAGCCCTGGCAAAAAGTAGCCCTTTATTTATTATCACAATGAAGGGGACGGGGTGGGAGGGTGATATAGAAAATATAGCTTGCAAACATTTTTTTGCACAAATTCTTTTACACTACGCATAGTAATGCAAAAAACAGGTTTTCTTTTAAAAATTAAACCAAAACAGTGGCAAATCACAGAGGCTTTCCAAATATTATTCCATGTATAAGAAACAGAGGTTTTACTCTGGTATGGAAACAGGTTCCAAGGATCATGGCTATTACTCTGTTCACCAACTAGTGATGGTATTAAAATGTTGGTTTATGGTAGGGTTTTGGTTTTTTTTTTTGTGCTGGGCTCAACACCACACCCTGGCTAGTCAGAAAAGCAAGGGACCTCCTTTTTCCCAGGATCAAGTGAATAGATAGTGGGCAAATTTTCTAGCTTCTTCCCCCAACCCACATATACAAAAAAAGCTTTCTCAAGGCAACATCATGATAAGGGAGACATGGAGAAGAGAGAAAGAGAGGAGGAGGTAAATATCACACACTTTATTACTATAAAATAAATTCACCTTTCTTCGCAGAAGTAAAATTATTTCCAAGCCTTAGATTTATTTGATCAAAGGTCTTTTCTGTGATTAAAATTGGTCTAGAATTTTTGTCATCAGGTGCCCAGTAAGGCTCCTAGCTACTGTTGAAGTTCGGGTACTGAACTAGGCGCTTACTCAGTAGCTGTATGGCATCGGGTGCCCAGAAAGTGCCTAGTTACCGTTCCTACTTGGGTGATGAACCAGGCGCTTTATTTGGTTGCGCCCAAGTGCCAACAGTAGGTAGGCATCTTTCTGGGTGCCCGATGCCATACAGCTACTGAGTAAGCACCTAGCTCCGCGCCTGAGTGACAATGGTAGCTAGGCGCTTACTTGGTCGCCCCCGAGCTGCAACAATAACTAGGCGCCTCATCGTACAGATTAGCGACCATGTAAGCACCTAGCTCACAGCATGAGTTTAGTGTCAACAGATTCTTGATTGCCCAGCTAAACTAGGGGCTTTCTGCCTTACCGAACGGCCAAGCGGATGCCTTAGCTAGGGGCCATTTGTCGGCAATACAGTTATTGTACAAATACTTTCCAGGAATAATTTTCAATTGATACGGAGACACGTTCACTCGAATTATCAGCATGGGTTTTGAACGTGGATATGGCCGCTTAATACATAGAGCCTCAGCACGCTTAAATATGTGCATTTTTCCGACTGTGAGCAGATTTCTGCATGCAAGTCATTTGTGTAATTTATTTTTTTTACATCCCGCGGAAGTGGTAGCTTCAGCCACGCGCGGTGATCAAAACCCGCGCCTGTTTTGCCGTGGATCTTATTACATCGGCCCCAAGGAATGGTAATGAAGCACTGGGGTAACTTGCACCGAGTAGCAGTTACAGACCAAAGTAGCAGTGATATGACTTGCACTGTGCTACCTAGAAGGCACTGGGTAATGTGCACAGGTGGTAATTACAACCCCAAAGACACACAAGGGAACTGGGTGCCAGGTTCTATGTGGGAATTTGTATGCACATTTACTGGATGGGCCATTTTGGTCTTTATCTACCATCATTTAATATGTTGCTATGTAATGCATAAAGTTTTTGCTTAGCTGATAACATGATAGTTTGTATTTCTGATTTGGGTTTAATTTTTCAATTAGTAATATTGTAGTATGGTTCATTCTGCTTTGAAACAGAGGTTTTGTTGGTACAGATTTATTGGTAATTTGAAAATTAAAATATTTTACAATTATAGAAGAAACATTGTCAAAATATGGATTTGTAGAATATAATCAAACAAACAAAGCCCAGATCTATTCGAAATCTGAGGAAAATTATCTAAACAATCGCACAAAAACTTAACCTCAGTAGAACATAATTTTCCTTTTAAACAGGTAACGTTTGTAGGACCTTCATGACCTCAGTTTGCAATCATCACAAACTGTACAGACCTCTGGTCCACTTTATTCTTTAATATTTTCCAGACTCACTTTGGAGTAATAATTTTTATACAAGATTTTTTGATTTTTTCTAAAAAGTCATGAAAGTCCTCGGGGCAAAATAGATCTTTTCCTGTTTAATTCATAAGGGAAGAGAGCTTTTGCTATCAAACACTTAGCTTCAATGTCCAATCCGTACATCACCCCGACATGGCCATGTTTCGATTGTTCTCTGCCTCAGGGGGTCTTCACATCCAAATTAGAGTTGCTCTCAGTCACTGCATCTGCATTTTTGACATCCAGATCTATCCCCGATAGATCTGGATGTAAAAAATGCTCACATCTCATGTTCCAGAAACAACCGGAGGCGCGGTCGTTTCTGGAACATGAGATGTGAGCCCTTGGACCACGGCATGATCAGGGAGGAGCCCCAAGACACACTGCGGGAGGTGAGCTGATGCGAGCACAGGTAGCAAGGAGTAAGACAAGGCTGGAGCGAAGACAAGGAGATGAAAAGGTCTGACCCTCTACCGGACCTGCACGCCCCAGGATGACCAACAACGCAGTGTTGATCAATGAACAGTCCTCCGACCGTTCCAAGCCCTTTCGGACCTGCCGCTGGGTAATGGCAAAAGGCAGCAGGCCTTACAGAGGATGAGGGCAGATGGATTCAAAGACAACTCAGGATTCAAGACTAAGGTTCAAGCAGAAGTCTTCCAGAGGCGCAGGAGAAGGTGGCCTTGTACTGTGAAGCGCCCTACACAGTCCACCCACGGGACTGGTCATGGACCACGACAACGGCATGCCGGGAAAGTGGGCATCAAGGAACCAAGGCATGGAGGCAAAGGCGTCAGGAAGGACATCAGACATCAGGAGGTACAAACGAAGAACATCAGGAACACGAAGACATCTGGAAACACAGACGAAGAGCATCAGGAACCTGAAGACATCTGGAGACACGGACAAAAGGGTATCAGGAACATGAAGACAATTGGAGGCACAAACGAAGGACATCAGGAACATGAAGACGAAGCCATCAAAGCAGGAGAAGACCACGGAGGACCTGGACCAAAGAGAAGACACAGACGACTGTGGGACACGATCCGAAGGCACGGAGTGACTGAGATGATGCCCTTAAATAGGGCTGAAGCAGGAAGTTGTCATCAGGTGGGGCCCGGGGCATATCCGGCCGCGGGCCCTTTAAATGTAGTGAAAAGACGCGCACTGGCGCCTAGAGCAGGAAGCAAGAAGAGGAAGCACCTTGGACAGCGGCGCACAGCCGCACAGAGGAACAGGGCCTCGCAGTGGCACACTGCCGCGAAGCAGATGGAGGAAAGACGCAGACAACAACTAGGATTGACCCCCTGCCGTCCAGGGAAGGCCTAGCGTCAGCAGCTCCATGCCGCGGAGACAGGCCGGCGGTGGCTCCAGGTCACACGAGGAGCTGGAGGGCGTCGGCAGCAGCGGCCCTAGGCCACGTTGGAGGTCGGCAGCACGGCAGTTCAGGCCATAACTGCCGTGAGACGGCTCCAGTGCTGGCAGCTACGGAAGAAGGTGAGAGGCCTTCTCAAGGAGAGTAGCCCCGTGGGCAGGAATCATAACATTGCTCGCGTAACAAATGGCCCCATTCATGTGTATGTGGGCCGTGCACGAGCAACGCAAATTTTAAGAAACCGGGACGTATGCACATACATACCTGTGTGCATGTCAATAATAAGTAGACAGAAACAGGGCAGGGCATGGACATTCCAGAGTGGGGCCAGGACTTACCAACTTAACCGCTGAATTTTGCAAGGCTGAACATGGCAACGCATGTCATGTTACCTGTGTAACTTTACTACTGGTCCTGATGAGGTACAAGTCTGTAGAAAGTCTATAGATTTTGGGCCAGAGGGATCATGAATACTATATATCTTCAACTGTAAGAGGACACTTTCAAGTCAGGGAAGGTTTTGGGGTAGGGGGCAGAGTTACATTGGTCTGCCTAGGGCGCAAGGGTCTGTAGACCCTTGGAACACTGCCCTACCAAAACCCTCCCTGAGTTGAAAGTGTCCCTCTTACAGTGGGAAATATACAGAGTTCAGATAGTCTGTCTGTCTGTCTCTCTCTCTCTCTCTCTCTCTCTCTCTCTCTTCTTCTCCTCCTCCTCTTCCATAGTCACTTGTGAGTACGCGCACTAGGGATATTTTAAATGATATGTATGTAATTGCGTGCATGATATAAAAATAAGCGATTTTTGCTCGCTTGCCCAATTCATGCATTTATGGATGCATATGCGTGCCTTTTAAAATTTACCTGTTGGTGTATAACATGTAAAAGAAATCACTTCAGAGGAGAAGGGGAATTGGGTGTTGGGTTCCATTTGGGAATGTGCATATGCATCTACCCTAAACAGACAAATCACAACTGGACAGACTGGATGGATCGTATTGATCTTTATCGCCATTGTTTACTATGTTACTATAGTCTTCTGAATTCTACTGTCAGAATAATGGGTTATGCTTATTCAAAACAATGAATAGTTTTAAAAACCATTCACATTACTAGCATTATAAAACCACTACAAAAATGGCTTTTGCCTTCATCTTGCTGTGAATATTTCAAATGAAATTAATATCTGCTTTTATATTCTAAACTAGTCGTACAGCTTTATTTGTCTTTAATCTTGAAGGGTTACTTCTTTATACAGTCTAAAATGGTATAGCCTGGAATGTTTAACTTTAGCTGTGGAAGATTATATGTGTGTCCAACACATAAAATAGAGAACTCCCAGTTAAACTCACTATACTATGTACTGAATGCCTGGCATGTTGGTAAATTAATTATTCCTTCTAAGATGTACTCACTTTATTCCAACCTGTGTTTTGCTGAAAATTGAATATGTTTCTGAGAATATTTAAGATTTTGTGCTGGTGCTTACTGTTCCAATTTGAAAATGTTTTACAGGTAAAATTGGAGCATACAGTAAGCCACGAATTCACCGTGGAGAATGTGCTTGCCACTCTGCCAGCATTTCCCAAGGGTGCCCCTCAACAACGGGCCAAAAGGGCAGCTGAGGCATTTGTGAGAGCAACTAATTATTCCAGGCTAATCGCAATGCAGCAGGTGAGACAATCTTTTCCTTCCCACTAGCTGCACCCTCTACCTTTATTTTTAGTTGTAGTATTTTTATTTGCCAGTTCTTCATATCACACTATACTACCGTGTTTCCCCGATAGTAAGACACCCCTGATAGTAAGACGTAGTGGGAATTTTAGGGGGGTCGGCTAATGTAAGACATCCCCCGAAAGTAAGACGTAGTGTTAAAAAAAAAATTATTTTTAAATACCTGTCGGAGGGCTGCGTGGGTCCAGGCGGCCGGCGGCGGGAGCCGGGTGGTCGCGTGTTAAATCTAGGCCGCGGGCGGGTGGGCGCTTGTTCCCGGGGGGGGGGGGCGGGTGAACGCGCGTTAGTTCGAGGCGGGCGGGCGGGTGGTCGCGTGTTAAAATCTAGGCCGCGGGCGGGTGGGCGCTTGTTCCGGGGGGGGTGGACGCGCGTTAGTTCGAGACGGCCGGCGGGCGGCGGGTGGTCGCGTGTTACATCTAGGCCGGGTCGCACAGGCGCGCATTCATTCACTGCCGGTGGGGGCTGCCTCGGCAGCCCCCGGCAGCCCCCACCGGCAGTGAATGAATGCGCGCACAGGCCCACAGCGCCTGTGCGACCCCTGCGATTCGGCGCTGGGGGCTGCCCGGTGGGGGCTGCTTTCGGCACTCAAGGCAGTCACATGCCGTCACAGCATGTGACTGCCTTGAGCGCCGAAAGCAGCCCCCACCGGCAGCCCCCAGCGCCGAATCGCAGGGGTCGCACAGGCGCTGTGGGCCTGTGCGCGCATTCATTCACTGCCGGTGGGGGCTGCCCCCACCGGCAGTGAATGAATGCGCGCCTGTGCGACCCGGCCTAGATGTAACACGCGACCACCCGCCGGCCGTCTCGAACTAACGCGCGTCCACCCGCCCCCCCCCCGGGAACAAGCGCCCACCCGCCCGCGGCCTAGATTTAACACACGATCACCCGGCTCCCGCCGCCGGCCGCCTGGACCCACGCGGCCCTCCGACAGGTATTTAAAAATTTTTATTTTTTTTTGAACACTACGTCTTACTTTCGGGGGATGACTTACAGGTTTTTTCCAATATAAGACATACCCTGAAAGTAAGACATAGTGGGACTTTTTGGGGTAAAAAGAAAGTAAGACGCTGTCTTACTTTCGGGGAAACACGGTAAGAAACAGCATCTTTGCATACAGCTTAAAGGTATCCCAACTTTCACCAAGAAATAGCCGATAGACTGCACTTCATTAAGTGAAAAGCATACTTCATCTATAATAAAAATAATCATAAGAACATAAGAAATTGCCATGCTGGGTCAGACCAAGGGTCCATCAAGCCCAGCATCCTGTTTCCAACAGAGGCCAAAACCAGGCCACAAGAACCTGGCAATTACCCAAACACTAAGAAGATCCCATGCTACTGATGCAATTAATAGCAGTGGCTATTCCCTAAGTAAAATTGATTAATAGCCATTAATGGACTTCTCCTCCAAGAACTTATCCAAACCTTTTTTTAACCCAGCTACACTAACTGCACTAACCACATCCTCTGGCAACAAATTCCAGAGCTTTATTGTGCGTTGAGTGAAAAAGAATTTTCTCCGATTAGTCTTAAATGTGTTACTTGCTAACTTCATGGAATGCCCTCTAGTCCTTCTATTATTCGAGCAGCATGGCTGCGGACCTCAGACCTCTGACCAGAGGTACAGGAAAGACTCGCTGACTTGGCGTCTACTGGGGAGAATCTCTTCAGAGATAGGGTGAGGGATGCGGTGGCCTAGCTCTGGAACCACCATGAAACCCTCCAACAACTCTCTGCCAGCATTCTGGACCCGTCCTCCTCTGCTAGGATGTCAAGATTTTTTGCCAGAAGTACTATCCTCTGCCCCCTCACTCCTGTAAGCAGCATCAGGACTCCTGTGGCCGTCCCAGGTAGCAGAGAGCCACCAAGGCCTAGCTGGAACCTCAGTCAACTCCAGGGATGGGGTTTTGGCTGGGACGTAGGAAGTGTAGTCCAGTTACCTGTACCCAGATGGATGGATCCGCTGATTGGGGGCAGGCTGAGGTTCTTTGCGAACCAATTGCCCAGTATAACCTCAGACCAGTGGAACAGGTTCTTTCCATCTTCCGTCAGGGGTACTGATTGAACCTATTTGGTGTCCTGCCAAATTGCCATGCAAGCCCAGTTTGGGGACTGGTAACATCTCAGGAGATACCACTAATAGAGCTATTCTCCCTCTTAATGGCCAAAGCGGTCGAGCCTATTCCACCAGGGCAAAGAGGGTATTGGTTTTACTCCAGGTAGTTCCTGATTCCAAAGAAAACTGGAGAACTCCGACCCATCCTCGACCTAGGGGCCTTGAACAGATTTATCAAAAAAGAAAATTTCAAGATGGTTTCCCTGGGCACCTTGATCCTCTTGCAAAATGGGGAATGGCTCTGCTCCCTCAATCTGAAGGACACCTACACACTCATCGAGTTCTTCACAAGTCACTGGAAGTATCTGATTCATGGCGGGAAAGCAGTACTTCCAGTATCGGGTGTTGCCATTCAGGCTAGTATCAGCCCATGGGTCCTTCACAAAATGCCTGGCTGTGGTGGTGGTTCACCTCCGCAGGCTAGGGATACATGTTTTCCCTTATCTGGATGATGTGTTGGTCAAGATCACATTTCAGGCAGAAGCTGTCAGGTCTATGTGCTTGACCATCTGGGTGTTGGATTCACTAGGGTTTGTCCCATCTCAGACCGTCACTTCAGTTGGACTGCTAGATAAGGCTCAGGCCAAGGCCTTCCTGCCCCATCAAAAAGCCATCATGTTGATGACAATCGTGGCAAAAATTCAGCAGCCAGCAGGTGTCAGCATGGCACATATTGAGGTTGTTGGGCCATATAGCTGCAACCGTCCATGTCACTCCCTTGGCATAATTACTCTTGCGCAGAGCCCAATGGTCTTTGGGCCCTGCGCAAGAGTAATTGTGCCAAGGGAGTGACAGTGGTGCCAGGCTATGAAGAATCAGTGGTGCCAGGCTATGTAGAATCTCTAGGATTGCATCTGAGGCACCTCACCCCTCCGGGACTCTTTGTCCTCTTGGCAGGTACTTTAAAATCTGGAATGGGGATCTTATTCCAAAGTCTTCTACCCAAATTGTCCTAACCACAGATCCATCCACCCTGTGATAGGATGCTCATGTAGATGGGCTCAGCACCCATAGTCTCTGTCTGCCCAGGAAAGTTGTTGCCAAATCAATTTCCTGGAACTCCAGGTAATCAGGCATGCACTCTGGGCTTTCAGTGATCAATTGTCCAACAAAGTTGCCCTGTGGTATGTCAACAAGCAGGGAGGTACAGGCTCGTACCTCCCTTGTCAGGAAGTGGTTCAGAACTGGTCATGAGCCCTGTCCCATGGGATGGTGCTCAGGGCTATGAATCTGGCCAGGACAAAGAATGTGTTAGCAGACAGATTGAGTTTTGCCTTCAGACCCCATGAATGATCCATGGACCATGGACTGGCAAATCAGATATTCTGCCTCTGGGGGAACGCGGATGTGGATCTCTGTGCATCAGTTCTGCTACCTGTAAGGACAGATAGCAAACCAACCTCGGACTCCTTTACCCAACATTGGAGCAAAGGTCTTTTGTACGCATATCTTCCGATTCCCTTAATGGCGAAGAGTCTGTTGAAGCTTCGTGAGGACAAGGGGACTATGATCCTCATAGCCCCTTATTGGCTGACACAGGTCTGGTTTCCACCCCTATGGAAGTTGTCCATCTGGAGACCAATCTGTCTGGGGACTTCCTCAGAACCTCATCATGCAAGATCGAGGCAGGTTGTGACATCCCATCTACAGGCCCTATCACTCACAGCCTGGATGTTGAGAGGTTAACTCTGCAACTACTCGATCTCTCAAAGGATGTGTCTCGGGTCCTGGTAGATTCTAGAAAATCTTCCACTAGAAAGTCCTATGAAGAAGGTTTTCCATGAAGTCCCTAGATCCATTCTCCTGTCCACACAAAAACTGCTTGATTACTTTCTACTCCTATTGGAAGCTGACTTGAAAACCAACTCTGTTAGAATTCATCTCAGTACAATTGACGATTCCACCATGGTATAGATATTACGCCCATCTCTGTATAGCCTATAGTTGTACAATTCATGTGGGGCCTCCTTCATTTCAAGCCTCCCCTAAGTCCTCCTGCTGTTACTTGGGACCTCAACATGATATTAGCTCAGCTGATGAAAGCTCCTTTTGAGCCGCTGCGTACCTGTGACCTGAAGTACCTGAACTGTACGGTCATATTTTTTGTGGCATTCACCTCAGCACACTGGGTCAGCGAGATCCAGGCCTTCGTGACTTATTTACATTTACATTAAGTTTTATCATGACAGGGTGATCTTGCACACTCACCCTAAGTTCCTGCCTAAGGTGATGATGGACTTCCATTTTCACCAGTTCATCCTCCTTCCAACATTCTTTCCCAGGCCCCATTCACACCAAGGTGAACGAGCCCTGCACAGTTTGGACTGCAAGTGAGCCTTAGCCTTCTATCTGGAGCGGACAGATGCCCATAGATAGTCCAACCAACTTTTTGATTTTTTTGATAGGAATGGTTTGCCAAACAGACATTATTGAATTGGCTAGGAGATTGAATCTCATTCTGTTATACCCAGGTGGGACTGTATCTTGGGGGTTATGTCAAGGCTCATTCCATCTGAACCATGGCGGCGCCGGTGGCCCACTTGCGAACACTTCTTATAGAGGAGATATGCAAGATATGCAACAGTGAGATGTGAATGTGTGGAGCTCTCACCACACATTCACATCTCACTGTTGCCTGGATAGGGATGGCTGACGTGACAGTAGGTTTTGGCCAATCTGTCCTTTGGAATCTGTTTGAGATATAGAACCCAACTCTTTCCCGCCTAGGGCCTATTGTTTGGGATCAGGCTGTTTTCCTCTCTGTTACAAACAGCACCATTTTTGTTGTACCTGTTGGCATCTGTTTTGGGTATCTGTTGGTCTCCCTTTTATGTTAGGAAGCAAACTGTAACTAGAGATTCATCCATGTGTGAGGACTATCATCGTGTTTACATAAGAACATAAGAAATTGCCATGCTGGGCATCAAGCCCAGCATCCTGTTTCCAACAGAGACCAAACCAGACGTCAAGAACCTGGCAATTACCCAAACTGTCCTCGGCGAAAACAGAGTTCCTTACCTGTAACAGGTGTTCTCCGAGGACAGCAGGAAGTTAGTCCTCACAAAACCCGACCGCCACCCCGTAGAGTTGGGTTTCTCCTTTTGTTGATTCACATATCTATTCTATGTTCTAAGACTGAAGAGGGACCCCGCAGGGATGCATGTTATAGGGCATGCTGGGCATGCTCAGTGTGACAAGGCAAAGTTCTAGAAACTTTGATATAAGGTTTTGTGTCTGGGCTTCATCTGATGATGTCACCCATGTGTGAGGACTAACATCCTGCTGTTCTCAGAGAACACCTATTACAGGTAAGCAACTCTGCTTTACTTTATAAGATTATACTATGAATGTATATTTTTCATGTATAATCTTATTACAAATGTATAATGTTTAATTGTGTGTGTAGAAAGTGGGACTAATGCTGAGGGGGGGGGGGGGGGGGGTGGGGGGGGGTGAGTGCAAATCTTTAAGGTTTTCCTAGGGTGGTTAATGCCCTGGCTCCACTGGCTCCATGTGAGAAAGCAGAATTCCATCTGGAACTGTGCTGTCATGAGCTGGGCTCTCCTCAGTCTTGAATGCATCAGTGATGCATTTAGTATTGGCCAGGGCTTATTTCTTTTTTCTAAAGCCCTGGAGGAAGCTAGAAGATTGAATCATAAGTATTCCACACATTAAGAAAGGTGGAAGGAAGGCAAAAGGATTACCATCATGTTTAAAAGGTGAGGTGAAAGAGGCTATTTTAGCCCAAAAACACCCTTCAAAAATTGGAAGAAGGATCCATCTGAAGAAAATAGGATAAAACATAAGCATTGTCAAGTTAAGTGTAAAACATTGATAAGACAGGTGAAGAGAGAATTTGAATTGAAGTTGGCCATAGAGGCAAAAACTCATAATAAAAACTTTTAAAAATATATCCAAAGCAAGAAACCTATGAGGGAGTCAGTTGGACCATTAGATGACCGAGGGGTTAAAGGGGCTCTTAGGGAAGATAAGGCCATTGCAGAAAGACTAAATGAATTCTTTGCTTCCGAGTTTACTAATGAGGATGTTGGGGAGATACCAGTTCCAGAGATGGTTTTCAGGGGTGATGAGTCAGACAAACTGAATGAAATCACTGTGAACCTGGAAGATGTAGTAGGCCAGATTGACAAACTAAAGAGTAGCAAATCACCTGGACCGAATGGTATGCATCCTAGGGTACTGAAGGAACTCAAAAATGAAATTTCTGATCTATTAGTTAAAATTTGTAACCTATCATTAAAATCATCCATTGTACCTGAAGACTGGAGGGTGGCCAATATAACCCCAATATTTAAAAAAGGCTCCAGGGGCGATCTGGGTAACTATAGACCAGTGAGCGTGACTTGTGTCGGGGAAAAATAGTGGAAACTATTGTCAAGATCAAAATCGTAGAGCATATAGAAAGACATGGTTTAATGGAATACAGTCAATATGAATTTACCCAAGGGAAGTCTTGCCTAACAAATCCACTTCATTTTTTTGAAGGGGTTAATAAACATGTGGATAAAGATGAACCAGTAGATGTAGTGTATTTGGATTTTCAGAAGGCGTTTGACAAAGTCCTTCATGAGAGGCTTCTAAGAAAACTAAAAAGTCATGGGATAGGAGGCAATGTCCTTTCGTGGATTACAAACTGGTTAAAAGACAGGAAACAGAGAGTAGGATTAAATGGTCAATTTTCTCAGTGGAAAAAGGTAAACAGTAGAGTGCCTCAGGGATCTGTACTTGGACCGGTGCTTTTCAATATATATATATAAATGATCTGGAAAGGAATACGATGAGTGATGTTATCAAATTTGCGGATGATACAAAATTATTCAGAGTAGTTAAATCAGAAGCGGATTGTGATACATTACAGGAAGACCTTGCAAGACTGGAAGATTGGGCATCCAAATGGCAGATGAAATTTAATGTGGACAAGTGCAAGGTGTTGCATATAGGTAAAAATAACCCTTACTGTAGTTACACGATGTTAGGTTCCATATTAGGAGCTACCACCCAGGAAAAAGATCTAGGCATCATAGTGGATAATACTTTAAAATTGTTGACTCAGTGTGCTGCAGGAGTCAAAAAAGCAAACAGAATGTTAGGAATTATTAGGAAAGAAATGGTTAGTAAAACGGAAAATGTCATAATGCCTCTATATCGCTCCATGGTGAGACCGCATCTGGAATACTGTGTACAATTCTGGTCGCAGCATCTCAAAAAAGATATAGTTGCGATGGAGAAGGTACAGAGAAGGGCAACCAAAATGATAAAGGGGATGGAACAGCTCCCCTATGAAGAAAGGCTGAAGAGGTTAGGGCTGTTCAGCTTGGAGAAGACACAGCTGAGGGGGGATATGATAGAGGTCTTTAAGATCATGAGAGGTCTTGAATGAGTAGATGTGAATCGATTACTTACACTTTTGAATAATAGAAGGACTAGGGGGGGTATTCCTTGAAGTTTGCAAGTAGTACATTTAAGACTAATTGGAGAAAATTCTTTTTCACTCAATGCACAATAAAGCTCTAGAACTTGTTGCCAGAGGATGTGGTTAGTGCAGTTAGTGTAGCTGAGTTAAAAAATGGTTTGGTTATAAGAACATAAGAAAATGCCATACTGGGTCAGACTGAGGGTCCATCAAGCCCAGCATCCTGTTTCCAACAGTGGCCAATCCAGGCCATAAGAACCTGGCAAGTACCCAAAACCTAAGTCTATTCCATGTTACCATTGCTAATGGCAGTGGCTATTCTCTAAGTGAACTTAATAGCAGGTAATGAACTTCTCCTCCAAGAACTTATCCAATCCTGTTACCTCTGCCGCGCGGTTGACGGCGGGGCTCCGTGCGGGAGGCCGTCTTCAGGGTCGTGGGAGCGGCAGGGCTGGCTTGGCGGCGTCGGCGGCGCAGTTCCATGCCCAGCGGGGCGTTCCCTCCGGCGCGGACACCAGCATTTCTGCCCCGACGTTGGCAGCTTGCCCCGTGAGAATTGGAGCCTCGACACTCCCCCATGACGTCAGACGCCGACGGAGGCTTACTTTGCGTGGGAACCGGGCTATTTAAAGAGAGCCTTTTTCTTGTATTCGCTGCTTCGGCCACGAGTGTTTTTGGGAGCTCTCGCTTTGGGATTTTCTGGTTTTTCTTTATGCTCTAACCCGGTCTGCTTTGGTTCCTGTTTGCCTGCTGCCTGCCCCGACTCGGACTGCCCTCTGGATTACCCTGATTACCGCCTGCCTATTGGATTATCTGCTTTGATCCCTGTTTGCCTGCTGCCTGCCCCGACTCGGACTGCCTACTGGATTACCCTGCTTGCCGCCTGCCTATTGGATTATCTGCTTTGGTTCCTGATTGCCTGCTGCCTGCCCCAACTCGGACTGCCTACTGGATTACCCTGCTTGCCGCCTGCCTTTTGGATTATCTGCTTTGGTTCCTGATTGCCTGCTGCCTGCCCTGACCTGGACTGTCTATCGGATTACGTTGTACTACTCCGGTTCTGGGTTCCTCCTACAAGAGGTAAGCGATATACAACTGGGGTTCCACTAAAAATCTGAGCACCAGTCATAACAGTTGGCCGAAGCCATGGAACCAGTTGATTTGACAGCTTTGCAAGCCATCCCCGGGTTGGCTAATAAAATACAACAACAGCAGGGGTTCCTGGATCAAGTCACCGGGGTCCTGGATCGCTTGTTCGCCCGTATGGATGCCTTAGCCCATATTCCGGCGGGGTCAGTACCCAGCACGGTGGTAACTCCTGCCCCAGTCAGGGTACCTCCTCCGCCCCGCTTCAATGGAACTGCAGCCTTATGCCGAGGCTTTATCAACCAATGCCGAATGCATTTTTCTTTACAACCAGCCTCTTTTCCTAATGATAAGACTAAGACTACTTTTATCCTATCCCTATTGGAGGGCCCAGCGTTGGCATGGGCCTCCCCCCTGTGGGAGCAAGATGATCCTATTCTCAATACCCTGGATCGGTTCCTCAAAGAATTTCGTCTAATCTTCGATGAGCCAGGACATTCTAACTCAGCCGCTAATGACCTGCTCCAGATTAAACAGGGGTCACTGTCGGTAGGAGAATATGCCATCCAGTTCCGCACCTTAGCTGCAGAACTCGCTTGGGGAGAGGAGAGTCTTACGGCCATCTTTCGACAAGGCCTTGCAGAGAATATCAAGGATCAACTGGCTGGCAGAGATCCTCCAGAGACTTTAGAAGAATTAATCCGGCTAGCCATCCGACTGGATCTCCGCTTTCCAGAAAGAATGCGAGAGCGAGCAATGACTCGTAGAAATTTCCGCCTGGCTCCTACTTTTCAGCAACCCATGGTCGTTCCACAGCCTACCCAGGCATCTGGGGATACAGAAGAACCAATGCAGATCGATAGATTTTGCTTAACTCCAGAAGAACGGAATCGCAGACGAGTACGGAATCTTTGCTTATATTGTGCGGGAGCAGGTCATTTTATCAATAAATGCCCCAACAAGTCGGGAAACTCCCGGACCTAGGACGGGTGGGAGAGGCCTCCCTGGGTTCCACCATTCCCTCTCCTCAACTCTTATTACCTACAACTATTTGCCTGAACAATGAATCTCTGCACTTCCAGGCCTTCATAGACTCAGGGGCGGCTGGTAACTTCATTCAGGAACATCTGGTGCAGAAATATCGGATTCCGGTGGAATCGTTGCCCACCCTTCTTTCTGTAACATCAGTGTCGGGACAATCAGTGGGGATGCATATTTCATATATAACCAAACCCCTGCAACTCAGCACCGGTCTCCTTCATCAGGAACACATTCAGCTATATGTCCTTCCTTCCTCAGTTAATCAGATAATATTGGGCCTGCCCTGGTTGCGGATTCATCAGCCTCACCTAGATTGGGCTTCACTACACCTCACGGCGTGGAGTCCATTCTGTTTCCAGAACTGTCTTAAAAGTCTATCGAAGATTTCACTTCACTCCACGCAATTATCTTCTGGCATTCCGGCTCCCTACAAAGACTTTGCGGATGTTTTCAGCAAACAACATGCGGAATCCTTACCACCCCACCGACAATATGATTGCGCTATTGAACTTCTTCCCGGAAAAAGTCCGCCCAAGGGACGAATTTACACCTTATCAGAGCCAGAGTCCACAGCGTTACGGGAGTACATTGAAGAAAATTTGGCTCGAGGCTTTATCCGACCTTCAACTTCCCCCGCGGGAGCGGGTTTCTTTTTTGTCAAGAAAAAAGATAGGTCTTTGAGACCTTGCATCGACTACCGTGGACTTAACAATATCACTAGAAAGAACAAATATCCTATTCCTCTCATCTCGGAATTATTTGACCGGATTAAAGGAGCGCAAATTTTTACTAAATTAGATTTACGGGGGGCCTACAATTTGATACGTATTCGAGAGGGAGATGAGTGGAAGACCGCGTTCAATACCCACGATGGACATTATGAATACCGAGTTATGCCCTTTGGGCTTTGTAATGCCCCGGCTGTATTTCAGGACATGATTAATGACATTTTTCGTGATATCCTCTACTCTCATGTTATCGTTTATCTGGACGACATTTTGATTTTTTCACATTCTCTGCCACAGCATCTGATTCATGTTCGCCAAGTCTTACAACGTCTGCGGGAACACAAGTTGTTCGCCAAGTTGGAGAAGTGCGTCTTTCACAAGCACCAATTACCGTTTCTCGGCTATATTGTCTCCAACAAAAGATTATCTATGGATCCTGACAAACTCAAGGCCATTCTATCTTGGCCTCAACCTGTGGGGTTGAAAGCCCTACAACGGTTTTTGGGATTCTCCAATTATTATAGACAATTTATTCCCAATTTCTCTTCCTTAGTGGCACCTCTCACAGCTCTCACAAAGAAAGGAGCGTCCATACAGAATTGGCCGGAGAACGCTGTATTGGCTTTCCAGTGCTTGAAGGAGGAGTTCACCCAGGATTTATGTCTCCGACGGCCTGATCCTTCCAAACCTTTTACTATGGAGGTGGACGCCTCAGCAGTAGGGGTAGGGGCAGTTCTTCTTCAAAGGACGGAAGGGAATCAATGGGTGACATGTGCCTTCTTTTCCAAGAAATTTACGCCCGCAGAAAGGAATTACACCATTGGCGACCGAGAACTCTTAGCTATAAAATTGGCCTTTGAAGAGTGGCATCATCTCCTGGAGGGCGCTCGACATGTCGTCACGGTCTATACAGATTATAAAAATCTTAAATATTTGGCTACAGCCCAGCGATTGAATCCGCAACAGGCCTGATGGGCACTTTTTTTTAGCAGATTTAATTTTGTTCTACATTTCCGGCCTGCCCAGAAGAACGTGCGGGCTGACGCTCTTTCCCGTAGCTTTGACCTCGATGACGTTCCGGATCCGCCTTGCTACATCATTGACCCCGCTCGCATCCAGCTGGCTGCCACCTTCACGGTTCCGATTGGGAGAACCGTCGTTCCCAAGCGGTTACGCCTCAAGGTGCTTCGCTGGTCCCATAATGATCGAATGGCTGGACACCCCGGGGTTGCTCATACCAAGGAACTGCTCTCCAGACATTATTGGTGGCCTCGATGGGAAAAGGACGTCAAGGACTATGTGGACTCTTGTTCCGTTTGTGCGGCCCAGAAGATTCCACGGTGAAAACCCCTTGGTTTATTGCAGCCACTTCCCATTCCCACGTCTCCGTGGACTCATATTGCCACCGACTTCATTATGGATCTTCCGGCTTCCAATGGTAATACCGTTATATGGGTGGTGGTGGATCGTTTTTCCCGGATGGCGCATTTCATTCCCTTACCTGGTTTACCCTCTGCTGCTGAACTAGCCCATCTCTTTCTGCATCATATTTTTCGTCTCCATGGCCTTCCGCTCAGCATTGTTTCCGATAGAGGGGTACAGTTTACGGCTCAGTTCTGGACCTCTCTTTGCAAACTTCTACGGGTTAAACTCAATTTTTCCTCGGCCTGTCATCCTCAGTCCAACGGCCTTACTGAACGGACGAATCAATCCGTAAAGGCGTTCCTTCGAGCCTATGTCAATCAACGGCATGATGATTGGGCTTCCCTACTGGATTGGGCGGAGATGTCTCATAACAATCATGTGCATCAGGCTACCGGCAGCTCTCCTTTTTTCCTGGTGTTTGGTCGGCATCCGCGCCTTCCTTTGCCCGTCAGTACCTCCTCCAATTGCCCTGCGATCAATGCCACAGTTGCCTCCATGACCAGATTATGGACAGAGACACGGGCCTTGCTGATCAAACACGCCGCCTCCATGAAGGCCCAGGCGGATAACCGACGGAGTCCTGCTCCTCATCTACAAGGTGGAGATCTTGTCTGGTTGAGCACCCGCCACCTTCGCTTGCGGTTGCCATCCGCGAAATTTGCTCCTCGCTTCATTGGGCCCTTTCCCGTCAAGCAGCAGCTCAACGCAGTCATGTATCAACTCTGTTTACCACCCTTTTTGCGGATTCATAACGCATTCCATATCTCCCTACTTAAACCGGCCGTCCTGGCCTGGCCCCAGAGGAAACGGGGGACCAATATACCCATAGTACCAGATGATGATCAGTATGAAGTTCGGGAGATCTTAGATTCTAGACTCAGTAAAGGGCAACTTCAATATCTAATCTCTTGGAAAATTTTGGGCCCGAGGAGAATACTTGGGAGCCTTCGCATAATATACAGGCTCCTCGTTTACTTCACAAGTTCCATCTTCGCTTTCCTTCCAAACCTGGACCCGGGTCGGTGGGAAGGGGGCCTTGCAGGGGGGGTACTGTTACCTCTGCCGCGCGGTTGACGGCGGGGCTCCGTGCGGGAGGCGGTCTTCGGGGTCGTGGGAGCGGCAGGGCTGGCTTGGCGGCGTCAGCGGCGCAGTTCCATGCCCAGCGGGGCGTTCCCTCCGGCGCGGACGCCAGCATTTCTGCCACGACGTTGGCAGCTAGCCCCGCGAGAATTGGAGCCTCGACACGCCCCTATGACGTCAGACGCCGACGGAGGCTTACTTTGCGCGGGAACCGGGCTATTTAAAGAGAGCCTTTTTCTTGTATTCGCTGCTTCGGCCACGAGTGTTTTTGGGAGCTCTCGCTTTGGGATTTGCTGGTTTTTCTTTCTGCTCTGACCCGGTCTGCTTTGGTTCCTGTTTGCCTGCTGCCTGCCCCGACTCGGACTGCCCTCTGGATTACCCTGATTACCGCCTGCCTATTGGATTATCTGCTTTGGTTCCTGATTGCCTGCTGCCTGCCCCGACTCGGACTGCCTACTGGATTACCCTGCTTGCCGCCTGCCTTTTGGATTATCTGCTTTGGTTCCTGATTGCCTGTTGCCTGCCCTGACCTGGACTGTCTATCGGATTACGCTGTACTACTCCGGTTCCGGGTTCCTCCTACAAGAGGTAAGCGATCTACAACTGGGGTTCCACTAAAAATCTGAGCACCAGTCATAACAATCCTTTTTTAAACACAGCTATAATTCATCAGTAAAGGATAAGTTACTTATAGATATGAGTCCTTGACTCAAAACTGCTATAGAATCGACCGGGACATGATAGTGTTCACACTCATTAAACAACTAACATTGATTAAAACTATGTTACCGAACATTATGGCACCTGTGTAAACTGATAGAGGTTAATAGCATTACTTTTGTGCCTTACTGTAAACCGTTGTGACGGTACCCACCTTAACGACGGTATAGAAAACGTTTTAAATAAATACTAACTGCACTAACCACATCCTCTGGCAACAAATTCCAGAGTTTAATTGTGCGTTGAGTACAAAAGAACTTTCTCCGATTAGTTTTAAATGTGCCCCATGCTAAATTCATGGAGTGCCCCCTAGTCTTTCTACTATCCGAAAGAGTAAATAACTGATTCATATCTACCCGTTCTAGACCTCTCATGATTTTAAACACCTCTATCATATTCCCCCCTCAGTTGTCTCTTCTCCAAGCTGAAAAGTCCTAACCTCTTTAGTCTTTCCTCATAGGGGAGTTGTTCCATTCCCCTTATCATTTTGGTAGCCCTTCTCTGTACCTTCTCCATCGCAATTATATCTTTTTTGAGATGCGGCGACCAGAAATTGTACACAGTATTCAAGGTGCGGTCTCACCATGGAGCGATACAGAGGCATTATGACATTTTCCGTTTTATTCACCATTCCCTTTCTAATAGTTCCCAACATTCTGTTTGCTTTTTTGACTGCCGCAGCACACTGTACCGACGATTTCAATGTGTTATCCACTATGACACCTAGATCTCTTTCTTGGGTTGTAGTACCTAAGATGGAACCCAACATTGTGTAATTATAGCATGGGTTATTTTTCCCTATATGCATCACCTTGCACTTATCCACATTAAATTTCATCTGCCATTTGGATGCCCAATTTTCCAGTCTCACAAGGTCTTCCTGCAATTTATCACAATCTGCTTGTGATTTAACTACTCTGAACAATTTTGTGTCATCTGCAAATTTGATTATCTCACTCGTCGTATTTCTTTCCAGATCATTTATAAATATATTGAAAAGTAAGGGTCCCAATACAGATCCCTGAGGCACTCCACTGTCTACTCCCTTCCACTGAGAAAATTACCCATTTAATCCTACTCTCTGTTTCCTGTCTTTTAGCCAGTTTGCAATCCATGAAAGGACATCGCCACCTATCCCATGACTTTTTACTTTTCCTAGAAGCCTCTCATGAGGAACTTTGTCAAACGCCCTCTGAAAATCCAAGTATACTATATCTACCGGTTCACCTTTATCCACATGTTTATTAAGTCCTTCAAAAAAGTGAAGCAGATTTGTGAGGCAAGACTTGCCCTGAGTAAAGCCAATGCTGACTTTGTTCCATTAAACCATGTCTTTCTATATGTTCTGTGATTTTGATGTTTAGAACACTTTCCACTATTTTCCCTGGCACTGAAGTCAGGCTAACCGGTCTGTAGTTTCCCAGATCGCCCCTGGAGCCCTTTTTAAATATTGGTGTTACATTTGCTATCCTCCAGTCTTCAGGTACAATGGATGATTTTAATGATAAGTTACAAATTTTTACTAATAGGTCTGAAATTTCATTTTTTAGTTCCTTCAGAACTCTGGGGTGTATACCATCCGGTCCAGGTGATTTACTACTCTTCAGTTTGTCAATCAGGCCTACCACATCTTCTAGGTTCACCGTGATTTGATTCAGTCCATCTGAATCGTTACCCATGAAAACTTTCTCCATTACGGGTACCTCCCCAACATCCTCTTCAGTAAACACCGAAGCAAAGAAATCATTTAATCTTTCCGCGATGGCATTATCTTTTCTAAGTGCCCCTTTAACCCCTCGATCATCTAACGGTCCAACTGACTCCCTCACAGGCTTTCTGTTTCAGATATATTTAAAAAAGTTTTTACTGTGAGTTTTTGCCTCTGCAGCCAATTTCTTTTCAAATTCTCTCTTAGCCTGTCTTATCAAGGTCTTACATTTAACTTGCCAATGTTTATGCTTTATCCTATTTTCTTCTGTTGGATCCTTCTTCCAATTTTTGAATGAAGATCTTTCGGCTAAAATAGCTTCTTTCACCTCCCCTTTTAACCATGCCGGTAATCATTTTGCCTTCTTTCCACCTTTCTTAATGTGTGGAATACATCTGGACTGTGCTTCTAGAATGGTATTTTTTAACAATGACCACGCCTCTTGGACATTTTTTACTTTTGTAACTGCTTTCAGTTTTTTTCTAACAATTTTTCTCATTTTATCAAAGTTTCCCTTTTGAAAGTTTAGCACGAGAGCCTTGGATTTGCACACTGTTCCTTTTCCAGTCATTAAATCTTAGAGGAGAAGTCCATTAACGGCTATTAATCAAATTTACTTGGGGAATAGCTACTGCTATTAATTGCATCAGTGGCATGGGATCTTCTTAGTGTTTGGGTAATTGCCAGGTTCTTGTGGCCTGGTTTGGCCTCTGTTGGAAACAGGATGCTGGGCTTGATGGACTCTTTGATCCAGCATGGCAATTTCTTATGTTCTTATGTACCTCTCTCTTTTTCTCCTCAAGAGTAGGTAGGCAGGCAGGCAGAGCAAAGTCTAGGTCAGTGTTCCCCAACTAGTGTGCCTTCAGACCTGATGAAGTGTGCCAAGAAAAGTCACCACTTACCTAATGCTCTGATCCAGGATGCCATCTGGGTTCTGCTGTCAGCACCTTGTAGCAACAGGAGACACCAGCAGTGCCTCTTAAATTGATAGGAATTCCTTTCATAGAGCATGTGTAATCATGTATGCCTCTTCCTAGCTACAGCATGGACCGTGAAGTATAATAATAAATGGGCAGCATACAGGGCAGAGATAGCTGGGACTTACTTTGTGCACTGCACACAGCCCCTCTTCTTCTTCCTCATCTTTGAGTTCTTGAAGTCTGTGTCTTATCCCCAGGCCAAATAAGCTGGAGAGAGCATGCACTGAGCACTGAATGTGACTCATTTTGAGGGTTGGGAGTAGCAGCAAAGGAGCTCTGTCCGCCGCATGCAGCAGACAAGGTAATTTACTGAGCTGGTTGCTCACACCACACCGATTTCTTCTTTGGGAGCTCACTTGTGCGGGCAAGCAGCTTGGCGCACAATTATCAAGACACTTTTGGGAATGTGCTGCTAGCGGGTATTTATCCATGGCATAGGTAGCAAAGAAGTCTAAGCACCTTACCCTTTGTATCGCTTGCCATATTCAGGCATCACAACCTGGCATCCTCTCTAATTTGTGTCAGCGCTGCATGGAGACTCAGGGAGAGTTGTCTCCAACCAATTCTGCTGAGCCCAGCCTTTCCCAGCATGATGCCGGAATGGAACAAGAGGGGGTACTGCCAGAGGTTTCACCTGGTTTGGGGGTTCACCTAACTGATTCTTCAGCAGGGAAAGGCAAACCAGAGGGTGCAGGACAGAAAACCACTGGTTTTAGTATGGATCCTTCTGCCTTTTCTTGGGTGGAATTTTTTCAAGGGCTGCAGTCCTTTCTTCAGGCACAGTCAGCAGCCCTTAAAAATTCAGGATTGCAGATCTCTGCATGCCTGGTGCCTCGGATAAGCATCAGAGTACGTCGAGACCTACTGTGGGTCACGTTGATAGGGACCCGGATGGCTTGGAAGATGAAGGTGATCTATACTCCCTGGAGGATGGGGGAATTCCTCCGGGGTTGGAGCCATGTAGAACAATGTTGCATTTCTTTCATAAAGATGAGTTGCCGACTCTGATCTCCCAGACATTGAAGAATGCTGGGGGTGCCGAGTGCTGATTTCATGTCTGAGCCAAAGAAAAATCCCATTTTAATTTCTTTGCGTAAAGCAACATGATTTTTATGAATGCTATTCAAGAATTGATTGATCTTGAATGGGACACCCCAGGAGCTAAATACAAAGGGGGACAAGACTTGGAAGCACAGTACCCCTTGGATCTGGCGGCAAGAGAGTAGTTGCTCTTTCTACAGAGGAGTGGCTTCTCAGAAGACTCGATCTTTGAATAGGTCTCAGTCCTTTTGTTCCAGGCAGCCCAGATGGGGTGCAGGTTTGAGCAGCAGTATCCCCCGACCCCCTCAATGAAGGTGTGCCGACCCACCCCCGGGAATAGGAAATAGGGAGTCACCTCTCTCTTTTTTACTGGAGGTGGGTTGAGATCTCGACAGATCAATGGGTTCTAGAGGTGATAAGGGACAGCTATGCTCTGGAGTTTCTCAGTGTTCCTCAGGACATTTTAATGGTATCTCCCTGCAGCTCTCTGCAGAAGAGACTGGCAGAGGAGTATACATTGTCAAGGCTCTTTGGCCTGCAGGCCGTGATCCCTGTGCCCATGTCACAAGAAAATGCAGGCCAATATTCCATTTATTTTGCTGTACCCAAAAATGAGGGTTCCTTTCGCCCCATCCTGGAAATCAGGAAAGTCAGCTGTCATTTGCAAGTGACTCGTTTCTATATGGAAACCTTACACTCAGCGATAATGGCAGTACATTCAAGGGAGTTTCTTATGCCTCTGGATTTGTCAGAGGTGTACCTGCATATTCCCATCTGGTTGGAACATCAGCAGTTTCTGTGTTTCACTATTTTGGGACAACGACATCAGATTCGAGCGCTATCCTTCGGTTTGGCCACTGCTCCTGGAACCTTATCCAAGGTCATGATGGTGGTAGTGGCAGTGTTGTGAGAGGATAGCATTCTGGTCCAACCGTATTTAGACGATTGGCTAATTCAGGCCAAGAGTATGAAAGAGAGTCTTCAGGTGTCTTGCAAGGTGAGCTCCTTGTTACAGGAACTAGGTTGGATGGTGAACTTGGCCATGAGCCAGCCCAGACAATGAAGTATCTTGGTGTTCGTTTCAACACAAAGCAAGGCAGGGTGTTTCTATTGGAGAGCCGTATTCAGAAACTGATGACACAAGTGCGACTATTGACACACACAATATACCCAATTGTATAGTCTTACCTACAGGTGCTTGGTTAATGGCAGCCACTCTAGAGGTAGTTCCTTGGGCAACGGTGCATATGTGTCCTCTTCAGCACACACTGCACATTGCAGTCCACAGTGTCAGGACGATACAGCTTCACTTACCGGTGGAGATCAGCATCCAAATGCAGTGGTGGTTGCAAGTGGATCATCTAAGGAAGGGCGTTCTCACAGGACAAGCAGGATGGTAGCCCTCACATATGGGTGACATCATCAGGATGGAGCCCAATCACGGAAAACCTCTGTCAAAGTTCCCAGAACTTTGACTGGCCCCCACTGGGCATGCCCAGCATGGCACCAACCCTGCAGCCAGCAGGGGTCCCCCTTCAGTCTTCTTTTTTCCACGCAGCAGTAGCCTTGCGGTTTAGGAGCTCTGAAGAGATTCCTGACAGGAATTTTCCTCACGGAGTTAATTAAACTTAAATTGCCCCACAGGGGTCCCTCCTCTAACTTTTCTCAGGCCGCGGTACTCCGGTAAGTTTTTCACCATTTTTCGTCGATTACCATTGAGTTTGGCCTCGTGGCCTACTGACCGTCGACCGTACCGCGGCTCGATTTATCTATGGCCATGGCGTCGGGGTTTTGTCAGTGCCCGGACTGTACTCGCACCATGTCTATCACAGACCCTCATGGAGTCTGTGTAATGTGTTTAGGTCGTGAGCATGATGGTCCTGACTTGCATAAAAATTTGCCCTCATGACAACGAAAGGTCGCAAAGCCAGAATAGAGAAGATGGGACTCCTTTTCCGTGCTCACACCCCGATGCCGTCCATCGCATCGACGTCATCGGAACCTGCACCGTTGAAGTCGCACCAGCATCGACAACCGTCCGGTGACCGCCCGCCATCGACGTCATCACGGCCATCGACTCCAGTTTCTCCCCCTCAAGATCGAGGGGATCGTAGGGAGAAACATTGCCACTGGCATCGTAAGTCTCGGACCGTCGAGGGAGCGAAATCATCGACCGAGCCACCGTCCGAGCCACCATTGAAGAAGCCCCGTCCAGGAACGGCACCGACCACTTCTGCGACCGGGACATCAAGGCAACCCTCACCCGATCAGGGTTTGGGAGTCGCGATTCCGCCTGTAAAGGTGGTCCCTCCGACTGTGCCTCAGCCTCCCTCTTCCGTCACGGAGCCGGGGCTGATTGCCCCAGGTCTCCGGGAAGAACTGGACCGGCTGGTCCAGGAGGCCATCGACAAGGTGATGCAACGACTCCAGGTTCCTCCGGCACCGACACCGGCACAGAGAGTGGAACCAGTCACCGACCCGATTCCAGCAGCACTGACACCGCTGCTATCCTGGATGGAAGCGCTCATGACTGCCCTTCCACCGATGATTCCCGGGTCTCCGATTGCTCCGGTGCGCTCCCCGAAGACAGCTTCATCGGGAGGAGAAACACCGTTTCGTATTCCTCCTTCGGGGGTATTGCCTCAGCCATCGATGCCATTTCCTCCCTCGCCACCGATTCATTCATCGGGGTGATACGCACATCGGCGCCATCGATGCCTTCGATGCCAGCACCGATACTCCCAGGGTGTCCACAGTGCCCCCGGTGATTCCTTCGATTTTCTCAGAGCCTCAGCCGGGCCCTTCGGGTATCCAACCTCCTTCTCGTCCTACAGGTCAGCCTGCTGATCCTTATGACACCTGGGGTGATGATACTTCCACAAACACCGATGACTTACCTTCACCTCCCTCTCCTACTGAAAGTAGAAAGCGTTCTCCTCCAGAGGACCTTTCTTTCATTAATTTTGTGAAGGAAATGTTGGAATTGGTCCCTTTTCAGTTTCAGACGGAGCAAGATGATAGGCACCAGATGATGGAGCTTCTCCAATTCCTGGATGCCCCTAAAGTAATCACTTCTGTTCCCATTCATCAAGTTCTTCTTGACCTCCTCAAAAAGAACAGGGAAAACACTGGATCCATTGCCCCAGTACACAGAAAGGCTGACACTACCTATCTAGTACAGTCAGCCCCTGGCTTTCAAAAATCTCAGCTCGACCACCACTCAGTTGTGGTAGAATCAGCTCAGAAGAAAGCAAAAAGGACGAAGCCTCACTCCTCTACCCCTCCTGTCAAGGAACACAAGTTCCTAGACAATATTGGTCGACGAGTGTTCCAAGGGGCCATGCTCATCTCCAGAATTGCTTCTTACCAGCTGTACATGACCAAATAGAACAGAGTCATTTTCAAGCAAATACAGGACTTCTCTGAAACCCTGCCTGACCAATTCCAAGAACATCTTCAAATCCTTGTCAACAAGGGGTTTGAGGCAGGAAAGCATGAGATAAGAACAGCTTACGATATCTTCGACACCTCCACTAGAGTGTCTGCAACTGCCATTTCGGCAAGACTCTGGGCCTGGCTCAAGTCTTCTGACCTTCGCCCAGAAGTACAAGACAGGTTCTCTGACCTGCCCTGTGTAGGAGATAATCTGTTCGGTGAACAGATTCAGCAAATAGTGGCTGAATTAAAGGACCATCATGAGACCCTCAAACAGCTCTCATCGATACCTTCTGACTTCCCTTCTAGACAGCCCTTCAAAAAAGACTCTAAGAAGTCATTCTTCCGCCCAAGGAAGTACTATCCTCCACCAACAATGATCTCCATCACCCTCATATTGTCACTCCAAAATATATCTGTCAGCCAAATGGGAACCCCACAATATTTTGGCTACTATTATGGGGTTTAATTTCAGAAATGAATGTTCCATGACCCTAGACTCATACCAAGAGTTCAACCATGATTCAACACATGAGGATCTGAAACATGAACTACCTTGCGTTGAACAGGAGAGGAGCCTTGGTAAGTGAGACTCATAATTGTAAGATTATTGTTTTTAGGAGAAGGAAGGTCTTTCCATGGAAATTGCTAGTTTTGAGAGGAAGCAAAATCTTTCCTGGGAAATACAGGGTATGGGAAGAAAATGTTCCTCTTCCGGATCTTGTCTTCCTCCTCTCCCTCCAGGATGCAATTCCAGTTTAGAAAAGAGAAAGGGGTCATTATGAGATTGCTGTATTTCAATTGGGCAGATTCCTATGGAGAAGAGAGGAGAGATGGGCAGGTGCAAGGATACAGGGAAGAAAATGCCTGCAGTGTGAGCGCTGCCATGGAAACCATTTAGAGGAGAGGAGTTGTGGGAAGGTTGTGATGAGGAAAGGAGGCTGCACAAAAAAGAAAACAGTTCTCTGAAAAGGGGCGAAGAAATAAGAGGAGGAGGAGAAACAGGAGAGCAATGGAGGAGGGGAGAAAGTAAAAGGGAGGTGTGAAAAGGGAAAAAAGGATAATGTGCTGAGGGAGGAGAGTGATTGAGGTATTTAGATGGGAGCTGGCAGGCTGCATGAGTGAGAAATCAGAAAGGGAACGTAGAAGGTTGGCTATGGACCATCCTTATTTAGCATAAAGAAAACTACATTGGTTCTGCAGGAAGACTAGAAACTGGCTTAGCACCACCTGAGGACCCTAGGAGAGGGAAAGGAGCTTATCTTGCCCTCCCCTGAATCCTGAGAAAGAGATAACAGCTCCAGTTGTGATCACCCTAGTGCTTGCATCATGAGAGACAGAACTAGAGTCTGAGCAGAGGGAAACTATACTGAGATCCCATGCTGCCTTGGAACCAGAAAGAGAAGCTATAGTTGCAAGAGTGGAATGAGTGAAAAAAATAGGCAGGGCTGGATTGTAAGGTTTAAAAGGGGATAAATGGGTTAAGAATGTAAATTTCAAGAAATTTACACAAGTAAAAAAAAAATCATTTACTCACATTATTTGACTTTTTGAAAATTGCCCTCCCTCAGTACAACTAAAAGTTTGTGCATTGTTCCTCAACACATGTGCTTTTAGCTGCACTGAGAGGAGCATTCCTGGGGGCATGCTTATTTATTTAAGCATTTAATATACCATAATTCCTAATAAAGATCATAACGGTTCCTGAGAGACATTCATAGATCATGGCTATTTGATAGTTTGAGGAGACATTCATAATATGGGTTATATATATTCATGGGTCAGTTCAGTACATTCATAACTCGGTCAATACTTGAAAGAGGAATAGCAGATGACATGGAGAGTAAAAGACATAGTTCCTGATGTAGAGTCTGTATAAATAATTGTTCTTCACTTTAGGTTGGGGAAAGATAAGTCTGCACATTGATGGTATTTTTACATTTTCATTTGTACTTTTTCCAGCAAAAGAACATCTGCTGAAAAAGCAGGTACAAGCTGCTATGTATACTTTTTACCCACAGCAAAGCAAAAGTACATATATACTTTCATTTTGAAAATTGGTGCAAATCCCAATGATGACAAATACACTCAATCTTTGTCCCAATGTAGTTTGAAAATTGTCTCCTGAGAGTCCTTGCACCCAGATCCACCAATCTATCTAGGCATTTTCTTTAGATAGATTGGGGGTCAGGATTCTCCATTGGGATAGTTTTGGGGAAGCTTGATTTTTCTGTGCTATTGGCCAAATATCCTTAATCTGTCCTTGACAATAACCAGTGTCACTCACAATTGTCATTTTTGTCCCTGCAACTGGCAGTACATTATGGAAATGAGCTGCCACTGATAAATGTTTTCTGTTCTTTTCTTTCAACTATACCATGGGAAACCACTAGAAAGAAGCCTTAGAAATAAGGTACAGAGTCAAAGTGGACCAGCCACCTTCCTTCCCCACTTCCATAGCTCCCCTTTTAGCAGGCTTTTTTCTTGCCGTGTAGAGGGCAATGGGGAAGATATAAACCCAAGCAAATTCCATGTTGCTTGGCAAGTGGCCACAAGAGGTATGCCACATCAGATCCAAAAATTTGAAATAGTTTTTGAAAAGTAAATAATAGGACTTGAAGGTTGCAAATATTGTTAAGCAAAAGTATTATTCCAAAGCAATATAAAGCAAGACTGCTGTTGAAGAATTAGATATTAGTGATAGGTGCGTGAATCTTGATCTTTCTGAAGAAAATTTCAAGTTGTGGCATAATCAAACGAATTTTTGATGTAACATTTCATGGCTACTGCAGAAGCTGAGTTGCAAAGCATGCAGCAGTCTTTTCATCCTGTAGTCTGCAGATTCTGGCATTGTCCCCTGAAATCAAATCTAAAGATTAGAATACTTTCCCATCCAATTTTCTGCTAACCTCAGGGGGGAATTACCCAGCTGTACTTATAAAGCAGTGCTGGAAAATAAATATGGGAGCTCTCCCACTGTGAGCAGTCCTGGTTTCAGAAAACAAAAATCCACCTGTGCTTTATCAGTTTTGTTTTCTTACTACTTTTAAATAATAAGAACAATTTTGCTAGAGCAGTATTCTTTTATATTTTTTTAACATCTTTGTTTTCTTTGATTAATGATTTTTAGCAGTACTTATCCATTAGCACACTATGGGGTAGATTTTCAAAGGGGTACGCGCGTAGGATACGCGCATACCCCCCGAAAACCTACCCCAAACCCCCCTGAGTGCGCCGAGCCTATTTTGCATAGGCTCGGGACGCATGTAAGTCCTGGGGCTTGCATGGAGAGGCGTGTCGGGGGGCACGGCGGTCGTGACGTGGCGTTTCAGGGGCCTGGCGCGGGTGACGTGACGTTTCGGGGGCGGTGCCGCGGGCATGGTTTCGGCCCGGGGGCGTTCCGGGGGTGTGGCCGCGCCCTCCAGAACAGCCCCCAGGTCGGGTGATGGCGCGCCAGCAGCCCGCTGGCGTGCGCAGATTTACGTCTGCCTCCGGCAGGCGTAAATCCGGCAATAAAGGTAGGGGGGGGTTTAGATAGGGCCGGGGGGTGGGTTAGGTAGGGGAAGGGAGGGGAAGGTGAGGGGAGGGCGAAAGAAAGTTCCCTCCGAGGCCGCTCCGATTTCGGAGCGGCCTCGGAGGGAACGGAGGCAGGCTGTGCGGTTCGGCGCGCACAGGCTGCCCAAAATTGGCAGCCTTGTGCGCGCCGATCCCGGATTTTAATGGATACACGCGGCTACGCGCATATCTATTGAAATCCCGCGTACTCTTGTTCGTGCCTGGTGCGCAAACAAAAGTACGCACTCGCACAAAATTATAAAATCTACCCCTCAATGCCTTTTAAGATAAGTAAATAAAATACTGAATATACCCAGATAAGTTACAGTTAGCCGGATATGTGGTATTGGCTAACTTTAGACCTGCCCTATGGCACATCTAGAGTTAGCCAGTTAAGTTACCCGGTTAACTGAATATCGGAGATAGCTGGCTAACTCAACTCCTCCCCAGAATGCCTACCTCCAGCCCCAGGAACGCCCCCAACTTACCCAGCTAAATTGTAGCCGGATAATTCATTATCCAGCTAGAATAAAGCTGGGTAAGCATTTTAAAAATGTGGCTAAGCTTTTATTTATTTATTATGTATTTATTTATTAACTTTTTTATACCGATTTTAGTGGGGACATCATATCTGTTTACATCAACAACGTATAGAATGGAAAATACATAGAACAGGGTAAGGGATGGGGAATGATAGGAACTACAAGATTAAAGGTGAGAAAAAAGTACATGAGAGTGCAGCTACTCATGGGAACAAGCTGAGAGCCGATGGAAATTTAACAATTTGTATAACATATATGCCTAAGAACTTTGTACAGTGGGTTTGAGGGTGTGTTAGCTGAGGGGGGGGGGGGGAATTATTGCTGATAGGCTTGTTTGAATAGCCAAGTTTTTAATTTGGCTCTGAATTTGGAGGGGCAGGTCTCTAGCTGGAGGTTGGGGGGTAGCGAATTCCAGTGCATCAGACCAGCAATCGAAAGGGCTCGGTCCCTTGTGGAGGTTAGGTGTGCCTCTTTTAGAGAAGGCACGTGGAGGGTCCCATTGTTGGATGCTCTGGTGGATTTGTTAGATCATTTGGGGCAGAAAGGCTCGACGAGCCAGTTTGAATTGTGTGTGTGTGTATAGCTTTGTGGGTCAATGTTAGGGTTTTAAATAAGATGCGAGAGGGGATAGGGAACCAGTGCAAGTTTTGGAGGAGGGGTGTAACATGGTCATATCTACGGGCGTTAAAAATAGTTCTCGCTACTGCATTTTGCAGCATTTGGAGGGGTTTTATTGAGGAGTAGGGGAGGCCTAGGTAAAGGGAGCTGCAGTAGTCCATTTTTGCTGATAGGGTGGCCTGAATGACTGTGCGAAAGTCACTGGCATGAAGTAAGGGTTTAAGTTTTTTCATGATGTTGAGTTTGAAAAAAACCTTCCTTGAGGGTTAGATTGATATGATTTTTTAGATTCAGTTGTTGGTCAATCTGGACTCCAAGGTTGCGTACACAGTTCTGCTTAGTGAAGATGTCATAGGAGGGATCATTTGAAATGGTAAGTTTGGGGGGTGAGTGTTGTGAGATGAGGAGTAGTTCCGTTTTGGAAGTGTTTAGGGCTAGGTGGAGGTCAGAGAGGAGGGAATTGATGGAATCTAGACAATTTTTCCAGAGATCCAATGCATTTGTCAGGGTATCCTGGATTGGAATGATTATTTGCACATCATCTTATGAACCCCTTTGTGGCTTGACTGTTTTATATGGGTGTTTTGGATACATATCGTTTACAGAAGATGTTTAAAGAAATAGCTGATTTAGCCTTCAAATAATTAAAAACAAAATAGCTTTTTTTATTGCTGTTTTTTCTATCTGTAGCAGATCAAGAGCCACGCAGGATTGTGACCGCTGTTAATCATAGTCATTATCTCTCTTGGCTTTGCTGTTTGGTTCATCTGTTTCCTGCTTCGTTTGGCATATAGCCTTCCAGTGCCTGTTGGAGCCAGAAACTTGTTCTGTGCAGGAAAGTTGAGCAATTCTACAGCTGTGTTTGGCACCAATCTGGAGAGTGTAGCTTTTCATCTGCTGCACATCAGTTTTATATTTTACACATTTTTATTTTTCTCTTTAGATTTAATTTTTGAAAAGGCAGAATAAGCTAGAAGGCCCTTAAATTAGGCATACTAACAAAAATAAATAAGGCATTTCAACAGGAAGTACTTGTTTTAAAAGTCAAGCACAAGAGAAATGTATTCTTTTTTTCTTGCATTAAAAAATGTGCTGTGGTAGGAATTTTTTCTTGTTTGCATGCTCTGTGCTTTTATTGCATCTGTCATTTTGGATTTTCTATTAAATACATTGTTCAATGTCCTACCCTGTAAGGAGGAGTTTGTAAACCAGTTGGAAGTAAAAAAAGTAAGATATTTCCTTATCAAAGGAGTCAAAATTAATCCTTGATATATAGCACTGTGATGATGAATTATTGCTATGCATCTTTAATTATCTGTAAAAAAGATATATATATATATATATATATATATATATATATATATATATATATATATATATATATAGGTATATATACACACATAGGGTATGTGATAGAATACTTTTGAGCAACAAGTAAAAGATCATATAAATTGTCTTGAAATGGGAAGCTAGATCTAAGGAAGAAACTTAGAAATATGACTCATTTAAAGGTGGCAATTTGGGATAAATACTGTATTTTTCACTCTATAAGACGCACCTGACCATAAGACGAACCTAGGATTCAGAGTGGGAAAATTAAAAAAAAAAAAAAAAAGTGTGTGATAAACCGGGCGTCTGTGTGTCTTATGGAGCAAATTAGGGGAGTGCATAACATTTTTTTTTGTCCCCATTTTGTTTTCGGGTCTGGGGAGGGCCGACGGCCCTTTGCCCTTACTATGTCACAGAGGCCGACTAATGGCACCGGTAGCCCCTGTGACATAATAAGGGCAAAGGGCTGTCGGCGCCATTTTGATTACTGGCAGCCGACGGCCCAAGTGCAGGAGATCACTCCCGGACCCCGCTGGATGACCAGGGACTTTTGGTAGGTCTTGGAGGGTGGGGGGGTTGTAGTTAGTTTGTTTTTCTTTTATATTCACTCCATAAGACGCACAGACATTTTCCCTCCACTTTTGGGGAAAAAAAGTACGTCTTATGGAGCAAAAAATGCGGTACTTACAATCACAGTCTCCTAGACTGAGGAGCTTAGTGTTCAATTATCCATAAATAATATTCTCTTTTTCCCATTTTCTTAAAACTCAAATGGAGGTGAATGCCCACTGGAATCTCTGCTGAATATTGGGAAGAGCTGGGGGTGGATGGAGGGTTTCAATGGGGAGAAAATTGTAAAATGTGTTTACTGTTTCTTATTGCTGTCCTGGGGCACATAAGAGCCAAATGTGTGCCAAGAGTTGTTGGTATAGCTCTTCTGTTTAAAAAAAGATTTATATTAAAAGTAGTGGCTGAAGCAAATTAAATTAAGTTGATATTCAGAAAGCCTTTCAAAACCTGGCAATGAGCTAAGATCCTTGCTTTGAAACAATGTTGGGATCCCATGTAAGTGGACAGTTTCTCTTATAAAAATGATGTCAGGTTGTGGTGCTGATTACAGCTTAGGCATGGAAACAAAATGTGCTATCCGTGAAAAATGATCTATCACCACCAGGATCACTGTACATTTGGACAAGGTCAGAACAATCAATAATAAAGTCCATGCAGAGATGGATCCAGGATATGGAAGGGAGTGATCGTAATTCGCCAGAAGGGTTTTCGCATGGGACATTGATTCTGACACATACTGGACAGGCCAAGATGCAAGTCTTACAATCCTATGTAGGGATAGTCACCAGAAGGTTCCAGAAATTAATTAATTGGTTTTCTTAATCCCCAGATATCCCAAGATCTTGGAGTCATGTCTCCATTTGAAAACATCCAGGTACAAATTATCCGGAAGAAAGTTACAGCAAGTTGAAATCAATGCTAGAGGTTTCTGAGCAGCAGATTATTGAAGAATCTTTTTCCAAGAAATCACTTTGTATACTATTCGAGACAATCCGAGAAGCTAATAGAATATGGCTCTTATCCTGAGGTGCGGGAGCTTCTGAGGAGAATTTTCGTGAAAGAGCATAGACCTTGCAATTCCTTGAACCTGGACTAGGATTAAATCAGCTACCGGCTTTACTATAAAGTAGGTTCTCATGAGCCATAAGAGTTTGTAACTGAAAGGTAGCACCATCCAACAGATGTCTCCACTCTTCCAAAGTCCATTTTATGGCAAGGAGTTCCTGGTTTCCAACATCATAATTGCATTCTGCTGGAAAAAAATTCTTAGAAAGGTAGCCACATGGAGTTGTGATTCTGGATCTCTAGTCTTTGAGACAATATTGCTCCTTCAGTTTCAGAGGCTGGGTCCGTACTATGGAACATGATGTCCCCTGAACTCAGATTACAGAATAATCTCAAAACTTTTAAGAAAAATTTAAAAACATGGCTTTTTAAAAAAAAAGCCTTCACTAAAGAGTGTGGAGGGTAGAGAATGAAAGTACAGGGTAATGCAGATGAGAATGAATTTACTCAATCCTACATTTAAGAAGTAATATCTCAAAGAGATAGTAACTCAATAATATACCTGGACGTGACCAACATTACTCAAATAATGATTTTATTTATGAAATTGTAACCAAACTTTATTGGCACCTGTTAGAATGTACGATATCCTACATTTACATATCTTAGTCTATGTGCCTATTTGTAAACCGTTGCGATGGTATATAACTTAGCGACGGTATAGAAAAGTTTTTAAATAAATAAATAAAAATAAAATCAGTTTCCAATATAAAAGGCAAAGTTGGATCAAGGTGACATAAAATTGGAGCTTATGCAAAGAGCTGTTTTACTCTCTCAAAAGGCTTGCTGGGCTTGAGGGTTCCAAGCTTTCATGGGACCTCCTTATGGGCCAAGGCTGTATGTGGTGTCACTACCCTTTAGAAATCCTGAATAAAGCACTCATAGTTAGTAAAACCCAGGAAGCACTGGAGAACCATAACGCCCAAAGGTACTGGTCAGTTAAATACTGCAGTAACATTATATGGATCATCTTGAAACCTTGGTCTATTACAAAACCCTAGAAGTGGACCTCCCTTTGCTCAAACATGCATTTCTCAAATTTAGTAAAGAGTGGTGTTGGCAAAGTTCTGTAACATGCTTCTTATAAGTGGTCAGACCTGGAGGAAAAAACAGGAAATCATCAAGGTTAACCTCCAGATATTGTGAGAGGAGGTCCTGAAACACATTAACAAAAGCTTGAATGATGGCAGGGGTATTACAGAGTCCAAATGGCATAATAGTGGTTTCATAATGACCATCCTGATATTAATGGTGATTTTCTTCTCATCTCCTTGTCTAATCCAGATGATGATGATGTTGTTGTCATATGCTCCCAATAAATCCAGTTTAGAGAAAATCTTAGTTCATAAGAGCATAAGAGATGTCATGCTGAGCCAGGCCAAGGTCCATTGAGCCCAGCATTCTGTTGCCAACAGTGGCCAGTCTGGTCACAAGTACTCATCAAATTCCCAATAGTTCATCTATTTCTTATATTTCATTCCAAGGAATAAACAACTTCTTTCTCTAATCTACCTGGCTAATAACTGGTTATAGTCTATTCCTTCAGGAACTTGTCTTAATCTTCTTTTGAACCCCACTATGTTAGTTGCCTGGACCACATCCTCCGGCAACAGATTCCATAACTTTATTGTGCTCTGAGTGAAAAAATACTTATTTATTTATTTAAGCATTTTAAGAACATAAGAAATTGCCATGCTGGTTCAGACCAAGGATCCATCAAGCCCAGCATCCTGTTTCCAACAGAGGCCAAACCAGGCCATAAGAACTTGGCAATTATCCAAACACTAAGAAGATCATCCAAACACAATGCAATGCTGGAGAACTAGAAGCAGAAATGCATTTTTTTTTATCCTAAGCCAGGCCCCAGACCTTATTCTTGTGGGGAGTGAAGGCTGTTATGTTACATAACACACCCCACAAGAAAAATGGCAAAGACTAAGTAGTCCCAACATAATATCCCTCCCTCCACCATGAGTAAAACAGCAAAGGTTCAGTGACCAACATAATTCTACCAACAAAAAACAATGAAGGCTCTCTTTTCCCCCTTTTGTTAGGATTTTGTCTGCTGTGCAGCCTAATCATACTCTGATTCTATTATGATGTTTCCCCACCTGCAGAGCTCTCTTCAGAGCTAACCGAGGCACCTCCTCAATGGCCTCCTGACTCAGCCTGACTTCCAGCCTCCTCTCCTGCAGGGGACCTCAGCGAGCTTTATCTCCTGCCTTGCCAAGCTCCTCCTCACTGCCTGCACTACACCCAAGCTCCAGCCCTGCCATTGTATCCTTGCCTTTTCATGGAGTCACCCTTGGCTCTCTGATCTGGCCACTCTTGCTTCCAGTGCGGAAGTCCTGGAGTGTTAGTAATGGTTTCAAGCGATGTAATATTCTCACTTTGGAGTATCCTATTTTAATTAATTTGTTTGTGTTTTTTCATTGTGATGTTCTCATCAATCTGTATTCCTAGGTATTTACTTGTTCAGAAGGTATAATCTGAAAATTACCGAGGTCAAGGCGTGGCATTTTAACCGTGGAGGAGTTTCTCTTTAGCCATACAATTTGAGTATTATTTGTGTTCAGTGTTAGTTTAAGCTTTGTCAGTTCATGCTGTATTGCCTTCATAAATGTTGAGAGTGTTGATGCAGTATTTTCAATTGATTTGGTGTAAGGAATGTAGAACTGTATGTCATCTGCATATAAGAAGAAGTTGATTCCTAGCTTTGCTAGTAGTGTACACAAGGGAAGCATATAAATGTTGAAAAGTGTTGCCAATAGTGCTAAGCCCTGAGGAACACCTGTATTGATAGGGAATGTGTCAGAGATGTGGTCACTCAGTTTGACTTGGATGTCCTGTCATCTAGGAAAGAAGAGAACCATTTGAGGACACTTCCTTCTATTCCAATTTTTCTCATCTGGTGGCATAGTAGGGTATGGTCCACAGTGTCAAAGGCTGCTTTTAAGTCTACTAGAACCAGGATATAAAAGTCATCATTGTCAAATCCCTGTAGAACAGGGTCAATTAAAGATATGAGTAGGATTTCTGTTGAGCGATCTTTTCTAAATCTGAATTGGTTTGGGTATAGAATATCATTGTCTTCTAGGTGGTTTTCCAATTGAGATAGCACTGCCTTTTCTAGTATTTTTGTGATTAAAGGTAAGTTGGGTATAGGTCTGTAATTGTCCTAGTCATCTATTCTGTCAGTTTTATTTTTTAGAATTGGTTTGATCACAGCTTATTTCGCCCTAAAAGGGACCAGACCTTCTGAGAGCGAGTGGTTGATTATGGTTGCGATTGTTGGGGTAACTGCATCATGTACTAATTTCAGGGAACTTGCCAGAATTGGATCTAGTGGATGAATAGCTGGTTTAATTTTGGTAATAAATTAAATTGGGTCCTTGGTTAGGTATTTTACGATTTTGAATTTTGAATTAAATATTACTCCGTGATTCTGATTTGCATAGTAGTCTTTTTTTGCTTTATTGATTTGTTGCGGATTTGTTGCGGAATTTTGCTAGGAGAGATCTGTATTTTCCTAGAGATTCTGTAGATGGGCATTTTCGCCATTGTTTCTCAGATTTTCTCAGGGTCTGTTTGGTTCATCTTAGTTCTTCATTGTACCATGGTTTCTTTTGTTTAGAGTTATCTTGTTCATTTTGGAATGTTTTTGTCTGTATTGGGCTTAGGTCATCTGCAATATCATTGATGATTTTTTCCCAGGAGTTAAAGGCTTATTTTTTATTGATTCTTCCAGTACATATAGTTTTATCTTTATTCTGAAGATGAAGATTTGGTTGTTATTGAGGTTTGTTTGCTTTGCATTGTGGAATGTTATGTTAGCTTTTATTAGCTGGTGGTCGGACCAAGGCAATATTTTGTGGAAGGTATTGATTAGACAGTTATTGTGGTTGGCAAATATTAGATCTAGGATATGTCCTGCTTTATGAGTGGGGTTGGTTACAAATTGTGACCAACCCATTGCTTCCATTGTCTAAAACAAATTTCACATACGGTGGTTTTTTGTGTTTTGTCTATATGTAGGTTAAAGTCTCTTACAGTTAGTGTAGAGTCAGGTGTTGGAAACGCTTTAGTAAAAAGTTTGATTAAAGGTGAACAATCTTTTTGAAGTATTCCAGGGGGCAATAGATGAGTCCTGTGTTAATTTGTGGAGATTTTAGTATTACTACCTCGTAGGATGGGTTGATCTGTACTTTGTACAGTGTAAGTTAAAGTTCTTTTTTACAGATTATTAGTAGCTCCCCACCTTTGCGTTTGAGTCTGGGGAAGTGAAAGATATCATAGTTTGGATGATCAATTTGATTTGCATACATTATCTTTGTCGTTCAGCCAGGTTTCAGAAATGCAGAAGATAGGATTTAATTCATCTAACAGATCATTTATCAGTGGTATTTTTTTTGACAATGACTGAACATTCAAATGTAGGAGTGTAAACATTAAGCAGGATGAGATTACAGAGAAGGATCTGCCTTGTATTCCTTATTTGTTTCTTCTTTGTTTATTTGTGTTTTCCTTCTTAGTTCACCATATATTCCATGACCGAGTATAGGTTTGATACTGTGTAATGGCCTCAGTCATGAGTGAAGGAGCACCAAGTATCTCCTCGCTTTGAGTACATAGGAATATTCAGCAGAGAATCCTGAGGCTTGGGCATATGTGTAGTTTTGAGGCAGGTTAGGCTTCCCTCACTGATTTAGTAACTGCTGTAGTGTCATAGCAGTGAGCTAAATCTTCAGGCAGATGGAAATTGATTACAAAGAAATTGGTTTATCTATTGAATGCACAGAGAGGATAGCTATCAGAGAATAAGGCTGTTAAAGATTCATACTTAGATGAACAAAGGATACTTTAAATAAAGAGCTGTAATTTAAGCTTTACTCTTCTTGGCCAGCCTCCATTGCTTTCATAGTCTGTTTGGTTTTAGGTTTTCCCCATAAGTTTAAGATGCTATCCTATTTGTTCAGGAAAGGTATTATTACCACAGGTTGGCATCTCAGGCGCGCATGAAGAGGCGCACAAAGGGGCATGCTTCTTTGTTGTGCTCCTTCACGTGTGCACCTCTGGCGTGTGTGGCGCTCCTTCCCTTCCTCGGTGGTGGGGCGGATTAGGGGCGGTCCCAAGAGCGGGTGCAGGCCCTCTGGATTCAGCTTTAGGAGGGGAAGGGTCATACCTTCAATGATGGAGCTTCTCCCGATGCCTCTGTTCTCCCTCTGCTGAAGGAAAACGCCGCGGAGGTGTGCGCTAGAGATGTGAATCGTGTCCTCGATCGTCTTAACGATCGATTTCGGCTGGGAGGGGGAGGGAATCGTATTGTTGCCGTTTGGGTGTGTAAACTATCGTGAAAAATCGTTAAAATCGTGAGCCGGCACACTAAACCCCCCTAAAACCCACCCCGACCCTTTAAATTAAATCCCCCCCCCCCCGAACCCCCCCCCCCAATGCTTTAAATTACCTGGGGATCCGGCGGTGGTCCAGAACGGCGGCGGTCCGGAACGGCCCCCTCAATAGAATTGTGTTGTCTTCAGCCGGCGCCATTTTTCAAAATGGCCGCCGCAAAATGGCGGCGGCCATAGACAAAAACAATTCGACGCAGGAGGTCGTTCCGGACCCCCGCTGGACTTTTGGCAAGTCTTGTGGGGGTCAGGAGGCCCCCCCAAGCTGGCCAAAATTTTCCTGGGAGTCCAGCGGGGTTCCGGGAGCGATTTCTTGCCGCGAATCGTTTTCGTACGGAAAATGGCGCCGGCAGGAGATCGACTGCAGGAGGTCGTTCAGCGGCAGTCTGGAACCCCCGCTGAACGACCTCCTGCAGTCGATCTCCTGCCGGCGCCATTTTCCGTACGAAAACGATTCGCGGCAAGAAATCGCTCCCGGAACCCCGCTGGACTCCCAGGAAAATTTTGGCCAGCTTGGGGGGGCCTCCTGACCCCCACAAGACTTGCCAAAAGTCCAGCGGGGGTCCGGAACGACCTCCTGCGTCGAATTGTTTTTGTCTATGGCCGCCGCCATTTTGCGGCGGCCATTTTGAAAAATGGCGCCGGCTGAAGACAACACGATTCTATTGAGGGGGCCGTTCCGGACCGCCGCCGTTCTGGACCACCGCCGGATCCCCAGGTAATTTAAAGCATTGGGGGGGGGTTCGGGAGGGTGGGGGATTTAATTTAAAGGGTCGGGGGTGGGTTTAGGGGGTTTTAGTGTGCCGGTTTTCCTGCCCTCCCCCTTCCCCCGATTTACGATTTTTTAACGATAAATCGGGGGAATTGGTATTGTATCGTGGCCCTAACGATTTTTTGACGATTTAAAATATATCGGACGATATTTTAAATCGTCAAAAAACGATTCACATCCTTAGTGTGCGCCGGTGTATGCGCTTCAGCGCCGGTCATGCTATGTCCCCAGCATGTATGGTACTCCTTCCTCGGTGGTGGGGGTGGGTTAGGGGTGGTCCTGAGGGTGGGCACAGGCCCTCTGGTGCTGGCGTTGGGAGGGGGAGGGGCATCCCTCCAGTGGTGGAGCTTCTCCCGGTGCCTCTGTTCTCCCTCTCCTGAGGGAAAATGCCGTGGAGGTGTGCGCCGGTGTATGCACCTCAGCGCAGTTGCGCTGTGTCCTATCATTTGTTTTAAATTTGCAGGTTGTTAGTTTCATGGATGTCCCCTAGTCCTATTGTTGTTTGGACTATTTACCTGTTCCACTCACTCATGATTTTATAAATTTCAATCATATCCCATATCAGTCATCTCTTTTCTAAGTTAAAGACAATGGTTCAAATGAAAAAAAAAGTTAGTTAAGATTAAAATCAGACAATGAGGTATAAGATTTAAAAACGGTTTCAAAAATATGGGTCTTTAGATGGGATTTAAACATGGCAAGCGAGAGGGAGCATGATGCAACAGTTCAGGAAACTTATTCCACCTGGCACAGCCAGATGGAAAGCACGGAGTCTTGAATTGACAATAGAGGAGAAAGGCACAGATAGGAGTGACTTATCCGACGAGAAGAGTGCACGAGGAAGGGTGTAGAGAAAGATAAGAGAGGAGCATTAGTGAGGTTCTGCAAAGTGAAGGCATTTGTAGGTAAGGAAAAGGATCTTGAACTGTATGCGGGAGCGGATAGGGAGCCAATGCAATGACTTCGAAAGAGGGGTTATATGAGTATAGCAACTTTGGTGACAGATAAGTCATACAGCTGAATGTAGGACAGATTGCAGTGGAGAGAGATGGCTTGCCAGGAGACATGTGAGGAGCAGGTTGCAATAGTCTGAGCAGGAGGAGATTAGAGTGGATAAGGGTTCTGGTAGTTTATTCAGAAAGGAAAGGATGGATTTTGGCAATGTTATAAAGAAAGAAGCAACATGTTTTAGTGTTTTGGATATGCTTAGAGAATTTAGAGAGGAGAGAGAAGAGTCTGAGGACTCTATGGCTGATAGACCGGGATGACCGTGTTATCCACAGAAACAGAGAGAAAAGAGGAAGAGGGAAGGTGGGCTTGGGGGAAAAGATAAGGAGCTCTGTCTTGGCCATGTAGAGTTTAAGGTGATGGTGGGATATCCAGGCAGCAATGTCAAACAAGCAGGCCGAGATCCGGGACTGGATTTCTGGTGAAATTTCTGGTGGTCAAAGGTAGATCTGGGAGTTAATCAACATAAAAAAGATATTGAAAGCCATGAGAGAAAATCAAAGCACCAAGAGAATGAGTATATAGTGAGAAGAGGGTCCAGAATGGAGGCCTGAGGCACACCAATTGATAGTGGAATGGCATTAGAGGAGGAACCACCAGAGGAAACGCTAAAAGTTCAATAGGAGAGTTAAGAAGAGAACCAAGACAGGACAGAATCCTGAAATCCAAGCGAAAACAGAGTATCAAGGAGTAGGTGGTAATCAACAGCAGCAAACATGTCAAGGAGTATAAGGACAGAATAAAGACCTTTAGCTTTAGCCATAAACAGGTCATTGAAAACTTTGGCAGGGGCTATTTCCGTTGAATGTAGAGGGCAAAAACCAGACCGGAATGGATCAAGAAAGGCTTGAAATGTAAGAAAGTCAAGACAGTGGTGGTGAACAGCACATTCAAGTAGTTTGGAAGCAAAAGGGAGAAGGGATATGAGTTGCTAGTTGGCAGGACAGGTAGAATTCAGTGAGGGTTTTTTAAGGAGTGATATGATTACAGTATGTTTGAAGGCAGTAGGAACAGTACCAGTGGAGAGTGATAGATTGAAGATTACGCCTGGGGGAATTCTGCGCACAAAACCTTAAAATTCTGCATACTTTATATTGGTCAAAATAACACAATTTACATGACAGTCTTTAAATAATCCATTTTAAATTAATACAGAAAAAAGGTATTACTTAAAGATGCAGAATTTTAAATATTTTGAACAGAATTTCCCTAGAAATTCACTGTAAGAGAGTGTCCCTTCCACTTGCTTTCCCTACTCCCCTGGCCACTTTGCCCTCTCAGGCCCCAACTCCGCCACCTGCCAGTATCTCTCCCCTCCACCTCTAGGCTCAACCCTTTCCATTCTATTGCCACTCCCAGAGTTTGATCCTGTTCTCAGTACTGCTCCCTCACACAGGCTCCCTCTGTCCCTCCTTCTCTCACACACATGCTCCCTCTCCCTAGTGCCCATACACACACACCCTCATATGGCTCTCTCACTCTCTCGTGCACACACATCCCCTCATACAGAATCCCTGTCTTGCACACACACACACACATCTTCGCCGCGAACAGCATGCACTCCCTTCACTGCATGCCGGGGTATTCATTTTCACCGCGAACATGCTGAAGTCTCCTCTGCCATTTTCTGTGCAAATTCTGCTCTTTACAGTAGCGCAGAATTTCCCCAGGACTAGAGGATGTGACAGATAGCAGGGATGACTGGAGTGGAAATGGAGCTGAGGAATTGGGTGGGGGAAGGGTCAAAGGAACAAATAGTGAGTTTGGAGGAAGAGAGAAGGCAAGCAGTTTCCTCCACTGTGTCTTCAGGAAAGGAGGAGAGAGTGGCGGAGGCTAGGGGAAGGGTAGAGGAAAGTAGTGGGGGAGAGGCAGTTAAAGCTGAAATCGTTGAGAACTCAAAACTAATTTTGTGAATCTTCTTATGGAAGTAGTCAGCCATAGTCTGGGCAGAGAGAGAAGGGAGGCGAGGGAATTTTAAGGATGAATTGAGAATGGCAAAGAGACAGCGAGGGTTGGATGTAAGAGAGTTTGTCAGATGGACATTGTAGTCTTGATTGACAAGTGCAATAGCATACTGGAATGTGGTCAGTATGAATTTGAAGTGTATGAAGTCTACATGGGCACGGAATTTTAGCCAGAGATGGGGATAATGTCTTTAATGTCCTGGTGGATGCCCACCTGAGTACCAGTGATCATCAAACGGTATGTTTTCATATCGCAAATAGGAATACGAGAGGTGACATGAAGACCCAAGTTCTGAATTTCAAAAATACAGACTTTGTCAAAATGGGGGGATGTACATGAAGGTAGAACTAGAAGACAGGGAGAAAATGAGAGAGGTGAAACAACAGTGGGCCAAATTAAAAGGAGCAACTACAAAGGCAACAAATCTATATGTTAGAAAAGTGAACAAAAGTAAGAGGAATAAGAAACCAATCTGGTTCTCAAGGGAGGTGGCTGAAAAATTAAAGTAAAAAAGAACAGTGTTCAAGAAGTATAAAGGATCCCAAAAAGAGGAACACAGGGAAGAATATCTGGTGAAACTGAGGGAGAGGAAGAAAAATCAAGAAAGTAAAAGGTCAGGCAGAAGAAAGGATTGCCAAAGAGGTGTAAAGTATGGTGACAAAACATTTTTCAGATATATCAGAGAAAGGAAAAAGGTCTGAAGTGGTATAGTGAAATTGAAAGGCGATAAAGATCAATGTATGGAGAGAGATGAAGAAATAGTAGAAATATTTAAACCAAATACTTTCAGATAGGTGTTCACTAAAGAAGATCCTGGATCACTGGTTGAGAAGACTGTAGATAGGGATGTAGTAGATGAAACTCCGTTTACAGAAGAGAATGTATGAGAAGAGCTAGGAAAATTGAAAGTGGACAAGACCATGGGACTAGATGAGGTACATCCCAGGATACTGAGAGAGCTGAGAGATGTGCTGTCATGTCCGCTGAAAGACCTCTTCAATAGATCCCTGGAAACGAGAGTGGGCCGTGAGATTGGAGAAGAGCAGAAGTGGTCCTGCTTCACAAGAGTGGGAGCAGAGAGGAGGCTGGAAACTACAGGCCAATTAGCTTCACCTTGGTAGTGGAAAAAATAATGAAGACTCTGCTAAAGGAAAGGATAGTGAACTATCTACAGTTCAATGGGTTGCTCAGCCCGAGGCAGGGAAAGGTCCTGTCAGACAAATATGATTGATTTTTTTGATTGGGTGACTAGAGAATTGGATCAGGGAAGAGCGCTCAATGTGATTTACTTGGATTTTAGTAAAGCTTTTGATACAGTCCCACATAGGAGACTCCTGAACAAAATGAGAAGCTTGGAAGTGGGTGCAAGGTAGTGGCATGGATTGCAAACTGGTTAATTGACAGGAGACAGCATGTCTCCTGTCAGTACCATGAACAGTATTAAGCAGGGATCGGTTTTGGGACAGGTTCTATTCAATATCTTTGTGAGCGACATTGCAGAAGGAATAGAAGGTAAAGTTTGTCTAGTTATGGATGATACTAAGCCCTGCAAAAGAGTGGACATGCCCGAAGGAGAAGAGAACATGAAAAGTGATTTAAGAAAGTTTGAAGACTGGTCTAGGATTTGGCAGCTGGGATTCAATGCCAAGAAGTACAGTCATCTATGTGGGGTGTGGTAATCCAAAAGAGTTGTTTGTGATGGGTGGTGAAAGACTGATGTATGTGGACTAGGAGAGGGGCCTTGCAGTGATAGTATCTGGTGATCTGAAGGTGACGAAGTAATGTGACGAAGTGAGAGCTAAAGCTAGAAGAATGCTGGGCTGCATAGAGAGAGGAATAATCAGTTAAAAAAATGGTGATGCCCTTGTACAGGTCCTTGGAGGGTGGAGGCTGTCCAAAGAAGAGTGACCAAAATAGTATGGGGTCAGCGTCGGAAAATTTATGAGGAGAGGCTGAAAGATCAGATTATGTATATCCTGGAAGAGATGAGGTGCAGGGGAGATATGATACAGACCTTCAAATACCGGAAAGGTTTTAATGATGCACAATCATCAAACCTTTTCCATTGGAAAGAAGTCAGTAGAACTAGGGATCACAAAATGAAACTCCAGGGAGGACGACTTTGAACCAGGAAATATTTCTTCAGGAAAGGGTGGTGAATGCTTGGAATTCCCTCTGGAGGAGGTGGTGAAGATGAAAACAGTGACAGAATGTAAAGGGGGTATGAGATAAACACTGTGGATTTCTAAAGGCCAGAGGATGGAAAAGAAGAAAAGTGCATGGGGTAACCTGCCGGTGTTGCAGTTATTACCCTTAACCACTAAGCCTTGATACTGTTGATGCAACTCCATCATTACTGTCTGCTTCAACAGCAGGGGAAAAGGGGAATTGGATTCAGACAGCAATCAACGAAGGGCCCAACTTTTACTGTCTGGGGAACAAATAAGCATGGGGGTAACTTACTGATGCGACTGATATTACCTTTAACCAATAAGCCTTGATATTGGTGATGCAACTCCATCATTGCTCTCTTCTTCCATGGCAAGGGGTAAAGGGGAATTGAATTCAGACAGCAACCAATGAGGGCCCACAACATCCTCCTCAGTAAAGACATAGGTAAAGAATTCAGTTGTTTGTTTTTTTTCTTTTATTTCCTTGTCCTCCCTGACCATTCCTTTTACCCCTCAGTCATCTAGCAGCCCAGCTAATTTCTTCTCTAGCTTTTTACTTCAAATGTACTTGAAAAAGTTTTTATTACTTGTTTTACCTCAATGGCAATTATCTTTTCAAATTCTCTCTTAGTCTGATTAATTATTTTTACATCCAACTTACCAGTGCCTATGCTCTTTCCTGTTTTCCTTAAAGGCCTGTAAAAGAACTGATAAATTAATGGCAAAAGGGTAACAATTCTTGACAGTAAGCTTGTTAAGACTCCAGTAGTCGAAGCTCGGCAAAAGGGATTCATCCTTCTGTACAAAGAATAACCCTGCTCCTGCAAGAGAATTGAAGGATAGATAAAGCCATGAGCCAGGTATCCCTGTATGTATTCAGGACCTGACAATGTATCCCTGTATGTATTTCTGGACTTGACAATGTATATGTCCAGCCATGTGGTAGTATGGTTCCCTCTAGTAATTTAATGACACCATTGTACTCCCATGCTAAGGAAGGATATCTGGGGGGGTTTGGGTTTTTTTTTTTAATAAGGACATCTGCAAAGGTGTGCTGGTATGCTTGAAGAATCAGGGGTACCTAAATCTACAGAGGCCACAAGAATGAAATCTATACATGCTGGGTCTAGAATGCAAGATGAAAAACACCTTGATAGATCTTCATTGGCTTCCAGTAACCTTCTGAATCCAATAATCTTGGATTATCAATAATCTTCAATATCATCAATAATATTGACTCATCTCCTCCCGGAATTTCAATACAACCCTACAATCCAACAAGAGTCCTAAGATCCTAAAATAAAGGCATTCTTTCAATACCTTCCAACAATATTGCTCATCTTACCCAAATTAGAGATCGTTTGTTCTCTATTGCTGGTCCCAAACTTTGGAACTCCCTACCTAGTCCACTAAGACTAACAACTGAAAAAAAGAAATTCAAACGATCTAAAAACATGGCTCTTCAAAAAAGCCTATGAACTCACCTGAATTTTTTCAATTACACTTTGTAAAAAGACTGCTCTCAATCTTAATTTTCTTTGTTTTGTATACTTTTTAAATCTTATATTTAAATAATTCCTTGGAACTATTTTCCATTGTTGTAGTAATTAATAACTCTCTTAATCTGATATCGTACTCTTTCTTTTTTAATAATACAGTTAGAAATGTTATTATCTTTCTACATTGTAATTCAGTGGTATATTTGTAAACTGTTGTGATCTATCTTTGGAATGATGGTATATAAAAGGCATAAATAAATATGAACCTTGAGACAATCTGCCCTGATTGCCAGTTGATAAACAGGTTGTGCAGCTTGATCCATGGCAGTCTCAGAAGGATCATACATGAAGGTGTTTCAAGAACTCAAAATGCGATAATCTCAGAGTGCCACATGCCCACCCTTAACTTCAAATCAATGGTGAACTATTGTGTCTTCCCTTGAGCCAATGCCTGCCATCGATGGATATGACAGGAATAGTTGTAGGATTCAGTCGTAAGGGTATACATCCCGTATAGCCAAATGAAATCCTGACTGCTGAGATTTCCCAAAGTCAATAAGGGGTATGTGCTGCCTCTGATTCTGAAGGCTAGCATATGGATACTAAGATGGCTAAACACTGCATCACATGGAGTACTGGAAGGGATCCATGGTTCAAAGAAAGCTTCTCTTCAATTGTGGACCATTAACTTCCTGGCTAGTACAATAGAAGCTCATCCACAACCTCCTCATTTGGTCCTTCTTTGTTTGAGGTAACCAAACCTAATGTGGCTCATTTGCATGGGCCATTCATTCCTTACAACTGGATCTGGCCATGACATGGCACCAGACTTGAGAGAGGAAGTAAGTACTTTGGTTGGTGTTCTCGAATGTGGGCATCAGTACATAGGCAGAGAGAAATTGTGGCATCTGCATTGGAAGGTAACTTCCAGCAAGCCAGTTCATCTTTAATCCATTCTGCCCAGTCCACAATCATCAAACATTTTCCATTGGAAAGAAATTAATAGAACTAGAGGTCATGAAATGAAACTCCAGGGAGGATGACTCAGAACCAATGGTCAGGAAATATTTCTTAACGTAAAGGGTGATGAATGCCTAGAATGCTTTTCCGGAAGAGGTGGTGAAGACGAAAACAATGAAGGAATTCAAAGGGGCATGGGATGAACACTGTGGAACCCTAAAGGCTACAGCAGTGTTTCTCAACCTTTTTTCCATCATGACACATCTGACAGATGATGTTCACGTGCATGACATGCTACACACTTCATTTAACAGCTATACTAAAATAAAAAAATCCTAGATATTTTGTTGAAAATGATGCAGGAGAAAGTTAACATATTCTTTAATTTCAATAACTGCTTATAAAATATAATTAAATGTTATTTTTTCACAAAAATTGTAATCTTTGATTACTGCATTATTGAGAAATCTGGGATTGATATGCATATGCAGCACACAACTTTTCAATACAGACAAACTCTCATGAATTTCACTGTCAACCTCAGAAAATTCTGACTTCTTCTGGAGTTTATACAGAGTAGAGTTAGGAAATTTCCCCTTTCAACTCACCATACAAAAATATATTCAAATTCTGATATCCCTTCAGTAATAGTACTTCAAAATCTCTTCCCTGCCAGCCACTTTGTGAAATAATATGAAAACCTTCTAAAAAGACATTTAGAAATTATATAGCATACTAGCCATACCATAAGAGTACTAACACTCAAAACTTGAACAGCAGCAACCTTACCTATGAAAAAGCAAGACTGCAAATACAGGACACAGTACACTTACTATTGGAAAAACAAAGAAAGCCAGACTGCTCTAAATTCTTAAATAGAATCTACATCCTAGTTAGCAGAATCCCTCACCTCTGTCAAACATACAGAATGCAGACTGATGCTTATATAATACAGAATAAAAGACCATAAATTATAAACAAGCATACAGAGAAAAAAATGAAACTCCAAGAGGGGGTGGGGATGGTAGGTAGGATGGCAGGGCAGGATACAGCATGCCTGCAACATTTCTGGCTTGGATTGGTGGTACAGTGATTTCCAAGGTTGAGGGAAAAGCAGAAACAAGGAGTGGTGATGAGGAATTTTAAGTACCAGCTCCTTCCTCTGCACCCAAGCAGCAAGCACATGTGGCTGTTATAGAAAGCAAAGGCCTGCTATGTCAAATTTTTGGTGACGCACTTTCCACCCCTTGGTGACACACCATTGTGTCCCAACACACTGGTTGAGAACCAGTGGGCTAGAGGATAGAATTAAAGAAAAAAGTGCATGGGGTAACTTGCTGGTGTGGCAGTTGCTACCCTTAACAAATAGTATCAAGGCTTAATGCAACTCCATAGTTGCTCTCTGCTTCAATGGCAGTGGGAAAAGGGGAATTGGATTCAGACAGCAACCGAGGATCCTGACTTTTATGGTTTGGGGAACAAATAAACATGGAGTTATCTTGCTGAGGTGGCTTTTACTACTCTTAATCATTAAGCCTGAAACTTTTGATGTGGCTCCATCATTGCTCTCTGCTTCCACGGCAGGAATTAGGAAAAATTGGATTTGGACAGTATCCAAAGGCCCTGACTATATGGTCTGGGAAAATAATAAGCATGAGGGTATCCTGCACGGTGCAGCAGATACTGGCATAAGCTTGCTGGGCAGACTGGGTGGATAACTTGATCCTTTTCTGCCATAATTTCTATGTTATCTATTTGCCAAGTATTGGTTTATGCTGCCCAAGTGTTTCCCATAAATGGACAGAGCCTTGGCCATCTTATTCTGATCCAATCGCAGGGCATCTTCTGCTTGCGATGATCACTTTTTCCTTGGGTTGGGTCCTTGAGAGTTGATGGTTGACAGGGCTTAGGAAGTAGGCCCCAAACAAGGACTAAGCAGCAATACAGAAGCAGAAGTGAACAATAGAAACAGGAAGACCAGATGAAATGAATCAGCAGATCTGGAGAAGCGAGACATACACTGGCGTCAACAACAAAATACACTCTGGGAGCAGGACTTCATTGAGTGGGCCATAAAATGAGAATCATGCTCTGGCAACTTGCTAAATGGAAGCCTGGATATTTTGTGTGTCCAGACAGGAAACAAGATGGCCATCAGCAGGAAGTGTGGGCCAAGGAGTTGGGAAAACTGACCAGATAGTCTCTTAAAGCCCACAGAGGCCTCTGCTGGCAGGAGACAATAACTGTTTATCAGCACCTCACAACATCTGATGTTAGTCCATTTATGTGACTCAGGAATTTTGTAGACTAAAGGACAAAGTGAGTGCCCTATGGCAGGGGTGGCCAACTCTGGTTCTCAAGAACTACAAACAGGCCAGGTTTTCAGGATATCCACAATGAATATGCCTGAGATTGATATACATGCATTGCCAACAGTGTATGCAGATCTATCTCAGGCATATTCATTGTGGATATCCTGAAAAACTGTTCTGTGGCTCTCGAGGACCAGAGTACATCACCTCTGCCATATTGGGACCCATCCTTATAGCTTAACAAGCCATATCAAAAATAGGAACCTGAGCTGTGTTAGGATTGGTTCTGATGAATAAACATTAAAATTTAGCATGAGCCACTTTGAAGTAAAGGAAATTGTAACTTAGGTGACTAAAATCATTCTGAGCCCCCTTCCTGTTCTAATTTGGAGTTGGCTTAGATGAAATCTGGACTGGTTAACTAGTCCAGAACACACAAAATCAGGAAGAATACCGTTCTTAGTTTTGTAGTTCCAGAAGAAAAATATGTGTGTTATTTTTGAAAGATTTTCCTTTTTAGCAACTACTAAAACATGGTGCTGCAAAACTGATCTTCCTATCTGTGGAAGCATAACCCTGATAATCTAAATAATGACTACACCATAAAAAGCAATACATCACCTCAGAAGAAAGGGGAGGGGTGTTTAAGAGGGTGAATATGTGGGCAGGATATGTTGCTTTAGTTTGAAGTTTGGGGTTTTATTTTTTAATTATTTATGAAATGATTAATTTGTAATGTGCATTTTGTAAATCGCTTTGAACAGTTCATAGCTACAATTAATAAATGTAATGTATGGCTATAATAAAAGTGTATTCTAAAATATTAAGAAATCTTTTTAAAATATCATTGGAGAGAAAATAAGAGATCTAAAAGTAGGACCAATGAAAGGAGATTCAGAGACAGAGTACAACTTATATTTGAGGATCACAGGGGATACTTCATGATACAAATATGCATTGTGTTGGTTTTACTTTTTATTTTGGACTTATGTAAAAACTTAGTTGTCATAAATGTATAGATGTTAAACTAATTTAACATATATGTAGTGCTTTAAAAATTACCTTGACTATAATTTTGTGACCTTTGCTGTCTAGATACATGCTTTGCAAGCTGAACTCAATTTCCATAGAAGCTTATACAACCTCCAGGTTACTTACACCGAATCTCTCTTCAGAGGAATAAAGCAAGCCTACCACACTTTTCAAGATAATGTTGGGGAAGTGCTTTGTTCACCTTTAAAAGGTTGGTGTGAATTTAATTTTATTGGCAGGACTTGAATGCATATAAATGAAAATAAGATAAATATGGATATTCTAAAGCATATAAAATCAGGAACTTTGCTTACTAAAGTGCTTTAAAACCATGATGGATACCACAGTTTAGAAAATCCTGCTTACCCTCAGCCCAGATTTAACAACAATAATGTCTATGCATTCTTCGCCCTCAATCTTTAAAGGGGTAGCTAGCAGTAAGTCACGTTCAGGGGTGGATTCCCGATGACGACCAGCCCGGGGATTCGCCACACAGGCTGGCCCAGGAGATACCACATGGTCTGCTGAGCACGGCTCTGTCACAGCCGCGCTCAGCAGACCATGTGACTAGAGCGACCAGCCCACCGGGGGATGCCCGATCCAACGATAGGGCAATCCGCCCCTGGTCACGTTCCCTGCCCTCCCTTCAACAGATTTTTCCTCCTTTCTCAAGTTTTATTGTAAACCGGCGTGATGTGCTCGCACGAACACCGGTATATTAAAAGCTGTTAAATAAATAAATAAATAAATAAATACATAAACAGATCTCTCCCAATAATTCCACCCCTTTGTTATTTATTTATTTATTTATTTATTTATTTATTTATTGGTTTTTATATACCGCCGTTCATCCTAGGATATTGCGTCGGTTTACAGGAAAACAAAAACAAAACGTCAGAGCGTTGTACATAGAACAAGGTAGTAATAATTATGAACTAGTATATAAATAACTAAGGGAAGAAGTAAAGTTGTACATATAACAAATTAATAGTTAAATAATACATAAATAACTAACAGTGAGAATAGCTAAGTAATTTAAACGGCAAAAACTTAAAGTAGAGGGAAAGGAGGGGGGAGGAGGAGAGAGTTGGACGTGCTGGGGTATTTAAGGACGTTGTATCATAGTGGAAGGAGAAAGTGATGGAAAATGTCTATTGTGCTTGCAAAGTGGGTAGAATGAGGTGGGAAGGGGGAGCGGGAGGAATCAAGTGTAGGCCTGAGTAAATAACCATGTCTTGAGATTTTTTTTGAAGATTTTTGGGGACTGTTCAAGTCGTAGTTCGGTAGGCATAGAGTTATGAAACCTGCCCCTACCCAACACTCAAAAAGTGACCTCACAATGTCCTGTCCCCCTTACTTAAGGAGCCTCAAGTTCCACCTTAGGCAGGTGTGATCCTCAGTTGCTTGTGCCCCACTGGTGCCATAATTTCAAATGGCACCAGCTGACCTGAGGCTCTCCAGAGCAAAAGGGGAGCCTTGAGTCATCCAGCAATATTCTGATTTACATTGCCAGTAGAACAGGATCAAATAGGAGTCACTCCTGCCCAAAAGGCTAGAACTTTGATTGTTTTTTAGGTTTTAAATCATGCCATTGCCTCTTACTTGTGGAATAATTTTCCACATTTTGCATGTTACTATTGAGCACTGAAATGAACATCAGAAATATGACAGTATCTTGTTCATCTGGACCTCCTTAGAACAAAGGAACAAAAACTTGACTATTTTTTCTATTCTAATTGTACTACAGCTAACAGTCAGAACTGTTTTCAAGAATATTTGATTGTGTTTGGTTTTTTATTCTTTTCCCTTATTTGCAGATGTTCTGTCTTCTTATATGGAACTTAAGACAGATGCATCAGAAGCTGCTCTGAAAGGCTTTTTGACTGTTTTTAAAAACAATGTTGAACAGATCCAGGATGCTGTTGACACTTTGTCTCCATCAAGGAGCCAGCAGCATGAAGGTAAACATTTAAGTTATTTTGTTTGATATAAAAACAAAATACAATTTCTATTTCAAGAAAACAGGAAAGAGCATAAACATTGGCAAGTTAGATATAAAACAATAAGACAAGCCAAAAGAGAATTTGAGAAGAAGCTTGTCAGAGGCAAGAACTCAAAACCTTTTATTATTATTATTTATTTATTTGTTTAAAATGTCTTATAATCTGCAATCTACAATGAATGATCACGACTTACTGTAATACATTCATAATTTCATAACATATGACTAACATACATTAACAAAGCAATTTAAGATATAATTAATAATCTAGACACCTCATAGATTAAAAGTTAATAAATAAAAAGCCTTCACCCTTTTCCTGAAAATGTTTGTACCCTCTATATCACAAATGAAGATGAGAAACAATGCGGTACACACACTGTACTTCATCTACATACATCTACTCAAAGATTGATGTTGCTTGCACCTGTCATATTGATTGATTCATCTTTTAAAGTTTAAGGATCCACACGTATCTTGGCACTATACTTTAATATTTTGTGGTGTACCCTCTATATGCCACAGTTCATGGGACAACGCATTCCACAGCACAGGTGCTACGTAGGAGAAAGCCCTGGCCCTAGTTGATTAACCTGTAGCCCCATGTAGATGGAATTTTTTAAACGTTCCCTTTTTGCGACTTGAAGAGTCTACCAGACAAATATTTTACAATAGACCTTGTAAGGATACAAGTATATCCCAGACAAGAAGCCTGTGAGGGAGTTGGTTGGACTACTATATGACTGAGGAGTAAAACGGGTGCTCATGGAAGACAAAGCCAGAGTTGAAAATCTACATTTAATTCTTTGCTTCAATCTTTACTGAGGAGATACCTATGCTGAAAAAAATTCTTTGAGGGTGGTGATTCAGAGGCACTGAATCAAACCATAGTGAACTGGGAAGATGTAATTGAGAAAATCATCAAAGTAAAGAGTAAAAAATCACCAGGGCCTGGTGCACCCCAAAGTTCTGAGAGAACTAAAAAATGAAATTGCAGACTTACTACTAGTAATCTCATTCAAAACAGCTATGGTACTTAAGGATTCAAGAATGTTCAACATAATGCCCATTTTTTAAAATGTCACCAAGGGTCATCTGGGAAACTATAGACCAGTGAGCGTGAGGTTGGTGCCAGGCAAAATGGTAGAATTTGCTCTAAAGAACAAAACTACTGACCATCTGCATACATGGGGCAGAGCCAACTTGGATTTAGCAAAGAGAAATCTTGCCTTAAAAATCTGTTAGGTTTCTTTGAAGAGTTAACAAACATGTTGACAAGTGTGAGTTGGATTTTTAGAAGGTGTTTGACACAGTCTTCTTAAGAGAGTCATCAAGAAATTAAAGTCACTGGATAGGAGGCAATATTCTGTTGTGGACTGCCACACATGGACGTGCCGATTTTATAACATGCATACATAGGCGCACGCATGTTATAAAATACGGGTTCCACGCACACATGCGTGCCAGATTTTCATGTCCGGGTGTGCATATGCAGGCGGATGTCCAGCTCCACGTGCAGGGAGGGAATTTTAGCAAAATACGCGTGGTCACACAATCACGTCTCCTTCAGTTCTCTCCCAGTCCGCTCCAATTAAGGAGGGGACTGGGAGAGAAATTTTCTCCCCCCTAACTCTATTCTTCCTCCCTCTTCCCCTCTCCTCCCCACCCCCTAAACCTACCTAACTATCTCCCTTTTCCAGACGGTATCCTCTCAACGCGGCAGGTTAGTCTTACTATTTCCACTTTTTCCCTGTCAATTTATGGTGGGTTGCTCTTCTGTGACCGCCGGCAATCAACCGCTCATGGCTTGTTTTCATTGCATCGTCTGGTGTTCGTTGATGCCCCAGTGCCTGCAGACCATGTCCATCACGGACCGGCATGAGGTTTGTATCCTCTGCCTGGGGGCATCACATGATATCCGAGGGTGTCAGCTGTACAATCAGATGACCCCCCAAGGGCCGTCGTGCTCGTCTCGACAAAATGAAGAAACTCTTTGGCCCCAAGAAGGCCACTCCATCTACACCATTCTCGGAGTCTCTGACCCGGGGGTAGAGGGGAACTGCTGGATACGCTGTCCCTCTCAACACTTCTGGAAGCTTCTTCTAAGGAGTGGGGAGCCGGAGATTGACCCTTGCCGCTGTTGGTGCTCTCTCAGACATCGGGATCCTCTACTTCTCACAGGATAAGCAGGATGGTAGTTCTCACATATGGGTGATATCAGGATGGAGACCAATCACGGAATACTTTTGTCAAAGTTTCCAGAACTTTGTCTGGTACATACTGGGTATGCCCAGCATAGCATCAACCCTGCAGCCAGCAGGGGTCCCCCTTCAGTCTCCTTTTTTCCGCGCAGCAGTAGCCATGCGGGTTAAGGAGCTCTTCAGAGATTCCTGACAGAAATTTTCCTCATGAAACTGGTCAAGATGGTGAGACTGAGAGGGAAATGCTAAGAGAAATTAGGGAAGCTAACTAAATTGGTAGTGCGGTAATAATGGGAGACTTCAATTACCCCAATATTGACTGGGTAAATGTATCATCGGGACACGCTAGAGAGATAAAGTTCCTGGATGGAATAAATGATAGCTTTATAGAGCAATTGTTTCAGGAACCGACGAGAGAGGGAGCAATTTTAGATCTAATTCTCAGTGGAGCACAGGATTTGGTGAGAGAGGTAACTGTGGTGGGGCCGCTTGGCAATAGTGATCATAATATGATCAAATTTGAATTAATGACTGGAAGGGGGACAGTAAGCAAATCCACGGCTCTCGTGCTAAACTTTCAAAAGGAAAACTTCGATAAAATGAGAAAAATTTGTTAGAAAAAAACTGAAAGTAGCAGCTACAAAAGTAAAAAGTGTGCAAGAGGTGTGGTCATTGTTAAAAAAAAATACCATCCTAGAAGCACAGTCCAGAAGTATTCCACACATTAAGAAAGGTGGAAAGAAGGCAAAACGATTACCGGCATGGTTAAAAGGGAGGTGAAAGAAGCTATTTTAGCCAAAAGATCTTCATTCAAAAATTGGAAGAAGGATCAAACAGAAGAAAACAGGATAATGCATAAACATTGGCAAGTTAAATGTAAGGCATCCATAAGAACCTGGCAAGTACCCAAAAACTAAGTCTATTCCATGTTACCATTGCTAATGTCAGTGGCTATTCTCTAAGTGAACTTAATAGCAGGTAATGGACTTCTCCTCCAAGAACTTATCCAATCCTTTTTTAAACACAGCTATACTAACTGCACTGACCACATCCTCTGGTAAAAAATTCCAGAGTTTAATTGTGCGTTGAGTAAAAAAGAACTTTCTCCGATTAGTTTTAAATGTGCCCCATGCTAACTTCATGGAGTGCCCCCTAGTCTTTCTACTATCCGAAAGAGTAAATAACCGATTCACATCTACCCGTTCTAGACCTCTCATGATTTTAAACACCTCTATCATATCCTCCCTCAGTCGTCTCTTCTCCAAGCTGAAAAGTCCTAACCGCTTTAGTCTTTCCTCGTAGGGAAGTTGTTCCATTCCCCTTATCATTTTGGTAGCCCTTCTCTGTACCTTCTCCATCGCAAGTATATCTTTTTTGAGATGCGGCGACCAGAATTGTATACAGTATTCAAGGTGCGGTCTCACCATGGAGCGATACAGAGGCATTATGACATTTTCCGTTTTATTCACCATTCCCTTTCTAATAATTCCCAACATTCTGTTTGCTTTTTTTGACTGCCGCAGCACACTGAACCGACGATTTCAATGTGTTATCCACTATGACACCTAGATCTCTTTCTTGGGTTGTAGCACCTAATATGGAACCCAACATTGTGTAATTATAGCATGGGTTATTTTTCCCTATATGCATCACCTTGCACTTATCCACATTAAATTTCATCTGCCATTTGGATGCCCAATTTTCCAGTCTCACAAGGTCTTCCTGCAATTTATCACAATCTGCTTGTGATTTAACTACTCTGAACAATTTTGTGTCATCTGCAGATTTGATTATCTCACTCGTATTTCTTTCCAGATCATTTATAAATATATTGAACAGTAAGGGTCCCAATACTGATCCCTGAGGCACTCCACTGTCCACTCCCTTCCACTGAGAAAATTGTCCATTTAATCCTACTCTCTGTTTCCTGTCTTTTAGCCAGTTTGCAATCCACGAAAGGACATCGCCACCTATCCCATGACTTTTTACTTTTCCTAGAAGCCTCTCATGAGGAACTTTGTCAAACGCTTTCTGAAAATCCAAGTATACTATATCTACCGGTTCACCTTTATCCACATGTTTATTAACTCCTTCAAAAAAGTGAAGCAGATTTGTGAGGCAAGACTTGCCCTGGGTAAAGCCATGCTGACTTTGTTCCATTAAACCATGTCTTTCTTTATGTTCTGTGATTTTGATGTTTAGAACTCTTTCCACTATTTTTCCTGGCAGATAAATTTCCTGGAGCTTCGTGCAATCAGATATGCTTTCAGGGCTTTTCAGGATCACCTCTCCAACCAGGTCATCCTGATTCAAACCGACAACCAGGTGGCCATGTGGTATATCAACAAGCAAGGGGGAACGGGCTCCTACCTCCTGTGTCAGGAAGCTGCACAGATATGGGCGGAGGCCCTTTCCCACTCGATGTACCTCAGAGCCACCTACTTACCGGGAGTGACAATGTGTTGGCGGACAAGCTGATTCGCACTTTTCAACCGCACGAGTGGTCCCTCAACCCCACTGTAGTGGACTCACTATTCCAATGTTGGGATACCCTCACATAGACCTCTTTTCTTCAATTCACAATGCAAAGTAGGGAACTTCTGCTCTCTCACTCGCAGCCAACACCGCCAGCCCAGAGATGCTTTCTCTCGTGGGCCAGCGGTCTCCTTTATGCGTAACCTCCACTTCCACTCATTTCAAAGACTCTTGTGAAGTTGCGAAGGGACAAGGGTCTAATGATTCTCATAGCTCCTCATTGGCCACGCCAGGTCTGGTTTCCAATTCTCCATGACCTATCGGTACACCACCACATTCCTCTAGGGAAGGACCTGCTTCTGATCACTCAGAACAACGGCTGCCTTCATCACCCCAACCTTCTCCCTGACTGCCTGGATTTTGAAAAGTTAATACTTCAACCTCTTAACCTTTCAGAGCCGGTTTCCTGTGTCCTAGTAGCTTCACGAAAGCCTTCCACAAGGCAGACTTATCGTTATAAATGGAACAGGTTTATGGGATGGTATACTTCCATGTCCATCAATCCCTTCACTTGTCCCACACAAAAGTTTCTGGACTATCTCTGGCTCCTTTCAGAGTCAGGCCTCAAAACTTCTTCTATCAGGGTACATGTCAGTGCAGTAGCCGCCTTCCATAAAGGTGTAGGGGATGTACCCATTTCAGTACAACCCCTTGTCACACGCTTTTTGAAGGGCTTGCTTCACCTTAAACTTCCACTGCGCCCTCCAGCCCCTTCTTGGGACCTCAACATGGTTTTGGGAAGGCTCATGAAACCGTCGTTTGAGCCTCTCCAATCCTGTGATCTCCGCTTTCTCACTTGGAAAGTGATTTTTCTTTTGGCGATCACATCAGCTCGCAGAGTTAGTGAGTTACAGGCCTTAGTCACCTACCCGCCTTACACTAAACTTCTGCATGACAGGGTAGTACTCCACACTCACCCTAAATTTTTGCCTAAGGTAGTATCGGAGTTTCATATCAATCAATCCATTATACTACCCACTTTCTTTCCCAGGCCCCACGCAAACCTAGGAGAACGGGCTCTACATACCCTTGACTGTAAACGTGCGCTAGCATTTTATCTAGACCGTACAGCTGCCCACAGGAAAGGCATCCAATTGTTTGTTTCCTTTGATCCCATCAAATTGGGCAAACCTGTGGGTAAGCAGACTCTCTCCTCCTGGTTAGCAGACTGTATTTCCTTTTGTTACCAACAGACAGGCATTCCGCTTCAAAACTGTGTTAAACCACACTCTGTCAGGGCCATTGCAACATCAGTAGCGCACCTACGCTCGGTGCCGCTTGCTGACATCTGTAAGGCTGCTACCTGGAGCTCTCTCCACACCTTCACAGCCCATTATTGTTTAGACAAGGTTGGCAGACAAGATTTTATCTTCAGCCAGTCTGTGCTACGCAACTTATTTGCAAACTGAAGTACCAACATCCTTCCGCCAACCCGGTAGGGTTCAGTATGCCCTCTACCAAATTCCACTCCAGTTCTTGTGCCTGTTGCATGTCTTTGGGTACATTTGGTGCATTGCTTGGGCATCCTCGGCTCGGTACTCACCCATATGTGAGGACTACCATCCTGCTTGTTCTGTGAGAAAGCAGAGTTGCTTACCTGTAACAGGTGTTCTCACAGGACAGCAGGATGCTAGTCCTCACGAAACCCACCTGCCACCCCGCAGAGTTGGGTTCGCTTACGATTTATTATTTTATTTTTCGCATGTACTTTTACTATAAGATGAGACTGAAGGGGGACCCTTGCTGGCTGCAGGGTTGATAGTATGCTGGGCATGCCCAGTATGTGCCAATCAAAGTTCTGGAAACTTTGATAAAAGTGTTCCGTGACTGAGCTCCATCCTGATGATGTCACCCACATGTGAGGACTAACATCCTGCTGTCCTGTGAGAACACCTGTTACAGGTAAGCAACTCTGCTTTCCTCGGTGCCGGGGAAAGACCAGACCAAGCACCATGGGAAACCTCGTAAGCATTGCCATCGTTCGTCGTTGGCGCACGGCTCCAATTCCGGTGCGGCACCGGTGGCTGCTGTGCTACCACCAAAGAGGCCCTGTGGTGAGGAGGCCCCAGCCTCTGGCAGACCTGGAAGTCCTAGGCATTCCCCACAGACATCTGTGCCGGGCAGCGAGCCTCCTCAGGGCTCCAAGGAGACTCTGGTGACACCTTGTCCCCCTCCATCAGTCCTGTTTCTGCCAGACTTCCAGGAGGAGCTGGACCACAGGATGTGGTGCTCTGAGCCTTATGGAACATTGAACTGCCCCGGCACTGGCCCCCATACCAGTGCTGCAACCCATGCCATCTCTGTTGACACTCCTGCTTGAGCATCTGGACGTCCTGCTTGGTGCCTCTCAGACGCAGCCGGTGCCCGGGGGTCCTTCAGTTCCCCAATGGCCACCAGTGCCCTCCTTGGGAGCAATTCCCATCATCGGCTCCTCCCAGGAGGAAGACATGCACTGACCATCGGCGCCACCTCGTGTTTTGGTCCTGAGGCCACAGTTTCCCGAGCCTGTGCACGGGCCATTGGGTCTCCCAGGGCTGTCTGTGCCCTCACTGCTGCTGGTGCCACGAGTTCTCTCAGTGCCATCGGTACCCAGATTGAAGAGTTTTGACAGGCCTCACCCACGCTTGGGAACCTAAGCAAGGAGGAGGGCCCGTACGATCCATGAGGAGATGACTCTTCCGAGTCTTCTTCTGAAGACTCTGGGGACCTCCTCTCAGAATCTTCGCCACTAGAGGAAAGGAGTCGGTCTCCCCCAGAGGACCTCTCTTTTGCAGGGTTTGTCAGGGCCATGGCTGAAGCCATCCCCTTTCAACCCCTCACTGAGGAGGATGCATGACATAAGATGCTGGAAGTTCTTCAGTTCATCAATACACCTAAGGAGATAGTGGCTGTTTCTATCCATGACATCTTTAAGGATCTTCTCCTTAGGATGTGGAAGCACCCGATATCAATTTCTCTGATAAATAGTATGGCGGACGCCACCTACCTGGTGCAACAGGCCTTGTGTTTTGAGAAACGCCATCTCCTCCACCAATCTGTAGTGGTGGAGCCCACTCTCAAAAAGGCCAAGCATTCCCACACCCATTTCTCCATGTCCCCCCCCCCCCCCCCCAACCCGGGCGAGAACATCGGGAACATCGGGAACTCGATGCCTTAATTAGAAAAGTTTTTCAGGGCGCTATGCTCATCGCCCGTATCACCTCCTACAGTTATTCATGACCTATTACAACCGGAACCTGTGGAAACAGGTCCAGGAACTCACAGAACGCCTGCTGCAGCAGCAACAGGAGTCGTTCTCTGCTGTTGTACAACAGGGTCTAGAAGCCGGAAAACACGAGGTGTGGTCCACCTACAACGTTTTTGAAACAGCAGCCGCTGTGGACATTGGCACCCATAGGATAGCCTGGCTTCGTCCAGGAGAAGTTGGCTGACCTCTCTTGTACAGGGGAAAATCTCTTTGGGGATAAGGTCAGGGACATGGTAGCCCAGCTGAAGGATCACTATGAAACCCTTCAACAGCTATCTGCTAGTGCTTCTGACCAGCCTTCCTCTGCCAGGAAATTTTCCGGACCGCGTTCCAGGAAGTTCTTTTATCGGCAGCAGAAGTACTATCCTCCATCCACCCGGACCTGCACGTCCCATGCTGGTTCCAGGGATTGCCCCGTCAGCAACGAACTCCCAGGCCCCAGCCAGTCCCTCAGCAGACACCGGCTTCAGGGTGTTGACTGGAGGCGAGGGAGCATAAGTCAGCGTATTGTACCCTGGCGCACGTTCCCCCAGTGGGGGGCAGACTTCTTTTCTGCGCCCACCACTGGCCGCTCATTACATCAGACCGCTGGGTCCTTACTATCGTTAGCCAGGGGTATCGTCTGAACTTCAGAGAAGCCCCGACAAACTTTTCCCCGTCTCCATCGTGGGGTTTGTCCATCCCACAAGATATGCTTCTAACAGAGCTTTCCTAGTGGCAGGAGCAGTTGAACCTGCTCCCCATTGTCAGCAAGGGTGGGGGTTTTATTCGAGGTATTTCCTGATACCAAAGAGAACTGGGGGCCTATGCCCCATTCTCATTCTCAGTTCCTTGAACAAATTCCTCCACCAGGAATAGTTCAAAATGATCTCTCTGGGCACTCTGATACTGCTCTTCAGGAGAAGAGACTGGCTCTGTTCCCTCGATCTCAAAGATGCCTATGCCCACATTGCCATCTTCCTGAGGCACAGGAAGTATCTCCTCTTTGTGGTCGGGCAGGCTCACTACCAATACAGGGTACTGCCATTTGGCTTGACATCAGCTCCTTGACTTTTCACCAAGTGCCTGACAGTGGTTGCAGAGCACCTCAGATGTTGGCGGGTACATGTGTTCCCCTACTTAGACAACTGGTTGGTCAAAAGCAACTCCTGTGAAGGAGCGTTGAGTGCTTTGACCCTTACTATACAATGCTGCATTCTCTGGGATTTGTCATCAACTACCCAAAGTCCAATCTCTGCCCCTCTCCCCAGCTGGACTTTATAGGAGCCAGGCTGGACACAACTCAGGCAAGAGCATTTTTGTCCCACAATTGGGCTCTAACCCTGTCCTCTCTGGTGACCTGGGTGTGCGGCAGCAAGCAGGTAACTGCTCATCTACCACTTCGATTGCTAGATCACATGGCAGCTTCTGTCCATGTCAGCCTCTTAGCTCACCTCTGCATGCACAAGACACAGTGGTCTCTGTGGTCGCAGTGGCAGCAGGCATCCCAGGACCTAGGAGCTTGGGTCTCCATCACACAGCACCTAAGGATCTCCCTGTCCCGGTGGGAAAATCTCTCCAATCTGGAACAAGGAATTCCATTCCAACCTGCGCTGCCTTAAGTAGTTCTTACCAACGATGCCTCCCCCCACGGCTGGGGAGGTGTATGTGGATGGCCTCCACACACAGGGACGCTGGACAGCTCGAGAATCTCTGTGCCAGATAAACGTCCTGGAGCTTCGGGCAATTCGCTACATTCTTTGGGCATTTCAGGATTGGCTATCCCACAAAGCAATCCTGATTCTGACAGACAATCAGGTAGCAATGTGGTATATTAACAAACAGGGAGGCACAGGATTGTACCTGCGCTGACAGGAGGTGGTGCAAATTTGGGCTTGAGCTCTGTCGCAGGGTATTTCCCTATGAGCGACGTACCAGGCTGGGGCGTTCAGTGTGCTGGTGGACCACCTGAGCCACTCTTTCCAGCCATACATATGATACTTAAATTCGGCAGCAGCAACCCGCATTTTCCACATGTGGGGAACTTCGGATGTGGATCTCTTCACCTCACCCAACAATTGCAAAGTCCCCCATCTCTAAACATAAGTCGTTGACCTAGGAAGAGCCTAGCTCAACCTAATCTTGTGAATCGTTCTCTTTGAAAGTGGAGTGTGGAGAGGTCATCATTGTATGTCAAACAATCTGCTCCAAACTTTGGCATTCAGCGACATAAGATATACAGTCCATCTGTCCAAGAATACCTTGTATTTTGCAAGGGTAGCGCTCTTCACGGATATATGCTCAAATACCGTCATCTGGTGCAATTTCAGTCTCCACATTGTCACCGTCTGAGCTTCCTCCTTGAGCCACATGTCCAATATCGACTTTTTAGCCAGCCATAAAGCTTTTTGTAGAAATTCCCATTGTCTGACGGAAACCTTGGGAGACACCTAGTCCATAACTTCAAATAAACATAAGTGTGAGTGTTCCAGGAGCGGAGTAGCCAAGAGTTTGCTAAGACACTTTAAAACATTTTGCCAAAACCCATGTATTTTAACACATCCCTAAAATTGGTGGAAAAGGCTTCCTGGGCTTAACTTACACTTAAAACAGAGGTTGGTGTTGCTAAGTTTGGCTTTAAATGCCCATGTATGGGACACATATAGGCGTCGCAGAAATTTGAATTGTGTTTCCCTCAATAATACGTTGTCTGACACTTTCTGGAGGTCTGCAAAGCATTTGCCCAAGGCCTTATTGGGGAGTATAACATCTAGCTTCCTATTCCAGCTATCTGTCAGGCTTAACAGTTGCCCAGTTCCCTTAAGCCCCCGCAGTGCCCCATACAGAGAAGCACAAGACATTTTGTGATTCTTTGGGGTAGTAAAGAATTTGAGGAAAACAGGCGTGTTAGGGGAGCTAGACCTGGGAAGTAAATCATGCCCAATGAAATGTCGTACCTGCAGATATACATAAAATTCTTTATGTGATAAATCATAGTTTGTTCGCAGAGTGTCGAAGGTTTGTACCTTAGATGTATCACTGTGTAGGAATTGAGGCAAATATTCCAACCCCTTATTCTCCCATGCATCAAGGACCACATTTCCCAGACCGGGAAGAAAACTCGTATGGCCCCTTATAGTGATAAATGATGAGACCGTCCAGGAGACTCCAAGTCTATCACAAAGCCCATGCCAAGCTATCCTACAGTGCGTGAGAAGAGGGTTGTGAGAGAATCCACTAGGTAAGGCCCGCGTCGGAACCTCTAACAAGTTCTGAAGGCGATATGGACTGCAGCAGGCTTGCAGGAAGCGAACCGGTGAGTATACTTCAGACCCTAGTAGCCAGTCTTGAACATGCCTAAAAATACATGCCAAATTGTAATTCTGAATGTTGGGGTAGGCCATACCCCCTCCCCCCCCCATGTCCCAAGAGAGTTTTAATGTCATTATGGACACCTGAGCCCGTTTCCCCCGCCAGATGAAGGTGCTTAGTTCCCTTTCCAGCTCTTTTAGATGCTTCCTTTTAAGCCAGATAGGCAACATTTGCAACATATAAAGCCAGCGCGGGAGCTCCATCATTTTGAATAATTGAAGTCTGCTGCTGATAGAGATAGGGAGTGCTCTCCATCCTTCTAGCCTCCCATTAGTTTTGGCCAATAGTGGCATAATATTGCAGTCATAGACGATGTCTATATTGCTAGGTATCTTAATCCCCAAATATTTCATCTTCTTGTCAACCCACCATAAGGGGAAGGTGCCTGGCCATTGCGATTTGAGGGACTCAGTGATGTCCAGGGCCTCGGATTTGCCCAAGTTAATTTTTAATCCTGAGAACATGCCAAACTCCATCACCTTTGCCAATGAACGCATGGGATTTGTGAGAAACACCAGTAAGTTATCTACAAAGGCCACAATTTTGAAAGACTGATCTCGAACCTCAAACCCCCCGTATCTCCAGAGCCATGGCAATTTTCCTCAGAAGGGGATCCAGGGAAAAAATATAGAGGAGTGACGATAGTGGATGTGCAGCCCTTCACAAAGCCAGCCTGATCCAGGGAGATCAAGGCGGGTAGGATTCTATGTAGCCTAGTGCCTAGTATTTTGGCAAATAATTTCGTATCAAACTTTAATAAGGAAATTGGTCGATACGAAGCTGCTTGTAGAGATCCTTCCCACTCTTAGGGAATACTGTGATATAGGCCTAAGTCGCAGATTTTGGGAAGGACCCTCCCTCTAGTGCTGCTTGGAAATATTCCTTGAGATCCCCGCTAACTTCCGTACTCAAGATCTTCTAATACTCCGCATTGAAACTATCGGGTCCCAGGGCCTTGTAAGGATGGCTGGTTTTGATCCCTGCTACTATCTCTGGTAGCTGAATTGGCTGGTTAAGCCACTCTATTGTGGGGAGAGTTGCGGTAGGTTCAGACCTTGGAAAAAGGTCTGTTCCTGACGCTCTGCCTCCTCGGAGGATTCCTCGCTATAAAGGTGTTCGTAAAAAGCCCTGCATACCTTGCAGATTTCTACGGTGGAGATATGTTGAACCCCCTGAGGATTATTGATGGCTGCAATAAAAGTCTGTCCCCTTGTAGCTTTGACCAAATTGGCTATCAGCCGTCCTGCTTTGTTGCCAAAACAATATAAATTATGAGAGACATACAGCAAATGCTTTTCCGTTCTTTGGTGTATATAACAGTTTAAAGAAACTGCTTCAACGGCAGGGAAAAAAGACAGGTACTTCACGCATATCCAGCATAGCTCTCTGCTTCAACAGCAGGGGAGAAAGACCGATACTTCACGCATATCCAGCATAGCTCTCTGCTTCAACGGCAGGGGAGAAAATCTGATACTTCACTTTCAATGCATATCCAGCATAACTCTCTGCTTCAACGGCAGGGGGAATGAAGAAAAGTGGATCTATATACAGACAATAGCCAACAAGGACTGAATTACATAGTCTGGGTAAACAAACAAGCATGGGTATAGCTTGCTTATTGCGGCGGTTACTACCCCTAACTAATTAAGCTAGATATTCACTTAGATGCAGTTCCAACACTGCTCTCTACATTAATGGTGGGGGTGGAAGGGAAATAGAACCAAAAGGTTACTAAGAGCCAAGACTAACAGAAGTATGAGAAAAAAAAAAGTGCAAAGCTTACTGGGCAGACTGGATGGTCCGTTTGGTCTTCTTCTGCCGTCATTTCTATGTTTCTATGTAAGAGTGTAGCACTTCTCGATAGGTCTGCTTATTACAATCTGAGGGGTGACTAACCACGTTACCTTTTGCCCTACGTAACTCATGCTCTAATTCAAGATTACGTTTAGTTAGCAATTTAGATTTCCTACTCATATAGGCGGTTATCTCTCTCTGCATGACCGCCTTTCCCACCTCCCAGAACAGGAGTGGTGTAGACTTGTGCCGCTCATTATTGGTACTATAATCAGTCCATTTTTCTTTTAAATAAGCTTGGAAATCCCTAACACCCGTGAAGGGAAACACCACTTCCACGGCCCTTCTGCCTTCTCCCCCCATTTAACCTCGATCCAGATCATGGAGTGATCCGAAAATTCAGGCTACTCTTATAATAGGATGTAATCAATCCTAGACATGGTCATATGTGCTCGGGAGATGTGTGTAAAATCTGATTCATCGGGGTGAAGAGTCCTTCATACATCCAGCAGCCCCAGATGGCTGGATGTATGGCAATTTCTTGTTCATAAGAATATAAGAAATTGCCATGCTGGGTCAGACCAAGGGTCCATCAAGCCCAGCATCCTGTTTCGAACAGAGGCCAAACCAGGCCACAAGAACCTGGCAATTACCCAAACACTAAGAAGATCCCATGCTACTGATGCAATTAATAGCAGTGGCTATTCCCTAAATAAAATTGATTAATAGCAGTTAATGGACTTCTCCTCCAAGAACTTATCCAAACCTTTTTTGAACCCAGCTACACTAACTGCACTAACCACATCCTCTGACAACAAATTCCAGAGCTTAATTGTGCGTTGAGTGAAAAATAATTTTCTTTGATTAGTCTTAAATGTGCTATTTGCTAACTTTATGGAATGCCCCCTAGTCCTTCTATTATTCGAAAGTATAAATAACCGATTCACATCTACTCGTTCAAGACCTCTCATGACCTTAAGGACCTCTATCATATCCCCCCTCAGCCGTCTCTTCTCCAAGCTGAATAGCCCTAATCTCTTCAGCCTTTCCTCATAGGGGAACTGTTCCATCCCCTTTATCATTTTGGTTGCCCTTCTCTGAACCTTCTCTATCGCAACTATATCATTTTTGAGATGCGGTGACCAGAATTGTACACAGAATTCAACGTGCAGTCTCACCATGGTGTGATATAGAGGCATTATGACATTTTCCGTTTTATTAAACATTCCCTTCCTAATAATTCCTAACATTCTGTTTGCTTTTTTGACTGCTGCAGCAGACTGAGCTGATGATTTTAAAGTATTATCCACTATGATGCCTAGATCTTTTTCCTGGGTGGTAGCTCCTAATATGGAACCTAGCATCATGTAACTACAGCAAGGGTTAATTTTCCCTGTATGCAACACCTTGCACTTGTCCACATTAAATTTCATCTGCCGTTTGGATGCCAAATCTTCCAGTCTTGCAAGGTTCTCCTGTAATGTATCACAATCCACTTGTGAATTAACTACTCTGAATAATTTTGTATCATCTGCAAATTTGATAACCTCACTTGTCGTATTCCTTTCCAGATCATTTATATATATATTGAAAAGCACCGGTCCAAGTACAGATCCATGAGGCACTCCACTGTTTACCCTTTTCCACTGAGAAAATTGACCAATTAATCCTACTCTCTGTTTCCTTTCTTTTAGCCAGTTTGTAATCCACGAAAGGACATTGCCTCCTATCCCATGACTTTTTAGTTTCCTTAGAAGCCTCTCATGAGGGACTTTGTCAAACACCTTCTGAAAATCCAAATACGCTACATCTACCAGTTCACCTTTATCCACATGTTTATTAACCCCTTCAAAAAAATGAAGAAGATTTATTAGGCAAGACTTCCCTTGTGTAAATCCATGTTGACTGTGTTCCATTAAACTATGTCTTTCTATATGCTCTACGATTTTGATCTTGAGAATAGTTTCCACTATTTTCCCCAGCACTGAAGTCAGGCTCACTGGTCTATAGTTAACCAGATCGCCCCTGGAGCCTTTTTTAAATATTGGGGTTACATTGGCCACCCTCCAGTCCTCAGGTACAATGGATGATTTTAATGATAGGTTACAAATTTTAACTAATAGAGCAGAAATTTCATTTTTTAGTTCCTTCAGAACCCTGGGATGCATACAATCTGGTCCAGGTGATTTGCTACTCTTTAGTTTTTCAATCTGGCCTACTACATCTTCCAGGTTCACAGTGATTTCGTTCAGTTCATCTGACTCATCACCCCTGAAAACCATCTCCGGAACTGGTATCTCCCCAACATCCTCATTAGTAAACATGGAAGCAAAGAATTCATTTAGTCTTTCTGCAATGGCCTTATCTTCCCTAAGAGCCCCTTTAACCCCTCGGTCATTTAATGGTCCAACTGACTCCCTCACAGGTTTCTTGCTTCGGATATATTTTAAAAAGTTTTTATGAGTTTTTGCCTTTATGGCCAACTTCATTTCAAATTCTCTCTTCGCCTGTCTTATCAATGTTTTATACTTAACTTGACAATAATTATGTTTTATCCTATTTTCTTCAGATGGATCCTTCTTCCAATTTTTGAAGGATGTTTTTTTTTGGCTAAAATAGTCTCTTTCACCTCACCTTTTAACCATGATGGTAATCGTTTTGCCTTCCTCCCACCTTTCTTAATGTGTGGAATACATATGGACTGTGCTTCTAGGATTGTATTTTTAAACAATGTCCATGCCTGTTGAACACTTTTAACCTTTGCAGCTGCACCTTTCAGTTTTTTTCTAACTATTTTCCTCATTTTATCAAAGTTTTGCTTTTGAAAGTTTAGTATTAGAGCTGCTGATGTACTTATTGTCCCCCTTCCAGTTATTAGTTTAAATTTGATCAATTTATGATCACTGTTGCCAAGTGGCCCCACCATCGTTACCTCTCTCACCAAATCCTGCATTCCACTAAGAATTAAATCTAAAATAGCTCCCTCTCTTGTTGGTTCCTGAACGAATTGCTTCATGAAGCAGTCATTTATTACATCCAGGAACTTTGTCTCTAGCAAGTCCTGATGTTACATTTACCCAGTCAATATTGGAGTAATTGAAATCTCCCATTATTATTGCACTGCCAAATTTTGGTTAGCTTCCCTGATTTCTCTTAGCATTTCATCATCTGTCTGACCATTTTGTCCAGGTAGACGGTAGTATAATTCTATCACTATACTCTTACCCAACACACATGTGATTTCTACCCATATAGATTCTACTGAGCATTTAGTCTTTTGTATGATCTTTTTCCTGTTGGACTCTATAACGTTAGCAGCTGCCACTCAATCTTGCGCCCGTCGTACTTTGTAATCGCATACCCATTCTATCGTATTAGGTACCTTAACCCTTAAACTAGTAATTACGCTGAGACTGTTTTTTGGTGTAAAATGGCCGCAGCTTTATTTAAAACATAACATGTTAACTCTTCTGGCTACCCGAGCCGGGGGCTATCGTGTTTGGCTGCCCGCCGCCTGTTCCTAGCAAGGCAGCCCATCTCTGTATGCCCCCCGCCATGTTCGAGCAAGGGGGCCGCCGCCTTTTACGCCACCTGGCACCATCGGCTACCGTGCTGTTGTGCGATGACACCAGCACCGCTTGTAATCCTGCCCAACCGGCCCGGGTACCGGCCATACATCAGCCGCGACAAAACATAACAAGTGAATATATATTCGGCATCTAACTAAACATGAGTGACCTCACTGCGCTGTAATGCAACATTTCTTAGGGGTGGGTGGGTGGGGCTTGCGCTCGCGCTGCTGCTGGCAAAAGGGGTTGCCTGCCGCATGCTCAGCCCCTTTAAAGGGGCATAGCGCGCCATCGGACGGCGCCGCCGTCGCCGTGGATGACGTCGAGACCCGCACCTCAGGCGGAGCTGTGCCCTCCTCCCATTCCCGTACCGAAGGCGCCATCGGTAAGTGATCCCTGCGGGGAAGGCATAGTGGGGGGAGGGGTTGTGGTCGGTCAACCTTGTGCCCCATTCCTCCCTCAACCCCCCACGTTCTCCGCTCGCTAGTCTTTTAGGGCCCGCAGCCGTTAAAGGTGGGCTCCGTTGATTCTGTCGCGGGCCCACCCATTACCTCCTGGACATAAAGTGCCACACCCCCGCCAAGCTGATCCTCCCTATCATTGCTGTATAATTTGTACCCTGATATAGCACTGTCCCATTGGTTATCCTTCTTCCACCAAGTCTCTGTGATGCCAATTATGTCAATCTCATCATTTGCTGCTATACACTCTAACTCTCCCATCTTACTTCTTAGACTTCTGGCATTGGCATACAGACATTTCAAAGTGTGTTTTTTGTTTGTATTAACAACCTGCTTTTCAGTTGTTGGGGATAATTCGGAAATCATTTGCTTTGGTGATTTTTTTACATATAGGCACATAGGCACACTACTTTTGCTTTATTGGAACCTCTCTGTTGGGATGCCCTAACTCTCCTGTTTCATTAGTATCCTTCAAGGATATATTTCTCCGAACCGTGCACTGCTGAGTGACTGTCAGCTTTCCCCCTTGTTCTAGTTTAAAAGCTGCTCTATCTCATTTTTGAAATTTAGTGCCAGCAGCTTGGTTCCACTCTGGTTAAGGTGGAGCCCATCCTTTCGGAAAAGTCTCCCCCTTCCCCAAAGGTTTCCACAGTTCCTTACAAAACTGAATCCCTCTTCCCTGCACCATTGTCTTATCCACTCATTGAAACTCTGTATCTCTGCCTGCCTCTGGGAACCTGCACATGGGACAGGAAGCATTTCAGAGAATGCCACCCTGGAGGTTCTGGATTTCAGCTTCCTACCTAAAATCCTAAATTTGGCTTCCAGAACCTCTCTCCCACATTTTCCTATGTCATTGGTGCCCACATGTACCATGACAGCCGGCTCCTCCCCAGCACTGTCTATAATCCTATCTAGGTGACGCGTGAGGTCTGCCACCTTCGCACCAAGCAGGCAAGTTACCAGGCGATCCTCACGTCCACCAGCCACCCTGCTATCTACATTTCTAATATTTGAATCACCAACTATGATGGCCGGCCTAACCTTTCCCTCCTGGGCAGTAGCCGTGGGAGAGTTGTCCTCAGTGTGAGAGGACAATACATCACCTGTTGAACAGGTCCTTGCTACAGGATCACTTCCTGCTACACCAGGGTGATGTTCTCCTACTGGGAGACCTTTCTGATCCAAGGCAGCACTGGGGCTGCCAGACTGGATTGGGGACTTGGCTACTATGTCCCTGAAGGTCTCATCAATGTATCTCTCTGTCTGCCTCAGCTCCTCCAAGTCTGCTACTCTAGCCTCCAGTGATCGGACTCGTTCCCTGAGAGCCAGGAGCTCTTTGCATCAAGTGCACACATACAATCCCTCACCGACGGGTAAAAAATCATACATATGCAAAAGACTGGAAAGCCCCCCCTCTTGCTGCTGGACTGCTGCCTTCAACTTAGTTTTATTGCGTTCCTAGTTAAGTTTAGGATACTAAGGGAGTTGGAATGAGAGTACTTTAAATTTACAGGTAAATTTACTAATTAATCAGCTAGTGTCCTACAAGGGGATGATTAAACTTTCAATAAGGGCTGGACATAAGCAACGGAGGAGATCCAGGACATAAGCAACGGAGGAGATCCAGGACATAAGCAACGGAGGAGATCCAAGATGGCGCCGACATAAGCACACGCAGAAACTTCAGCTCCGTGGATAAAGCCTTTCAGAACTCTTTTCAACTTTTTCCTTTATTTAATTTCCTGCTGCGATGCCACACACCAAAAGAAAGGCACGTATTCGAGAAAATCTTACCTCCACGCCGACTTCTAATGATCGGCAGCCGCGGATTGAGGAGGTTTTTGCTAGACCCGTTTCTCAGAGACCGGAGGGAGGAGCCGCTGGCGGCAACGACGAGAAGCAGACGTCGACCGCTAAGGCAGAGGAAAATATCCCTCAGCCCGGGAGCACCTAGCACTCCTACCCCGCCGCAAGGACCTCCTAAAAGATCGGAGGGAATGTTTGGGAGTCCAGCTGACCCAATCACTCCGCAGACTCTGCCGACCCAGAGAGCCGGCGATAAATTGTACGCCGACTCGGAGAGCCCAGAGCAGGGCTCCAGGGGTATAGGAGCAGAGGACCAGCCGGAGATGAGAGCGGAAGCGGGTGTGAAGGAGACCTCCCTGGAGGTAGGAGTGGTAATACCAGATATGAGCGAGATGATGAATGTGTCTGGAAAAATAACTTTAGCGGAGGTGTGGAAGTTGTTATTAGGAATGGATAAAACTATCAAATCTATTTCTATAATGTTAAAAGAACAGACAAATAAAGTACAAATTATTGAAAATAAGACAAGTCACATGGAACAAGAAATTGTGAAGATTAAAGAGATTCAAATAAATCTGATTAAGTCCGAAAGTATACAATCGAACAAAATGGAGGTACTAGAGAATATAATCAGAAGACCAAACTTGAGATTCGTGAATTTCCCTAAATCTCGAATTATACCACCTAAAGAAATGTTGAAGAACTATTTCTTAAAAATCTTGAAGTTTCAAGAGACTGATAATACCACCAGTTTCAAGAGTATTTTATCTACCAGCCTCTAAAGATCAGGAAGGAAAAGATAATAATGGGCTACAAGCAACAAGGGAAACTTCGTCCTTGAATTTAACGGAGTTGTTGGAAAAATCCACTGAAACCCCTATTATATCCAGAGCAACTTTAGTAGTGACGTTTCTACATATTTCAGATAGAGATTCCGTATTGAGACTTTTTTTTCGTAATTTGGATCAGTTATTTCATGGTCAGCAAGTCCGAGTTTTCCCGGATATTGTGAGAACAACCCAGGAGAAGAGAAAAAAATTTCTTTCTATGAGAAATGAAGTGGTTAATAGAGGGGCAAAGTTTAATTTACGTTTTCCCTGTAAATGCATACTTCTTTTTCAGAATAGTAAATATATTTTCACAGATCCATCACATCTACGGGAATATCTGGATACCCACTCTTAAGTTTTGTCTCCAGGAGAGGTTAAGTGATAAAAGTAATATAGAAACAGGGGTATTATGTCATGACTTATGATATCGTTTATTTCTTGTTATCTGCTTCTTAAACATCCTGGATCTCCCCATGTTGCCTATGATATTTGAAAGGGTAAAGGTATATTTAATTTCTTTGGTGTGTAGAAACACCAATAGTTAAGTCATAATATAGTTTTTCTATTTCTTCCTTTCTCCTTTCTGTATTTTCTGGAGACATTGAATAAATGTAATCATTTGTTGAAAATTCAATAAAAATAAAATTAAAAAAAAAAAAAAAACCTTTCAATAAGGGCTAGTATGATAGTATGATTTAGACAAGACCCTTATTGATTTTTAATGAGAAATTATCTCATGCCTAAAAATCAAGGTTTGAGTGGGTGGGAAAGACAGACACTAGAATTAACTATCTCTGGCTTGCTTATTACCTCACACACACACAAACTCTAAAGAATATATCCCTCAATTTCACCTTACACCAAACTTTTATAAGACCAAAAATTTCTGAAAGCTATACTTACCAATCCTCTTTAACTACCGTTAAATTAATCTTCACTCAGTTAATTGAAGGGTTGGTGCGTGCTTCCGATCCTCCTCTACTGCAAAGGGTGCGGGGCCTCTGGAAGCTGGGGCTGTGGAAGTCAGTCCCTGGATCGCTTGCGGTGACCTCTGGACTCCTCTCCCGGGGGATGCTGGGAGCAATATGCAGATGAGCTTTCCGGTCCTCCTCTACTGCCTTTATTTTTCCTCATGGCCGGTATCGTGACCTGAGATGACCTATCCATGTGGGGGTCCACTACACAGTTGAAATCTCCTGCATCTGTCAGAGGACAGTGTGCCACTGTCAACAGCTCCTGCATCACCAATGAGAAAAACTGATGGGAGTACACATTGGGGGCATAAAGATTACATAGAGTGACGATTCGATCACAAAATTTCCCCACCACCACAAGGTGGCGCCCCATTGGATCATGAGTAGTGGAAATCCATTTCCAGGCAACCTTTTTCCCTATGAGAATTGCCACCCCCCTTTCCTGCTGACAGCTGAGGAACAATACACCTCTCCTACCCAATCTTTTTTCAACTGTCTATGTTCTATATCAGTTAGGTGGTTGTGCTTTATGTCTGCGTAGGGATGTTAGCAATTTTGAGCGCTTTACCAGTGACCGAATTCCAGCAACATTCCATAATATAATTCGAACATTTTCAACCATATTTGATCCAGTATAGCAGTAATACCCCATGAAACAGAAATCTTGCCATTAAAGTTAGGTTCCATTCCCCCCAGCCTAGGAATTGAACCACTGATGGTCCCTCCCTACTTTTCACTGTAGATTCATATGTGTTAGTACATTGACGACACTTGTAGGCCTTAAATGATCCTAATCCATTCGCTCCCTCCCTCCCATCCCCTTACACTCCTACAGTAAGTACCCATTAAACAAAGGGCCTTCAAAACTAAGAGGCACAGAGACCACATCTCGGACCGGTCCAGGATAAACCTCCAAATAACCAAACTCAGGCTCTGTCAGGCCTGCCCCTGGGCATTTTTGAAAAACAACCACAGCTCAGTTCCAGCCCGACCTGAATTGGGCGTGTATCCACGACACAAAGAGAAACCAGGAAAAACAGGAAACCACTCCAGCATACACTTTATCCCTTGTGTTCAGGTGTCCAAATGAGAGTTTAGGATTTCTTGGGCACTGGCAGCTGTTTCAAAGGTGCGCCAGGCTCCCTTGTGCTCTAGCCAGAGTTTTGCGGGATATTGCAAAGTGAATTTTATATGTCTTTTGAACAAATTATTGCAGATCCCAGAATATTCTCTCCTTTGGGCAGAGACCAGGGCAGAGAAGTCTTAAAAAATAAGAATTTTAATTCTTTCTAGCTCCAAGGTGGTTTTCTTGTGAAAGGCTTGCAAAATAGACATCTTGTGGGCATAGTTCAAAAATCTGGCAATGACTACCCGGCGTCTGTTGTTGTTAGTCCCTCGGACCCCCAGTCTATAAGCCCTTTCAACAATGCACTGACCTTTCAGATTGTGGAGGCCGAGTTCATCTAGCAGCCAGCCTTCTAACAGCAGTGACAGTTCACGATCTGAGACTGGATTCTGGGATTCCAATGAATCGCAAGTTGTTCCGGCGTGACCTGTTTTCCAGGTCTTCCACCTTCGCCTCCAATGCAGATATTTTCTGGTCCAGTCTGCCATGTTGTTGCTGCAGGGCCTGTGTGTCTTTCTCTAGGCCCATAATCCGTGTCTATGTGTCCTCAACTTGCTTTTTTATCTCTGCCAATGTTCCATTTCCTGATGAGAATCTGCTGTGAGAGAGCCTGGAATCGAGTGTCCAGTGCTATCACCACGGCTTGGGTGACTTCTTCTACCAGCGCATTATGTATATTGTTCCTGCACTGGCTCTGGTTCGGCGGCCTATCGGCCATCTTGGAATTCACTGCTGTTTTCCTCGGTCCCTTTTTGTCACGCTGCGACTTGCTAGTCATCTCGCCGTTGTTATGCCAGAAATCGCAATTTGCCATTGGGTAGCCATGGAGGAAATGGTGTGCTTCTGCCAGCGCTGGAGAACCCGAAAAAAAACCGCCTAAAATCGGCTTGGAGCGGAGGAGGGACCGGGAGCAGATTAGGAAGGCATCCTAATTGCCCATCAGGTCACATGGTCTTCAGTGAACAACTTTTACTCCCTCTTCAGGATGGACAGACGCCTAGCCTCCGATGCCTTTGCCCTCCATTGGGGCACAGGTGTCCTGTACACATATCCTCCTATTCAGATTCACATGAAGACTCTCCTGAAGCTCAAACAGGACCAGGGGACCATGATTCTACTGGCGCCATACTGGCCCCATACTGGCCCAGGCAAGTCTGGTTCCCTCTTCTTTGAGGCCTGCGATAAGGGCTCCCATCAGCCTGGGAACTGCGCCTGACCTGTTAACTCAGGACCAGGGCATGCTGCGCCATCCCAACCTCCGGGCATTAGCCTTGACGGTTTGGATTTTGAGCGCTTAGTCATTTAGCCCCTGAACCTGTCTGATAATGTGTCCCAGGTGCCGCTGGCCTCCAGGAAGCATTCCTCCGGGAAATCTTATACATTGAAGTGGAAGATGTTCTCAGTCTGGTGTAAGGAACAGAGCTTAGATCCATTCACTTGCCCAGTGCCAAGATTTCTGGACTACCTGTGGCACGTTTCCAAGACTGCGCTCAAAACCACCTCGGTCAGGGTCCATTTGGGTGCGGTCAGTGCTTACCATAGTGGGATTGCTAGCACACCCATCTCAGTTCAGCCTCTGTAGGTCACTTTATGCGGGGCCTTCTTCAGCTGAAACACCCTCTGCGGCCCCTTGTGTCCTGGGATCTCAACATTGTATTGGCGCGGCTTATGCGTCCTCCCTTTGAGCCTATGCACTCCTGCAAGCTGAAATTCCTCACCTAGAAAGTACTTTTCCTGGTGGCGGTCACTTCAGCTCGTAGAATAAACGAGATTCAGGCCTTGGTTACATACGCATCCTCCACAAAATTCTTTCATGATCTTGTAGTCCTGCGTATGCATCCCAAATTCATGCCGTTGGTCTTGACTGATATTCACATCATTCAGTCCATTGTGTTGCCTACCTTTCAGAGGTCCCATTCCCACCAAGGGGAAAGGGCTCTACATATGTTGGATTGCAATTAGCTCTAGCCTTCTACTTAGAACGCTCAGCAGGCCATAGGCAGTCCACCCAACTATTCATAACCTTTGATAAGAATAGAATGGGGATTGCGGTGGGCAACAGACCTTATCCAACTGGCTAACAGTCTGCATCTCATTCTGCTATGCACAATCGGGCCTTCCACTAGAAGGCCGAGATAAAGCTCACTCTGTGAGGGCTATGGCGGTGTCAGTAGCCCACTTAGGAGCAGTTCCTGTCGTCGAAATCTGCAGGGCTGTGAAGTAGAGCTCCCTACACACGTTTGTGCCCATTACTGATTGGACAAAGATGGTCAAGAAGACGGTAAATTCGGCCAATCTGTCTTACGCAATCTCTTCTAGACTTAAACCCAACTCTTCCTACCTTCGCCCCTTGGTTAGAACCACACTTTCTCCCTATTAGCCTACAGCACTGAAGTTGTTGTGCTTGTTGGCACATTGTTCAGTACCTGTTGGTCTTGGTCGTTGCCGGGAGCAGCCTGGAGCTTGTATTCACCCATCTGTGAGGACTACCATCCTGCTTGTCCTAGGAGAAAGCGCAGTTGCTTACCTGTAACAAGTGTTCTCCTAGGACAGCAGGAAGTTAGTCCTCAGGAAACCTACCTGCCACCCCGCAGAGTTGGGTTCTCCTTCATTTTATTTTATTTTTTCGCTCGTATTTTTCTATGTTACGAGACTGAAGGAGGACCTCGCGTGGACATGTGGATAGTGGCATGCTGGGCATGCTCAGTGTGCCAGTCAAAACTTCTAGAAACTTTGTCAAAGTTTTTCCATGCCAGGCTCCATCTGATAATGTCACCCATCTGTGAGGACTAACATCCTGCTGTCCTCGGAGAACACCTGTTACAGGTAAGCAATTGCGTTTGATAAAGGTCTATAAAATTTTGGGTAGGGTGGAACCAGTAAACAGGGAATGACTATTTATCTTTTCAAATTAATAATAGGACTAGGGAACACTCCATGAAGCTAAAAGTAGCATATTTAAAATAAATCAGAGAAAGTATTTTTTTCATTCAGCACACAAATAAACTGGAATTTGTTTCCTGAATTTGTGGCAACAGTAGTTAGCTTAGCTGGGTTTAGAAAGTGTTTAGACAAGTTCCAGGAGAAAAATGCTATAAACTGTTAATTAGATATGTGTACTTAGGAAGCCACTGCTTATCCCTGATTATAAACAAGAATGACGCATCTGTTCTTTATGATCCTGCCAGGTACTTGTGACCTGGGTCATCTACTGTAGAGACAGGATGCTGGGATTGATGGACCTTTGGTTTGACCCATTATGGCATTTCTTATGTTTCATGTTCTATGAAAACATTTATCCAAGAAAGAATGACGAACAAGCTTCTTTTTCTTGATCTATTGAATTCCCTATATAGTCAATATCTTTCATAGGGTTTTGTTTTTTTTAAATCCTGAATTCATCTTTGTTTTTCTACTTTTTGGAAATAAAATTTCCATCTTATATTATGAACAGTGAAAATAAGTGTGCAAATAAAAAAGGGATAGCTATAAAAGTTAAACCAAATATTTAAATCATCTTACTAAATCAACAGTTTGGTTTATAAATAAGACCTTTCTCAAGCAAGGTTCATTTTAAAATATTTGAGTATTTCCTGATGTGACCATGGCCAGAAAAGAAGAAAGCTTTTCCCACAATTGCAATATGTGATATTGAGTCAACAAAAAAGTTGCAGGTGCTACCTTTTTATTGGACTAATTGCAAACATCTGTGATGAGCTTTTGAGAGTTATCCTTGCTTCATCGGGTCAGTGAATCAGCAGGTTCAGTTACTCTGTTTAAACAGTACAGTCATTTATGTCTTAGTTTGAATGGCAAGAGAGTTACTCAAGTGGTTTGTTGGTTCTTTCTCACCTTCTCATGTAAACATTTATTTACCAGGATGTTCATTATATTTTTTTTTAAAATTCAACATACTAGAGAGGTGTCAGATCCAGAGAGAGATTCAAGATGGTGGACAGCTAGGTTGTACGGCACGGAGGCTCCATATATGCATAGAGAAATTGTCTCCTTTGACCACTTGAAAGTGGCTTCGGAAGAGTTTAATTACTTTTTCAACTTACATGGGCCGGAAGAGAAAACCTAGGATGGCGTCTATCCCCGTGGCTCCTCCTAGGGCGTCTGCGGCTGGCCCGATGGACGCCCACGTCGTTTGTAGTAGCCCTTTGCCAGGGATTCAGCCGCTGGAGAGTAGGGGAGGGGAATTTGAGCTTCCCTCTCTCCCTGGCTCTTTGTCACCATTAAGCCCGGCGCAAGGAACACCGCCCGAAAACCCAGCAATCGCAAGGACCCCCCAGGAAACTGCAGAGACGCCACCTAACTGAGGTGTGACCGTGGTGAGCTCAGCGGGGAGCAGCTGGGTGGATCTGGCAATGGCTAGTCCAAGTATGACTCGAGGACAGTCGGGCAGAGAAGACTTACAAGATGAAGCAAGGAGAAACCAGGAAAGAGAGACCGGGGAAGCACTAGGAGACGTTTTGCAACTTCCAGCTCTAAATCCAGTGCAAAGATCGGGTGAGATATCTTTAGTTTCAATATGGGATGCCATTGCTGACATGCAGAGTTCTATTTTACAGCAACTTTCTCCTATAGTGAAAAACTATAAGGAGTTAGAAAGAAAAGTAACTGTATTGGAGAACAATAACACTGATTTAAGCCAACAGATTACTGCAATTCGAGTTCAGACAAATTCAGTGCAACAATTTCAGCAAGCTCTTGTGAAAGAGAATGCTGTTATGGCACTAAAAGTTGAATTTTGAAAATATTGTTAGAAATAGAAATCTAAGAATAATAAATTTCCCTAAAGTGCCATTAATCTCTCCAAGGGATATGTTTAAGAAATATCTGATTGAAATTTTAAAAGTTCCTGAAAATGCTATACCGCCTATTTCAAGACTCTATTACTTACCTGCGTTTAAAAGGGAGAATGATAGAGCACGAGGGGAAAATATGGAAATATTGCAGCCTGTCGAGGAACCATCAGTGGATATTAGCACTTTACTGGAATCATCAAACATTGAAATGGCTGTCCCATCAACACTTACTGTAACTTTAGTTCTTGAACCGGACAGAGACTGGTTGATGTGTGTTGCGTTCATGCCTACTCTTCGCCCTCGCTCCACCCTCTCTACTTGTGTGGCGACTCCCTCCGGGTCTGAGGGACAGCTGCTGCCGCGGCATCCTCCTGCCATGTCTCTCCATAATCCCCGGGCTGGCCTGAAGCTGCGGAGCCGCTATGTTCCTGATGACATAAGGGCACGCGCTACAGAGTTTGTACCGACAAGGGCGTGAACCTCAGAGTGTCCCCCCGTAGTGACGTCATCTGCTTCCACCTTAAAAGGTCTTTGCTTGCTACTATGAATCAAGTTAGCAAGGACTCAAATCATTCTCTCTTGGTTACGATTCGCCCAAGCTGCTCTGCCTTTTGCTTTTACCTGGGGTACCTGCTCCTCGGGGGCTCCGTTTTCTCTTTTCTTGATTTCAGATTGCTAAGATGGGATCCGGTACTCGCTCCTCGAGGGCCCATGTCCCTGAATGCTCAGAAGACTCCTTACTGCCTGGAAGCGATCGCAGACGTGAACACTGTGAGTTCTATTACAGATAGGAACCGGTACTCGCTCCACGAGGGCCTATGTTCCTAATCTCTGAAGACTCCTTTCTGTCTAAGACGTTATCGCAGGTACGGAGATCATGAGTCTTCATTGTAGATTGCAGATAGGAACCGGTACTCGGTTCACGAGGGCCTATGTTCCTAAAACCCTCCAAAGACTCTCTTCTATTCTATAAGCCATCTCATACACAGATATTGTGAGTTCTCATTCCAGACTGCATATAGGAACCAGCACTCGCCTACAGCTCCTGTTCCTGAATATACTGAAGACTCTCTGTTGCATAGAAGCCATTACAGATATCTACAATTGTGAGTGTATCATCTACTATTGGATATGTATCCAGCATACCTGTCTACTTACTACCTAAGGTCTCTCTCTACAGCTCAGAAACCCAGAGACCGCAATTCCAGTATCTGATGGACTTCAGCCCTGCTGGGCACATCAGCTCACTACTGCCACCTCTGGTGGTTCAACTTCCAGTCTAATAAAGAACTATCTGTGTTTGTCTCAATACTCCAGCCTAGCCGGTAGTCCCTCTCAGGATCTCCCCCTGGGGGCGCTGTCATCTGCCATCAGCCTAGGGATTCACCAGTTTCCATCAAGTGCTATTTCCCTACACTACTAGAGTGGTATCACATTGATTGCCACTCTGAGGGAGCCAACCCCCAACAGATCATTAACTCCATCTATGGAGTATCACAAATTGCTAGCTCCTCCCCATGGGGGAGCAGCATCGAACAATGCGATTGTTCTTCAGACACAGATCAGAAATGTTTATGCAGTTAAAAGTTAAAATTTTTCCTGATATTTCTAAGTTAACGCAGAAAAAGCATAAATAATTTCTCCTAATGAGATCGCAGGTTCAGCAAATAGGGGGAATCTTTTTTTTTTTTTTTAATTTCCTTGCAAATGCTTGGTGAAATATCAAAGCAAGTCTTTCATTTTCTTTGACCCCCCCACAGCTGACACAATTTTTGATTGGTAAAACTGTACCGGTAACTTTGGCTGATAATCCTTAGCTTTGTGTACTTGTAAGCTGTTCCTAAGTGTATCATGGTTAATGCTCACCTATCTGTTATAAGTCTTCTATATTGTGTATATTACTACATATTTCTTTAAGTGGTGTTTTTGAATGTCTCTCAATAATTAAGGACTTGAGAAGTATTGGGTATTTGATGTTCTTTTCCTTAATAAGATTTGAGTTAGAAAACTTGTGTATTACCAATATTGGATTGCTAATCAAATTTAGTCTTGTTTGTATATTGTTAAAACGCTTAAAAAAAATTTCAACATACTAATTTTTGAGAGACTAGTCTGTATAAATTATTCTAGCACCTCTTGGTAAATTCTATAATTTAATAGCACTGTTATTGTACTCTTCTGAACTGCTCATGAATTATGGGTAATTCTCCTTTGTAGCTTTATTTTCCTGTTACCTTAGGAGTCTATTTACTAAAGATTTTCTCTCATTTTATGTCTATGGAGAAATATGCTTAGAGATCCATATCCAGCAGCGTGAGCAAGAGGGTAAGTTATCTGGTTAAAAATACCTGGATAACTTTACTTGTATAGCAGAATGTACCCATGTATGCATTTCCCTGAATATACCTGGATAAAGTCCAAGTTATTCGGATAACGTTATCTGGATAACTTTAGGATTGTTTTCTGGCACAGCCAGAATATCAGCATTATCTGAATAAGTTAGTTTTGCCGTAGAATAATCTTTGGCTCTGATGAGTTCAAAGTCACCTAATCTCTTCTATGCAATTACCTATAGTACTATATAACTTGAGTCTAGTGTCCAGAAAATAGTCCATGAGAAGCTCTTACAACTTTAAATGAAAAAGATTTTCTATATGGTTTACATCTCTAATTTAGGATTCATTTAAATGTTCTTTCCTCCTCATGTTTCAGTACCTCTTAAGACTTTCTGAATCAAAACTGAAAACTCATTCAATTACAGTTCTCCTGAGTTCTGTAGGAGTATACCACAATTCAGAAGGAATTCCTATTTCTCATCAATCTACAGTTGTCAGATTCTTGAAAGGCCTAAATCATCTTTGGCCATCAGAAATCCTCCTCCTCCTCCATAGGATCTAAATATAGGTCTCATTGAGCTCATGAAACCACCTTTCAAGCCACTAGCAATAACAGAAAAATATTTTTTTCCTAGAAAGTTTTATTTTTGATAGCTGTAGTTTCTATTCTCAGAGTGAGTTACAAGTGCTAGTTTCATATTCTCCATGTATCCACATTTTCAATAATAGAATAGCTATGAAAACTCATCCTAAATTTCTATCTACAGTAATCTCTCAATTTTATTTGAATCAGTCCATCATATTGCCAACATTTTTTCAAGATCACGCATCCATAAAGGCTAACAGGCTCTTCATGCATTGAACTGCAGAAAGGTTTTATTTTTCTGTTTGAAGAGGACAAAACGTTATAGGAAATTACTTAAACTCCTTCAGTGCATTCAAACAAGGGGTTTCAGTTACTAAACTCATCCTTTCCAAATGGATTTGTTATTGCATTTTTTACTGTTATACGCAATCAGTACAATAGCTTCAAAGTAAAATAAAAGCACATCAAGTCAGGACTACTGCAGCTGCCTTAGCCCATGCTTTGCTACCATAGAAGAAATCTGCAAAACTACCACCTGGTCTTCTATCCATACCCTCACTGTTCATTACAGCCTGGAAAATGCTTCACATTAAAACAGCAGTTTTGACTAAGCAATTCTTAAAAGCTTATTTAATTAATTCCTTTGACTCTCCCACCAACCTGTAACACATTGTTTCCCAATTAGTTTGCCATAGTACACTGGTGTGCCTTCAGAACTGATCAGGTGTGACATGGAAAAGTCACCACTGCTCGATGCTTAGGTCCAGACCTGCACCTGGGCTCTTGCTCTCAACACCTCACAGCAACAAGTATCACCAACATGGCTGTTAAATATGTTGGAGCTGCTTTCTGAGAACATATGTAATCATGCATGCCTCTTCTTCCTAGCTAAAGCATGAACCTCAAAGTTTGGTAATCAATGGGCAGCATGCAGGGTGTGGATAGCCGGGGTCTGCTTTGTGTATCACAAAAAGAGTACACAGCACTTCCTCATCTTCCCTCTTCTGAACTTCTTCCTTTGTGTCCTTTTAGCCTCTGCCTTAGGCTGAATGAGTCAGGACACTGAAAAATAAATTATAAAACAGAGACGTAATAGCCAAGCTATATTATGCCAAAGGGCCAAAAACTTTCAGCAGGCCAAAACTGTTTACCTGTAATTGGTGTTGTCTATAGAAAACAGGACAAATCAACCACACAAGTAAGTTTGCTGACATCATCTGATGATGCCAAAACAGAAAAGCTCTCTCAAAGCTCAGAAAGACCAAAAAGATCTTTTATGCATGTACGGGGGTTTCCACACTAATCTCTTCAGTCCTTATAGCGAGCTAACTTTCAGTTCTACAGGGGAAGAAGGTGGGATTGTGTGGCTGATTTGTCCTGCTTTCTCCATGGACAAGCAGGATAGTAATCAATCACCCAAGTGGGGACTCCCAAGCTGAGGATTGCATGTAAATATTCATTCATCATATTTTTATATCAACAGTCGAATATGCAACCCTTGATCTGTCAGAGCAGTGTGGGGACAGACGTGTCACAGTGAGCCAGTTCTCTCAATATACAAGTGCAGAAGTAAATGTGATGTGGGCAGTTGACTCTTAGTTACCTTGGCTTCTGCATGTGGCTGCTGGAGCTCCTCCACTGCTGTTCTCTGTAGATAGCAGGAAAAATCAGACACACAGCCCCACCTTCTTCTCCTGTAGAGCATAACATTAGTTCACTATGAGGACTGAAGAGATTAGTGTGGGACCCCCCATAAATGTTTAGAAAGACCTTCTCAGTCTTTCTGAGCTTTCAGAGAGATTTTCAGTCTTGGCATCATCAGATGATGTCACCATTCTTGAGTGGCTGATTTGTCCTGTTGTCTACAGAAAACACCTGTTACAGGTAAACAGTTTTGGCCTTCTGAAAGTTTTTGGCCCTTCAACATAATTTTCCCTGGTTACTCTGTCTCTGTAATATAATTTATTTTTCAGTCCTCCAATTTCTTCCTGACAAAGCATTCTCATTGTCCAATTGCTGTTATATTCCTGATAAACGGAGAGTTCTGGCTTCTGAGGAGGGAGCTACTAATGTGTAGGCTCCTTTCTCTAACTCAGACCTCACTCTGTTTTTACAAACATCTATCAATGTGATTATCTGTAAAGCAACTCTCATTTTTTTCTTTTTTATTGGATAGCGATTGAGAGATCTTTTTAAAACAGTACTTCAAATTTAAAGATGTATTGTTCCATGGACAAAAATTTATGGTATTTCCAGATGTCTCTAAGGAGACGCAAGTGAACAGAAAATCATCCTTACAATTAAAACCTAGGCTATTGTATTTGGGTGCAACATTCTTCTTGAAATGTCCTTGTACATGCATAGTAGGTTATCAAGGCAGTAAGTTCATTTTTATTGAGCCTATGCATCTGGAAAACTTTATAATAGATAAGTCATCATTATGCTGATTTGGGGAGTTATTGCTTACTGTGAGGGATAATTGATCAGGTATTATTTTATTTTATTTAGTATTACTTTGAATTAGCAGTTCCAAGTAATGTGGACTTGTTCTTGTGAGATGAGAAATGTTAATTGATATATGATATATGAAGGACTGCTAATTGATATATGAAGGACTGCTAATTGATATATGAAGGACTGCTTTCATAAGCTGCACGTCTTAAAAAGAATTAAATCACTTTTCCACTTCCACGATTACAGAACAGTCTTGCAATCAATAATCTTCTCGAAGTTAGATTATTGCAATTCTATTCTATTAGGTCTCCCGTCTTCCCATACTAAACCTCTTCAGATGGTTCAGAACACGGCGGCCAGAATTTTGACAAACACAAGAAGAAGAGACCACATATCTCCGATCCTCAAAGACTTACATTGGCTGCCAGTGCACTATAGAATTTTATATAAATCCATTACCACCATATACAAAGCATTCCATCAACTCTCTCCGCTTAACCTCCAAATCCCATTTAAAAAACATACCTCCACCAGACCGATCAGAGAGTCCTACAGAGATTCACTACAGGTTCCTCCTGCCAAAACCTTTCACCATATGACTCTTAGAGACAGGGCCTTCTCTACTGCAGGACCGACTTTGTGGAACTCCATCCCACCAGAACTGAGACAGGAACCCTGTCTTCCTACATTTAGAAAAAGACTTAAAACTTGGTTATTTATGAAAGCCTTTCCAGATACCAACTGAACTTACTTTCAATTCAAGCAACTCAACTCCGACAGAGTAATCAACAACCTTGGACAACTCCTTAATGTATTTTTCTTTTTCTAATTTGGCAGGTTGTATTACCTTGGCTATTTCTTTTTTAGCTCATTGTTAATTTCTCTTTCACCTTCTCTACAATCCAAGTTGCATTATGTCCCTGTTTTATTGTAACTGCTATCTTCATATTCTATCACATGTTAATGTTAAGTGTTTTTAAGTATTTATCCTTTTGTCACACCCTGTTTATTGTAAACCGGCATGATGCGACTCCCATCGCGAATGCCGGTATATAAGAAATATAAATAAATAAATAAATAAATATGATGTTTCTTGATTTTCCTAGTTTTTGTATCATATATATTAAATGATTAAAATGCTTAATAAAGATTAAATAATTTATTTTTCACTTTTAATCACAATTAACTTTCTGTGACCTCTGCAAGGATTCCTACTCATGCTTACACCCGAATTTTTGATGGCCTGCACGCATTAAATCCAGGGGTTATGGTAGGCCAGGCCATGCACGCGACAAGCGCATTTTAGAAAGGGCTTGGTCATGCATGTAACCTCCGATATGCCCGATATGCGCAGAAGTGCCGGGCCATTAGGCCCTGTCCCGGAGAAGCACGCACCAGCAGCCGGCCAGCATGTGTAACTTACTTCTGCTCCAAAGGAGCAGGTAAGTTATAAAACAAAAAAAAAATAGAGGAGGTAGGTAGAAGTTGGGGGGAATAGAGGAGAGTGGAAAAGGTAGGAAGGTTAGGTAGGGGAATAGGGAAGTTCCCTCCCAGTCCACGCCTTAATTGGAGTGGACTGGGAGGGAACTAGGGAAGGCCTACTCACGTTGTCGTGTGTTAGTTTGTAAACTCTCCCTGCCCCCCCCCCCCCGCGTGCACAAGTCCTGACCTGCCTACACATGTGAGTGTGGGAACCATATTTTATAACATGCGCATGCCGTAATGCACATGGACATGGCCGCCCGTGCGGATCTTTTAAAATTGACACCATAGTGCACTTGTGGCCAACTCTTGTCCTTGAGAGCCACAAACATGGCAGATTTTCAGAATATCCATAATGAATATGCATGAGATAGATCTGCATAAAATGGAGGCAATGCTTGCAGATCCATCTCATGCATATTTATTGTGGATATGCTCACCAAGTGGGAAATTTAAACCCATTCTTGTACATTACTAAGTCAAAACTGCAAAAGATTGATACTATGTTGAGTGATTTATGACTTCTGGCACTTATATACAGTTGTGCTTATAGGTTTACATACCCCTGGCAGAATTTGTAAGATGTGCAGCATTTTAAGAAAACATGAGTATACAGACAAAACACGTCTGTTATTTTTAGTATGTTTCAAATTAAAACAATGCATCACAGAATAACACAATCATTAAACAAACCATAGCAATAAAGGAAAAAATAAAATGGTCCGGTTCAAAAGTTTACATACCCTTAATTCTTAATATCGCATATTGCCCCTTTTGCGTCAATGATGGCTTGTAGTCTTTTGTGATAGTTGTGAATGAGGATGTTTATTATCTCATGGGATAAAGCTGTCCATTCCTCTTGGCAAAAAGCCTCCAGATCCTTTAAATTCTTTGGTTGTGTAACACAGCGGTTCTCAACAGGTGTGTCGTGACATACCAGTGTATTGCCAAGAACACGCAGGTGTGTCGCCACACTTCCCAGTCCTCTGCTGACCCAGCTGCTCTCCCTACCCAAGCGAAATATGTCCTCCACCCGGGCTTAAAATGCTGATAGCCCGGGCGGAACGCAGCAGGACAGATGGAGTCAGCGGCACCGGCATGCTCTCTTCTTCCCATCCCCCGCAGCCCAGAAGAGGAAGTGGTAAGCAGCAGGTGCGTTCACAGGAAGAAGAGACCTTGCTAGTGCGCTCAGCATCGGCCCGAAGGAAAGAAGAGAGGCGTGGCCTGAAGAATGTGTAGCGCGGCTCGGAGTAAAATGAGGAAGAACGTCAACCACCACGGCCACTGGGACTCCTTTCTCCACAAGGGCTGAAAATGAAGGAGGTTGCTGCTGCCTTTAGGTTGGGAGGAGGCTGCTGCTGACGCTAGTTCGGAGGAGGGGAGGGAGTGAGTGAATGAGCAAGCATGTGTGTTTCAGATCGTGTGTGTGTGTGTGTGTGAGATAGCATGTATGTGAATGATTGAGGCCTATATATGTGAAAGAGAGCATGTGTGTGAGAGCATGAATGTAAGTTTGTGATTGAAAACCTGTATGTGTGAAAAAGTATATGTGTGTGATTGAGATCCTTTGTGTGTGAGAGAGATCGTGTGTATGTATGATTAACAGCCTGTGTGTAAATGAGAGAGAGAGAGAGCATGTGTGTCTGTGAGTGATTGAGAGCTGATTTAGGTGAGGGAGCATGTGAGTATGTGATTGAGAGCATGTGTGAAAGTGAGAGAAAGAGAGAGACCATGTGTGTCTGTGTGTGATTGAGAGCTGGTTTAAGTGAGAGAGCATGTGAGTATGTGATTGAGCTGTGTGTAAATGAGAGAGAGAGAGCATGTGTGTCTGTGTGTGATTGAGAGCTGGTTTAGGTGAGGGAGTATGTGATTGAGAGTATGCGTGAAAGTGAGAGAAAGAGACAGCATGTGTGTCTGTGTGTGATTGAGAGCTGGTTTAGGTGAGAGAGCATGTGAGTATGTGATTGAGAGCCTGTGTGTATATGAGAGAAAGAGAGAGAGCATGTTTTTAAGCATGTGAATGAGAGTCTGTGTGTGAGAGAAAAAGACAGCATGTTTGTGTGTGATTGAAAGCCTGTGTGTGTAAGCGTGAAAAGATAGACAGCATGTGTGTAAATGTGAAATTAAGAGCCTATATAAGAGAGAGAGAAAAGGCATGTGTATATGTGAGCGATTGAGAGCCAGTGTGAGAGAGAGAGAAGAGAAAGTTGCAAGCATATCATCCCTCCTCCTGCTAATTCAAAACAATTTCAGGGCACCTGGATATCAAAAGTTCCCAGGTTTGCAGAGCAAACATTGTATCCTTATTATTTTTCATTGCTGGGTCTTTGTGTCTGCTATTTTGAAATATTTTATTGGTATCTAGAAATTTTTTATATGAGTTTTTAATTATTGAATATTCTATTCATTGGCGATTTTAAAATAATCTGTTCTTTTTGTTAGTATGGTTTTTACTGCTATTGCTTTTATATTTCTTGATTTGTTTTATAAGGACTGGTGATGTTTCTTTTCTTCCTTTATTACACTGCATACAGATACTCTGGCTTGTTGCGGTTTCCAATTCAGTTTTTGTCTGCATGCTTCTAGTTATGCATTTTGGTCTCTTTATTCTTTGTTAGGTGAGGGTCAGCACATGTGATTCAGGTGAGGTATTCTGCTGGTGTATAGTTTCTGTGTAGGGCTCTTTAACAGCCTGACTTGGTCCGTTTTCCTAATAGGAGATGTATTGGTGTCTTAAGGCCTGGTGTAATATTTTCAGTGTTGCCTTTTCTTAGGTAAAGGTGGTTACTGTTTTTAATTCTGGAAATTGGTGCTGTTTTGGTGTGGGCTGTTTACTATTTTTGCAATTTCTGTTCAGACAGAATATGTATCTTTCCCTTATGTCATTCTTAACAATAAAAATAATACTGGGCCTTTATTTTTTATTTCCGCCATGAATTGTAATGAGCAGTGCGTCACACATGTGAGTGTGGTCTGTCAGGTGTCACGATGGGAAAAAAGTTGAGAACCACTGGTCTAACATAAACTGCATGTTTGAGTTCTTTCCAAAGTGTTTCACTGATGTTGATGTCAGGAGACTGTGAAGAGCACCTCCAAAACCTTCACTTTCTTCTGCTGCAGCCCTGAAGGATCGACTTGGCCTTATGATTTGGATCATTGTCATATTGGAAAGTCCAAGTGCATCCCATGCTCAGCTTTCTGGCTGATGAATGCAAATTCTCATTCAATATTTTCTATATGCTAACAGATAACATTCTAAGAGGCATTGATAGTGGTAAACACTACATTCTACTAATGCTTGACCTATCGGCAGCCTTTGACACAGTAAACCATAAAATACTACTAAATAGACTGGAAGAAATCGGATTACATGGCCTAACATTAAAATGGTTCAGATCATATCTAAAAAACAGGTTTTTCCAAGTTCAGATCAACAACACATTATCAGAAAAAATTAATCTGAAAACAGGAGTTCCTCAGGGATCAGCCCTATCTGCGACCCTCTTTAACATATACATGCTGCCATTATGCCACTTACTTGCAGGGCTAGGAATTATACACTACATTTACGCCGACGACATTCAACTAATTCTACCCATAGAGGACACTCTAGAGAAAACATTAAACCTAGCCAACATGTACCTAAGCATTATAAAACAACTATTGACACAAATGGAACTTGTAATTAATATTGATAAAACAGAATTTCTTCACTTAGAACGAAAAAATTCTGAAATCAGTCAAACATCAATAATACTCAAAGACAACCAGAAAATTGAACTAGCAGAAAAAGTATGTAACCTGGGAATAATAATAGACCCTGAAATCAATCTGAAACAACACATATCACTAAAAGTAAAGGAAGGTTATGCAAAACTCATAGTACTCAGAAAACTTAAACCACTGCTAACTCAAAATGACTTCTGAACAATACTACAGGCACTAATCTTCTCCAGCACAGATTACTGCAATGCCCTTATGTTAGGACTACCTAATACAACATTAAGATCACTGCAAATACTTCAGAACACAGCAGCTAGAATACTAACTGGAAAAAGAAGGAGGGACCATATAACTGAAACCCTAGCAGAGTTACATTGGCTACCAATTGAACACAGAATTAAATACAAAACCCTATGTATCATTCACAAACTAATTTATGATGAGAAATCAGACTGGTTGAACACAGCATTACGGGTACACACTCCACACAGGAACCTCCGCTCAGCAAATAAAGCACTCCTAACCATTCCATCAGTTAAAAAACAGCAAGACTGACACAAGTGAGAGAAAGAGCCCTATCACTAGCAGGACCCATAATCTGGAACACAATGCCTCCAGAGATCAGGCTACAAAGTGATCTCAAGACATTCAAGAAAAACATAAAAACATGGCTTTTTAAACAAGCATTTTACAAAGAGACAGGAAAATAGAGAGAAATATTTCAGGAAAAGACAGAAAGGCACCGACATACAGTCCTTAGGACTATACAGTAGATTAGTCTATGAACTCTACACCACAATAAAACATAACTATAATACTATGTGTAATAAAACTACCGGTGTAAGTACCTTGGTACAATTGGTCATGAACTACTTCGCTAAATGCCTATGTCTATTGATATATTGTAACCGAACCTTTGACGGCACCTGTTAGAATGTACTATAGTACACTTTTACTTACATTAAATATGCGCCTACATGTAAACCGTTGCGACGGTATTTAACTTAGCAATGGTATAGAAAAGTTTTTAAATAAAATAAAAAATAAATAAGATGCTGCATTTATCCTGCCTTCAATTTTGACTAAATTCCCTTCGCAGCTGTAGCTCACACACCCCCAAAACAGCAGAGATCCACCTCCATGCTTCACCATAGAGATAGTGTGCTTCTCTTAATATAGCATTTATGGTTGTGACCATAAAATTCAGTTTTGGTCTCATTACTCCAAATTATTTTGTTTCAGAACTTTTGAGGCTTCTCTAGGTACTGTTTGAAGTAATGTAAGTGGGTTGTTTTGTGGCATTGGTGCAGCAATGGCTTTTTTTCTGGAAACTCTACCATGCAATCCATTTTTGTTCAAGTATGTCCTTATTGTACATGCTGAAACACCCATACCTTTTGCGCTCCTCCCTTGGCAGGAGCCATGGGAAGTGCTTACCTGCGTGGCCGGAGGCCACAGAAGCCAGGGCCTTGCCTGGTTCCCGCAGCCCAGGGCCGCCATCGTACCAGCGTGGCAAGGGCCGCGCAGGGGTTCCTTGCGCAGCATGGAGCCACTCGTGTCTTTCCTCCACGGCCCGGAGGCCATCCCCTCCTCAGTGGCCTGGAGGCCGCGGTCCCTGGACTCGGTTATGGTGTGGAGCCACTCCCGGAGTCCTTCCTGTGGCCTGGACGACGACGCTCCCTCGACGGGGCCTGCTCAGAGGCCTGACTCCTCCTCCTGCAGGGCAGTGGCAGGGATGCCTCTGTCCAAGGTCCTGACTTCCTCTTCCTGCTCCTTCTAGGGGACAGGCCCATGGCTCTCTTCCCTATTTAAAGGGACAGTGAGGGTGCGGTCCCTTGGGCCCCACCTGTAAGCTTCTCCTAGGGAGTTAATTCTCAGCCCTACAAAAGGGCTCAGTTGCCACTTCCACCTTACCTTGGAATTGGGTCGTTCCACTGCTCCTGGTTCAGTGTTCATTCTGGATCCCATGTCCTGGTTGACTGCTTCCTGGGACTTCCATTCTGTCCGGCGTCACTTCCGTGGTGGCTGGGACCCAGGTCCAGAAGAACACTCGCTCTGGTTGATCCCTTGCCAGGTTTCCACTCTGGTGGCTACTGATCCAAGTGCCATCTGTTCCAGCGTCCTTCAGTTCCAGCGTCCTTGTGTCTTCTATGTCTCTGGTTCCCTCGTCTCGCCTTCCAAGGTAGTACCCCCGGGCTGTCTTCTCGGTACTGACCTTTTGCCTGTTCCTTGACCATCCTTGCCTGCCGCCTTCCCAGACCTATGCCTGTGACCTGACTATGCTGATTGCTTTCTGGAACCTGACCTTGCCTTGGCTGACTACTCTGGACTGATCTCTTGTTACCAATCTTTGCTTTCCATATGGACTCTTCTTGCTGGCCTCCCGTGACCTCTGGCCTTCTTTCTAGGACAACGTCCGCACATCCTTATGGTGGTGGGCCTACTACGAACTGTCTCTGCTGAGATCCTGCGAGGCTCACCTGAGACCATCTCCTCCTGTACTCCGCCTCCTGGTGGCAGGCACCCTCCAGGTCCGACCGGAGGGCCAGACCAACCCTGCCCCAGGCCAAGGGTCCACTTCATGTGCAACAGAATTCCAAGGCCCTGGACTCAGTGGAGTTCTCGCTACTCTTTGCCAGCTTCTCCGAAGCATCTCCAGTATTCCCAGGTTGGGGTCCCACAACCTGCAGGAGGTTCTTGCATCCCACCTGGTGATTTCTGCTACCAGCTAATCCCACCCTGAATTCGCATCCGTGTCTTCCTTGTCTTGTTTTTCCATTTCTAGCTTGTTCTGTTCTCGTTTGTTCTGCTGTTTCTTGTTCTCTTGTTGTTTCTTGTTCTCTTGTTGTTTCTTGTTCTCTTGTTGTTTCTTGTTCTCTTGTTTCTTCCGTTGTTTTCCTGTTCTTGCTCTACTGTTCTTGCTTGTTCTTGTCCTGTGTTTTCCTGTTCCATTTGTTCTGCTTTGCTCTGTGCTCTCTTCTGTTCTTGTGCTCCACTCTTCCCTCTGCTGTTCTCTGTTTCTTGTCTTGCTCTCCGCTGTTTCTTGCTCTCCGCTTCACTGCTATTCTTGTCTTGATTCTTGCTCCGCTGTCTCTTGTCTTGTTCTTTGCTCCGCTGTGTTCTTGTTCTTTGCTCCACTTGTTTCCATGTTTTGCTTGTGCTCCATGTTTCTGTGCTCCGTGTTTCCTTGCTCCGTGTTTCTTGTTCCATTCCGTGTTTCTTGTTCCATTCCATGTTCCTCTGTTGCTTGTTTCCTTGTCCCTCTTTTTTCTACGTTCTTCACGACCTACAGGAGGCGCCTGCACCTTGCTCCCAGTTCCAGTTGTCTTTCCTGGACCTACTGAGGAGGGGAGAGGACCCCATTGAAGGGGGGTGCTGTTGCGCTCCTCCCGTGGCAGGAGCGCACGGGAGGAGCGCAACAGCAACACAGGTCTGACACCTTGTTGCTGTTGCGCCTCCTGTGGCAGGAGCCACGGGAGGCACTTACCTGTGTTGCCAGACGCTGCAGAAGCCGGGGCCTTGCCTGGTTCCCACGGCCCAGGGCCGCCATCATACCAGGCCAAGGGTCCACTTCATGCGCAACAATACCACTTTCAGAGAAGCCTGTATTTCAGTAGAAGTTGCTTGTGGATTTTTCTTTCCATCCCAAAAAATGTTCCTAGCAGTTATCTGAAATCTTTCTTGGTCTACCTGGGTATTAACAGAACCCATAATTTTTTACCTCTTGATCAGAGTTTGAACTGTACTAATTGGCATTTTCAAATCTTTGAATATCTTTTTATATCATTTTTCCTGATTTATAAAGTTGAACTAATTTTGCTTTCAGATCCTTTGACAGTTCTTTTGGTTTCCCCATGCTTCAGTAACCACCAAAGTCAGTGAAGCCCTGTGTTACGTTTGGGAATGCTAGGAGAGCGATCCCAACTTGAGGGGATTGTGTGCCCTTGGGCTTCGGCACGACCCCAGATGAATCCAAGACAGCACCGAGGTGTGTCCCAGCATGGGCGAAGACAAAGTCTGACCCTCTGCCGGACCTGCATGCTTCTGGAAGCCAACAACATTATGTTGGTTATTGAACAGTCCTCCGACCGTTCCCAGCCCTTTCGGATCTGCTACTGGGTATCAGCAAGAAGCAGCAGACCAGACTGAGGATGAGGGCAGACGGAGGCCTTGTGACACAGAAGTCTCAAAACATGGACGAGAAGACTCTGGAAGTGGATGAGGATCTTGGAAGACTCTTGATGAGATGAGGATCTTGGAAGACTCTTGGATGAGACGAGAAGCTAGGAAGGTTCAGACATTGGAACTGTCTGTCAGGGCGCCCTACACAGCCCACCTACATGGGCGGACCCAATGGGCTGGTCACGGACTACCCTATCCCACTGCGCACCCTACACAACCTAGAGAAGCTGGTCATGGACCACGTGGAGATCAGGACAAGCGCAGGAAGGGAATCCAGCTGAGACGAGACTCCAATGATGAAGCAAGGTGTCATCTGGAGAACCATGGGAGCTGGAGGGTCAAGAGGTCTCGGAAGCGCAGGAAGGGAATTCAGCTGAGACGAGACTCCAATGATGAGGCAAGGTGTCATCTGGAGAACCAGAGAAGATGGAAAGTTAGGAGGACTCGAAATGAGCGAAGGAGGGCGGAACCTCGGAAACATCAGGAAGTGGAACATCAGGAAGCCTGGACTCGGAACCTCAGGACATGAAGACATGGAACATCAGGAAGCCACGAACACAGGAAGCAGACGAGACATGGAGCTCCAACGAAGAACAAAGACCTGACGGAGCGCTGGAAGACGAGACTTCCAGGAGCAAGTAACTCCAATGCAAGGCAAAGCAGGACTGAAGGTGAAGCCCTCTTATAGGGCTGAGACAGGAAGCAGTCATCAGGTGGGGCCCAGGGCATATCCAGCCGAGTGCCCTTTAAATCTTGTGAAGACGCGCGGCCCGCACTTTAGGAACAGGAAGCAGAAAGTTGTGCAGGACCATGGCCAGCGGCCATGCTGCTGCTAACGCCGAAGAGCAGGGCGTGGCCGAGGAACAGGCCCAGCATTATCGGCAGCTCTCAAGCCACAGAGGGCAAACAGAGGTGCGGCTCCAGCCACAAGGAAGACCGGGGGCTGTGGCTTCCAGGCAGAGAGAAGGTAAGAGGCTGCCCATGAGGGCAGAATCACAACACCCTGGATGACATGCACAAGGAATTCTCAAGAGCTAAGAAACTCATTGACTATTTATACACAGACACTAATTAATTACTATCGGACAAGGCACAGGTATGGATACCTACCCTTCATTGCCATCTCAACCTGTGTGTGTGTCAGTTTGAATGTATATTATCAGCCCAAACATTCAAGGGTATGCAAACTTTTGAACAGGACCATTTTATTATTTCCTTTACTGCTATGGTTTGTTTAATGATTGTGCTATTCTGTGATGCATAATAGTTTTAATTTGAAACACATTAAAAATAACAGACGTGTTTTGTCTGATCACTCATGTTTTCTTAAAATGCAAAAATATTACAAATTCTGCCACGGGTATGTAAACATATGAGCACAACTGTATGTATTTTTTCTCCTATGTTGAAGATCTGTTTTTAAACTAGTGTGCCTCTAATATTTTTTTCATTGAAGGTGACGAAGCCCTGTCAAAATTTGGAAAAGAGTTCTTTCTTTCTTTGGAACGCTCACTCAAAGAATGCGTAGAGCAACGAGATAAGGCAGCTAGTGAAGTAGAAGAATTAAAAACTGAATTGGACCAAGCCTTGGAAGATCTTCAGGATTTAAGAAAACGAAAAGAGAGAGGCTCAATGTCCAGAAAGCATGCTACAAAATCAGAAAGGGAAAGTATAGGAGGAGGAGCAGCAAGTTTTCTGGAGCAAGGCAAGGACATTTCAAAAGAGAAAACAGTACCTATTATAACACCCCGGGCTGTTCTTCACCAGCAGAGACCTTTATCCAAACCTATTTCTGCCAATAAAGATGAGGAAGTGCCTATTAGCTTGTTCTCACAGCAACAGCAGCAAAGCTCAGAGAGAGTAGCCAGTCATCGTAGGAGCAAGAGCCTTCAGAGAAGTAAGAGTATGAAGATCCCTGGTAAGCAGCCCTGGCAAGATTAACCATCATTTTACCTGAGTTAATATAATATTTAACGTTATCAACAGCACAATTATGATTATGCAGTAGACGATGGCTACAAATTATGTCTGGGGCAAAGACAACCAGTAGATATTATACTTCAGCATCTTAGGAACTATAGAGCTGAGTAGTTGGTATGGATGGGCAGGCTGTATAGGCATATGGTCTTTTTCAGCCATCACATTTTTATGTTTCTTTTCCTGATCTTGTAGCCAGTAATGCATGTCTATACTGTTGGTTTGAACTTTACTTAAATTTAAATAATGCATGCGTCAGTGAGAAAAATACTTTAAAGTGAAAAGTTTACATACTGTTAAATAAACCTTTGATAGCAGTTTCTGAAAAAATGTTTGCTATGATACTAGACTAACTGATTTTCTGTAATACATCATTTCTCACAGACAAGCAGGATGATAGTCCTCACTTATGGGTGACATCAGGATGGAGCCCAATCACGGAACACTTTTGTCAAAGTTTCTAGAACTTTGACTGGCACTACTGGGCATGCCCAGCATGGCACTAACCCTGCATCCAGCAGGGGTCCCCCTTCAGTCTCTTTTTTTCCTCGCAGCAATAGCCACGTGGATTCAGGAGTCCTGAATCCCTTACAGGAATTTTCCTCACGGAATTTCTTTCAAAGTATGTTAGGGGGACCCCAGATGGGGTAAAGTTTATCGATTCCACGACCGTGGACGTTTAGGTAAGGCTTTACCTCTCGTTGCAGTCAGTTCCCGTCGGATTTTTCATCCGAGGCCTACCGGCCACACCGCGGCTACATTTTTTGCAGGGCTTTCGTCGATGCCCTGATTGTCCCAGGACAATGTCCATCACAGACCCGCATAGGGTTTGTTTTGTGTTTAGGGGCTGATCATGACGTTCTTACCTGTATGAAATGTGCCCAAATGACGCCAAAAGGCCATAAGGCTAGTCGGAGAAGATGGAATTTCTCTTTCAGTCAAAGCCTCCGACCCTGGCGAAGGCCTCAAAGTCATCGGAGCCGACACCGTCAACTTCTCGCCAGCAGTCGGACACTGGTACTTCTTGTCTGTCCACTGCTACTCCGAAGTTGTCCACCTCATCTTCAGTGCCCGATAAGGACCATGGCAAGCATCGGGAGAAGCACTGGCATCGCCATCATGAAGCTCAGTTCGCTGATCCAGGCAAGCCCTCAGCATCGGCGTCGATAGAGCCTCCTAGGAAGAATTCCTGTCCAGAGAAGCTTTCATCGACCTCTGTGCCTGGGTCTCCGAGGCATACCCCACCTTCATTGGTGCAGGGTGCCGCGATTCTACTGTCACCGGTGGACCCTCCAGCTATGCCAGCGCTGCCTCTTACTACGGGACTGGGGTTGCAAGCCCCAGGTTTCCGTGAGGAATTTGACCGGATTGTCCAAGAGGCCATCATCAAAGTGCTCCAGGGTTTTCAGCCTCCATCGGCTCCGACACCGATTCCGGCTGCAGTCACCAACCCGATGCCCGCAGTCCTCGCACCGTGGCTGGACAGATTGGACTGCTTGATCGGTGCCCTTCCACCGATAGCACCGAAGACGTCAGTGACTCCTACTCCTTTGAGTCCAATTCCATTGTTGTTGGAAGACGAATCCGCACCAATGCCTGACCCGATTCCAGGTCCATCGAGTCCTGCCACCGAGCCATCCACAGAGTTCCCCAGGGCCATTGGTGCCAATCCCTTCATCGATACCACATCCTCCTCAGTCGATGCCCCCTCTGGTGCCATCGATGCCATGTTCTGATCCCACTGGAATAGCACCTTTTCTACCATCTGGAGATCCCAGTGGAGCTGGTGGCCAGCCTTATCAGCCCTGGATGGATGATTCATCCCAATCTCAGGATTCAGATGATATCCCCTCAGAATCATCTCCCCCTGAAGAGAGAAGGCATTCTCCTCCAGAGGATCTGTCCTTTATAAGTTTCATCAAGGAGATGTCTGAGGATATTCCTTTCCAGCTTCAAACAGAAGAGGACTCTAGGCATAAAGTGTTGGAGGTGCTCCAATTTGTTGACCCACCCAAGGAAGTCATGTCCATACCTGTTCATGAAGGTCCTTCTTGACCTACGTAAATGTAACTGGGAACATCCTGGGCCGGTTCCACCTGTAAACCGTAAAACGGATGCCACCTACCTGGTACAGGCATCTCCTGGATTCCAGAAGACACAGCTTTCCCATTAATCTGTGGTGGTTGAATCCGCCCAAAAGAAGGCTGTCAGAAAGCTCTGTTGTTAAAGCTGGTATTAGCAATCTGTAGTTATTTAGAGTAGTTGTGGGTAGATCCTTGGACCAGTGGCAGGTGACCACACCCTCGGGGGAAATCCCGAGAGGGACCACTGGTCAGGCTTAGTGTAGGAGACAGACACACACTAGTTCTTTTATTAGACAATATGGTAAACCACCAGAGGTGGCAGTAGTGAGCTGGAAGTGCCCGGCTGGGCTGTAGTCCCTCAGGTATTGGAACAGTGATCCCAGGGTGGCTGAGCTGCAGAGAAACCAAGACAGTGAGTAAGCAGTAATTGCAGAGTTCTGGAACAAGTCCTTGATGGTAACACTCACACAATAGTCTCTTAAGGCAGACAAGGAGTTGGTATGCATTAGGCCCTCGAGGAGTGAGTACCTGGACCCAGGGAAAGCTCTGAGAGATAGATGGAAACTCACAATGTTGTAAGCAGCGATGACTTCTTAGCAGAAGTGGTATTCAGGAGCAAGTCCGGGACTTGGGCCCTCGAGGAGTGAGTACCGGTTCCGGACTGCGACCTGCAAAGAAAAAGAGAAAGCGAGGCCCCCGAGGAGCGGGTACCTCTAGTGAAGTCTGAGGAGGCAGAGTAGCTAGGTTGCGGAGAGCAAATCCTATCCGCAGCGACCAGGAGGAAGCTAGGTAACCAATCCCTTGCTAACTCGTCTTGTTAGCGAAAACTGAGACTTTAAATATCTGGAGCTGGTGACATCATCTCAGGGGGATGCCCCTGAAGTTCGCGCCAACACTGGTACATCAGTTGGGCCGCGTGCGCCCTTAGGTATCTGATCAACATGGCGGCTTGCAGCGTCGAGCTGGTCCGGGGACGCCGGAAGAGGACGGCATGGAGATGCCGCAGCAGCTAGCCTTCCATCAACCCCGAAGGGAGTCGCCAACGAGGTAAGGTGGGGCGGAGCAGAGATGTCGGGCAGCAACAGACACAACAAAGGCACGGCATTCTAAACCTCATTTCTCAACTCCTCCAGAGAAGGAGCAAAGATTCCTGGATGCTTTTTGACGTCATGTCTTTCATGGGTCAATGCTTATTTCTCGCATTGCTTCGTACAAATTATATATGACCTAGTATACCATGAACCTTTTTAAAAAGATCCAAGATTTTTCTGACTCCTTACCGGATCACTTCCAAGACAGCTTAACTCACTGATCCAGAAAGGCCTGGATGCAGGCAAGCATGAGGTCCGCGCTGCCTATGATATTTTTGACACAGCCTCTAGGGTGTCTGTAGTGGGGATTAGTGCTCAACGGTGGGCCTGGCTGATGTCCTTCGATTTGAGACCAGAGGTACAGGACCGGTTGGCTGACCTTCCCTGTGCTGGTGACAATCTTTTTGGGGACAAGATCCAAGAAGTTGTGGCACAGCTTAAGGACCACCACGAAACACTACGTCAGCTTTCTTCGTTGCCTTCAGATTTTTCTACCACCTCTAAGCGGCCTTTCAGGAAGGAATCTAAGAGGCCATCCTATAAGCCATGCAGATATTATCCTCCTGACTCTCGTGGCCGCCCTTCCAGACCGTACCAGAAGACTCTATCCCGCCAATCTAGGCCTCAGAAGACTCAGCCAACCCCACAGCCTGGCCTGGCTTCGGGATTTTGACTCTCTGCTGGAGAGCATTTGCCAACCTCCTCTTCCGTCGGTACTTGTAGGCGGTCGCTTGTGCCACTTCACCAATGCCTGGCACACGATCACTACCGATCAATGGGTACTCTCAGTCGTGACTCAAGGTTACCATCTCAACTTCCTAACCGTACCGGCAGACTGTCCACCTCGGCTGATGTGGGGCTTATCTGACCACTCCCCTCTGCTGGAGGAAGAAGTGTTATCCCTCCTAAAAGCATGGGCGATAGAACCGGTGCCTCCCTCCCAACAGGGACAGGGGTTCTATTCTCGTTATTTCCTGATTCCAAAAAAGTCAGGCGGCGTTTGTCCAATCCTAGACCTACATGCCTTAAACAAATATCTCCAAAAGGAGAAGTTCAGGATGGTAACCTTGGGCTCTCTTTTACCTCTTCTACAAAGAGAAGATTAGCTTTGTTCTCTAGACCTGCAAGACACGTACACACACATCTCACTGACACTGTCTCATCGCAAGTTCCTCCGGTTCTTGGTCGGCTCCCAACACTTCCAGTATCGTGTACTTCCCTTCGGCCTAGCGTCAGCACCTCGACTCTACAAGTGCCTGGTGGTAGTCACAGCCTACTTCAGAGGACAGAGGGTTCATGTCTACCCTTATCTTGATGATTGGTTGATAAGGGCTCCATCCCAAAAGGACGTACTGACCTCCTTACATCTAACCCTCCATATCCTACTGTCACTCGGGTTTCTCTTCAACTATCCCAAGTCTCAACTGATTCCTTCCCAGTTCCTCTCCTTCATAGGAGCAGACTTGGATATCGTACAAGTGAAAGCTTTTCTCCTGCAGGATCGAGCTTACAATCTCACTGTCCTAGTGCAACAACTCCAGGCTCGGTGTTACACAATGGCCCATCATTTCCTCACGCTGCTTGGTCACATGGCATCTTCGGTACATGTTACTCCGATGTTACCATCCAATGTCCGATGCTGGACATTGGATGGTAAGCCTGAAGACCCAGTGGGCTCAGGCTTACCATCCAATGTCCAGCATTGTCCAAGTCACCAGACAGCTCCGCCTCTCGCTAGCCTGGTGGATTCAACAATCCAATTTTCTAAAAGGCCTTCCCTTTCAAGCTCCAGAACCTCAAATTACGTTGACGACAGATGCTTCTAACCTTGGTTGGGGTGCACATGTCGACGATTTGCAGACTCAGAGAACCTAGTCTGCAGAGGACTCCCAATATCAGATAAATTTCCTGGAGCTCCAGGCAATCAGGTATGCCCTGAAGGCTTTTCAGGATTACTTATCCAACAAAGTAATCCTGATTCAAACAGACAACCAAGTGGCAATGTGGTACATCAACAAACAAGGGGGAATGGGCTCCTACCTACTGGGTCAGGAAGCAGCACAGATATGGGCATGGGCCCTTTCCCACTCTATATACCTCAGAGCAACCTATCTGGCAGGCGTGGACAATGTTCTTGCGACCAAACTGAGTCGGACCTTTCATCCACACGAATGGTCTCTCAACCCCACAGTAGCGGACATGATCTTTCAGTGCTGGGGGTTATCCGCACATAGACCTCTTTGCATCCATCCACAACCACAAAGTAGAGATCTTCTGCTCGCTCCACCGCAGTCACATGTCACCGCCGAGGGATGCTTTCACACTCTCGTGGTCCAGCGGTCTCCTCTATGCATACCCTCCACTTCCACTCATTCCAAAGACTCTCGTGAAGTTACGGAAGGACAAGGACTTAATGATCCTCATAGCCCCTCACTGGCCACGCCAAGTTTGGTTCCCAATCCCACGGGACCTCTCAGTTCATCACCCCATTCGTCTGGGATCAGACCCCTGCTGATAGCTCAGAACAACAGGCATCTTCGCCACCCAACCTCCGGCCTTGTCTCTGACAGACTGGTTGATTCTCCGACCCCTTAACCTTTAGAAGTCGGTATCTCAAATCCTGGTAGCTTCATGAAAGCCTTCCACTAGAAAGTCTTATTGCTCCAAATGGAAAAGGTTTACCGTCTGGTGCAATTCCATGTCCATAGACCCCTTTACTTGTTCCACTACAAAGTTCCTAGACTGTCCTACACTTGTCAGAGTCTGGTCTCCAAACTTCCTCCAAACGGGTGCATGTCAGTGCGGTGGCCGCTTTCCATAAAGGGGTAGGGGATGTCTCTATTTCGACACAACCCTTGGTAGTGCGCTTCATGAGGGGCTTACTTCACCTAAAACCTCCACTAAGCCCTCCGGCCCCAGCTCAACGTGGTTTTAGGGCAACTCAGGAAACCGCCATTTGAGCTGCAACACTCATGCAACCTTCATTATCTCACACGGAAAGTGCTATTTCTCCTTGCCTTAACCTCAGCTCGCAGAGTTAGTGAGTTACAGGCGTTAGTGACCTACCCGCCTTACACTAAATTCTGCATGACAGGGTAGTGCTCCGTAGTCAGACACGTTATCCATTGTGCCAATAGTGCTGCACACTCACCCTAAATTTTTGCCGAAAGCAGTATCAGAATTTCATCTAAATCAATCCATCATCCTACCTACTTTCTTTCCCAGGCCCCATTCTCATCCAGGAGAATTGGTGCTGCATTCCTTGAACTGCAAATGTGCCCTGGTCTTTTATTTACATTGCACGGCAGCCCATCGGAAGTCCACCCAGCTATTTGTTTCTTTCGATAAAAACAAACTAGAGAATCCGGTGGGCAAGCAGACCATCTCCTCCTGGCTGGCAGATAGTATTTCCTTCTGCTTCCAACAAGCAGGCCTTCCGCTACATGAACGTGTCAAAGCGCATTCTGTACAGGCCACGGCAACATCTGTAGCGCACCTCCGCTCGGTGCCGCTTACTGGCATCTGTAAGGCTGCCATATGGAGCTCTCTCCATACGTTTGCAACCCATTATTGCCTAGATAAGACTGGCAGACAAGATTCGATATTTGGCAGTCTGTTCTATACAATTTGTTCTCAGCTTAACTTCCCAACGTCCTTCCAGCGACCCATTTGGGGGTTTTCAGGATGCCCTTCTACCCAAATTCACCCCTGTTGTGCCTGTTGCACGTCGTTGGGCGCATTTGGTACTTTTCTCGGGCATCCTCCGTTCGCCATTCACCCATGAGTGAGGACTACCATCCTGCTTGTCCTGTGAGAAAGCAGAGTTGCTTACCTGTAACATGTGTTCTCACAGGACAGTTCTCACAAAACCTGCCTGCCACCCCGCGGAGTTGGGTTCGCTTCGATTTATTATTTTATTTTTCGCACTTACTTTACCATATACGAGACTGAAGGGGGACCCCTGCTGGATGCAGGGTTAGTGCCATGCTGGGCTTGCCAAGTAGTGCCAGTCAAAGTTCTACAAACTTTGACAAATATGTTCTGTGATTGGGCTCCATCCTGATGATGTCACCCATAAGTGAGGACTAGCATCCTGCTGTCCTGTGAGAACACCTGTTACAAGTAAGCAACTCTGCTTTCTGGTAAACTTACTCAAAAAGCAATCTTATTTTCAACATGTCCATGACTTCACCAGTGGCACAGTTTTACAGCAGTTCAACCTATCTCATGTCTACCCTAACTAACCCCACCACCACCCCTATCCCTGCCATCTTGAGCCTCATCATCCTTCAGGAGGAGGATCCAGAGAAACAGTGTGTGGTGGGCGGGAAGTTTCTTGCTAGTTTAGACTGGGGAAGATGGCACAGACCACCAAAGACTGGCCTAAAAAGGCTCGTATATCATGAATTTGTTTCTCTCCCGCCCTCCCCCTCCATCCTCACTAAGTGGATAGACCGGTAACTGCTTACCTTGCTGTCCTGCTTCAACTGCCTCCTCCTTCCTTCCCCCTGCTCCCTCACATCGTGGATGAGGGGAAAAAGGCCAGACAATCACTCCAGACCAGGTTGGATATTAAAGCCATGTTGTAGCCTAAAGTTCACCCATGTGCCTGTGCCCAGCTCCTGTATCACAGCTGTGTGTGTTCTAACTTATCAAAGTTTATAAGTAAATGAAAACATTTATTACTGAATCTTAATTTTATATGTTCACCAAAGACAGATTTGTCTGATCATAGTTGATCATATCTGTATGACATGTTTATAAGTTTGGAATTAATTTTCAGTTTAACTACAGCTTTTATGAAAAGTCTCCCAAGATTATTTTGGTTCTAACTGATATGAAATTTGATTGAAAAGAAAAATAATGTATATAAAATGAAAATTATCAACAAATACATTTATTGAAATTTGGAAAAATCAAATTTAGAATCACGTGAAATGTATTTTTGTATTTTATTACAAATCCTTTTTTATGTTGAAAAAATAACTTAAATATTTTGTAATAAATATATGAAATGACTAAACTATAGTCTTTTTTTCTTACATTTTCCTTTTCATCCAACACCTGATTATTGAGATGATCACATAGGAAATAATTTTAAAAGGAGCTGTACATATAAATGTAACATGCTATCGTACCAATTTTAAAAAGTCATTTACGTGAGTAAAATTTACTTACACGTGAATATCGTATGGACAATTCAGTTGTATATATTATAGCAATTTTCAAAAGTCCACTTAGAAGGGAAAAGTGCATTTATTTATTTATTTTTTAAATTAGGCCCATAATATAAAATGCACAAACTAGACATTGTCATCTTTTACATGACATTCTGAGTTCAAACCACTTCAAGAGAATAGTTATGAACTAGGTCATATATGTGATTAGTTCTCTAAATATTTCATGATGTAATACTTCATTATTTATATTAGATATAGCATAAAGAAGAAACATTCCAGGAGCATTAATTGTAAGTACAAAGCAATTCATCCAAACATATACAGGCGAATTTTCAAAGGAGTTACACATTAAATGTAACATACTATTTTAGCAATTTTCAAAGCCATTTACCCACATTAAGTGCACTTAACATGGGTAAAATTTATTGACAATTCAATGGCATATATTGTAGCAATTTTCAAAAGTCCACTTTCATAGGTAACATGTATTTACACACGTAAAACCTAGTTTTAAGTGTGAAAATGCTTTTGAAAATGAGGCCCATACATTTTAAAGAATCTTCCATGGATACTAACTTACACAACTGCAGTACATAGTATTCATGTTTCACATAGAATATCTGTATATAAATATATTATAGTATTATCTTGCATAAACTAAATGGATCATTATCTGAGCTTGTTTCTGGGGAGGTAGGTAGATAAAAGTAAAGAAGCACCATGTGTTGCAGTAGTCAACATGTTAATATATTGAACTAGAGCAGATTACAATTCGGCTGGGAGCCTAAGGTTACTGTATACAAAAAAATTACTCATTTAACGTTTCATTATGGATCGAATGTTCTGCTGTTTAGCTTGTTGTTCACTACTGTAGGGGGAGGGAGTTACGGTTTCTTTACCTCGCCCCCACAGCTTTCGTTCTAATTTACCAGTGATCCCTCCTATTTGCCTACATAGAGAACTTATCAAACTGTTTGTCTGAGTAATGCTTTATTTTTAGGTTACATAGGGCTAGGCACAATACTTCAAATCAGATTATTAGATTATTACTGTTTAATTATCATGCAGCTTAACAGATTACAGTTAATGCTAGCCTCACATCCCCTAGCATAATCTTGTATACAAGAGCTTAAAAAAAGCCTATCTTTCTGACCCACTGATTGGGGATTGAGATTAGAATTCTTTCTCACCAATGCAGCAGACATTCAGTGCACTCAGCTCTCTGGCCTCTGGACTCTGAGGTGGCAGGATCTGCTCCCCACTGAAGGTTGTCCAGAGCTTGAGGAGGGCTTCACCTTATCACTGGCCAACAGCAAAGTGTGTTCAGCTCCTCTACACATGGACACCTCGGAGGAGATCACCTGTCTCTCAGCTCAGGTGCCGGGAGGGGGGGGGGGGGCAAAGGGAGCACTCAGATGGGTTGGCTTCTTCTGGATGGGTAACGATCGATCCTGAATATTTGTTCCCTGCTGCTTTTAAGGGCTCACCTATGCATAATTTAGCAGCATATGCATAGTCAGGTGAATACACAGTTAAGGTTTTGATAGGCTGCAGCTTTGCACACTTTCAGAATTCGTTTCTCCAGGTTCAGAGAGGGGCCAGCATGACAACTGCCAGTTATGCACATCTGACAGTGAACTGATAAGTCCGGCTCTGGGATTGGCCCTAGAGTCACAAAAAGAGGTGCCTGGTATTCTGGTTGCACATATTCACACAGCACCAATTGTCCTTAAGTTTGCTCATGCCTTCATCGAGTGCCTTCCAAGCTGGCAGGGGCCTGTAAATCTGTCAAGCTAGTCACATACACAGAAACTGCAAAGTCTCTCATATCTGCATTTGGCTGCAGATAGCTACACAGGCCAATGTCCATTTTTACTGACATCAGAGAGTCCATTTTAGCTGCTTGTTCTGTTAGCAAGAATTGGGATTTCCCTAAACTACAGTCTTAGAAACACAGCTTTAAAGATGTGGCACATAGACTTTATTGCCACAGTGGAGTAGTTTTTAACCTTGTCTTTGGTTCTGTCTAGCCACTCTTTTTTTTTTACAAGACATGCTCTTATTTGCAAGATATTTCTACTGAATATGCATGTGTAGGATAGCTGAATAAAATCTTTATAGGCTGGAGCAGGAACCACACTGACTCCAGGCTTTCTTCATGCAACTTCAACTTTGGTTAGTGCAATCAGTAAAACAACTGTAGACTTCCTACCTTTTCAGTGTATTCAGAACACAATCATCCAGAGAGTGTCAGGAGCTTGTGCTCCAGGACATGCCATAGGGTCTCCTGATCCCAGCTGGAATCACACTCTTATCCTGCCCCAGCAGGGTCCCACTCAAAGAGCTTCCTCTCCCTGTAGGATTTAAGACTGGTCCAGCACAGGTAAAGGAGGGGAAGTAGGGCCATTCCTTCACAGCATGATATATATTTGCATACTTCAATCTGTTTCTTAGGCCCACTGCTTAGAGATACATTTTTTTCACATTCATTATGGATATCCTGAAAAACAAAATGGTCTTGGGACATGGAGGAGGAGCTAGCTGAGAGCAACTGGACTTACATGATCATAGTAGTGTACTGATAAACTGTTATATAAAATCACTGGCTTGAACCCAAAAGCAAGATCTGCAATCTTTTGTGGGGCACTTTTCATATAAGCTTACATAGTTGCAAAGTCCGCAGGTACTTTTACCCATGGACTTTGCACCAGCTTTCAAAGGGAAAGTATAAGCATACTTTCCTTTTGAAAATTGTCCCAGCAAAAACTGTGTGCAGAGATTTTCACGTGCTTTCTCTGTGGGTACTTTTTCCATACAAAATAACACATTTTTGAAAATGCTAAACCACGCACATTGATAGCTTCCCTGACCTAGCGCCGTTTCTGGGAATGCTTCCACATAATGCAGGTAAAACTATGCACATTGTGGATCAAAGCACCTACTTTTAGATGTGTGGAGTATGGGCAGTTTTCAAAAATTATTTTACCCGGATAAATCTCTATCCAGGTAAATGGCTTCTGAAAATTGCCTTGTTGATGTCTAAAAAAAATTTTCCTTTATGAGTGGATGTACACATCTAAACATTAGCATAATTCTTTGTTGGTTAATACCTGTATGGCTTATGTTGTGAAAGATATTAATGTATCCAAAATATTTTCTATCCTGTAAATCAGATTTATGAATGGACTTTAGTGCTCATTACTGTGGTTAGAAAGACTGTAGCTCAAAAATTACACCGTGCCCCTTTTTTTGTCATTAAATATTTATTGATTCATCACTCACATTTATAAAATAGCCCCCAACAAGGACTCTGAGCGAGGACATTATATACAACATAAATATAATTAGCAGAAAACAAGAAGACAAACCTGTAGCATAAAATAAATTTGACTATTCAGTAAAGTAAATTTAAAAACAAAAATTAAAATTAAAAATCTCAGGTTCAATAAAAGTAAATATCACTACAATTTTTCCCTCAAGCCAACAGATGTTATCTGAAAAGACTCTAGATTAACTAAATGCAGAAGTAAAAAATCAAGTTTGACAGGATTTACAAAAAGTTAAATAATCATCTATACACTGAAGAGCTCACTGGGCAAAGAATGCCAAAGATATGTGCCTACATACAAAAAGGCATTACATCTAGTTTCTATGAGAAGAATATCTTTAATTGATGGAACTACCAATAATACTTCTTGAGAAGAGCATAGTTTTTGCCTTGAACAATATTGATATATATGATCAGTTAATTATTTGAGATAACGATCATGTAAGATCTTAAAATACAAACAATATGAATAAATTGGACTCTAAAGGGAATCGGAAGCCAATGAAGATAATTCAGTTCTGGAAAAATGTGATTAACATGTCAAACATAAAAAATTCTCACTGAAGTATTTTGGGTGATCTGTAATTTCTGAAGTGAAGAGGCTTTAAGTCCAATATATCATGAATTACAGTATTTATTTAAAAAATGTATAGCTTGCTATATCTAAAATTATAGGCAGGGTACAAACTTAGGGGGTCATTTATCAAAATGCGTTAAGGCTTTTTCTCATGTGTTAAGGGCTTAATGCATGCGATAGCACCATATCGCATGGTGCGATGCAAATATGGAAAATAGGAGGAGTTAGCGGTGGGAAAGAGCTATTGCACAGACTTAATGCTGATTTTAACAACACCTTTTTGAATTGCGTTAGGTTGTGTGAGAGCTGCTGGTAAGGTTTTTTTTGCCTTGTGTGATTTCTCCTGCAAGGCCTATTTAGATGAATTGAAGCTCCCAGAGCATCCAACTAGCCTTCAGGGACCCTCTGGGGGGGGGGGGGGGGGAGAGAGAGAGAGACTGGCCATAATGTCATCTCCCTTGATAGGTATTTGTATCCCTATGGTAGGCCCACCTAGTAACTCGAGGTGAGGTTTAGGTATCAGTGTAGGGGGTTAGGGGCCCCTTTGACATTCAATGTTAGATGTACGAACAGAACAGTGGTCTCTTGTGAACATTTGATGACCCTCGGAGTGAGGAAACTCACTCCAAGATGAGATTTGGGCAATGTTCTCTCAACCTAGCTTGATGGACTCAGAGTCCATCAAGCTAGGTTGAGAGAACATTGCCCAAATCTCATCTTGGAGTGAGTTTCCTCACTCCGAGGGTCATCAAATGTTCACAAGAGACCACTGTTCTGTTCGTACATCTAACATTGAATGTCAAAGGGGCCCCTAACCCCCTACACTGATACCTAAACCTCACCTCGAGTTACTAGGTGGGCCTACCATAGGGATACAATATCTATCTAGGGAGATGAATGAATGTCTGTCTGTCTGTCTGAGGCTCTCCAGGAGCTTAAAACTACTAAACATGGTCCCCCCAGTGGTTATATGTGGGAAATACAACAGGTCTGGCTCCTATCGCAAAGCCTGTTAATGTTATCGCAATTTGCACTAACTTAGCTCTTCGCATAGGTAATTAGCGCAAATTGCGATACAATGAATATTTGCATAAACCACGCCCCTTTTGCTATCGCATGCGATACTTACTGCATTTTGATAAATCCAGGCCTTAGATACATATTTAAAATTAATAACCAAAATGGTTGAAAGACAACACAAATTAAATAAATTTTTCATTTAGAAAGATTACTTACCCATAATCTTTACTGAACTAGAATAAAAAATATGGAACTAAAGGAATGTTCAGTAATGGTGCTTCTTATCAGGGTTTATGGAAAAAAACATTTCCTGGGATAGAAATATCAATTCCTGAAACACTCATTTTGTATTATCATATCACTTTGGTGGGATACCTTATGTCCCTATGATGCTGGCCAGCTCCATTTCCAAACCCTGAAGTAGTGGTGGCCGGGGGGGAGGGGGAGGCAAAGTGCTGAAAGCATTCAGTCCTGGGGGCAGAATTGATTAGAGATGTTGAGTGGAGTGAGTCCACTCAGTTTTCTGATCTGCAGTGAGGAGGAGGTACTGTCACATCTGGAGTGGACTTGGATGCTGCTGTCCAAGCAGGAGGTAATTACCACATAGATTACTAGAGACAGATGTTCCTTTGATATATAAGGACATAAGTTATGAATCAAATGCAATTGATGAAAACAAGACTGAACCATGGTTTTAATGTGAGCTTGCAAAGAGAGGGCAGAGATTTCAATAACCCCCAAAAATCCAAACCTCCATTTTCACTGGTGACTAACTCAAACATAGGAAAAAGAATGGATGGATGGTTTAGCAACCCATGAGCCTTCTGTCTTCAATGGATTTACTCTCAGCAATTCATCCAAAGCCAATTTCTGAGTTCCTGAAGACAAGACTCAAGCTTACAATACACCTATAAGACATCTGCATATAATAAATATTTTACACCTGTGGCTTTAATCATGGTTCACAGAGTTTGTATATAAATGTTAAAGAGAATGGGAGACAAAACAGACCCCTGGGGAACACTGCATTCTAATGTCCAAAGTAGAGACCATCAATTTTAAAATGTAAAGAACACTGAAAGAAAAGAAGTAAACCAGCTCAGCACTGTGCCATTCATAATGAGGACCTGTAGATGGTTCAAAAAAATGTCATCCATGGTATCAAATGCAGCCAAGAGGGATCTCAACTGAGTCCATTCCCTTCTCTAAATCTTTGCATAAATCATCATTCAAAGATAATAAAGATGTCTCTGAAATTAAATTGAACCACATCCAAAAAGTCTTCCTTCTCTGTGAACAAGCAGGACAAATATAGCCACATAAGTGGGTGCCATCTTCCAGTGATTCCAGCCCAGACATGCTCTCAGAGCTCAGAAGGAAATTCTTGAGCATGCACTTCCCACACTCCAGCCCCACACTAGACTCCTCAACCTTCTTCTTCTCTGCAGCAGCAGATATGTTTTCATCTCTTTTCTCCACACACCAAAGGGGATGCAAAATAATAAATAAGGTCCAAAGCGTAGGTAGATTTATAATGAAAAACTATTTCAAATTTATTTTTGACAATCATTCAATACAGCAACTCCATTGCTCATCCATCAAGGATATAAACAGTTTTCAACCTGGTACCCTGACACGGACCCCGTGTTTCACCAGAAGGCTGCGTCGGGAGGGATAGTAGACAGCATATATTTCCAACAACTGAAATGTAAACACACATAAGATCTTTGATTGCCCCTTGAGATTGTGAGCAAAGGCAACTGTTCTTTAGATAAAATAATGCTGATTACGTCATCCACAGCAGGAGTGTATCAATTCTTCCGTAGCTGGATGACAAGTCTCCACTCATGGATGACATAATCAGCATTATTTTATCTAAAGAACATAAGAACAGTTGCCTTTACTCACAATCGTGGTCCATTAACTTATCAGAAGATGTTAAATTAACATGACCTGTACTTGACTATCCCAAATCTTACGTATACAGTTTAGCCCCTCAGGTAGCCACTTAATAAGTGGCACAACTCGGCCAGAGACAAGCATTTGTAACACGTCTCCACTACAATAAAGGTTTTAAGGACATCTTATGATTCACTCTGGTCATTCTATCCCTGAATTTTCAGGATTACCTTCATCTCTTCACCTAGACATTGAAAGGAGTAGCACTTCTCTGGAAGACTTATCCTATCCTGCTTTCATTTAAAAGATATGGTATAGTCACACAAGGGTCACAAACCAACAAACTACCTCTTCCTTACTGTAATACACAATATACACAAGAAGAGGACATATCAAACATTTAATCTCATTTATTAATGTATACCCCAATTACCTATCTAACATTAAAATTCTCTCTAGCACACTCATCCATCACACATACACACACATCTAAAACCAATTATCCAATATTCATCAATAACATAAGATATTCTTTATAATATATATGTCTTATAATATGACTTCTAAATTTTAAGAATTTTGAAATACACTGATGTTAGTCCTGATGTCCAACAAAGATCTTCGTTTCACCCGTTTTATCTTAAGGGCTTCCTCAGGGATGGACTTAAACATCAAAAAACATCCAGAATAGCTTTCCCAGTCAATGTTGTGTCTTCTTAATTAACTACTTCCAGCAAACATCATTGGTGTCTTCATCAACCTCACAAAAATTTGATGTACATCAAAATCATAAATGTTATTACTTTTATTTCAAAAGCACGAATACCAACTCTTGACTCGTCGTACCCTACATTTGATGATTATAACACCAATAGATGTCCAAGTCTTCAAAAATCTCCAAACGGCAGATGGTTACTCCATCAATCTGTATTGTTCATTCATATCAGTATATCTAATCCCGAATGGGAATTCACCATCTGGAAGTGATGCGTACTTCACATTTGAAAAGAGCGTTTGGAGATTTTTGAAGAATTGGACATCTATTGCTGTTATAATCATCAAATGTAGGGTACGACGAGTCAAGAGTTGGTATTCATGCTTTTGAAATAAAAGTAATAACATTTATGATTTTGACGTGTTGTGGAGCGCTAGGAGAGCGATCCCACTCCTGGGTGATGTGTGTCCTTGGGCCACGGCTCGACCCCAGAGGGCTCTGAAGAGGTGCCGCGGGAAGCGTGGCATGCCCGAGCATGGGCTGGACGGGAGCAGGGCTGGAGTGACATGGAAGACAGGCCCTCCTCCGAACCTGCACGCTTCGGAAGACCCAACAACGCAATATTGGTCTTGTGAACAGTCCTCCGACCGTTCCTAGCCCTTTCGGACCTGCCGCAGGGTACGGCACGAAGCGGCAGGCCGGATGGAGGCCAGGGCAGCAAAGACTGGAACATGGATTCAGACGAGACTCAGGAACAACGTAGACTCAGGCATAGACGTGGACTCAGGAACGAGGTGCAGGATCCATAGACGTGGACTCAGGCATAGATGCAGGATCCTTAGACGTGGACTCAGGCAAAGACGTGGACTCAGGAATGAGGTGTAGGATGCATAGACGTGGACAAGCACAGGCGTGGACTCAGAAACGAGGTGCAGGATCCATAGACGTGGACTCAGGCATAGATGCAGGATCCTTAGACGTGGACTCAGGCAAAGACGTGGACTCAGGAATGAGGTGTAGGATGCATAGACA